>NC_043971.1:41381689-42581689 GCF_902148855.1 Sphaeramia orbicularis | reverse complement strand
CAAGTGTTGCCACAGTGGTATCAAAAATAAGCCTTTCACAATCATGATGTCCAAAGTGTTTTTGCCAGGAACAAAGTAGCCTTTTACAAAACAGGAAGACAATGTGTCCACATTCAGAGCTCTATCAAAATATCTGTAAATCCTTTGGTTTTACAGTAAGAGATGCACAGTATCTTTATTTTTAGTTGTGGCTGTGACACAGTGACAGCTTGCATCACCTCACTTGTGCAGCGTGGTGGAAAAGCTCCAACCTTCGTCCAGCCTGGTCAAAGGACAACGAGAGGCTCAAAGAGAGCACACCTCTCCTCTGTCTGCTTCTCCTCACTCCTCCTCTTCCTTATTTTATCGCTTGGGTCCTTCCTGTTGTATTGAACAGCTGCCAGGAGGGATTTAGTGTTGGAGGGAGAAGACACTGGCCATTAAACCATCATGTTGCATTACAACTGGAGCAAGGTGAGGAGGAGGAGGAGGAGGAGGAGGAGGAGACAGGGGAGAAAGAGGAGGCTCTGAACCCATCTTGGATAAATCTCTGTAATGGCCCTTTTCTATTTCTTTGAATTTTGGACTCTTCTGGTGCTGGTTATGGCTGTCAAGGTGATGCCAGTGTAGGATATTCAAGTATGAAGACACAGAATGTGCCTTTAGCAAAGTGAAAGTAGGACAGATTAGACGTGTTCAGAAGAGCGTATATTCCTGAAACGCAGACGTGTTCTCACAGTTTGTTTCTTGTGGAGGTTTTCCAGACAGTTGTCCACTCCACCTCAGGCTTGATGCTGGTTCAAGGTTGACAGCTCATCAGTATGAGTGACAGGTGTCGTAAGAACACAAAGACAACGAGACGAGGGGAGAGACGACCAGACACTCTGCTGACTCCGGGCAAAAAAGTTGCGCACTGAAGTGGGAGTGGATGTTGACAAGTCACACTTACATTTAGAAACTGATAATGATGACCAGTATCTGACCCCAATATAAGCAGATATCGGTTTCTGTGTCTGCAGTTTCTTACCCGTCTAATCAATAATTTCCTTTCACTTCATTTGAGGTGAGTATACGGGAGACTATACAGCAGTGGTTCCCAACCTTTTTTTACTTGTGACCCCATTTTAACATCTAGGGATGCGCCGATACCACTTTTTTCCAGACCGAGTACGAGTATGAGTACTTACATTTGAGTACTTGCCGACACCGAGTACTGATACGAGTACTTAATAATCCCATTCCAGTTGTTAGTTCCTTTTGTAAATGTGCTTTATTGTCATTGTCATTAGTGTGACTGGAACAAAGTGCTGCTACTGACATTTGTGTTGGAATGAGCGTTTGTATATTAATCCACCAGGCGGCGCCGCTCTGAATTAACCATACTGGACAAATACAATGAAGAAGAGTAAAATTTTTTTGAGAAGAAGAAGAAAGTCAGTAATAACAAACATGGAGACGGCAGAGGTAACTCTACTGTGATACTAATATTGCAGCGTTTTCGCAGGTAAAGTTTAAAAGCTTAGCTTCAGCAAGAAGAGAAAAGAGAAATAAGTGATAAGTTTGGTTTTCACTCCCACTGGCGGCGGTCCACACTGCTCCGTACCCCCGGCCCAGCCTTGGGTAGTTGTCCTAAATCTGTCAGTAGTTTTTCTCTAACTCACACAGTCGCTCTTTGAACAGATCCTCTACCTCCACGGTTCCCGCTGGTATTCTCTGTCTGGGTACACATCTGCCAGCCCCTGGAAAACGGATGGAATGTACGCAGAGGATGGACAGAACGCTCTGTCTGTGTTTGTCTGTGTCTGTAACGTTACTTGCAGTCAGCGTTACTTTTATCACCGTCATTTATTTGGTTAAATCTCCACACTCTTCACACTCCTCACACATTATTCCTCCTCCTCGTACCTGCTGCACTGAACTGGGAATGTCACACGGCCATAAGTGGTATCGGTACAGTTGTATCGGATTATTTTACGAGTACGAGTACAGGTACAAACACTGAGTATCGGAGCCGATACCCGATGTTCGTATCGGAATTGGTGCATCCCTACTGACATCACAAATTTCTGGCGACCCCAAAGATTGAAAACAGAGTCGTTTTTTTTTTTTGTCAAAATTAATTAGTTTTTGATCATGTAATAGTTTGCTATAGTATGTTACAAATAAACATTAATTTTAGATGACATTTAGTCTATATAATGTATATTATTATGGACAGAGGCAGTAAATCCAAAGGTAGATTACTGCACAAAGTGAGAATTTTATTTTCCTTGGTCAGGATATGTACAGTCAGTCCAGCTTGGATTTCCAAGGCTGACAATTAATACTGAAAAAACAGGAACTCAAACTATGAATTATGAAAGAGCTGCAGCATCTGAAACTGACCACAATGAACATTTGTCTCTCTCAACTCACTATATATTTTTTATAAGTAATTTCTAAAATTTTTATCAATTACTAGAAATTTCAGGCGACCCCATGTGGGGTCCCGACCCCAAGGTTGAAAAACACTTGTATACAGGTTGTGTGACCCTACTCTCTGATGTGACAAATACTAGTGTCAAGAGCACTGCCACAGATATCATTTAAATGTGAAAACAACAGCCATGGGTGTGTTTATAATAGCATACTCTCTACAACTGGCATGTGACCTTAAAAATTTGCAGTATCGCCATTTTCTTCTTTTGTTTGATGATGAGTGGCAACAAATGGTTAAAGTGCAAAACTGCCACATACTATAAATGTGGTGCACCGTGTATAAACAGCCACGCACTAGGAAGAAGACAGGTGATCATTAAAATGCAATGGCACGGTATGCTTTTCAAACAAATGGTGGTTTACAGGAAAAGATAGCATACTTTTACAGTCTGAAGAGTCGAAATGAGTGAAGAAGGTGGCTCATTCTGGGTAGCAAATGGCACTGGCAGTTTATTTTTAACAAATTTACACATATCAAACAAGTTGACAGTGGTATAAGCCTACATATACTTCTAGAAACAACAGCTAAGGAGTAACTGCTGAACCTATAAGCCTGGTGTTCATATGTCAGTGTAATAAACCATGGAAGTGTACATACATACATACTGCATACGCTGCTATATTCTAATATTAGAAAGTATGTAATATGCACTGTATGTATGCGATATGTTTAGAACAGTTGTCATGATTCATCCTCATTCACTCACTGGCTCGCAGGATGTACTCTGCTGGCTATTATTTCATTATAAATTATGTCATTTTCCTCCATTTCCTTTTGTGTGTTACACTTTTTCAAGTCATGAAGATAGGTTTAGCTACATGAGGCTACTCACTGCTTTACCAACTTGCATCATTTTGCACCTTGGTGTTGAAAAACCTTAATATCACTGCTAATTGTTGTACAACCCTGCTTTTTTTCCAGATTTCACCTGTCTCATACCTGATCCCTGCCTGTTTCTAGTCCTCCTCTGGTAGCCACTGCAGTCCAATCCACCGTCGCCTACTCTACACTTTCCAATAAATCCTTCTCAAATTAAGCATTGCAGTCCTTTCTGCCTATCCTGGCTTCAGTCTAACTCCTACCTGGTGATCTTTGCATTGCCTAATTATGGTGGCCGACAAGGGCCAAACACATTGCAATGGCCCAATGTGTCTCAGTTGGAGAAAACAGCTGCAAGTACAGAAACACAGCAAATTCACAAATTCAAACACAAGTCTAAACGAGGTACAAAAAGAGGAACGTGATGCAAATGAAAAAATGCGCTGCAAGAAAGAAAAACAAATGCATAACCATCAAACGCTCTGCAAATAAAGAAACGACGTAAACCAAGAAAACATCTGCAAATGAAAAACGCTGCATAACCAGTCACTACAACAGAAGTGCTCCAAACCTGTAGGGGGCGCTGTCAGCAGAACAGCTCAATGCAGAGACACACAGGATAGAGAGAGAGACAGAGAACAGTTGACTGACAGTGTTTCAAACTACAGTGGGAACAAATTGAAGTTATGGTGCAGCGCGGTCATGTGACTTCTATTTGATTCTATCTGACACTAGTCTGTTGTCTATAAACGCTGCCCCCTACAGGTTTGGAGCACTTCCGTTGTAGTGACTGGTTATGCAGCGTTTTTTGTTTGCAGGTGTTTTCTTGGTTTGCATCGTTTCTTTATTTGCAGAGCATTTGATGATTACGCATTTGTTTTTGTTTCTTGCGGCGCATTTTTTCATTTGCACCACGTTCCTCTTTTTGTGCCTCATTTAGACTTGTGTTTGAGTTTGTGAATTTGCATTGTCTTCTCTGAACTGAAACGCATTGGGTCATTGCAATGTGTTTGGCCCTTGTCAGCCACCGTACCTCATCAATGGAGAAGACACCATCTTTCATAAGTTATCAGTTTGTATTATAGACATCAGTGTAAACCTCTGTGTTCCTCCAGAGGGCCCATTAACAAAGGACACTTTGCAATCTAATCATACAGTATTAGGTTCTTCTAACACTAACAAAAAACGAATTGGTTAAGTTTCTGGGAAATTGCCTGAATCTTCTTCAGACAGCAACAACATCTATACTGAAAAATGTCATATGAGTCAAGTTGCTGGTTGCATTTGTAGTAGGATGGAGTTTAGAACAGCATCAGCAGTGATTCAGAACCTGTACTGGTGAAGAGGGAACTAAGCCAAAAGGCATAACTGTCAATTTGGTGGTTTTCTAATTCTGTGTTTCCACTACATGGTGGCTCGACTCGACTCAACTCGACTCGGCCTTTTTACGTTTCCATTACGAAAAAAGACCTGGAATCTGGTACCTGGTACTACGTTTTTGGTATCACCTCCGCCAAAGTTCCAGGACTGGAGACCAGATATTAAAATGTGACGTGTAAACACTACAGACCACTGATTGGTCAGACAGTTGTATCTGTGACCTGCTGTTTTACAAAAAACAAATGCGGAAGTCTACAGTAAATATAGCAGTAGGCTAATCCACATGATGACAGCCTGTAAAACTACACCATAGTTTGTCGAGGAGGTTCAGACGTGAAAATTCAGCATGAGCTTGATGAGAGAACATGACACGAGCGAGTTTTTCAGCAACTCTCTGAGCAGACGACATGGAAGTAACGCGCGGCATCGCTATGACGTCCAGGCACTGTAAAGTCGGTAGTATCCTGTAATGGAAACGGTCTCCAGAAATAGGACCTGGTACCCGAGTCGAGTCGAACCGGTTCCACATAGTGGAAACGCGGCATAAGTTCGTACCCTCACCAGTTAACACAGGCTGCAGGTAGTAAAAAACAAGCAGCAGAATTGCATTTCCTCCAGAGGGTGCCTGGGCTCTCCCTTAGAGATTGGGTGAGGAGTTTTGCCATAACATAGGAGGAGCTCAGAAGAGTTACCACTCCTACACATTGAGAGGAGCTTCTTGAAGTGGACTCCTCTCTGGTGAGGTGTTTGGAACATGTCCAACCAGGAGGAGACCCCAGGGAGACCCAGGACAGACTGGAGGGATCGAGACAAGGTAGTCTAGGCTTCTCTGTTTGGGATTCTAGAACCCCGGTGAGTAGTAGAAAATGAATGGATTGAAATAAATCAGACAAAAATAAACAAATAAATAAATCAGACAATATGCAGGTGGTTCAGTGATACCGGTGCAGTTGTGACCTTAACCAGGCTGGACAAAATGGAGAAAAAAAACCTCGAGTTCTCCTAAAACCAATCTACAATACTACCTTTACCCACTGAGGCGAGATCTCAAAGGATTGTTACTATTATTAAACAACTCCTTGGTAACATGTGCTCACAGACACACAGACATCAGTATTAAATTAGGATGTGTATTTAGATGAGGTAGTATGTGGGTCATCAAACATCAGTGTCTGAATATGGGTCAGAATACATCATACATCCCCTTAATCTCTCTCTCTTTCTCTCTCTCTTCCTCCCATGTGGAATGGATGGCAGAGAGACAGATTATCACACCCTGCTGGCCCACATTCCTGCTTTCCCCTCATTTAATCATCCACCCCTTTCTCCACTCATTCAGCTCCTACCATCCATTGTTGTTACCATTGCTCACTTTTTTTCATAAACAAGCTTAATTCTGATGACATCATGATTAAAAGGAACTGAGTTTTATGTCCAGTGCTGGGTTCATATTAACATGGTAGCATTACATTTTTCCATTTTTGACTATTTTTAGTCCAACAGGCCAGAGGTCCAATGGACTATTCAACAATTTTTCAAGAATCTTCTTCTCTGAAACCATCAGTGAGAATGACTTGATATTTGTTGTGGAACTTCTTTGGGGTAAGGTCTGCCAAGTTTGTTCAAAGAATTGGGAAACATTGGGACACAACTTGAAAATAGATGTTGACAACAGATATTGATATAATTACTATTAATAGTAACTACTATTAATAGACAGGAAGTCACATATGGGCTTTCATTTGGTGTCATGACCTTTGACCTTGACTGACCTTGAAAGGTCTATCCTAAGGTTATCTATGTCCAGATTTCTAGAAACATCTCCAAAACCATCAGCCAGAATCAATTGAAATCCATAGCAGAGATTCCTTGGGCCAAGATCTACCGAGCTTGTTCAAGAAAATTTTTTGAATTTTTAAAATTTTTATGAATTTTTGCAATTTTAAAAAATCCCCATTGGTTTATAACGGGAAATTTCAAAGTGCTATAACTTCAAAACAGTTGAAGACATTAATATAATTACTATTGGCAATAGGAAGTCACATATGGACTTTCATTTGGTGCCATAACCTTTGACCTTGAGTGACCTTGAAAGGTCAATTAATGTCTTCAAATATGCTGTTGGTCTACAGGACCCTTGGTCCTATTTTTGATATTTGTCAGCAATAACAACAATTCACACTTTACAGACACAACTAATGTTGATAATTATGACTTAAATCACTTGCTTTCGAGCAGGGATGTCCAATCTTGGTCCTCAAGGGCCGGTATCCTGCATGTTTTAGATGTTTCCCTCTTCCAGCACACCTGACGGTCATTTTCAGGCTTCTGCAGAGCTTGATGATAGGCTTATCATTTGAATCAGGTGTGTTGGAAGAGGCACACATCTAAAACATACAGGATACAGAGCCCTCGAGGACCAGGACTGCTTGAGACTCAAAAATAAACTTCCTTCTACCTGAACAGAGCAGGACTGTTAATATTTCAGCTCAATTCACCTTCCCTTCTATGTTCCCTCAGAAGCTGTGTCCTCTGTCTCTTCATTCCCTCTGTCCTTTACGTGAACATGAATGCTCAAAGAGTGAAAGGTCCAAGCCACTTTTCCCCCCATTTACACAGTCAGGGGCCTGTGCCACAAAGCAGCATTAAAGGGTTTGTGAGGTAACTGCCACTTCAGCTCTGACTTTTCTGTATCAGAAATGCGGATGACGTCTTACTGAGGTAAATGTCCTCGATGCCTTACCCTGCAAATCTGACTGAATCAAGAGCAGGTTGTGTTTTGTGTAATGGATCAAAATGCATAAATGTACCACCTACCGACCAAAACTGAGACACAGACAGAGGATAGAAACAGTGGATCTGTAAATCACAAAAACAGTAAAGATTTTTCACAGAATTTTTTTTGTTTGTGTTTTTTTTAATCCTGTGTGAATGTTGCTATAACCCTTTAGGCTGAAGCAGAAATCTTTCTAAAATTTACTTGCCGAAGGGAAAATCTTGGTGTTTGGTGTTAGCAGTTGTTCATTTTAGCCTATTCACATCTTAGACTTTAATCTGACATTTGGTGGACCAATAAAAACCCACAATCCTGCATTTGAGAAGGCACAAAAAAGAGTTTTGGTGTCAACAGTTCATTTCCGTCTGTGGTAATTATGTATCTGATGATCCAAGGTAAAAATGTCATGGATAATATAATTAGTAGCTGCTGTGATTGACAGGTCAGTCTGTCGGTGTCTGCTGTGATGTGTGGGCTTTATTAGCATTAGCTTAGCTGCTGAATCAGATAATTGTAGCTGTTGTTTATAGAATAAAACCTTTTTTTTCTTCATGACAGGCAACTCTGCAATAGTTGTGTTGATGGAATTAAACTATAAAGACCTCTTAGCTGCATTAGCTGAGATTAGCATTAAGTCATAATGAATACATGGTCTGCCAGCTAGCCTGCTAATTAGCTCAAGTAGTGTTTAACATCATGAAATTTTCAATTTAACTATGGATGCATATGATGATATCATGTTTTCTGTTTGAGTTGGTGGTTGGACCATTAAGTGTAGCGTGTATCTTTTCTTCTGATATATGATATGACTCATATTGGACACATTTGTTGTTTACCAGGGCTGTGAAAAGAATGCTATCACTGCTGTTTTTAGCCAACTTTGGACTCCAGCACCTCCTCACTGGAAAAACATTGCACGTCCAGAGTTGATAGTTTTTGGCTTGTTATATATACTGCAAAAACATGTGGTGGTTTTATTTCAGTCTTTCAAAATAAGATCCCATGATTCAACTAGACGTTTTTTGTAGTAAAAGCTTTTTAATTGCAATTTCTCTCTCTCTCTGCCGATTCACATAATTAATTTAAACTGTAGTGGTGTAATGATTCAAAATTACTTAATATTTTTCATGTCATATTTCCACTCAGATATATTACAAATATGTTAATACAAATTTAAACAAAATTTCCAGAAAAAAAATACACTTCAAATCTATATATACATCAACTACTACTAGTTACTGCCATATAAATATTAACAGCTGATTTGTCCTCATCATTGTTGTAGTATTAATTAATATTAGTAGTATTTCATGCAATATCATATTTTCTGAGTAGTTGACTATAGAGCTGAAAAACATAAGAATTGTTTTATTTAAAAAATCTGAAACTAGCCTTAGCTTTGGACCCCTGAACCAAACCAAACTAGTCTGGATTATACAGAGGTTTTTCATGGTTTATTGAAGCCTTTGTGAAAGAATCATGACAGGTTTTTCTTCATGGTGGAGGCGTTTTGCTGCTGGTTGCTATATAACACAGCATCTTTATGTATTAAATGAGTGAATACTCCTTTTTAACCCTTTGTCTATACACCAACTCTGCCACCTCTCACAAGACTAAATATTCATTCATTCGTTTGTTTGTTTATTTATTTGTTTGTTTGCAATATTCCAAGTTTTTTCAAAATTGAAACTTGCACTCAGTATTTTTTTATGTGCAAATTGAAATTGAGCATAAAACAACTGAATATAAATGAACCCACTGGTACATTTGTGAAACTATACAGGAATATGGTGCTTGCAGCTGTTGGAGCATAGAGGGAAGGGAAATGCCTTAATGAGCAGGTGAATTCGAGGCTGGATATCCTGTGGTCTAATTGTGTCAACACACAGACTGTGAAGATCCTGTATAAAAAAGATGCTTCTGCCTAAAATGTTCACTGAGTGGCCTAAATCCTAGTAATAACTACAAGAAATCCTTTTTGATTGGTGGGTGAACTCTGTAAATCCATCTTCGATTGGTCAGTAAAAACTACAGATTACGTTATGATTGGTTGATGATGAGAAAAAAGCGGTACTGAATGATGAAAGTGACACAAGCGAAACACGGATTTATACCTGATTGCGCGGGGAGTCCTGACAGAAATACTGTCTTCATATCTACTGACCCACACCCACACATCCATTTCCACTGAGACCAGATGGTGAGATACAGGATATAAGCTGTGATTGCTTTTTGCACCAGAGAGTGTGTGCGCATGTTGGGACTGGAACTGGTATTTGGGGAAAAACTGACTAATTTCCAGTTTCTTTCTCACCCTCTACCCCCAGAAGTCCAAGTACAACACCTGCACCCCCCCACCCCCCACCCCTCCTCTCTCCTGTGGTCTTTCAGACTGCACCAGGCACAATCTGAGGATAATTATTTATGAAAAATGGAGGTAAATCTCAGAGGTTAATTATTTGAAATGCATATAAATGGTGGTCATTTTATCTGCATTTGTGTGCACATATAGAACATATAGAAAGAAGATATTTGGATGTTTAAATAAGTAGCACATACATTTAGAATGGTCAAGTGTAAGGAATGAATATTGGATTCATTTCCGAACAGTATGTGCCTCTAAAGCAGGGGTGTCAAACTCATTTTGGTTCAGGGGCCATATTCAGCCCAATTTGACCTAAAGCGGGCCAGACCAGTAAAATAATGACTTAATAACCTATAAATAATGACAAATCCAACTTTTTCTTTTTGTTATAGTACAAAAAAACCCTAATTAAATTATGAAAATATTTACATTTTACAAAAAAGATGTAAAAAAACTGAAAAAACAGAAATTTCATAGAAAAATTAGTGCAATTTTAACAATATTATGCCTCAACTTATTATTTATACATGTACATTACACACAATGTTACATAAACATTTGGTAACAGACAGAATATTGTTAAAATTTTGGACTTTGGAACTAAAATTTGAACAATTTCTACAATATTCCATCTCTCATTATTAACACAACTACAGATCACAGTGGATCCATAAATGCAACAAACATTTAGTAACAGGCAGAATATTGTTAAAATTGCACATTTCTGGTTTTTCATCTTTGTTTTTATTTATGTATTTATTTGTATTTTTTTTGTGAAAGAATAGTTTTGTAAATGTAAATATTTACAGTGTAATGTTATTTTTTTCACTTAAATTTTTTTCCACATAATTTTTCACAAAGAACATTTGTAGTTGTCATTATTTATGGGTTATTGTGTTGTTATTTTTACTGTAGATCACACTGGTCTGCATGTGGAACCTGAACCCAAATGATTTTGGCAACCTTGACTGTTCAGGTTCATTTTTGCACTTTCATCCCGCGGGCCAGAATGGAACCTTTGGCGGGCCAGATTTGGGCCCCAGGCCGCATGTTTGACATCTGTGCTCTAAAGCATGAGTTAAACAAACAAACAAACAAAAATCCAACAGCATTTGCATTTATTTGCTCTTCATTAAAAATGAACTGTTAAATTATTGCTAGAACTGTCCTCTTCCACGCTAAAAACTTTTTTTTTTTGTGTTAGTTTGGTTTTTTTCTTACTAAGTGTGTAGAATGATGTCTCTGCTAAGTTTAACACTTTGAAGATTTTCTCACATTTATCTGATGAAGGGAGAAAGTATCATTGGGCAGGAAACAGTAAATAAACAGTCATGAACAACATTTTATATCTTTAGATTCCTAATTTTTCAGTGAGGTTGAAAGAGACAATCTCAGTTGAACAAATTTATTACATGTTTTTTAATCTTTGCCTGAAGAAAATCAAACTCAAATTATTATTCAATACAATGTGCTTTCAGCCTTTAAATATATCCTGTATTTTCAAGTCTGCGGGTCATTGTACAGCATCAGAGTGAGTACACTATCTAGCTCAGGTCATCTTGACAAGAATATTGTAATGGGAGCTCACTGTGTGTAGCTGGATGTTCCACCATCACCATCATCATGTTATGAATCAGGTACTTGTGGCTTGTCACAGTCCTCCCCACAAACATCACACTACTCACCACACACATCATCTCAGTGTGAGTTTTATTGAAAATCTTTCTGACTGATTATCAGACAATCTGCCTGACCTTGTTTCTGTCTGCTCTTCTGTCGGGTCAGACAGACGGGACTACAGTCCGCCCATCACCAGGTAAATAAAACATTATATGACATTATATTATATCACAGAGGCCCTTTGCAGACAGACCGCTCCCCTTTGGAGTTAAAAGCTGAGCTCTTTTATGTGAAATTCTCTTTTGAAGATGTTGTAAGAGCTCTTTCTCTCTCTTCCCTCTGTTTTTTCTTTATTTCTCTCCACTCCTCGGGAGAGCTGTGAAGGTGATAAAATACATTGAGACAGAAGAGGAAAAAAGAAAAAAGAAACTGAATACTCAACATCAGGGGTGTAAGAAAATATCGGTATCGCAATATATTGCGATATTTCACTTCATGATACTATATCGATATTAAAAAGTACTGTATTGATATTTTTAGGTATTTAGTCAAATGTAGATATGGCAGAGGTTCAATTTTTGTTTTTTGATTTTCAGGCTCTTGTATTTCTATATTCACGTGGGTATTTGTTCTGTTTTTTGTATACTACAAAAGTAGTATTGTGATATTGCAGGTCATAAATGTAGTTTTTTTAAATTGATAACGCTGTTTTGTTAAATAATGGATAATTCAAGTATCGTAAAAGCACTCTTTACTGTCTGAAAGAGGCAAATGTTTAGGTTTTTTTATTGGGAATGCACAAAAATAATGGTGTGATGTTGGATGATTCATGGACTGAGCACTAAGTACTCTTTTCACAATAGAGTCTGAACATTTAAGCAGGATCTTAAACTGTAATGTCTGTAAAACTTTATTTATTTATTTATTTATTTATTCATCTATTTATTTATTTATGTGTTTTTTGTACTGGTAAAGCCGCATGTTAAAAATGTATTTATCCAAATGCTGCACTATAAGTTTTTCCAGGAAATACTGAAAAAAAAGCCACAAAAATATCACCTTGTTAACAGTATCGTGATATATCGCAATATATCACATTGTGATCCAAGTATTGTGATTTGTATTGTACCGCTAGATTCTTGCCAATACACACCCCTGCTCAATATACTGTATGTTCCTCGACATGTATCGCTCCATCCAGTCGTTCGCTCCAGGTTTTTTCTTATGTGTAATGGATTCAGTGTTGTTTCTGCCACTTTTACATGTTTGCACCAGACTCTGCAGGTGTCTTTGATTGTCACTGTCCTTCAGATACAAAGAAAATGTAAATAAGAAGTAAGTGTGTTTCAAACTACGAATAGAAGGTGGCCCTATTGGCTCCGTTACACATTGGCTGTAATAAACAGAGTAGATGAAGCAGAGCATTCTGTTGCTGTTTTCCACAACGGCAATGTTGTCATGGATGAGAGAAATAACTTGGTCTCTAAATCAGTCCACACATATCTGTTGCTAAACATAGCTATGTTTATGCATGTGTTAACGGTTTGCATTGGAAAGTGTTCATAAAAAATGTTTCCATTTGCCATTAAGCACATTAATCCAAATGTAAACCACTCGACTGAATGTAAATGTTTGTCTGAATGTGTCTATTAAAATTTTCTCACATGATAAACTCAAAAGCACATTACTAAACATAAAATTTTAAAATAAATGACTGTTCTTTCAAAAATCGTTACCCTTCTGCAATGAAATACAATATGCTCTTTCATTCTTCATTTCCTTTACACTAAACAGCTGATAAAATGTATGCAAAAATATATGTGTATGTAAATATTGTGGCTTTTTTTTCCTGCATTTTCATTCATTTGCTGCACAGTTTACAACCTATTTCGTTCAATTGTGTACTGTCTGAACTTCTTAAAGGTGACATATACAGACATACAAGTATTTACATAATAATAATAATAATAAGAAGAAGAAGAAGAAGAAGAAGAAAAATAATATCGATTAGATTTATATAGCGCTTTCTATGAATGCATACTCAAAGCGCGTACAGAGGATCCATTATTCATTTGCTCTCACATTCACACTCTGGTGGTGGTAAACTACATCTGTAGCCACAACTGCACCGGGGCAAACTGTTGGAGGCGTGGCTGCCAATCCATGCCTACGGCCCCTCCGACCACCACCGAACATTCATACACCAGTGTAAGTAGCAGCACTGGAGGGTGAAGATCTCAGCCATGGCCACCCTCCCACATCTACAGGTGACTTAGATTGACTGGTTAACCAAGTGTTTTTCAACCTTGGGATCAGGACCCCACGTGGGGTTGCCTGGAATTCAAGAGGGGTTGCCTGAAATTTCTAGTAACTGATAAAAATAAAAATAGAAACTTACTAATAAAAAATATACGGTGAGTTGAGAGAAACAATCCCAATACATAAAAGACATGACAAACTGAATCTGAAGCACTGTGGTACTGTTTATCTTTCAAATGTTCATTGTGGTCAGTTTCAGATGCTGCAGCTCTTTCATAATTCATAGTTTGAGTTCTTGTTTGTTCAGTATTAATTGTCAGCCTTGTAAATCCAAAAGCTGGACTGACTGTACATATCCTGACCAAGGAAAATAAAATTCTCACTTTGTGCAGTAATCTACACCTGGCTTTTCTGTCTCTGTCCATAATAATTTACATTATATAGACTAAATGTCATCTAAAATTAACATTTATTTGGAACCTAGTATAGCAAACTATTACATGATCAAAACAAATTAATTTTAGCAAAAAAATAATGTCTGGGGTTGCCAGAAATTTGTGATGTTAAAATGGGGTCAGGAACCAAAAACGGTTGGAACCACTGGGTTAACCTATTAAGGTGCATGTCTGTGGATGGTGTGAGGAAACTGAAGTAAACACATGCAACATAATACAAAAGTAATTAAACAGAGTACACATTTTAGTGAGCAATTCCAATAAAATGAATAAGGAATAGATAAATCAGTTTTTATTGTAATTGTTTTGTTATGTCTGTCTGTCTGTCCAGTCAACGACGTAATCACATTATCTGAAGAATGCATTGAGATATCTGCGCCAAATTTATACTGTGGAGGCATCTTGGCATAGAGCAGAAGCCAATTGAAAATAGATGACCTTGACCTACTTTTTCAAGGTCAAATGGCCTTGTGCAGTTATAATATCTGAGTACTTTCAAACATAAATATGTATGTACAGTCTACTCTCGTTATACCGCCAACTTCCGTTCACGGCCAAATTGGCGGTATAGCGAAAATGGCGTTACAACGGTTTGCGTCCATAATGTGCATGTCTTTACTATATGATGTCTATGCTGCCTCCGTTAACCCGTTCTAATTGCGTTTCTAAATAAATCTTGATTCTGATATGTTGTAAGGGATCATTTAAAGTGGGGAAACATTTTAAGCATTATTATACCGTGTCGGGAAATGACACCCCATCATCTTGAGACTTTGGCTTAATCCCACGTCCTCTTCCCGACATCCTGACCTACTGAGTGTTCTGCGATAAATGAACGGTGGCCGTTCCGTAGACCTACTCGTAGCTTGTCGCGATCAGCGTCTGGCGCGTTTGTTTCAGTGCATTGTTAAAATTTATGTGTACTCGATGGCAATCACGCTGGCGGTATAACGGTCGGGAAATCAATGGTATAAGTGTTGTTTGTGCATGGAACTGGGCTGGCGGATGGTGATAGGCGGAAATGGCGGTATAACGGCGGGCGGTTTAACGAGAGTAGACTGTAATACGTTTTACACAAAGACAGTCTAATCTAAATTATAGGGCAGTAACTTTCAACAGAATCTTACACTATATTTGGCCGAGGAGGACTAAAAGTGTGCAGCACATTATGTTATTGAATAGCATCTTAACTTGGTGGCATGGGGAAAATGATTTGTGCATCAGCTCAAAGAGGCAAAAGGGCGAAGGATTCAAGGATCCCCACCCTCTACATATGTCCATAATAAGGTCGAACTGTTCAGGGCAGATTAGAGAGCAGAACTACAGTAAATCAACTAAACTACTGTGGATCAGGTGTGCCAGCTGTTTCTATAGAAGGCGACCACTTCCTGTTTACTGTGGTATGACAGGCCAATACAATATCACTGCCTGTACTGCTCAAATGAGGATGGTACATTTAAGTACAGGGATAGTTGGAACATTTTGCATCAGAGAAATCAGTCTTTTAACCATGAAACTAAAATATCTGCGTGCATTTATTACAATGTCATGTTTATGTTTGGAATGTTTGTTAAAAACTATGACTGAAACTATAAGTAGTGGTACATGAAAAAAGAAAACAAGACTAAACTGAACTAGAATATCAGATGAAATCTCCTCAGTGTTAAGGGTTCAGGGTGTAGACGAATAAAATAGCTTTGCATATAATTGAACCTTTAATAAACAATGGCAGTGTAAATTATACTTGATGTCATGCATTTTCCCATCTTACTGTTTTAAGATAAATCAAGGTTTTCCTGTGGAATGTCCTCTGTCAGTACAGGCATTGTTGTTAGAGAGTTTAGATTCTGCATATTTAAGTCACTATGTTTATTTTACTGAGCACCAAAACATAATTTGTGAAAGAATCACCTGGATAGCAATTGAAGCTAATGGGACGTCGTACCTGTTTGGTCATGGGTCACATTACTAGTCCATTCCATTTTTGATGATGTACAAAAATGGATAAAGAAAATGAAGGGTAAAAAGAACTGTTTCAGCTTAATTTACCCTGATGTGGTTCAGGTTGTATTTTAGCAACAAGCTCTGTGTTCAAATGAGGTGTTATTGATTAACTGTGGCCTTGTGATTCTTCAGTTCTCAGCTGGAAAATAGGCCAAAATGAACACAAAATAGGTGGGAAGGAACAGGTTAAAAAGGTTATGAGTAATGGATTCAGTGTAATTTCTGCTACTTTTAAATGTTTTCATTTGACTCAACAGTTGCCTTTCACTGTCAGGAAAATAGCAAGAAGAAAGAAATAAAAAAGCAAACTGAAAGA
This sequence comes from Sphaeramia orbicularis, assembly GCF_902148855.1. Lineage (NCBI taxonomy): Eukaryota > Metazoa > Chordata > Actinopteri > Kurtiformes > Apogonidae > Sphaeramia > Sphaeramia orbicularis. Next base: position 42,565,237 of record NC_043971.1, on the reverse strand, counting down.
CTTTGTAAAAATAAAAACTAATTACATTTCAGAAGTATAATAACTTCCAATAACTTCCTCTTGACTAACTTGCACTTAATAGAAGTAATGAATTCTAATTACAGTTGCTAGAGTGTCCTTTGGAAAACAATCAGTAATGTGAAAGCATTTAATGTCAGCTTTATACTTAATGCTGCACTGTTTGCTTCAGACACATCCATCTATCCATCATTCATTCATCACTGTGACAACTCAACTGACGTGTTCACCTCCACATGACGGAGCTAATGAACCAAAGAGGAGAATGTAGTGAAGACGAGTCAGAGGGAGCCACTGTTAGTCAATATTATTACAATGAGACATTAACAAAGACATGTACCCTTCACTTCTCCTTCCTCTGCCCTGCCTTTGTGTCTCCACTCTCCTTTATTCTTTCACTCGTTCCATGCCACCTCCCTCAATTTCCCTCTCCACTCCTTTCCTTTCCCCTACTTCCCCCTGAGGATGCCACAGTTTTCCCTCGGCACTAATTTTGCTCCCTGCACCATGCTTCATTTCCTTCTTCCATCTATACCTCATCCTTCTTTTCTTTCATTTCATTCATGCTCCACCCCCCTCTGCTTCACAACATAGATAGATAGATAGATAGATAGATAGATAGATAGATAGATAGATAGATAGATAGATAGATAGATAGATAGATAGATAGATAGATAGATAGATAGATAGATAGATAGATAGATAGATAGATAGATGGATGGATGGATGGATGGATGGATGGATGGATGGATGGATGGATGGGTGGGCAGACGGATGGATGATAGCTGGCTAGCTAGACAGATAGCTAGATAGCTAGATGGATGGATGGATGGATGATAGATAGATAGATAGATAGATAGATAGATAGATAGATAGATAGATAGATAGATAGATAGATAGATAGATAGATAGATAGATAGATAGATAGATAGATGGATGGATGGATGGATGGATGGATGGATGGATGGATGGATGGATGGATGGATGGATGGATGGATGGATGGATGGGCGGGCAGACGGATGGATGATAGCTGGCTAGCTAGACAGATAGCTAGATAGCTAGATGGATGGATGGATGGATGATAGATAGATAGATAGATAGATAGATAGATAGATAGATAGATAGATAGATAGATAGATAGATAGATAGATAGATAGATAGATAGATAGATAGATAGATGGATGGATGGATGGATGGATGGATGGATGGATGGATGGATGGATGGGCGGGCAGACGGATGGATGATAGCTGGCTAGCTAGACAGATAGCTAGATAGCTAGATGGATGGATGCATGGATGGATGGATGGATGATAGATAGATAGATAGATAGATAGATAGATAGATAGATAGATAGATAGATAGATAGATAGATAGATAGATAGATGGATGGATGGATGGATGGATGGATGGATGGATGGATGGATGGATGGGCGGGCAGACGGATGGATGATAGCTGGCTAGCTAGACAGATAGCTAGATAGCTAGATGGATGGATGCATGGATGGATGGATGGATGATAGATAGATAGATAGATAGATAGATAGATAGATAGATAGATAGATAGATAGATAGATAGATAGATAGATAGATAGCCAGCATTTGTTTACTGTGCCCTCCCCCTCCACCACCTGTGGTGTGTATTAATTGCTGATGGGTCCTGATGGGGGTTAGTGAGGTGGAACAGCCTGGTGTTTGCCGACCTGTCGGGCCGTGAAATCTCCCTGCATATGCACGTGCCTCATATCCATTTAAATAGATTCAAATAAACGGCCTCACTCTGCCACTAGATTGGACCAGAGCAGGGACAAATGGACATGCAGATGGACGGACAGACACAGATAGGTGGATGAGATAGAAGGTAAAAAGCCGTTAAATTTGGTTTTTCCTCCAATTTCCATAGAGCATGGGAATGTGATGATTGATGGCTCGGCGGCTGGAAGGCGAGGCGTTGCGGTGCAATGCTGATAGATGGATAGATGATGTGTGCAGTGATGGGGAACAGAAGCAGATCCCATTTCAGATCTGCCCTCATCTGATGCATGCGTATCGCCTGGCTCCAATATGTAGATTGTGTTTAGTCTTTATCTTTTGCAATAATATGAGAGGGTGGGGCTTGAGCATAAGCAGCCAAATGTAAAACAGAAACACAACCACAGAATGTCTGAGGTAACTTTGGCTTTGTGTTTAAGCATATGAAAATTATTATCCTTTTAAATTATCCTGTGGTTAATCTCACTCATCTAGTTACCATATTCTGCCACTTGGTCATGAGCCTTTTTATGACCATATGGTGTATTCCTATTGCGCTGTTTTTTGACACTTATGCTGCGTTTCCACTATGCGGAACCGGCTTGACTCAGGTACCAGGTCCTATTCCTGGAGACCATTTCCATTACAGGATACTACAGACTTTACAGTACCTGGACATCATAGCGATGAGGCGCATTACTTCTGTGTCGTCTGCTCAGAGAGTTGCTGATAAACTCGCTTGTTGCTTGTTGTCTCATCAAGCTCACGCTGAATTTTTACGTCTGAATCTCCTCGACAAACCCTGGTGTAGTTTTGCAGGCTGTCTTCATGTGGATTAACCTACCGCTATATTCACTGTCAACTTCCGCATCTGTTTTTTTTAAAACGGCGGGTCACAGAGACGACTCTCTGACCAATCAGTGGTCTGCAGTGTTTGCACGTCACGTCTTAGTATCTGATCCCCAGTCCTGGAACCTCAGTGGAGGTGATATCAAAAAACTAGTAACGGGTACCAGATTCCAGGCCCTTTGTCGTTATGGAAACGCAAAAAGGCCGAGTTGAGTCAAGCTGAGCCAATACCATGTAGTGGAAACGCGGCATTAGGGTCCAAAAAGAAAACAAATATAAGTCGTTGTTGCAGGTCAGGTCAGATGACATTAAGTACCAAAAACCCCGGCACATGGTAGTTGGAGTAATTATGGTGAAAACTAACCAAACCATAACCATAGTATTAACATGTCCTTATTCAAGCAGCGTATGACTTTCATCACAATTTTTTTTTCAAATTTGTAAAATCTAAGTGATAGCCTAATTATCACTAATCCATTAGTCTTTCCTTCATTACACACTTGTCTCACGGTGACCAACTTTCGTTTGTTGACAAAACAAAACAAAACATCACTTGGGACTTTTCGAAAATTTTGTTTGTAGGTGAGGTGTAAATGTATGTAAGTGCATTGTGGGAATGGAAATTCCACACAGCAGCAATTTTACTGTCTCTTCGTGAGTGTTAAACCCAAATGTCGCCTTTACCTCCATCCACCGACTACACTCATTCTTTGAAATGACCCTGGTGGACAGTGTAATTTAATGTTGTAGCAACCTACCTCATTTCCTTGCTGAATCTGTGGGAAACCACATTTGCTTGGTTGCTATTCCCGCAATGTACTTCACGACAAAATTTCTGAAAAATCCCGAGTGACATTTTGGTTAGTTTTTTAAGTTATCACATGATGACTTACCACATATTCAGGGTGAGACATTTTAAGGGAAGGGGAAAGTGAGAGTGTTTCAACTACTACAATACTAAAGAAAACACTGATACAAGAATACAGTGATATTATCTTATTCCAAAAAACACAGCCCTGACTTTAATTTAATATGCAAATATTAGTGAAAGGTAGTTCTTTTTGTATAGTGTTTAAACGCTGTTGTAAATTGTATGCAGATGATGGTGTGTTCTATTTTCCTAGAATCAGATGAAGATTAAACCTTTATAGGGTCTGTTTCATTATTGTCAGATTCTTGCCAATACACCACCCAATTTTTATCTACTGTAGGCCTTTTACATTTTAGTTCCTTTTTTTTTTGTAATTTTACGGTTTTCACCTCTTTTTATTCTTCGATGTGAAAACATTTGGTGAAATTCTAAAGCTGTACTCTAAATACTTTTTAGATCTGAAAGTTTGAGGTTTGGCCCTGAGAGATGAATTTCCTCAATATGTTTATTCTCTTTCAGTGAATTGGTTGAACTGAACATATTGAAAAGGAAAATTAGATAATTTGCAAAATGTATTGAAGCAAATAGCTGTTGCAGAAACCAAATGAATGGAAACAATTACTGCCTAAATGACGAATCTTTCATTTTCAAAAAATGCCCATTGATTTTTACTTACAAACATCTGCCATGTGGCACATGTCAGCCTCTTTATGATTACTATTATTACAGTTATCATCACATGAATTTATGATATGTTTTGTGACTGTTTCATTTCACTAAACATGACAGCTCTATTGGCTAACACAAGTATCAAAGAACCATAGAACACAAACTGTTCCATGAAACATAAAAAACAAGTATAATTAATGTCCTCTTCATTAAAACATGTTTACAGGAATACAGCTACAAACTCCACAGGGATGACTCTGATCTTTGACACACTTCGACAAGTTCTTTTATAGCACAAAACTGACTGATGCACACCGGTTCATATGACCTATCACAACCATTGATGCAACTCATTACTTTGCCTGAATTAAGATAAAAAAAAAAGCTTCAGGGAAAAACAGAAGAACCTCCTTCAATACATCTGTGGAAGTCTTTGATATTAGACTATATTTCTCTGTAAAGACTAAGATTTTATATTAATGATCAGAAGGACATCTTTACAGCAAAGTTTGGAAAAGTATTGGGATATCTGGGAACTCAGACTGCAACTACCTGAAATAGATTTAATACAGACTTTTGAGATCCTTGCTGTGGACATATTTTGTATCTGCTATACATTTCATACAACCTGTATGTACTGCGCTAGACTGTATAATTTTGAAAATGTTCAATAAAAAGAATGTTCAAAAAAAAAAAAAAAAAAAAGATTCAGGGAAGAACTACTTCTAAAAACCAAAGTGGTAGTATTTAGTGTGATTTAGACTATTGTACAAAAGTCCCAATATTAGTCCAATATTAGGTTTGTTGCTTTAGTAAAGTTTTAATGTCCACACATGTTCATTTCTCAGTCTCTGTATTAAAATCCAGTGTAGATATATGAGAATTATGTACAGCGGTAAAAAAAAAACAGCTTCTACAAACCAGAGTGGTAGTATTTAATGTGACCTCCCTTTGCATTCAACATGCCTTTTAGCAGTTTTTATTCAAACAATATGAGCTTTATTGCATTAATTTTCTGATGTTTTATACCAGGTTTCATCCAACACGTCAGATATTTTAACTGTTTGTATTGCTTCTTGTCATAAAGGGGTCACAATAAATACTGACTTTAACCTTTACAACCCATTTAGCTCAGGTTTTTGTGTGTCTTTTAAGGTTGTCCTCATATTTCCTGTATTTTCTTGTGTTGACTATAGAAAAGAAAATGAGAAATTCATATATACGCTCATTTCACCACTGCAAAAATAACAAACCCTTGAGGTGGCCCAAGACTTTTGCACATTACTGTAAATTTCTGCCTCTGACCAGAAATGTGGACTTTTCTTTTAGCCATATCTATTTGCTCCAGAATTGCTAGTTTGTGTCCAGTACTGTAGACGCGTAAAGTAGAGCCCGACCAATATGGGATTTTTGGGGCTGATACCGATACCGATATTGGGGGCTAAAAAAAGTCAATATCCATTATATTGGCCGATATCCGATATTGGCCGATAACCGATATATTGGCCGATGTATGAAATAAGAACATTGATCTACACAGGATATAATAATGTTATATTAGATAATTGTGGACAGGTGGATAAACAGTTGCATAAATCTTTGTTTATCTCACACAGATAATAACCCAACTTTAAACCTCTGTATAATAGTCTTATATCAGACTAGTCTGTGACCTGTGGGAAACCACAGGTTGTAGATGTGGTAGTTTTTATGCTGGGGAAAGCAGACTTTTGAAAAAGATGTGAGTCTATATTTTAGAATTAGGGACATAAAAATTGTTTGGTAAATCATTATTTAAAATGTAAGCGACACCTACCTTTAATGAGTCCAACTACAAAGCAAAGTATGGAATCACAAAAATAATTAGAGCAAAAAATATGACTTACCACAAAATTATGTTTTCACTCACAAATTTGGATGTGTCTGCCTCATGGCACTACAACTTCCCATGTAGACTCAGGACTAAACTGAGCATGTGCAGAGTGAATTAGGTGAGTCCTAAGTTGTTGCTGATTGGAACAATTGCAAGAGTTACAACTGACCCATGTTTCAACTGTCCCTGGTCTCCCCCGACACTATTAATACCCAGGTGTGAATGCAGAATGAAACTGTGAGGAAGACAGCAAGCACACAGACATGGGTGTGTGTGTGGGGGTGAATAGCTCATAAGACTGGGGGGAGGGGATCCGTAATTTTCAGATGGGGGGGGAGTGGGGGAATTAGCAGTAGATCCTTGTTGGAACAGGGGAATCCATGATTTTCGGACGGGGGGGTCGGAGTGTGGGGGGGAATAGCGGTCCATCCTTGTCGGAACCGGGAGGGGTAGTGGTCCGTGATTCTGTGATTGTGTGTGTGCGTGTGTGTGTGTGTGTGTGTGTGTGTGGGGGGGGGGGGGGGGGGGGGGGGTGATAGTGTGATTGTGAAAGTGAAACAGACACACTTTACTGTTCCTCTAACTCTCCTGGCAGCACACACACACAGGAGCAGTGAGTGACAGAATCTCCGCAACAAAAAAGTTAATAAATCAGTTATATATTGGCCGATGTTGATTAATCAGTGATAAATTATGATTGGCCCAATTAATCTGCCGGCCGATTAAGTGGTCGGGCTCTAACGTAAAGGCCATGTGTTGCAAACTGTATTAAATATCCAAAGATGCATTTCTCTGAATGTGCTGTATACAGTATATACCCAAAGAATGTTCCTAAAAGCAGAATAAACATGCATAAGAGCATACATCCTAAGGTCAAAAAGCCCCATGAGTGGTTGAAATGCAGTCATGTAGTAATGCACATATAAAACTAAAATTTTTTGTGTTATGAAATCATGTATTTCATATTATGATCACAATTTTCTAACAGTGACTGATGAATTAACCAAAATCATTAATGCTTTGTAATGCCATGTGAAATCAAAAGCAATTGAACAACACAGAATCTGAGACCACATAAAAATGAAGGCTTTTGAAGTAGGAACTTAATCCAAACTTAATGTCAACTTGTTGGACTACAATAGAAGCAGCTTTTTGTTAGATTACGTAAAGCTGTGTAAAATGTCAGCCTATACAATAAGCCTCACAGAGAGATACCTTGACATATCCATAGAGCGACCTATCCTACTGCTTTTTATCTGTCTCTTCGCTCTGTTCTTTTATTCATCACTCTGTTTCTTTTCCTGGGAGGGATGCACTGTCGGTGGAGGTCTAAACGCCCCGGAGAAAGCGGAGGGATTTCAGGTGTCAGGGGAAGGAAAGAGGAAGAGTCAGACAGGGACGTGAATAATAGATCAGAGAGGGAATGAAGAAGAGTGGACAAGAGAGGGAGAACGGAGGAGACCTTAAGAAAGGTGGGAGAAGGACAAAAGTGAATGAAGACGAAGACAAAACAGATAAAAAGAAGAGGGAGAAAGAAAAGACAGTCGGAGATGGAGGAGAAATGTATGGAAGAGAGAAAAAGGAATGGGATTGATATTTTCTTGGAGGGGAACCATCCATCCATCCATCCATCCATCCATCCTGTGCGTTTCCCTGTCCTTACGTTTCATCCCTGCTGCCTCCAGTGTGGATGTGAACTGTTGCATAAGACATCGATTCATCTTTTATTGAGATGGGAAGCTTCTATAAATATGTCTACTTTGCTCTCTGTAGTTTTAAAGCTTAACCTGTAATCCAGTTAAAAATAAGTAACAGAAGAACACAAAAACAACAACAAATCAAAATCTACTGAACAAGCACACAGCACCTCACAACAGCAAGACTTAGAGACTTTATATCTGCAAATATTCACACTAAATACTCTATACCAACACTGACTGATTATCTTTACGTGTGTTGATAGAAATATTAATGGAAACTGGATTTACATGGTGTACTTCTCAATCTATGCAACTGAAATATTTTATTAATCATTAAAGTTGCAAGTATTGGTTTGGGCAGGGGCAATACTATAAAACTTATTTCATTTTTCACTCCTGCATGCCATAAACTTCAACTTTTTGCTAGAAAGGGTTAACTGTCTACATGCAACTACAATTTGTGAGTTTGTAAATATAAATATTGAGTATCAGAATGAAAAATCAAAGGCAGTAATTAGGAGGATGTTAGTTATATGTATGTTTGTCCCTTAGTATATTCAAATATATGGAATATTTTAGGATTATGTATGTCTGCTAATGAAAATGAAAATGCAAAAAAAAAAAAAAAAAAGAAATGGAAAAAAGGTTTTTGTTTCTTACCTGAGCAGATCAATTTCATCAGCATGAACCCCCCTTATGAGTGTCTCCTATTAGCACATCTCAACAGGCAGGAAGCCAAGTTTCACTGGTCTGTACCACACTGCTATGTAACTACACAGAGACAGCAGAGAAAACAAAGGAGAGAGAAAGAGAGAGAGAGAGAGAGACAGAGAGAGAGAGAGAGAGAGAGAGGGAGAGAGAAGCAGTGGCCGATTAGTGAGAGGAAGATGTGAGGCGCTGGGCCGCCGAGAGCTGGAAAACAAAACAAACAGCAGGCAGGTAAATGGAGAATGAAGATATAAATGATGAGAGAGGAGATGCGAGTAAGAGAGGAAGAAGGGGAGGGAGGGAGGGAGGAGGAGAGGAGACTGATGTACGAGTCACAACCTCCAAGTCCGGCTGTTTATAAAGCCTCAGGCAATGTGTGTGTGTTATTATTTATGTTGGAGGGATATTCATCTATTTCCATAGTCACATGTGGGGACTCCAGGTTCGGAAACCAAACCATGTTCCTGCAATGAAAACCCTTCAAATAAAGGGTTAACGTTTGTTTAATTAGGATGAAGTTAAGTCTCCGGGAAATGAATGCAAGCCATTGTGATGTCCCCTAAACACATGGAAACACAACATGCTTGAGTGCATGTGTGTGGCCGCCCACGCCTGCTGGTTCACATGTTCCAATCAATATCTGAACCACACAAGCACGTATACATGCATGGATTTGCAGCTTTAACACAGTGGTGCTCCTCTCCTACTACTACTACTACTACTATTAAACAGAATGCAGAATCCTTTTAAAGACCTAAAGGCCAAAAGCTTTTGATCTAAAAGGTTTAATAACTTTAGATTTTAATCCTATCAATACATGTTAATAACACTGGTCTACAATTTTTTAGAAATGATTTGCTTCAGAGGTTAAATGTGCTAAATGTTACGTATTTTAATAAGATTAATTGGAAAATAAATGACAAAAGTCCCGGTTTGCTGATGTTTTCAAGGTATATGATTAAGTGTTATTACACATATATATTGGTTTATGTGCATTTATATAATAGTTTTATAAATCTTCCACTAAATACAACCTGTAAAGTGAATGTATTCTAATGTGCAGACAGTGTTTTGAAGTAGATCTTGTAGCTCTGAGACAAATATTCCTTTTGAGTCAAACCCATTCTCTCATTAATTCTTGAATTTCACATTTTGACCCAAGGCTGTATCTTGGAAAGTTCAGCCAACCAGCATTTTTTACTTGATTTTTCTTTATCAGTGACTCTCATGTGGTAAAATTTCATTACTTTTATTCTGGAAGCATTTTCCCTGTAGACCAGTGGAATTCAAGTAAAATGCAGTTTCTCAGCCTTTCATCGTAACCATATATGACCCATTTGGACGTTCAGAGACTCCGCAGTGAACATGGAAACACTGTCATCTTCTACAACATTTATTCACCAGTAAAACCCATGTAGTTTGACAAATACCAGTGGTTGCAGACACTTATTTTAATGTTCAGTTAAATATATATTTGCTGAAAATAGTGCTTTTTCTTCAATTTTCTCTGTTGTGTTGTTATAACCTTAGTCCATAAATATAAGAAAATGCAACACGCAGGGGATTATATTATAATAAATGTTGATAAATCATTTAGGAATTTTAAATGTAGAAAAAAAAAACAATATTTGCAAGTGACAACAAAAATGCTTGAGTTGTTCTTTAGGGTTGCTCTAAATCACAGGTGTCAAACATGTGGCCCGGGGGCCAAAACCGGCCCGCCAAAGGTTCCGATCCGGCCCGCGGGATGAATTTGCAAAGTGCAAGTTAGGGCCTCAAACTCCAAAATAAGATCATAATAACCTATAAATAATGACAACACCAATTTTCTCCTCTTTGATTTAGTGCAAAAAACATTAAATTATGAAAATCTTTACATTAACAAACTATCCTTTAACAATAAAAAGTGAATAACCTGAACAAATATGAACAACCTGAAATGTCTAAAGAAAATTAAGTGCAATTTTAACAAGATTCTGCCTGTTACTAAATGTTTTGTGCCTTTGTAGATCTGATCTGTAATGCACATGTATAAATGATAAGTCAAGGCATAATATTGATAAAATTTTACTTATATTTCTTAACAATTTTTTTTTTTTTTTTTCAGGTTATTCACATCCTTTTTGTTTGAATAGTTTGTAAATGTAAATATTGGCATAATTGAATGTTATTTTTTGTACTAAAACAATTTAGAGTTGTCATTATTTATTGGCAATTATGCTATTATTTTACTGGTCCGGCCCACTTCAGATTAAATTGGGCTGAATGTGGCCCCTGTAAGAAAATGAGTTTGACACCCCTGCTCTAAATATTACATACAGAACCAGTTATTACAATAAAATGTCACCACTTCATTTTTCTGTAAACCAGGGGTCTCAAACTCATTTTCTTCCAGGGGCCACATTCAGCCCAATTTAATCTCCAGTGGGCCGGACCAGTAAAATAATAGCATAATAACCTATGAATAATGACAACTCCAGATTGTTGTCTTTGTTTTAGTGCAAAAAAAACCCATTAAATTAGGAAAATACTTACTTTTATAAACTATCCAAACAAAAAAGATGTGAATAACGTGAAAAAACTGAAATTTCTTAAGAAAAATAACAATTTTAACAATATTATGCCTCAACTTATCATTTCTACATGTGCATTATGGATCAGATCTACAAATACACTAAACACTTAGTAACAGGCAGAAAATTGTTAAAATTGTGCTTAATTTTCTTTAGACATTTCAGGTTTTTCATATTTGTTCAGGTTATTCACATTTTATTGTTACAGGATAGTTTGTAAATGTAAATATTTTCATAATTTAATGTTATTTTTTGCAATAAATGAAGTTGTCATCATTTATAGGCAGAGTGTAATATTTTTTTCACATCAAACTGAGAAGAAAATCTGGAGTCATTATTTTTTGTAGGTTATTCTGCTATTATTTGACTGTAGATCATATTGGTTTGTATGTGGAACCTGAACTAAAATGACTTCCACAGCCTTGACTATGGAATTTTTGCACTTTGAAAATTCATCACAGGGGCCGCACTGGAAGCTCTGGAGGGCCGCATTTGGCCCCCGGGCTGCATGTTTGAGACCCCTGCTGTAAACTATGGTTATTTCAGTGCAATGTGTAACTGAATGCATCGCTTTCCTCAATACAAACAAGAGGTGGATGGATGGGTGTATCAAATAAAAGGGTTAGGGTTAGACAGAGGAAATGACTGTGGTTTGGTTATAATGTGGTTTAAGTTATTTTTTCTGTCTCAAACCATGTCCTGGTATCTTTCTTTGACCCTAACGATAAAAATCAATAATAGTTACACACAGATAAATAAATGTATCTGACAGACACAGCTGAAAATGGTGTGAGCAGTTAAGACACTATGTCTATATATGTTACATACAGTATATGAAATACAGGGCAAGTGTTAGGCCACCTTTAGCTTTGTTGTTTTTGCAGGGTTTAAATGCACATGCATATTTATTTCTCCTTCTCTTTTCTTCAGATACAACAAGAAAATACAGGAAATATGTGCACAACCTTAAGAGACGCACAAAAACGGAACTAAGTGGGTTGTGAAGGTTAAACCCCTGACCTCATGACAAGCACAAACAGAAACATCTGACATGTGTTGAATGAAACCTGGTATACAACATCAGAAAATTAATGCTATAAATATGTAGTGGGTGGCATGCAATAAATCTCATATTGTCTGAATAAAAGGGTTAAAGACATGTTATAGAAGATGTTTTATTTTTTATTTTTTTTTAATGCTGTACATACTTCACATATATCCAGATTAGATTTTAGTACAAAGACTGAGAGTGTGTGGTCATGACAACTTTAATAAACCAACAAACCTAACGTTGGCCTAGGACTGGACAGGAATCTGGAGATGTGGATGTGAAATGTGTTTTTGCTCATATATGTTCAGAGTATATGTGTCCATAGTTTGCAGAAACATACAGCTGCTTTGATTTTATCTTTGTTTATACAGGGTGTATCAAAAAAAAACTATACATTTTGAAAAATTGCCCCCAGTTTCGCATTTGATAATTTTTGGAATTTTCTTTTATGGATGTCAGTAGGTAGAGGATTGGTGGATATTTGTCCAAATTTACAGACCCAGGTTTTCATGCATGAGTGAGCAGGGGCAAATTGTGCGATCCAAGTTAAAACTGGTTTGCGCAAAGTAGCGGTGGGATTTAAATCCAGTCAAAGGTCATGGGAGGGGATAATGGGCATCCATCTTGTTTTCCACAAAATTGCCAGGTTACAGCATTAACACTTTGGCCACCATGTCAATTTCATTTCTTTAATGATGGCAGCTGCAGCCTTTCAAAGTTAATTCAACGTGTTTAGGCCTGAAAATGTTACTGAGGACAGGCCAAGTTATGGTTAGGGTTAGGGTCAAACCTACTTCGCATAAACCATTTTTAACTTGGATTGCACAATTTGCCCCTGCTCACTCATGCATGAAAACCTGGGTCTGTAAATTTGGACAAATATCCACCAATCCCCTAACTACCGACGTCCATAAAAGAAAATTCCAAAAATTATCAAATGCAGAACTGGGGGTAATTTTTCAAAATGTATATATTTTTTTGATACACCCTGTATAGCAATATACTGGTCTTCTTTCCTAAATTCTATTACTACATTCCCACTGCTGTATCATAATCCCAGTTATCTTCTATTTTCTTTTACATCTTCTCTTTAAATGTTTACTCCTGTGCTATCTTTACTTCTTCGTTTTTGTTTTTCCACACTTAAAGGTTTCTGTGAAATACATTTCCTAGTGACTCTTTTTCCCCGTTCCACCCACTGAGACAGGATATTGGTCTTTACAAAGAACTTGGGTAAACACATCCCAATAAGGACAATATACACGTAATGTCAAGTCATTGTGATGAGCTGTCACATGTCACCTCCTTAATCTGGATGAATCTGAACAATTTAGTCCCTCACTTCCTGTCAGTGGACAAAACGTGCACAGCAGCATCACTGTGTGTGTGTGTGTGTGTGTGTGTGTGTGTGCGTGTGCATGTGTGTGTGTGACTCGTGAACCTACGATACATTCTGCTTTGTTGTTACATAACTGTCCCTGCTCACACAGACAGAAATTACAGACAACACACTCTGGCAGCTAGACTGAAATATTCCTTTCCTTTAGTCTACACACACACACACACACACACACACACACACACTGAGCTGTTCTCACCCCGGTCTTGTCCTGTGGTGTGCAATTTCTTTGAGATAGAGTGAACACAACTCCCAAGATCTAGTATTTGTGTTAACTCCACCAGGACTGCACCGTGTACATGAAGTGAGGAGCAGCAGAATGCTATTCTTCTAGCTAGAGCGTGGATATATTTACATGTTTCTACCAGCAAAATTTGTAAAATGTAAAATATGTTTATAATGAATGCATGGTACCAACCCAACTACTGAAAAAACAAAATAAAAAAGCCTGCAGGAAATTCACACGTTGAAGTGATTAGAGGTAATATTTAGTTGGATTAAACTTTTTGTTGTTATATTATCTATAATTATGCCACAGCTCTGAACCACTGCAAAACTTTGAGGATGCATTTGGGGAATAAAAGCATAGTATACATAATGTGTATAAAATACTACACACATTCCAAACATTTTCAAAACACAGTGATACGCATGATTATTATATTCACAGATGGTCATTTAAGCAGCTGTCTATTAATAAAAGTACAATGAAAGACATACTGGAAGCGAGGAAACTTGAACAAATTCTATAATAAATGGCAAGCGGTTATGGACTTTTTTGAGACGATGTAATTCCCTTCCTCCTCCCCTTTTTTTTTTTTCCTTATTCTTTATTACTTACTTATTTATTTATTTTCTTATGTTTATGTCACCAGTTTAATTATTTTATCCAGACAATGTCTTAGTATTCCTTTCATTGTATTGTTTGTCTGGTTTCATTGTTATTTGTTACTAAAAAAATATGCAAATCTGAAAGTAATGGTGTTTACAAACCTGGTTAATGTTGACATCAGTGTGCCATGGTGTTGGCATGTACCCTTTGTTTTCTTGTATGCACATCAATAAAAATATGAAACAAAAAAAAAAAAAGACATACTGGATGGCATTGTGAAGCAGTGTGTGACAATAGGACAGGTAATGTAATAAAGTTTTATCTCATTACATTTAGTGATGTATATTCACGCCATTTTATTCAAGTGAACATTAGTTAAAGTAATGTTAAAGCTTAACAATAGATGAGTAGTCTTATCCAGAGTGCAATTTGTCAAAAAAACGTAAAGGGGGGTGATTTTTTATTTTTTTTGTCGGGATGTGTGGGGTGTGTGTGTGTATGTGTGTCCTAGGGATGTAACGATTACCAGTATTACGATAAACAGCGGTAAAATTACAGACATTTAGTATTACCGTTAAAATTCTAATTATCATGATAACCGTGTTTGATTACCGCACTTTTCCGGAGAAAACGCCTATGTAAAGATCTCCTTTTATGTCAAATATTTGAGTATAGTTTGAATTTATTACAATTTTGATTTTATATGCCTAATATTTGGAACCAATATTCACTTTTAAAGTCTTTGAAAAGGTTTGTTAAGCCTCTTTGTGTTATTTATGCAATAAATTATATACATTTTTTAAATCAGATTGTATATTTTTTTGTGGTTTTTGTCCTTTTGTGTTGATATAGTAGGTTAAAGTGAAAAAAATAATAAACAGATGATATAAATGGAGTTGTGCTGAAAAAGAACATACCATACATGGGTAGAGTAAACATTTGTTTATATAGTATATAAAGGTAAAATCAAAAGGACTGAAAAACGGACAAAATAGGCTCAGACAACTAAGGGTTAATATTTGAATGTTTCTGCCAACAGAAGGTACATTGTACCAATTATTTTATTTGGTTGTTTTTTTTTTATTTTTTGTTTTTTTTCAAAATATAATTTAGTTTAATTATCTCAGTGTATGTATCAGTATTTTTTGAACATTTTGAGCACAATTTCAACAATACTGCAATAATAATGATAACTGTGATAATTTTGGTAACAATAACTGTGATATGAAATTTTCATATCGTTACATCCCTAGTGTGTCGATAACTAACGTAACTAACGCTGGCGTGAAATGTAAGTGAAACTTTACATACTTTCAACGTCCAACTCCCAGGTTCTATTCCTCTAGTATAAGGATCTTACACAAAATTTTTACAACTTCTAACCTGTATCCACTGGACACACAAATGCTGGGCCCCATGAATTTGTCACGTTTACCCCCCCTTTACGGTGCCCCAGTGCATGGGGATGTTCATGAATTCTGAGACTGCCGACAGTTGGGTTCAGGTGAACGTTAGTGACAGTAATGTAGGATATAGGTGGAAGAAAACTGTCACAACCTGCTTGTTATTTCAGTTGGTTGGTTGCCCCCCCCCCAACGATGAAATTCATTGAGCAGAGGTAGAGATGTAAAAATTAGAGGGGGGGTTGCTCTCCCCAATCCCCCCAACAAATCGCACCCTGGTCTTATCTAACATAAAGTTTTATATTAACATTAAATTACAGTAGATATTAGCTTGATGATGTGCATAACCATTACATCATTACTGACATATATTTGTTTTTTGAAACAAAGTGGAAGGTAAATAGTGGTTGGGACAAAATATTGCTCTAGTAGAGTACTATTATGATTTACATTAATGTAGAAAAGTCCATGAGGTTTGTTGGTTTAGTACAGTTCTAATGACACCACATAAGGATTTGTCAGTTTCTGTTTTAGGATCCAGTCTGGATATATGTGAAGTATGTACAGCAGTCAAAAACAAAAGACTCAGGGAAAAACAGCTTCTATAAACTAAAGTGGTCGTATTTAGTGTGACCTCCCTTTGTACTTAACATGTCTTTAACCCAGTGTTTTTCAGCCTTGGGGTCGGGACCCCACGCGGGGTCACCTGGAATTCACATGGGGTCACCTGAAATTTCTAGTAATTGATAAAAAAATAAATAAATAAATTAATTAATTAATAATATATTTTTTAAATGATTCAATAGATATTTAATTATAATTAAAATACCACACATTTTCCTAATAAAAATCAAGTTTAAATAAAATGCTGGATATAACATCTGAGAAGGCATATCTTGATTGACCCGATCATGTGACTGCATGCGTTACTGTGCTTCAACCTGCCCGCACACAGTTGCAGTCAGAAAACCAGACCGAACAGAGAATGGAAACATTTCTTCACCCGCCTGGCCCCGCTAAGACATCTCCAAGAGAAAAATATCTCCGTTTTGATTGTCTGGGGTTGCCAGAAATTTGTGATGTTAAAATGGGGTCACAAGCCAAAAAAGGTTGGGAACCACTGCTTTAACCCATTTGTTCAGATAATAATAGATTTATTGCATTAATTTTCTGTTTTATACTAACATGTCAGATGTTTCTAACTGTTTGTGCTGCTTCTTGTCATGGGGTCAGGGGTTATAATAAATACTGACTTTAACCTTTACAACCCATTTATTTCAGTCTTTGTGTCTCTTAAGGCTGTGCACATATTTCTTGTATTTTCATGCTGTATGTTCATAAAAAAGAATGAGAAATAAATATGTATACTGGCTAAAATTTTCTTAGAGGTCTTATTTATGTCTTTGTGCATAAGAAATCAATATAAGTGAATCCCCAAAGGAACTTTGTGTTGGTAAATGCAGGTTATGCAAATTTACAGGATTTCAGTTCTGTTGAAACATGTTGATGGTCATATGAACTATGTTTTCAGCTCAAAAATGTCCAATTTCACCACAATTAATGCTATATTTTCATGTCACAAATGGCCAAGTTATATTTTAACTGAATTTACCTGAAAAACAAATATTCTATTTTTTTAGATTCCCCAGTTTTTCTTCCAAGATTCTATCCTACATATCACATGTTTTATTTTTACAGGTTGCAATATGGAGTATGGTGCTGATCCATCCTGCTTATGTTACACAAATACATACATTAAGAATGTCACACGTCATTTTTTAAATCAACAGTTTTCTAATAATAAGCATTTTTATAAAGAAATAACAATTCTATATTGTTATTTACTCTTTAGTATGATGATAAACTATACAATAAATAATTCTGGTACTAGTTTTTGCAAAGGGATCTTTTGTGGAAACAGTGACATGGCTGCCGAGCATCAGTATGATGGGATCTGTGACAACCATGTCACATCCGTCCTCTAACACATTTTGTGTCAGCTGTTATTGTTTTAGATCCACAATACTAACATTTATGAATAAGAGGATAATTAGCAATAGTAAGTATATAAGTTTATTACTAATAAAGTACTGGTACTGACCAGAGCATCATGGGTAATGTCACGTCCGTCCACCAGCAAAAGTTTTCACATACACGTGCTATTCAAAATCCAATATTTATGAAAATATAGCTTCCACTGTCAAATAATATCAGTAGTCTGTGCACAAATGTATTCTTTCAACACAGTTCTATGCATTTCTTACAACTTTTTTTTGACAAAAATGGCCACTCATTTGACCCCCTAAGTAAATTTGAGCCGATACTCATTTCAACACTGCTAAAACAACGTAAAGGTGGTCTAAGACTTTTGCACAGTACTGTACATACTATCACTGTATCTTCGACATAATGCCCAGGGTTTGCTTTGTTGAAGGGGATATAACTCCACTGACAGGCGATGAAATAAAACTGGTTTTTACATTGAACTGAAGCACACATATCTCTGTATAACTGCAATATAACCTGCTGTAAGGCCTATTCTAGCACATATTGTTGTTGTTGTGAAATAACAGAAGAAAACCAAATGCATGTCACATGACTTAATAAACCAACATGAACATAAGTCACAGGGGATCCAGATTTTTTTTTTACACTTCCATGCAGTTTCAAAATGGAAGTGATGTCATTTCTCCACAGACTTGAATTTTCTAAAACTTGCCAACGGGAGACTACTGCCAATTTCTGAAAACCACACAGAAATGTCCTCAGAGAGAGTTTGGTTAGAGATGAAAGGATGCTCAAATTTCTGACTGAACAGGCTGAGCAGTGTAAATACTGTATACTCTTTAAATTTCACATGCAGCCACAGAAGCTCTGCTGCTAATGCTCTGCAAATACAGATGAGATGTGAGTCTGCACAGTTATACAACACTATGATGAACAGAGGATGGGAAGAAAATAGTGTCTTGGTTTCACTGATTATACTCTGCATTGCCAATTTTTAAGGTGATGTTAATGTAAGTGTAGCATACAATAAAAGATGAAACCTGCAGTTGAGTCACTTTAGTCATAGTTATTTTTGTACCTGCTATAACAGCCTACTCTATTTTCTCTTTTTGTTTTTGCTTGAGGACTTGATAAAATGGGAAGAAATATTGCTAAAACTGTTTATTTCTGGCAATATTTTTGTCCTTTCGGAGACTTTGTGTTCTTCCACGCAACACAGATTTAGGAATAAAATAAAATAACAAATATCTGAATATCATGAGGTATGGTTTAGTGGTTTAAAGTGACTTCTTAAATGTTCAGTGGGATGATTTGCGAATTGTTGTGTAGTGCTTTCATGAACTTTTTGTGTTGGGAGCTGGTTGATTTTTGGCATTACCCAACTGCAGTTGTAATGGTGGTATTGCACAGTGAGCCTGTTTATACGACTATTTAGAGCTGAAAGGTATATCATTATCGTATCTATAGCTAGATATGAACATTCAAGATATTAATGTCGAAAAAGCAACGATATAAACGATATAGATTTCCCCCGCGCTTGCCCTGCATGTACAGCTCTGGAAGTCACAACAAATTTCATTTTTCGATTGCCCTTGAATGCACCTGGCAAAGAATCTGTAGAAGTTGGGCTGTAACTACCTCTGTTCTGTGAGTAGCAAATGCATTTTCTGCAAACAGTTATGTTGTCTTTAGAAAAATATAACATGTTGCACTTCAATGCACTTTCAGTGTTTCACCTTCCACCAGCTGCTGCATATATTTGTTATTTATTGGTAAAGGAGAGCTGCAGTAAAATGTTTGATTTGTAATTTATTTATTCGTACTTTATGTTAATGTTGATGACTGGCAGTGAGTTCTTATAAATAAAACTGCACTTTCCACATTCTTTTGTATTATGATGTTTGTATTTTTCTGAAAAATGCTTGGTTTTCACCGAACCCATAGTCATATCGTATCGTATCGATATCGAGATATCTGGCATGAATATCGAGATATGACATTTTGTCCATATCATTCAGCCCTATGACCATTCTCCAATAACTGGAAGTAATCAGTTAATTGTAATAATCAGATCTAAGGCATTTACATGCACATAAGAAATGCGATAATTGAAAAACCCTGGTTAAGATGCTTCAGTCCATTATCGGATTATCGGGGTACGTACATAGTGATGGTAGACTTAAACTTCCTGTTGTCTTCCGCTCACGTTTGACCACATGACTTCTATTTTCTATGATTGTAACTGTGTTTACACATGATGCAAAAGAATAAAATTAATCAGATTAACCTGTATACATGCAGGAAGACATTGGAGAAATCCACGTATGTTAATCAGATTTCTCATAATCAGATTACTGCTGTTATCTGATAAAGCATATCAGATTTTCCTGTTTACATGGTCACTTAAATAATCTGATAACTCTAGAAATCATATAATGATCAGAGTATCAGTGTGCATGTAAACAGGCTCTATGGTGGAGTAATAGAGGAGCAGAAAAGGAAACACTTGGGAGCAAACTCATGTCCTCCACATAGAAATCAGTGTACAGGCTGCTCACAGTGGGAGTTGTTCCCTGGAAATGGAGTTAGGTAACATCAACAAAAGACAGACTCCCAACACAAACATGAGCATGCATGATATTGCACCTTTAACTGAATTTCCAGAACAATTGCTATGACAAATATTCATATATTTAGTAGACCTACAACCTGTGATATTTCTCACATACGCAGCTGTTTTCTGCACTTTATTACACGTTGCACTTTTGTCATATCTGCTGCTGTTTTGTTCCATTATGCACCTGCTCACCTCATAACTGGTACTGTTTTGGACTATTTCCTTTATTGTAAATAGGTTTGATTTATATCTGTCACATTCTATTGCAGTTTATCTTTCATATCATTTATTCATTCTTATTCTATTTTTTACTTATTTTTAAAAAATTGTATGGTATTTCATTTGCCAGGTGAGAGAGGAAATAATATCTCAGTTCTCTGTATGTCCTGTGCATCTTTATTGACAATAAAAAAAATCTTTGAACAAAAAATTACGTAAAGCTGGATAAAAGCTCCTCCCCGTTTACAGAGCTTGTAATGCAAAATCAGGTAATGGTGGTGAGAAAATATATGCAGCGACGGAGGGTCAGCAGCAGGTTGAGAAAGAGAAACTGAAGGAATCAGGTATTGCCTGTAGCCAAAACAGCACTCCATCATTTCTTCATCTCCCTTTCGGGTATTTCCTACCTCTGAAGCTCTCTTTCTCTGTGTCCCTCTCTCCCTCCTCTCATCCATCTCCTCCAAACTCTCAGTGACAGTCTATTTGGCCCACAAAGCCCTGTCATCCATTCAACCTGTCAGTCCTGGCAACACTACCAATATCACACAAACTCATGTTCATAGCGGACCCATGGTTACAGCATTCATCCTGTTGTTGAAAGCCCGTGGGTTCAGTTCCCTGATGGCCTGGTCATAGACTCCATCGCACAGCGAGAAGGTCAGCAGTTCAGTTCAACCAGTGCTATCAGTATTTACCCACTTTCACTGTATTTAAAAGGTCGGGAGTGTGAGATTTAGGAGTATTCAGAAAGATCTAACAGCAGAAATGCAATAGAATTTTAAGAATTATGCTGTCATTAATGCATAATCACATGAAAATGAGAATCTATGTGTTTTTTAAGAACCTTAGAATAAGACGTTTATATTTATAGAGGGAACAAGTCCATGTTTCTAAAGTAGCTCAGAACAGACCTCGTTCTTCAGGATTATAGTGGGTGGCATTCATTACAGTCACTGATGATGTCAGAACATTATAGATGACAGTCATGCACCTTTGGATGATAACTATGTCTCCTTATCATCCCCTTACACATATGAACAAGGGATTTCTGCTTTTTTGCTGTCACCATAGGTGAGGTTGGGGGGTATTCAGCATGATACAAATTTTCACCTCTACTGCAAGATGCTAAATATCAGTGGAGCTTAAGTGATGTGTGTGTACTAATACTTAAAGTGCTCTGAGACTGGTCTTGGAATTGATATCAAGGGCATTTTTATGTAGCCTCGTCTCAGTTTTGGACAAAATTGCCGAGACTGTAGATGTAGGGATATCGTTCAATATCAGATTTTTTAATGTATTTAACATCACTACTATGATTTAATCTGTAGTATATTTTTTTCAGGCGTAAATATTTTGCCAGGGTTCTTTCCACAGGCTGCCTCTTTCTTCTTCCAACTAACTGGCAAAAGGCATAATCTCACCATTTATACCAATATGTAATATAAGAAAAACTATGAAAACATGTGTATGTTACAGTCCTGGTCTTTTATCCATTTTATCCAGAATTTCTTCTTCATTTGTCACATTTGTTATTTTTGTTTTTGTGCATCAGATAAGTGTTCACATCTCTCCTGGTTTTGATTTTTAAATACTCCAGTTAGAGTGTTAATCCGGCTTTTCTTCAGTAAGCATGAGAATCCAAAATTGATTCCAAGTTGTCTGATCCATCACAATTACATGCCTCCAAACTTGAGTTTTCTGACTCATGCTGGCATGTTTTTTGCACCAGCGGTCCAAGGCGTTGCTTCATTTAATGATGTTAAAATCCCTATTTGTACTGTCTGTAGAAACAACGTGCAAAATATGTTGAAACATATTTTTAAACAACATGGGCTTAAATTTTGAAAATGCCTTGTTCTTGACATTCTTCTCATAAATGTCAACCCTGACAGGAAACTTTGAAAATTGGCAGAATTCATAACAGACTAAGCAGATGTTCTTTTAGTTTAGACAAACAGATGCACTGCATTGATGTTGAAAACACATAAGTCTACATTTTTCCACACAGAAAATTAATCAGGAATCAATAAGAGGATCAATAAAGAATTGGTCCAATGAGCAGAATCTGTAATGATATTGATTTCTAGAAAGTCATATCGATTCCAATTCTTAACCTTTAGTCACTCAGTCTATAAGAAATTCAATATTGATCAGACCTCTCACAGTTCAATGGAACACCATAATTTGTGTCGATGAAGGCCAAACATTATCATTTATTTCTCTCATAGCTGTCGGTGTTTTGTCTTAGCCAGCCTATAATCACAGTGAACAGTTAAGAACTTAATTCATGTCAACCTTTAGCAGTTAAAGCACCTTTTTTTTACTAAGGTTTTTGCATTCGGAAAAAGCCACAAGCTGCTACAGATGCTCCATACCTTTAGATCTAAGCGTAGTGGACAAAAGTCTTATTGAATTTGCTGGGATTTAAAGGTTAAGATTCTGAAGTCAAAGGGCTTTTTGTAGTCGTTGACCTTCATAGCTGCGTGGACAGAGAAAGCCACTTACACAGATAACCTGTGAAAGGGTTTTGATCTTGTCCGTGGGGATCTCTGTGCTTAGATACAACACAGCTCAGACACCATGAGGATCGTCAGGTTAACAAAGCATGCATCAGTCAGATCACAAACATCACATCATCTTATATTCCCTTTAATTCATTCATTTGTACATTAATTTTAGGAACTTCTTAGTCCTCGAGAGGTTCACAAAGGTGCAGTAGCCTGCACCAGTGACCAACAGGTGAACACCCTGAATGTGTCACCAGTTCATCACAGGACCAAAACATACAGACCTACGCGTATGTGTGATTTAGACTGACCACTTAACCCTATGAAACCATTTGTATCATATTTGCTACAACAGGTTTGGAGACCTTTATTGTATCAACAACATCAACACTTTCCTTAAAAAGTTGTTTTATATGACTCGATACATGTTTTCTGTCCCCTGGTGGATTATCATCCCACTACAACCAACAGAAATGCTTTTATTTTTTCCTTTTCAATATGTCAGCTAATGTTATTTCATCCAACACTCATTTTGTTGGAAAGTCTTTGGTAATTTTCAAAAAGTAACGTTAAGAAAAACACTTACATTGTTATTTGATTGAAAATTTAAAAAAAACAAAAAAAAAAAACAAAAACTGAAAAATACTGAAATTATGGTGCCATTCAAGAGAAATAAAAAGACTATAAAAAGTTTCATGTAAAAAAAAAAAAAATGCCTGAAATGTTCTATATTTTCAAAATGTTACTAATAACATTTATTTTTGTATCTAAAGTTAACATTGTGAGCAAAAATTTGCCAAAAAATGCCCAATGTATCGAATGTGATACAAAAAAATATCACAAACAAAATGATAAGATGTTGGTAAGATGTTTTGTTTGGATTCTGTTAAAAGGGCTAATAAACATTTCAACCCCCAAAATTTTGAATTTTGTGTCTAGTTTTTAATGGGTCAGGTTTTACAGAGTTATGGTATGGGTATTTGAATGGTGGGAGGAAGGTGGAGTACTCGGAGACAACACATGCAGACACGAGGGGAACACACAAAAGGCCAACACTGACACTGGGAACAAACCCAGGACCGCTGCTAACAGTGTCATATCCCCTTTAACCCTTTACTAAACAGCTGTATTCATTCACACATAAAACCATTACCATTTTAAGTGCTGCTGTTCAAAATAAACCTCCATCTGCTGCAGCTCTGAATCCTAAAGCTAAACATCTGTCCTGCAGAACATGTATGGAGCATGTATTAAGGCAGTGTTTTTCAACCTTTTTTTGGCTCATGACCCCATTTTAACATCACAAACATTCAAAACAGAGATATTTTTTTTGCTAAAATTAATTTGTTTTTGATCATGTAATAGTTTGCTTTGCTATGTCACAAATAAATGTTAATTTTAGAGGACATTTAGTCTATATAATGTATAGTATTATGGATGGAGGCAGAAAAGCCAGGTGTAGATTATTGCACAAAGTGAGAATTTTATTTTCCTTGGTCAGGATATGTGCAGTCAGTCCAGCTTGGATTTACAAGGCTGACAATTAATACTGAACAAACAAGAACTCAAACTATGAATTATGAAAGAGCTGCAGCATCTGAAACTGACCACAATGAACATTTGAAAGATAAACAGAACCACAGTGCTTCAGTTTCAGCTTCACAGTTTGTCATGTCTTTTAAGGATTGTGATTGTCTCTGTCAACTCACAATTTTTTTTTAATCAATTACTAAAAAATTCAGGCGACCCCACGTGTGGTCCCGATCCGAAGGTTGAAAAACACTGTATTAAGGGCATTTTCACCATCTTGCTTTAGTCTAACTTCTTGACCCATATGGATTCATTACATCACCTGCAGCTGTTTGGATTTCCTCTCCTTTTTTGGGGCTAGATGTTATTATATAACACTACCAGAAATCACATGCTTGGTAATCTAAGCGATAAAGTAACCTATTTTTTTTTTTTTTAATAAACATTTGGCCTGAATTCCTCTCCTCACTGTTACTGTTACTGCGGGGTTGGAAGTCTACTGTACTTCAGTGCTGAAACAAGAGAGTTAAAGCGTGTGGGAGGAAAGCCTGGGAGGAAGCAGAGCGAGAGAGGAGAGAAAGAAACCTTTCCAAAAAACCACTTGAACACTCCTACAGTATTTCTATGGGGACCTCAGAGTGTGTTTGTTAGAGGTATCAAAGTTTATATAGTTGTTTAATACATAGACATCAGTGTAAGTTTATGCTGTTATTTTCCTCATGTGAATCAATAAAAATACCACAAATTTCCCTAACTCCAATAGGTATTAGTTCATATTTTGATGATAAAAGTGGAAAGTACTGTACTCTCTAGCTCACAGGTGTCAAACATGGGGGGCCGGGGGCCAAATCCGGCCCGCCAAAAGGTTCAATCCAGCCCCTGGGATGAATTTATGAAATGCAAAAATTACACTGAAGATATTAAAAATCAAGGATGCTAAAATAATTTTGGGTTATTTCAGTTTAAAGTGGATCAGACCAGTAAACTACTATCATAATATCCTATAAATAATGAAAACTGTAAATTTGTCTCTTTGTTTTAGTGTAAAAAAAGGAAAATTACACAAAAATGTTTACATTTAAAGACTAGCCTTTTACAAAAAATGTGAATATATGAAATGTCTTAAGAGAAGTATGTGGAATTTTAATAATATTCTCCCTATTATTTAATGTTTTGTGTATTTGTAGATCCACTGGGATCTCTAAGTTGTGATTCACATGTATAAATGATAAACTAAGGCGTAATATTGTTAACATTGCACTTATTTTACTAAAGAATTTTCAGGTTGTTCATAGTTGCTCATGTTATGTTCAAGTACAATTCATAGATGTCCACATTTTACTTTTTTCACTTAAAAGTTCTTATCCTATTATTTATATTATTTTACCTTTTTATTTTACCCACTTTCTATCATATTAGGCTGTATGTAGCCCCTGAACTAAAATGAGTTTGACACCCCTGCTCTAGCTGTTAAATATAATATTGATATGTCATGACTATGACGATCAGACAGAGCGATGGGCTTTATTTTGATAACATATTTAAATCAATACGTTATTGTCACCTGTAGGAGCAGTTATGGAAGATATTCTCAGATCTATTCATGCATTGTTATGGGAAAAAAATAAAGTATTACATAACTAATAAAAGTGCAGTCAGTTGCATCTTTTGGGTGGATTTTAACATAATAAACCTTAAAGAAAAACCTTATACAGCTGCAGAATCTGTGTGTGAGTGTGTGTATGATTAAGATGTCTATGAAGCTAAAAACTGAATGTAAATTACCCCAAATCTGCACACTATTACAATCAGAAGGAGTCAAATAGTCTGCATTAATGCACTAGTTTGTAATACCGTGTAAGATTATGTAACCCATCGTGATACTATCATCGTCAAACTCTCTTCCTATCTATCGCCTACAGCTGTGCTCTTCTGTGTTTGCCAAGTGTCCTGCAGCCTGTATTTTTAGTTTTATAGGATCCCCGTGGACAGAAATGGAGGGAGAAAAAACGAGGGAGAGGTACCACTTACTTGCAGAAATGTAGAAATGTGTGTCCCCACGGTGGCAGGAGTCATCTCATCAGTGTCGCTTCTCAGGACTGACAACAGCAACATCATCATCATCATCATCATCATCATCATCATCCTCTCGGTGTGATCAGCATCAGCAGCACCCAGTCCGACGGTCCTCCACTCCTCCACCCCCCCTTCCCTTCCTCCTCCTTCTCCCTCTCTCTCTCTCTCTCTCTCTCTCTCTCTCTCTCTCTCTCCCGGGACTTGGCCCACCTCCTCAGAATAGCGTTCCGTTCAACTCTCGGTGATACCCGAGATTTTCCCCGATCAACACTGAGCCGATCGTCCGAGCATCCTCTTCCTCCTCCACCTCCTCCTCTTCCTCCAACCGCCCCCCGTCCTCACATCAGAAACACGCTCATAACCACCTTCCCTCCCCACACACACACAACCCCCCCCCCCCACACACACACGTCTATTCTTCCTCTTCTTCCCTCATCATCATCCCCATCATCCGCATCCTCAGCATCCTTCAGTCCTGACTCGTGTCCTGTGGATTCTCTCTTCTCACCGTGGCTCTGTCCCCGTCCCGTGTCGCTGTCCCGTGGCTCGTCTCGTGGCTCTGCAGCCCAGTAAGTGTGTCCTGCACGGGGAGGAGAAGAAGCGCATCATCCAGGCGGGCATATGATGGAGAGAGAGCCCTCCAGGAAATCCCTCACCAAAAACAACTGCAGTGAGGCTCAGAGACAGAAAGAACGAACCTATGCATAACATTTATCCCATAATAGTCCACCTCTACACCACTACAACAAGGAGCTGCTGGAGAGAAGAAAGTCACCTCAAAATCACAGCAAAATAAGCTCATAATGGTTCATGTCCTCAAAAGTTAACACACATCACACAGTTAATATCCTGTATATTTGACAGAATGTATTTAAATGATGCTGTGCAATAGGTGGTGAAAATAGTGATAAAATAACAACATCAGTGGTTCCCAACCTTTTTTGGCTCGTGACCCCATTTTAACATCAAAAATTTCTGGCGACCCCAGACATTCAAAACAGAGCCTTTTTTCTTTAATTTAATTTGTTTTTGTTTGCTATACTATGTTGCAAATAAATGTTAATTTTAGATGACATTTAGTCTATATGATGTATATTATTATGGATAGAGGCAGAAAAGCCAGGTGTAGATTACTGCACAAAGTGAGAATTTTATTTTCCTTAGTCAGGATATGTACAGTCAGTCCAGCTTGGATTTACAAGGCTGACAATTAATACTGAACAAACAAGAACTCAAACTATGAATTATGAAAGAGCTGCAGCATCTGAAACCGACCACAATGAACATTTGAAAGATAAACAGTACCACAGTGCTTCAGTTTCAGTTCGTCATGTCTTTTATGTATTTGTGATGCTCTCTCTTAACTCACCATATATTTTTTACAAGTAAGTATTTATTTTTATTTTTATTTTTATCAATTACGAGAAATTTCAGTCGACCCCATTTGAATTCCAGGTGACCCCGACCCCAAGGATGAAAAACAGTCATAAAGGTTCATGTCCTCAAAAGTTAACACACATCACAAAGTTAATGTCCTGTATATTTGACAGAATGTATTAACATGTTGCTGTGCAATAAGTGGTTAAAATAGTGATAAAATAACAGCATCTATATCATGTGTTTCAATTAAAATATCTGTTTGTGTATAACCCAGTGGTTCCCAACCTTTTTTTGCTTGTGACCCCATTTGAACAGGACAAATTTCTGGCGACCCCAGATATTCAAAACAGTGCCTTTTTTTTTTTTTTTTTTTGCTAAAATTAATTTGTTTCTGATTATGTAATAGTTTGCTATACTACGTTGCAAATAAATGTTAATTTTAGATGACATTTAGTCTATATAATGTATATTATTATGGATGGAGGCAGAAAAGCCAGGTGTAGATTACTGCACAAAGGGAGAATTTTATTTTCCTTGGTCAGGATATGTACAGTCAGTCCAGCTTGGATTTACAAGGCTGACAATCAATACTGAACAAACAAGAACTCAAACTATGAATTATGAAAGAGCTGCAGCATCTGAAACCGACCACAATGAACATTTGAAAGATAAACAGTCCCACAGTGCTTCAGTTTCAGCTTCACAGTTTGTCATGTCTTTTATGTATTGGTATTGTCTTTCTCAACTCACCATATATTTTTTATTAGTAAGTTTTTTTTTATTTATTTTTTTCATCAATTACTAGAAATTTCAGGCGACCCCAAGGTTGAAAAACACTGGTATAACCCCTGTCTTGTTAGCCCATCAGGTAACATCCATACTAGAGCCCGATGGGATTTTGGGGCCAATGATAATATCGGGATACCGATATTGGGGAAAAAAAAAAAAGCCAATATATTGGCCGATAACGGATAGATCGGCCAATATATAAAAGAACATTGATATACACAGGATATAATAGTCTTATATTAGATAATGGTGGACATGTGAATGAACAGTTCCATCTTTGTTTATCTCACAAAGATAATTTACACAACTTTAAAATGCTGTATAATAGTCTTACAGTATATTAGACTAATATGTGACCCATGGGGAACCGCAGGTTGTAGATGTGGTAGTTTTTATGCTGGGGAGAGCAGACTTTTGGGAAAAGATGTGAGTCTGTATTTTATGAATAGTGATATAAGAATTGTTTGGTAAATCATTCTTTAAAATATAAGTGACAATTAATATACAATATTGATACCCAGGCATGGATGCAGAATGAAATTGTGAGGTACAAATGCACAGACAGGGGTGGGGGGTGAATAGTTTGTAAGGTGGGGGGCGGATAAGGTCAAGGTCAAGGTCAAGGTTACTTTATTTATACCCGTAGGTAGATTTGTTTTGCAGTCTAGGTGATTGCCTTGGCATTACAACAACACATACATTGAACATGCAAGACAGGCACTTGATCACGCTTACAGACAGGACAAAAAGACAGGACAAAAAGTGTTCAGTGTTCCACCCTTCATCGGTATAGCAGCATGGATAAGTAAAAGAATAAAATAAATAAGATCAAAGAAATAAAAACAAGATGCAATAAAAACACAATAAAAACCAGAAAAGATAAAATAAAAACAATCTGGGATAAAAACCAGGATGAGAACATAAAATTTAAAAATTTTAAGATTTAAAAATTTGAAGTCACAATAATAATAAATAGAGCAAAGATAGCGGTCCGTGCTTGTCGGAGTAGGGGGTATAGTGCCTGTGATTTGTGGGGGGTGAGGTGATTGTCAGAGCGGAAGTGAAAGTGAAACTGACAGGCTTTACTAGTCCTCTAACAACACACACACAGGGGCAGCGACAGAATGTCCGCACTGCAAAAAAGTTAATACATCGGTTACATATTGACCAATGTTGATTAATCAGTGATATGGTATAACCGGGCTCTAATCCATACAATAATAAAATAATTAAATCCAGCCAATAGGAGGAAGTGATCTATGGTTCAAAACCCAGATCAAAACTGTCAAGCAACTAATTTTTGTGCAACTTATAGCCTCGCAAAGCAATCTAGGAGACTGACTAGTATCCATGGTCTTATCTGTGACATAAACATATCAGGAAGAAATGAGATTTGAACTTTTTTCAACATCAAAGAACAACTTAAAGTGGAGGGTTTCTTGTGTAAAAATACAAATCCAACCTAATACGATGCGATATGATACTATACTATACTATACTATACTGTACTATACTATACTGTTACAGATACACTGTATATAAAAGTGTATTTTATGCTTTAAACCACAGTGTGGCACCAAAGTACTGCCTGAGCCTCATCCTGTTGTCAGTTTCACACATGGAGCTGCTTTCTGCCTTTTTAATTTACACTCCTCTATTAGCTTCATATTTCTCCCACACAGTGAGCCAGATAAAACCACAAAGTTCAAAACTGTGACATATGCATCAGAATCTAGTTTTATTTGATTTTAATTACTTCATTGTGTTAAATTGTGTAACTTTAATGATTTTCCTGCTGTTTCCTTAGGATTTCATATGCGTCTAAAGCATTAAAATACATCTTCATTTATTTGGTTTAATTGGTTTCATGATTAAAAAAATGTAAGTTAAATGATAGAAAGTCATGACTATATTTTTTAGATGCAACCCTCAAAGACCAGTGTTATTTTTGTGTCAGTTCCCAAATGAATTTTTTTCTATTTAACTTTCCTTAAGTGACTTATCACCATTAATTGTAATATTATCTTCTGTATTTTGTGCTTTTTCAGTGACAATCGGATATTTTCCTACATTTAATTTTCTAATCATGCCAGTGTTCATAAAAGCTAAGAGTAAAGTGGAGGGTTATTATATCAAAAACAGAGAAAACTGGAAAAAAAAGTGACTTTTTCAGTCAAATCTCTCATTAACTGAAGATAAACCCAGTGTTTCCATCCACTGTCATTGATCCAACTCCTTGGGTTTTACTGGTGAATCAATGTTGGAGAAGATGACAGTGTTTCCACAGTAGCTACGGAGCCTCTGAACGTCCAAATGGGTTAAATCTGATGACCATGAAAAAATGACAAACTGCATTTTACACCAATTATTTACATGTATTAATAGGATTAGTGGATCAACAGGTACTAAACATTTTACATGAGTAGATGGTTTTGGTTGCTGGTGGATGTTTGGGTCTTTATGGGTTGAAATTCACTATATAGACAAAATAACATTGAAAATAAAAGATAGTAGCATAGTTAACAGGGGGCTGGTCCCCATAAAAATCTATAAGAACAAACAATGTATAATATCAATCAATCAATCAATCAATCAATCAGTCAATCAAATTTTATTTATATAGGGCCAAATCATAACAAAAGTTATCTCATGACACTTCACTACAGAACCCAACAGAATCCTCCAGGAGCAAACACTTGACTGGTGACAATGACAACTAATAACTTCCTTTTAATGGGAAGAAACCTGGAGCAGACCCAGACTCCTGGAGGATGTCTGCCTTGACCAGCTGGGGTTAAAGAGAGAGGGTTAAAGGAAGAGGAAAGGAGAGGGGGGGGGTACACTGGGAGGAAGGGGGGGAGTAGGGGGAGACACATGGATACAGTATAATTCTATATTGCAATGAATACCACTGTGATAAATGCTTTTATTTCATCTTATTTTGTTTATACTGTTATCTAATACACTTCCAAAATGTTTCAGATCTTATTTTCTTCAAACTTAACATAATGACTCAAAAAAAATCATTATATAAAAATATTTATACACAGCAAAAATTGGAGAGTTGAATCAACTACCACAGAGTTGATTTTAACTCTTTTTCAGAGTTTATATAGGTCCACACTTTACAGAGTTAAATTAACATTTTCATTGGAGTTAATTATTTAACACTATGCCAGAGTTGCCTTTTTAACTCAGAAACCTGAGTTAACTTAACACTGACTGATTTAACTACCAACACTCACAAGAGTTCATAAATGGTAAATGGACTCAACTTATATAACACATTTTCTACACCTTCATGGTGTCCAAAGCGCTTTACAGTTCCTCACACACACACACACACACACACACACACACGGATAGTCGGAGCCAGGATTCAAACCACCAACCCTTTGGTCATTGGACCTCTACCAAGTGAGCCACAGCCGCCCTTCATAATCTCACCGACCTGGGTTATTAACCCATATGAATTTATTATTTACACTGTCAGAGTTTCTCCTTTAACTCAAACAGAGTTAAATTAACACCATAAAAGTAACAAAAATAACACTCATTTTACTTAATTTTCACTCTGAAAGTAGTGTTAATTTTAATCATAAAAAAATGAATCAATTAAAAATGACTTAAAATTCAATGTGAACAGGATGACTCAAAGAAAGCTGATGCATTTTTTTTTTTTTTTTAGAAAATTGATTTTCCTCTTTTTTTCTCTCTGACAGTGACAGTCTGATAGAAATTGCACAGGTTCACCTGGTTTGAAATGCAGGGGCCAGGCAAATTAACACTGGAGAGATGCAACACAACACTCCTCCTGAGTTAATTTCCACAGGCTTGACTAACTCTTTTCATTAACCCCAACTCAGAGTGACATTTAACTCACAGTGAGTTAAAACTACACTGTCAGAGTGAAAACTGACTCTAAAATCTTTAACCCTGAAATTTCAACTCTCCAATTTTTGTTGTGTAATGTTTTGACTTCTGAAATATTTGACCCATTCTGTCTGTAAATAATAGCTTTAAACCCTATGTAACTGTCTGGGTTCTTCAACTCTCACAGGAAGAAAAATCAGCCTTTAAACATGACAGAAACATTGATTCATCATTTAATATCAGCATATGATACTTATTAAGAATAAGAATAACTGGTATGAACTTTTCTATCATAATATTTAAAAATTAACTGGAATATGACATCCTCCAAGCTGATGGTGTGGTGTGTGTCCCAATACTTTTGTCCATGTGGTGTACTTTTTTTTTTTTTTTTTGCATCAACCTGAAATGATTATGCTCCACATGGATCCAGGCCAACTGTCCAAGACACTTAAGCCTGACTTTGATGATGATGTTTTTTCTTTGCTGCTCAAAGTAAACTGACAAATAGAGGATGAGACATAGGATGGGGAAAGGGGATATCCTCCTCTCCTCATTGTTTTGAAGTAAATACAATCCCAGACAGGACATTAGTCAAACAGCTCGGGGCCGTCACTGCTGAAATCACCTTTGTGTGTAGTCATCTTGTTTTACATTAATGCAGCAGATAATTGTGTCAGCAGTGTTGTATCACAAAGCCGCAGCCTCTCCCAGCTGATTGGTTACCAGAGGTATCCATTTAACGTAAACAGCGACATCTCACTGAAACCGCAGAGCGTCTGTGGTTTCAGTGAGATGTTGGCGCCTCCGACTGCACCAGCTCCTGCTTTTGTAGCGGCTGTTTTGAACTCAGGTTTGTTTGTCAGTGTGTCAGTGGGATGTTTGATTCAGTTCTGCTTTTGTGATGGTTGACTGCAGTGCTTTTCAAACCAGGAATGAGGACCAGGCCTGTTTCCAGTGGGCATCCATATGGGAGGGTTCCTGGTAAATTTGAGTAATCCTGCTCTACCGTGACTTACACTCAGGGAATTGAACCCCTAAATCTGCCAATGCCACGCTCTACCGACTGAGCTACATACCACAGCTTTATGTCTCGCTCACACAAAGAAAAAAAAAAAAAATCACATTTACAGACCAACAGAAGACACAAAACAAAAGACACCCAAACACAAATCCTGACATACATTGCAAGGCTGAACCTGTGTTTGCTGTAGTGTTTAGTCTGTGACATTTGTGTCAGTGAAATATTTGCACAGACAACCAAAAGAAACATTTTTCTCCTCCTGCAACAACAATAGAGAGTTTTTATTTATTTATTTATGAGATTCTATCAAAAGATGTGGGCAAGGAGACAAGTTGGCACATTTTACAGCAACAAGCTTTTCCTCCCAACAATAGGAGACTTTCCTTGTGTTGAGCTCAAAAGGGGGGCATTTAGATGTCAAACCTTTCAATTGATTTTTAAAGTTTTCTGAAAACATTTTATACTGATGTCTTGTCAGTGATGGAAGTGTTTCCAAATGCATCTATCAGATGGAAGGAAGTGGCGATAATTTCTGCAGCAAATGAAACCTATAAAGCTACCTTTGCACAAAAAATAATTTCATGTGCATGCAATATGACAGATTTCTGTGCCCAAGTAGCCACGCCACTGTCATATATATATTTGTTTCATATTAAGACAGATAAACGTAACTCCTTGTGACAAGACATAGAGTGAGCTGTAATTGGATTACATGGTGTAGTCATGTAAACATAACCATATCAACTCTTTTAGCATGTAAACACATACTGCAACCCACTTCCAAAATTCAGACTTTCTTTGATCAGGCTTCAAAGGATTATCCATTCGCAGTCTCCATGTAATCGTATTCAGGGATAAAGCATGCTTTGGTGTAATATACTGGTTTTGTAGTTTGACCGGAACGTAATGTTTAGCATGTTGCCGCCAGCTGGTCCTGTCCCATCCTCGCCACAAGTAGACCAAAGTTGAGCTGAGGTTGGTGAAGTAAAAGAGAAGATGCCTCCCTCCTCTCTTGATCTTCATATTTCTTCCCTTTCAGTCTCCCTCCTTCCCGCAGACATCCGTCACATCTCCCAGCCATCCTTCTCGCCTGAATAACTGATGACTAAGCAAATTTGGTGTCTGTGCAACTCGTAAGACTCAGCTTTGAAAGCTTTCAAAGGAATCCTCATTAGATAGTTTTACAGGAAATATCAGAAAGTATGAAGGGTTGTGTGATGGAAAAGAGGTTACATACTGGACCGTGTAGCGTCATTCATTAAAATTACTGAAGTGGTTGCACTGACCCTTTGCACGTTACGTCACGCTCTGCTCACGCAAACCGGCCAATATCGAATTTGATCTGAACATTCTTGTTTTTGTTCGTTTTTAACCCTGCTTTACACGTACAGTGGTCACACACAACAGTTCCATCCTTCTTCACAGACACCCGTGGTTTCAGCTGGTTCCAGACAGAGCCTGGATCTGATGGACCTGATATTACAGATAGAACAGGCTCTGTTTGTGTCCATAGCATATTAGCTCCACCAAATGCTAGCTAGGTGGTAGACTGGGTTAACTACTATGAGCCACTACAGGGTGGGGAAGCAAAATTTACAATATTTTGAGGCAGGGATTGAAAGACAGTGTATGACCAATTGGTTTATTGAAAGTCATGAGAATTTATTTGCCACAAGAAAATTGACATAATAGAAAATGTTTTTATTCTATATGTCCTCCTTCTTTCTCAATAACTGCCTTCACACGCTTCCTGAAACTTGCACAAGTGTTCTTCAAATATTCGGGTGACAACTTCTCCCATTCTTCTTTAATAGTATCTTCCAGACTTTCTCGTAATAGTTTTGCTCATAGTCATTCTCTTCTTTCCATTATAAACAGTCTTTATGGACACTCCAACTATTTTTGAAATCTCCTTTGGTGTGACGAGTGCATTCAGCAAATCACACACTCTTTGACGTTTGCTTTCCTGATTACTCATATGGGCAAAAGTTTCTGAAAAGGTATGGATAATAGTGTTAGGTATGATTATGACATCAATATATGTTTGGTTTCAAAACAATTGACATAGTGCCTGCTGAGAAAAAACAACTAAATGTTCATTGTAAATTTTGCTTCCCCACCCTGTATGTTCCAGTGGCTGTCATAAGTAGTCTTCAACATTAGCTCTGTTGTTGTAGTGGCTGCCTTTCCACCAGCTACACTGTTCTATGAAATACTGTTATTGTCATTATGCTGTTCCATATGTTCTAGTGGTGGAACTGTACATATTACTGTGTGTAGATAGTAGAAAGGCAGACACTTCAACAACAGAGCTAATACTGTAGGATACTTATGACAGACACTAACGTTATTACACAATGTTAGTTAATTAGAGCTGCTTTTGGTTACAGTCTATTTGAGTTTGATGGCATGCTGGCGGAAACATGTTAAAAACATACACAGCTAGCTAGCTAACATTAGCTGTATCTTTCCATTACCATTATGAGATCCATTCCTCTGCCATGAGTGCAGTACAGCGACTCGGTAATCTAACCTAAGACTAAGAACTGGTATCATCTAGACTTTTGTAGGCTTTTAGATCAGCACCTGTGTATGGGGACATTCCATTTATAACAATGGTACAGATCGTGTGCATTAAACTCTGGTAGACTAGAGGATTTTGCAAGATCCGTAAACACATCAGGAGGGAGAAGATATGGGTCGGTAGCTAGCCCTGGTATTGCTAGCTTCTCCAAATAGCGTTCTTTGTGCCGTCTAGTAAGGTTAGCCACTAGGAGGAAAACTCCAAAACTTTATTTTCAGAGCTGGTAGCCATAATCCATCGCTCATTCGTTTGTTTGTTGGTTGCTTTTGCCGTCCACCATGGCGCTGCACCCATAGTCACGTGATAACTGTGACATCGGTGCGAAGGGTCAATACTGTCAGTGGTAGATTTGATGAAAAATGTGAAATCCGCTTGAAAAAGTTATTTGCAGTTTAGAAATAAATGGTTCCATGAATGAATGAATGAATGAATATTTTTTATTTCAGTTATGTACAAAACACATACATATAAAGAACATACATTTTACACAACTGGTACCTGAAAATGGAAGAAGCTTATTTATTCTTCTCCTACTCCTATCTTTTGA
Source organism: Sphaeramia orbicularis (assembly GCF_902148855.1). Lineage (NCBI taxonomy): Eukaryota > Metazoa > Chordata > Actinopteri > Kurtiformes > Apogonidae > Sphaeramia > Sphaeramia orbicularis. The sequence continues at coordinate 42,528,387 of NC_043971.1, read as the reverse complement.
ATTACCTGAAGTTGCCCCAAATAAAACATTAACACAAATTAGTCTACATTCACATCCGGGAGGAGACCTCGGGGAAGACCTAGGACGCGCTGGAGACACTATGTCTCTCGGCTGGCCTGGGAACGCCTCGGGGTCCCCTCGGAAGAGCTGGAGGAGGAGTCTGGGGAGAGGGAAGTCTGGGCATCCCTGCTTAGACGGTTACCCCCATGACCCGGCCCCGAATAAAGCGGAAGAGAATGGATGGATGGATAGTCTACATTCAGTTTCTTGAGTCGTTGTAAAGGTGAGACAAACCACATGAACAAGGTTTTCTCTGGGTTTTCAGGGAAACATATATTATGTACATATATGTGCATTAAAAAAGCAACTAAAACATCTGAAAACTTTAAGAACAAAATTTGCTGAAGTACACTGAAGATTAAGTGCAATTACTAGATCTGAAAAGAGTCATTCTAGTTTGTTTTGATGCTCTCCACGTGGGTTTTGCATGAATTTGTTTTATATTATACTCAAACTATCCTAAAATCAAGTACATGTGTGATTTTGGAGTCTCCTAAATTTAAAGATGACAAAATGCTGCAATATCTCCAGTCCTGAATAAAATCATTGGTCTTACATTCCACAGTTAGATGTTCATAGATGACCTTTAACCTGGTATTGCATCTAAAGACAACCTGGGATGAAATTTACTTCCATCATACAGTGTGTCTGTCTATGACTTATGTCTATTTAACATCTAAGAGGAAGTCAGCATGAAAGGATGCATTGATCAATGGGACGCTTACATTTTAAAGGTTTTACTGAACGTATATCCATACCACTTTGCAACATCCTGATCATTAGCTTAGCTTGATTATAACTATCGCAGCACAAATTGACAGATGATGATTTATTCTTCTATATTTACCTATGTTGAAGCCTGAGACACAGTAAATGCTATCATCACACTGCCTGCTAATCTACATACAGGTTATATATGGCTGCTAACAGTTATCACACTGCTGACAGATGTGTTATCTTGTCAGCTTTATTTCATTTGTAAGTATACATCTAATTCTCACATTCAGGATGCAACACTTTAAAGAAAAAGGTGGAATCAAGAAGAGAAGACCTGATTAAATTAAATCAAATCAAGAAAAGTTATCTCATGACACTTTACATACAGAGCTGGTCGAAACCAAACTCTCATTAACGGACTCCTTAACTTATTAACTGAGTTAGTAAGCTAGTATTTCACATTGGTAACCGTTCACCTCTTACAGCTCCTCCCCTGTGGTCCAAATATGGTCACTTCTGGTTCAAAAAATACTGAATACAACTATATATGCAAAATTTTTCAAGCAGCTGAGACTTAATATAAGATTTGAAGTCAGAGGTGTGGTCTTCATTTTCAGTATCACCGGTAGTTTCTAGTGATCACAATCCAAGATTGGGATGGCCAGAGTCCACCAACAAATGTGCGTTTTAATGAAAACTGCAGAACTGTCTGTAAAAAGGGCCATCAGCGCCTCCACTGCCTTAGAAAACTGGCATACTTCCACATTGACCGAACCATTTTAGCTTTGTTTAACCTTTTTGCCTGGTGGTATGGTTTGGTCAGACCTCAGTTGCAGAGAGAAACTCACTGAATCAAATAGTCAGATGGTCCAGTCGTCTGATTGGTGAGTCCCAGTCTTGTCCTGCCTCCCTGTACACTAAACAGGTACAGAGGATGGCTTCATCAATTCTTAATAATGACTCCTATCCTTTACGAGGTGAATTTCTGCTCCTTTCCTCTGGATGGAGGTTTTTTGTCCCAAGGTGCAGGACATAGCATTAGAAAAACAGCTTTGTTCCTGTCGCCGTCACTGAGCTCAATAAGAAATAGTGACATTGCATTTTATTTACTTTTTTAGTTATTTATCCTATTTCTTTGCTCTGTTTATTATTATTGTGACTTCTAATTTTTAAATTTTATGTTCTTATCCTGGTTTTTATCCCAGACTGTTTTTATCTTCTTGGAGTTTTTATTGTGTTTTATTGCATCTTGTTTTTTATTTACTTGAGCTTATTTATTTATTTTATCCTTTTACTTATCTATGCTGCTATACTGATGAATGGTGGAACACTGAGCACTTTTTGTCTTGTCTGGATGCTCGATCAAGTACCTGCCTAACAGGTTCAAAGTATGTTTTGTTGTAATGCCAAAAGCAATCACTATGTCTGCAAAACAAATCTACCCACGGGTATAAATAAAGTAACCTTGAACCTTTAACCTTGTGATGTCTCGGAGGCTGTATGTCCAGTTCTTTGAAAATACTATTGTTTCTGCCGTCTAAACACACAAGGTTAAAACTGAAGCATCTGTCTATATAGGCTAGTAGTGATTAAAGCCACGTCCACAGTAACACATTTTGAAGATGTACTTTCCAGTTTCTTATTTTACAGCATTTTCCTCTGAAATTCCCTGAGAAGTAACAACTGTGTTTGTGCAGGAACAAAAAAGCTCTCACAAAAAATGTATCTCTCCCAGTTAGATGAGCAATGCCCATTCTCCTTCACAACAGACTGAACAGACAGGGGTTGTCAAGGCAACAGGCTGCACCTGAAAGAGGGAAGTGACTTTCTCCACCAGGTATCACCACGTCTTGGGGAGAATCCATCCCTTCACTTGACTCTCCATTGACTTAAAGGGGTTATATTTTGCTAAACCCACTTTTATTTGTCTTTGGTTAATTTATTTGTGTATTTGGACCCTAATCGTTCCAAAAGTTTGAATTTGAACCCTCCAGGTGCTGCAAAGCTATCTTTCTATTAATTTTGGCAAAAATCAAGTAGATTTCTACAACCTGTTTTAATTCCTACTTAATTTGTTACGTCTATAACTAATTACGCCACAATATTTGCACATATAAGGTCAAGACTTCCGACAAACATTTCTCCGAGTACGACATATTTGCTTACGAGCAGCAGCGGTTGCCGTAAAAACTGAAAATATGTTAAGACTTTGAGCTGATTACCTAAAATGTTCAGTTGTTGGTTGAATAGGACAGAGCAGCACAACCAACAACCTGGAGGGGGTGGGGTGCGAAGTGGCTCATTTGCATTTAAAGGGCCAGAGCTCAAAAAGACCTCTCTGGTGTCATTACTCAGAAGTAGGGTTGAAGATGGACCTGTGGAGTTGAATTAATGAAGAATTCAGACCTAAGCATAGCATTTACAGTTTATGTAGACCACAGGGAAATGTTTTAAAATGCATAATTCCATTTAAAAAAAAGCAAAATATCACTCCTTTAAAGCAGCGTATGACTTTCACCACATATTTTTTTTTAAATTTGTAAAATCCCAGTGATAGCCTAATTATCACTAATCCATTAGTCTTTCCGTGCTTACACACCTGAATCACTTCCCTCACGGTGAACGATTTCAAAGATGACTCCATCATAAACACAGTCCGCTTGTTTACACAACAAACTTAGGCCTTTTCGGAAATTTTGTCGCAAAGTACATTGCGGGAATGGGAATTCCATGCAGCAGCAATTTTTCTGTCTTTTCGTGAGTGTTGAACCTAAATGTCATCTTTACCTCCATCCACCGACTATACTCATTCTTTAAAACAACCCTGGTGGACTGTATAATTTCATGTTGTGGCGATCGGGCTCATTTTCTTGCTGAATCTGTGAGAAACCACTTTCACTTCCCACAATGCACTTAACGACAAAATTTCCGAAAAGGCCCGAGTGACGTCTGGGTTTGTTATGTGAACAAGCAGACTGTGTTTGTGATGGAGTCATCTTTGAAGTTGTTCACCATAAGAGAAGCACAAAAAGACTAATGGATTAGTGATAATTAGGCTATCATTGGGGTTTTACAAATTTGAAAAAAAAAAATTCTGATGAAAGTGACATGCTGCTTTAATAACCAACTTTCACACCCCTACCTTTAATGCAGACTGTTTTTACACGACTCCATCCTCAGCTTTAAACTCTGTGTGTGCATGTGTGTGTGTTTATACAGAAGAAATGATCAGATTGAAACATGACAGTTCTCTAGTGTCTAACAGAATGAATAATATCCATGCTTATGAACAAAGATTTTAGACATTTCTAGATACATGTTTTCACTGCTCATGCATCATACAGCCTTTTTAAAAAGTTTCTCAGAAATTATGCTATTTTACTACATGATTTTGAGGATTTGGTTTAATACTGACATGTGGTTGGGGTTAAGGACATTTAAGTATACAAGTATACTGTTGCCTATGAAGTTGAAATAAAATATTTGTGCTTCTTCTCATGAAATGATTGTGACAATGTGATTTATTCTTGATAGATGACATGTAACTGGGACTCAATATGTAAAAAGAGATAATTAGTGATGTATATTAATAGGAATAAAAATAGGAATGCATCCGAAAACAAAATTATTCCAACTTTATGGGCAACAGTGTACATGATTTTTCTTTTTTTTTTAAAATGACACTATTTTGTAATATTTATACCACATCTTTTCCTGAATACTGGATTTCGTCAACCCACTGGACTATTACTGTAATACCACTCTGTCAATTGTATAGTAATGATGCGTTTTAATGTGACTTTAACCGAATGTTTTTTTTTCATTTGATCTAAAGGAGATGTGAAGTGAAGAAATAAACCCTCTTGGCCATTGAAGAAAGGCAAAAAAATTCTGGTAACTGGGTCAGTGAAAACACACTGAAAACTGCTGTTATGAAACTTAATTTCAGTTAACATGAAAAAATATGTGTAAAAATGGATATTATTTTTGTTTGGATACTGATATAAAGCCCTGACCCAGATGATCAAGCCAGACACAAATAATGACCAAATAGGATTAGGGAATTGTTGAAAATGAAATCTTCTGGTGCATGGCTTTCCCTTGGAGGACACATTAGTAAAGATTTTGTGACAGATGCTTTATTTCCTACACTTTGGTTGCATTTTAGTGCTCTGTTTTGTTTAATTTCTGCATCATTTTATGGTCAAAGTGTCATCATTTATGTAAAGAAAAACGTAAAATTCAGACATCAGGTGAATATTGAAACTATAAATGTTCTAGGACAATGGTGTTCAGTGTTGTTTTATATAATGGATCTCAAAGAAAGACATTTTTGCATTCTTATCTGAAGTTTCTTTTACTCTTTCTAGCATGGTGAACTCACTTTTGCCCGCCACACGACATTCACAAAACATTCAATAAATTCTTGTATTTTCAGAAATCTGTGTAATTGATGTGCTTAAACTTGAAGAATTCCGCCTGAAGAATTCCACCATTATGAACTCGAAGGTTTTCAAGTGATGAAACACACAGTCATTTAGTGAACAATCTACAATAAATGAATAACACATGATTCCTGTAACTCAGGGGTGTCAAACTCATTTTAGTTCAGGGGCCACATTTAGCCAAATTTGATCTGAAGTGGGCCGAACCAGTGAAATAATAACATAATAATATATAAATAATGTCAACTCCAAACTTTCCTCTATGTTTTAGAGTGAAAAAAGTAAAATTATGCGATGAAAATGTTTACATCTACCAACTATCCTTTAAAACGATGTGAATAACATGAACAAACTAAAATTTATTAAGAAAACTAAGTGCAATTTTAACAACATTATGTCTCAGTTTATCATTTAAATGTGTAAATTACAACGTACAGATCACAGTGGATCAACAAATACACAAAACATTTAATAACAGGCAGAATACTGTTAAATTACACTTCAGACATTTTAAAATGTTCATATTTGTTCAGGTTATTCGTGTTTCTGTGAAATGTTTGTTTGTTTTAGTGTAAATACATTAAAATGACATGAAAATGTTTACATTTACAAGGACAAAAATTTGGAGTTGCGAGTATTTATAGGTTATTATGATAGTATTTCACTGATCCGACCCACTGGAGATTAAATTGCTCTGTATGTGGAACCTGAACTAAAATGATTCATATCTTTAATATAATTTTTACATTTCACAAATTCATTCCAGGGGCCAGACTGGAACCTTTGGCAGGCTGGATTTGGACCCCGGGCCGCATGTTTGACACCTGTGCTGTAACTGGTCTGGGTCACTTGTAAATTGTATTCGTACCTCAAAGAAAACTGGAAACATGAAAAATAATGCTGCATGCGGCAAAAATGAGACCCACTTTTGCTATGACTAATATAACAGTGGATTCAAACGACTTACGCTTTTTTCAGGCTTTTATTTGGGAGGAACATATGCATGTGTTCTGAGTTGGACGAATCCCCTGCATCTCCTCTGAAATCTACACTTCCATGCACATAAAGGTCGCCTGCTAAAGGAGACGTCACATTATGCTAAACAAAGCCTGGAGGTGCAGAGACATCTGGAGTTATTTTAGATAAGGATTGCTGGGCCGGATTAAAATTGTAAAATGTCTTCTTGTTTTGAGGTATGTGGACAAGTATTACTTTTATTACGTGCATAAATCACAGCTTCAATATGGAGACAATATGAAGGACCACATAAGTCATGAAAATATTTACAGCTAAGACTTGTTTTAACCCTTTCATGTATGAATTATAAGAACCTTAGTCAAGATTTCTTTCTGGAGTATTTTTATTCCTCTTTAGGCATAAAAAAACAAAGCGATTGAAATTTTTTATGAACCTATTTTTCTTGGAATTACAAAAAGGTCCACTCAGCTGGACACCAAGCGTTTAATTTTTGACGCAGAGATCGTCAGAAAGTGATACACTATGTGAAAACTATGAAATCAAAAAGTTTTCATTCAGCTAATCTGATGTTTTCTCACATTTTAACACATACTATTACTAGTTATTACTAACTTCAAAGAGATAATATGCAAAAAAAAAAAAATTAATAATAATAAAAGTTATCAGTTGATTTAAATCATATTACTGCAGATCAGGTTTATCCAGAACAGCAAAGTTACAGTAATGGTTTGAATAACAGTGTATGGGATGGTGCATAAGTGTCCACTGTGTTGGCTGATATGGAACTAAAACAACAAAACCCATTAATATACAAAAGACAGCTGTAGAATAGATGTCCACTGTAGTGACCACTATGCATGAAAGGGTTAAGGTTAAAGCTAGGATTAAGATAAGTTTCTATCTCCAGAAAATTAACATAATTCAATTAAAGTCACTTAAATAAATGCAAACATAAGTGTGTTCTCGCAGGGTGTTAACCCATGAGGCGTGTGGAGGATTGACGTCACTGTGGAATTTCCCTCCTGTGATTTCTCTCTCTTTCTCTTTCCCCTCTCACCCGGTCACGTCTCATATGGACATGATCACATATGAATGGCGATCTGACCCCCTCCATCCATCCTCCAACAATAATAAAACTACGTGAACCTGTGACGAATTTACACTCGGGTAAAAAAAGAAGAAAAAAAAAAAAAATCAGCATAACAGGGGATGTCCTCTAGCTCACATCTGATCCCATGTCAGAGATCAAGGTGAAGGAGATCAGAGCTTTCCTCACACCACCTCCCAATGTGTAACATTTGACAGATCGGATCGTTTTACACCGAGGAACAGAGCTGACCTCCGACACATGGAATCTGATAACAAGTGTGTCAGAACGGGCCTGAATTGTATAAATCTTTTGTTTTCAGTATCATATATACACCCAGTTTTATAGTTACCTGCTAAATCCCTCTTAAATCATGTACCTGACCCACTTCGAGCTTACATCTGCAAATAATCCTTCTCCTTTTATAGCCACGAAGGAAGATTTTATCTTACGAATACATGTCACTGTGTTTTAGCTTATTTCAAAACCCACAGCCCATAGCGCTTTGTTTGATGCCTGATTGTCTCTAACGTATTTGCTATTTGCGTTTAAAATTATTACGTTCTTTTTAAATATGGAAAAAGTGAACTTTGTCTTCTGACAGAACAAAAGCATGTCATCCTTTCATAAATGTCTTTCTGCTTCTTCTTGTGATTTACACCTAGAGAAAAGGGAAAATAATTGTAATAAAAAAAAATCTCTTGCTTATTGTCATCTTAAGTCGCAATGTTTTGGTTCAATGTTCCTGTTTTAATTCAGTAAATATCAATCTAATGCACAGTTTACTCAAGAGAACAGCCACACAAACATCAGAAAACACAGATCACAAACAAATTAAATATAGTTGAGTGTTTATTTTTATTCTACACTTACAAAAATGTCAGGTAATAAAAAGTAGTTTTTATACACCATAAAAACAATATATAAAACATTGTGTTCCCCATCAAAATTCACTTACAGTATTTTTTTTTTAAAGAATAAAGGCACATGTTGCTTTCTCAAAGACCCTTGCTGTATTTACATGAGAAGATAATTCTAACTATGTGCGGTTGCTATTTTCTATCAGTTTGAGTGGTTTTATGTTAACACCCATCAGTGTATCTGTACATGGGAATAATCACACATGAACACAAACAGAAACATCACATTGTCACTCAGGCAGCTGCTCAAATGCTACTCTTTTGCATGTAGAAAAAAATCGACCCAAAGTTCCTTTTTACAGCATTAAAGAGAGCCTGTGTCAGATTTTCTAAATACAGTATTTTAGGCAAAAAAAAAAAAAAAAAAAAAGAACAAGGTGAGGCCAGAGAAAAATACCTATTAGGCACATTTTTTTTTTTTTCTATACACATTGTTCAACACATTTCACTTGAAGTACACACTCTCAACATTTAATATACGGTAGAAGATGCCACCTGGGATATGTAATATTGATCTCAGTACAGTTTAATTCAGTTAAAGGTTTGATCTTTCAACTCTAAACATATGGGATTTAGATTTCTGTGAGATGAATGTCGATTGAATGTATTCTGGATCGCAGCCTGAGAAGTTTATTTCTACTCTTCAAGTTCAAAGCGATTCATTGAAAAGAAATAAAAATGACACACATTCTCTTATTCAGCCATTGATAACCAACAATTGCAAACAAACATGGCACTTTGTAAAGTATTAAGTAATTACACAAAAAAGTTGAGAAAAGAAATCATTTATGGCATCAGTGTTATGAAATGAAGTTTGGAGACAAGCAACAACTACAAGAGAGAAAAAGACCCCAAAGTAGATTGAAATCCAGCATGTTTTAGGAGTGTTTAACTTGTTTCAAATACAGTACATCCAAATTAACATATATATTTGTTGAGAGGCCATGAATGAAAAAAAAAAAAAAAAGAAAAGAAAAAGACAAATATGGCACTTTTAAGAAGTGTTCCCAGTCTGGACAAACCCTTCAAGATCCATCGCAATGACATGAAAATGCTCATTTTAATTTCAGATATAATGTTCATCTGTTTCTCAAAATGACTCCCCTTATTGCTTTGGAAAAATATGTACAATAAGCAGCAGGTCATTATTCAACATGTTACCGACTGTTTTCAATTAAACCCTAAATATAACTAACAAATGGGGTGATGAAAAGAAACAAAGGCAACCTCAGAAAATGCTGAAATAATTTCCTGACAATCTTCTATGTGACTCAAAATGTGGCAGCCAACAATGTAAAACATCTTTTTAGTCAGGAGTTTTCTTCAACTTGAAATAAAGGCTACAACTGACAAATCTCCCTGTTTAAAGGAACCTTTAACACCCACCAGGTTGAATGTTAAATAAAGAATCTGTAAGATGTGGCCTTCAAAATGATGACTAATAACATGTATACTGGACTTAGAGTTCTTCTGTTTATGCTAAGGTCATGTTTCCTAGAACAGAGTAGATGTTCTAAGGTAAGGAGCTCTATAATATATGTCTTTATTTTCTTTTTGACAAAAGAACAGCTTGTCACAACAGGGACCTTAAGCAGCCGTGGTTAGAATGAGTGCTATGTTAGTTTTAGCACCACTGGAGCCTGCACTTCCACTACAAGTCCAGGTCTCTGCAGTCTCCTCTACATTAAGTGAGGTTAATAAAATATTTATGTTTTAAATAGAGTTTTCAAAATTAACGTATTAACTTGGACTAATCCATCATCATGATTAATCTGATTAAAAATTTTAACGCAATAAACCCATCTGCAGCACACTGTAAAAAAAATCTGTAATTTAACAGACTTTTCATTCTTTATTTTGCAGATGTTTCCTGTATTTTCAAGATACAGGAAAACATCAATGAAATGACAAAAATAGATTGTGATTTTACATGTCAAATGTAAAATAACATGAAAAAACTTTAACTGTGAATAACCAAAAAATTTCAAATTTTTTTTTTCTGATTTCACAGAAAAATACAGTTAAAATACATTTGCAAATGTATCATAATTTCACAAATATTTCTTTTCTATTTATGAGATTAAACTGTTAATTTAAAGCTTAATAGTGTAAAAAAAAATAATATAACGAGATAAAATTACTGACAACTAAGGTAAAAGAAGTTTTTGTTCTGTAAGTTTAACAAGACTTGTACTGACTTGTACTGACAAATATCATGTGTAATTATGGAAGGTTTCACAACGAAAATGTTGAGTAAATGTATTTTTGTGAATCTATAACATGTATAAGCACCGATAAACTGTCCAAATACAGTTTTTATCAGTGGATTGTACAACTTATTCTCATTGAAAATTATTTAGATATATATTTATAGGTAATTTGATTGTTTTAATACATGTAAATATTCTCTATTAAACATTAAAGTAAAAAAAAAAAAAAGAAGCAAAATCTCATGTAAAGTTAGGGCAAAAAACTGGAAAATTACCATATTTTTATGAGATGGTTGTTTTCTGTTATTTTACAGTATTTTATCGGCACCCCAGCTGCCGGAATAATATTTTTTTTTAATGAGTTTTTTTTTTTTCAGTGCACAGAATGACTCTGAACTTCTCTGGCAACACATTTGGGGCAGTTTGTCCAAGCAGAGTTAGCGTCATGTATGAAAAAATGGACAGTTGATCTGGTAGTGACAGGCAGCAGAACCAGCCCACAAAGATGGAAGAAACAGCACGTTGGCCCTCTGGGTGGAAATATGAGGACAAGAAAAACAAGACTGAACAGTTGTTTCAAGATGTTTTGTTGAAGGCGTTTAATAAACACGGCTCTTTCTTGAGTTTGTTTGCTCATGCAAAATGAAATGCGATTAATATAGATTGAAAATTAATGATATTTGATTGTGATTAATCGGAACTAATCCAAAACAACCCTGTGATTAATCTGATTTAAAAATTTAATGGTTTGACAGTACAGTTTTAAACAGTGTTAGAGTAAAAAAAAAAAAAAAGAAACAAGGTCATGGACACAAGTATTTTCTGCCGTTTTATACATATTTTAAGGATTTTTTTTGGAGCTAAGTCACTATCCATGCTAAGGGTTGTTTTGCTAGCAGCAAATCTCAGTAGGTCAATTTGTTTTTGAAGTTGGATATAAAATGAAACCCATTTCTTTGTTCTATTTCTCCTCTTTACATGTGGCTGCCTTTGTTAGATGTAGGTGCATGTAAAATACCTCTTTGTCCTTTAACCCCAGTTATTTTTGAATTAGCAACATCCAAGATAATTCAGCTGCTTCTTGAAAATGCCATTGTACCAGGATGTAAACACGGGTCAGTTGTCAACATCTTTGATTTAAAGCGTTTCTGCTCAGCTGGAAAACTCATCACTGCTCTATATTGTTCTCTTCGTCTTTCTTTCTTGTTGCCCCACCCCCCCACCCCCTCCACAGCTATAGCTTCAATCCCACATTTCTATTCGCTCCTTTATCCTCTCCAAGGTTGTTTCCCAGGCCAAGCTAACAGGAAGTGAGCACAATGTGTTGGCTCATGGGAGAGATAACACGGACAGGAAGGGGCGGGCACAACCCCCCAGATGGACAGGAAGTTGACTTCACTGTTTGGTTTAGCTGATTAGGGGAGAGAGAAAAGACAGGAGATCGGGAGAATGAGACAGAAGACTGGGAGCGAGGTTGGAGGAACCGGCTGCTCCGAGTATATGTGAACCCAACAGGAAAGCATTGAGAGGGCTTCCAGCTATTGTATCCACCGTTTATCAAATGGCATTCCAAGCAGGCGAGTTTTAAGGAAACGAGTTCAAGTCCAAACAAAACAGAATAAATAGGAGAATAAATAAACTAAATTCTCCAAACTCAAACAATGTTAAGTCTAAAAAACAAAGGGGACTGTCACTGCGAAGACATGTGGCTGACGGACACAATAATGGATGGAAATCATCCTGTGTCAGCTGGACTGCGGTCATGTTTTACTTCTTTCTAAACAATTAATACACAGCTATTCAGAGCGGTGACCTTTTAATACCATGATTTTCTAACTGCAGAAGATTTATCTCTAGGACATTTATTTATACAATAGGCCAAAAGGTCTACACTTAAGTAAATGGTGGTGAGTCTGATAAATAGAAGGTCAGGGGTCAAACAGCCTGTGGCAGAGGTTGTTCCTGATTACTTAAAGAGCACATTAACAGCATATCCTCTGGATGGTGCACCATCGACTGGGATCTTTTATCTAGATTAGAACAAGCCCCTGTGTGAAATTAGTCAAGTATTGGTCAGAGTGCTCACAGTAGAGATAAAACAACCTGAAAATGAAGTTAAAAAGCATCAGACTCTGCAACGGCATTGGCCCAGATTTTCAGGACTGTCAGATCTCCCCTTTATATTAATGATTTTTAAAATATAAACCTCAAAGAGTCTGTATATTTTGATGACAATTAACACACAAAAGCACACTTCAGGGTTTTTCGTTGTTTTGATAATGAGCACGAACACCCCACCCACCCTACCCTACAACAACAAAAAAAAGCCTACTCTCATTAGAGCCAGTGTTTAATTGTTTTTTTTTTTTTTTTTAGCATCACTGGTCAAAAAGTCCATAATTTCTCTTCATCATATTGTAATTCAGGTGGTGTGAGATGAGACTTCCACATCTACACCTTGCCTGTGTTTTCGGGCTACAAAAAAATCTACCTCATGATGTTCTGATTTGGGGGTAATCGTGTTTTCAGACAGGTAGTCAGGGTTAAATGTGTGATTGACAGCTGTAATACCTGATCAGATTCTGTTAAATGTGACTCTACGGTACTGATGAGATTCATCTATGTTTATATTTAGTCTTTTAATTTGGACCAAGAGGAGAGAGCAGAAAGAAAATTCTGATGTTTCTTCCTGATTTTGGCTCCTGCATGTAAGGGGGGGGGGAAACTCGTATTTGAGAAACTATAGATTAACATGTAAGTAGACTGCGAAGTTAATTTTAAGGTAACAAAAACAAAATTAATTCTTATATTAGCATGATTATTCATTCATTCATTCATTTTCTGAACCCACTTTATCCTAACTAAGGTCACAGGGGTCGCTTGGAGCCTATCCCAGCTACTTACGGGTGAAGGCGGGGTACACCCTGGACATTTGGCTACCGGTAACCTACAGAATTGATTTTAAGATACTACTCCTCACGTATAAAGCTCTAAATGGAACCGGACCAAGTTACATTGCAAACTCACTGACCGATTATGTACAAACTAGAACACTGAGGTCATCAAACGCAGGGTTACTAGCGACTCCCAGAAATATTACAAAGAAAATGGTGGATGCAGCCTTTACTAACTATGCACCAAAGTTATGGAATACAATTCCAAAAGACATTAGAGAAGCCAGTTCACTGAATATATTTAAAACCAAATTAAAAACATTTTTGTTCTCATCAGCCTTTGAAAGGAGATAAAAATGGGGTCACAATTCAGGAACCAGGAATGTGCGCTGTTTTTATTTTTATTTTATTCTATTGTATTTCTGTTTTTATTTTTTATTTTATTGTATTTCAAATTTCATTTTATTTCTTGCACTCAAAAATTCTATGTATAATCAAATATTTTAATGTGCGCTGTTTTTATTTTTATTTTATTGTATTTCTCTCAAATTTCATTTTATTTCTTGATGTATAATCAAATCTTAATGTATTTTAATATTGTATTTTTTCAATCAATGTGAAGCACTTTGGGCTACAATTTCAGTATGAAAGGTGCTATACAAATAAAGTTTATCATTATTATTATTATTATTATTATTTTGCCAGTTCATTGCAGGGCTGACATAGAGACAAACAATCACTCTCACATTCACACCTATGGGCAATTTAGATTAACCAATTAACCTATCAGTGCACCTGGAGAGAACCCATGCAGAGAACATGCAAACTCCACACAGAAAGGTCCCACCCCCCGTCAACTGGTATTGGAATCGAACCCAGGACCTTCTTGCTGTGAGGCATGAGTGCTATCCACTGCACCACCGTGGTGCCCTAGCATGATTTATTAGTAAATAATAGCATGATTATTTACTAATGAAAACAACGCGATGAATATTATATCCTATTTTGGTAAGTAGATCCTCCTGACTCTGCCTAAATCTTAGACACTGGACCTTTAAGAACCAATTAACAAATCAAATATTCAACCCAAACAGAAGCTGGAGCCTCTTTTACATTTGTATAGAAATGCACATATCAGGTTTGTGTTAAAAATAAAGAAATTCATGAAAATTGCTAAAATCTGGGATCAAAATGCATGGAAAATGTTTCTAGGTCTGTTAAATGATCATGGCTCTGTTTCAGTTCGTCCACATATTGAATCATATCATTTCTGACCTGATAGTAGCTGAAAAGGATGAGAGGTTAAAGTTATTCGTGCCACCTCAGAGCCATCGGCTGTCCAACAAGCTGCTTTTGCCACTGTGCGTTTCCTGAGTTATCTGAATGACTTTTGTTCTAGTAGACCTCGGAGAGTTGGGCTTTCATCTCAACAATAACTGCGATGAGAGGTTCTGTCAAATAAAAGCTGTGAACTCACTGTAATTCTGTCTGAGCTGCTGCAGTGCCATTTCCTCTGTCTGTCTGGCTATTGTCTTTTCTCTCCTTAGAGCAAAATAAAAAAGTCTGGGAACATAGACACTGACAAAATGATTCCTCATTCATATCAGACGCCCAGACACAACAGATACAAAGATATAAAATGTTTTTTCTAAGAGTTTTTCCACAGTTAAACTTTCCTTAAAGATGGCATTTTTAAGTATTTCAGATGAAGAAAACACACATTTGCCTGTGATCAAACACTTCCAACCTCTTTGACTTAAACCTCTTGTGGCTGCTCAAAGTTTTTCACCTCAAACAATATAATCCCTCAAGTGATCATATTTACAAATCAAATCATCAGCTTCGGATCAAAAATAAAATCAGTGCAGTGTTTGTGGCCCTTTGGTTAAACAAAAGAAAAAAAGGAAAAACACATCAAAGATATAAAAGATTACAGGCTGTCAATTCCAAGAGTGACGAGACAGACAAAAGAAAGAAAAATATGGTTTTAAAAACTGAAAACAAGGAATGAATAGATTTGACGTGCACCATTTTGCATCCCCAGGAGGACTGAAATGAACAAATTGATATTTTCCTTCTAAATCAAAGCTTAAGATATCCACAGTTTCCCTTTGGGATTAATAGTGTTGTGTTTTATCTGTTTTATAATACTGTCAGTCCATGATTAGAAATATAGCACATATGCATTATTTGCAATGCATAAACAACTACATAGAAAGCAGGGGGTGCAAAATGATGCTTTATGAAGTAGATGATGCATAAAGTATATTAATAACTCATCAATATCGCTGGCCAGCAGTGACCCGATTAACCCGTTGATTATCCAAGACGGATTGCAGTAAAGGGTGATTTGTGTAACCCGATCTATTACAAGGGCTTTGTTGTTACTCTTCTTCTCTGTGTTGGAACAAAAAACACCAACACAACACAGAGTCCACACTTTCATCTTCTCTCTCATTTGTAAATCAGTCACTTCTTGCTTCCTCTTGTGGCATCATGTTTCGCTGTTAGTTTAGAAATCTTCCCAACATCGATTTAGAGGAAGGAAAGAGTGCAATGGCATCAAAAAAAGAGACACACACACCCTTTGATTCAACAGGATGGAGCTTCCTCGAGTCTGATGAGGCTCTAATTGGGAGTGAACAGATTGGGGAGACTTGACAAACTAACAAACTCACTGAACTACACCCAATAACAAAAGTTAGTTGTTGTTACACTGGAAACAAGAGTGCCCTGATTGTATTTTCAGAAGCTAAATTAGTCTTTGGAGATCAATGTTGTCATGTTGCATCTTTGTATATGAATATGTGTGTGTCCTGCATGCTTTTTGGCAGTGTGCGAGTGGATTTTTATGGCTATTTTCAACCACTGATGCACAGCGTGTTTGTGTGTGTGATTGTAGTTTGGCATCATGTATGCTTATCTGCAGATCCTCTCCATCAGTATTGATGGTAGTAATCAGGTCTGTCCACGCCGTACAGCTCGGCCAGGGTCCTGAACCTCGGTCCCCAGTCGTTCAGGAAGTCGTAATCCAAGTTTGATCCAGTGGAGGAGCTATCCAAAGAGCTGAGGCTTCCAGCTAAAGACTCAGGACCCTCGTAGCCGTAGATGTGCAGAGTGTCATATGGGAAGCCGTCTCTGTCGTGGTCTGCCTCATCTTTCTTCACCTCGATCATGGCGGCCATGTCGCCCTTACATGCGGTGGGCTGAGCGTGGTGGGTGGGCTTCTGGACCATGGCATAGAGAGACGGGTGGGGGTGGTGGTCTGGGTGGCGCAGCAGGGAGCCATCATGGCAAGCAGAGGTGAGGATTGAGACATCATACCTGCAGAGAAAAACATTTGTATATTTATGCTTGTCTTTTGTCACATTTAGTTTTACTCATGAAACACAATGTGTGCAAGCTTGAGTTCTGGTAAAATATAATAAGTGAATTACCGCATTTAGAAATAAAGTTACAAAGCAAATCCTAAGTTTTTAAATTACATATTTGCACATGCATATGTAGGATACATTCTGTATCATAGACTGGGGTGCTGTTGAGGGGGTATAAACATAACAAATTCATGGGGCCCAGCATTCCTGGGGGGCCCATACAGCAGTGCAGTGGGCCTGGAGAGTTAGAGGAATAATAAAGCGTCTTCAGTTTCACTTTCACTTTGCACTGTTCGGACAACCATGGACTGCAACCCCCCGCCCCAGCTCCAACAGATTGTTTCCAGTGACTTTCTTGTAGCAAGTGCCCAACATGATTATGTTATTATTCAGGGGGCCCAACACTGGTAGCAGCGCCCCAGATCATAGAGCACACAAAACTGGGAACATTCTGGCATCTTTAAATGCAAAGTGCATAGTTACAACCATTAGCTGTATCTCCATCTAGATAGTACTAAAAAACATACAGTATTTGATGTTGTGAAGTACTGTGGGATCATGGGAATTGCTAAAATCTTTCTGATGTGAACCTGGCAGAGGTAATGCATACATATAGATATGTAATTTTGGTAAAATGAAATCGAACCTTAGTGCATGCCATAAGACATATCAAGCACGTTGCAATTTGACTGTGAGTAACTACATATTCATGAGGTAATACTGAATTTTTTTTAAATATGTAGTCACTTGGATAGTTTTTTGAGCCTTTCTTTTTTAGTTCCATTGGATCCTGTCCTTGATGAGCACTCTTTTTTGTTTTTGCATTTTTTTTCTTGTGACCCAGTGCAGCACTCACTAGTGACATTTTTTTCTTAATTATCTACACAGTTCTTCTGAAGACAGACTTTGTGAGAATCTGCATTTCGATTAACTACCAGTATTTTTAGTATTTTCATCAAAAACATACATTTTCTGACTGCCACTACATTATCACTTTCTTTGGCCCTAAATAAAGCATCATGACAGCATATGCTGCAGTTAATATGCTTAGAATGCTAAGGATTATGTATGGTTTTACAATATTTCAAGTACAATAAGATGAGATTTAGATTAAACTTTAATATGTCCTTCTGCCTAAACTGGGTCAACTGATTATTAGACACAGCAGAGTAAATAAATATGGGAAATATATATACTGAGTAGAATTTTCAAAAGAAAGATTAATAAAAGGATTTGAAGAAAATGAATGAAAATGAAAAAAATCATATTGTCATAGTCAACCCATTACTATTTAATAATGTAAATTTTGCAGAATTATTACCTAGAAGAGGAATATTTAAATTAAAAGGTTTTATAATACAGAGTACAGTGCAGATGAGAGTACCTCCAAGCTGAATGAATTGTCATTATAGGAACTGATGTAATGTTGTGGAAGTAATTACAAAAGAGCGTCTATGATTCTGCAGGTCATGTTTGTAATGTAAATGTTTTTTCTTGTCCATTTACCCATTAGTGTCCATCTCTCCTCCTCCCTCCTCATCGTATGTGACCAGCTGTTCGTGGATCTCCCCGCTGTTCTTCATACTCGCCAGTGAGTCCTTCTGGTAGCGTTTCCTCATCACAAACAGGATCACTATGACTGGAAGTAACAGCAGAGGAGAGAACGTTAAGCTGATCGTCAGTCAGAGTATAAATCCTCTTTTTGCACTAGAAGTTAACACACTCTTCACAGACAAAAGGCAGTGAGTGGCAGCTAACAGTCAACTGCAGATCTAATCAGGTGCCGCAGGTACGATTGGGAAATGAAGTAAATCACTCCATGACAGAGATGAAAAATGTAAGAAATACATGACTTTATACCTGTTGGACAAAAACATTTTGTCATAAAAAGAGGCAGAAAACAGCAGCAGATTGACTTGCCAGCTTTTCCAATTGAGTAACAGTCCCATAAAATTAGGCCAGAAAAACCACAACAGAATTATAACGGGGGCAGAAACCAAGTGAGGAAAGTAGAACAGTAATGAGCGAAAGAGACTGGAAAACAAGTATGAATGAGGGGAGAAAATGAGGAGCGGATGGTTTAAGGTGTCTGAGATGTTCGCCCCAAGCATGAAAATCTCAAATGAATCTGCTCAACCAGAAACAGACGCAAACTCTGCAGAGACTGAGAGAAAAAGAAAAAGAGGGGAGCATAAGAAACAGGAAGAAAGGTTTAGTGAATGCAGGAGGAGATGTGGAATAACACGGTGGAGAGGGGGAAAGAAAGAAAGGAAGGGAAAAGAAAGGAAGGTTATAGCTGGCAGGTGATGGAAAATAAACAAGTGTGAGGGGAAAGGAAACAGAAAAAAGAAAGGAAGCTGGAAGCCAGTAAAGAAAAAAAGATAGGAGAAAGATCTTTATATATAAAACTTGAAGATTTGTGAAACCACACCTATCTTCATTAACACATTCTGAAAAAGTCACATATTCAGCAGAGTGTAAGAGTGATAAATGTGTTATTTTTCACCATAAAAAACAGAAAACAACACAAACAAAGAAAAAACTGAATGGAGATGGAGTCAGAGTCCGTAGGGCTAAGTGGAAAAGGATGGTGGTGAAGGTCAGGGTTAGGCAATAAGGTGAAGCTGTGGCAATAGTCTAGCACCGGACTGGAGCAGAGGAGCCGCTTAAATAGGGACCTAATGGAGATCTGTTCCAGGGGCGGAGCCAGCAGGTGAAGCAGATAATCAGTCTGAGGGGGGGGTCAGCGGTGACACAGGAGTGTACCGTTACAAGGAGCAGAAGACTTTAGCCAAACACAGGCCTTTTTAGTATTAGTATAGCAAATTTTTGTATCGGATAGGCCTTTTGTCCACATGAAATCAGCGTTTTCAGTCACTGAAACTGCAACTTTTTGAAACCGGGTCCCAGAGTGGATAAATTTGAAATGCTGGTTTTTGCGTCTTCATCTGTAAGACCAAACCATAACCTCTCTAAAACGATGATGTCATAACCCCACGTCTCTAACCTTTCACCCCAGAAGCAAGACGCTGCTTCACAACAACAACAACAACAACAACAACAACAACAACAACAACAACAACAACAACAACAACGGCGGACCACAGAGTAGTGCTTGTGCCACAACAGCTGTTGAGCTTATTGGAAATATTGAATCAAAATCTTCGGCTACTCTTTCATTACAATACGCAACAAACAGCCATAGTTAACAATATTCACTACATGCTCTTGGATCTACCACAGACAGGGGCAACCAGGAGGAAAAACTGGATCAGACCCAGTAGAACAGGGGTCTCAAACATGCAGCCCGGGGGCCAAATGTGGCCCGCCAAAGGTTCCAATGCCGCCCATGGGATGAATTTGCAAAGTGCAAAAATTCCACAGTCAAGGCTGTGGAACTCATTTTAGTTCAGGTTCCACATACAGACCAATATGATCTACAGCAAAATAATAGCATAATAATCTACATAAAATAATGACTCCATATTTTCTTCTCTTTTTGATGTGAGAGAAAAAAAAATACACTATGCCTATACATAATGACAACTTCAAATTTTTGTCTTTGTTTTAGTGCAAAAAATAACATTAAATTATGAAAACATTTATTTTTACAAACTATCCTGTAACAATAAAATGTGAAAAATCTGAACAAATATAACAACCTGAAATGTCTAAAGAAAATTAAGCACAATTCTAACAATTTTCTGCCTGTTCCTAAGTGTTTAGTGTCTTTGTAGATCCGATCCATAATGCACATGTAGAAATGATAAGTTGAGGCATAATATTGTTAAAATTGTACCTATTTTTCTTAACAAATTTCATTTTTTTCAGGTTATTCACATCTTTTTGTTTGAATAGTTTATTAAAGTAAGTATTTTCATAATTTAATGGGGTTTTTTGCACTAAAACAAAGACAAAAATTTGGAGTTATCATTATTTATTATGTTATTATGCTATTATTTTACTGGTCTAGCCCACTGGAGATCAAATCGGGCTGAATGTGGCCCCGGAAAGAAAATGAGTTTGAGACCCCTGCAGTAGAACCAAGCAAGTTTCATCTTCTTCTCCGTTTTTTAGCGGGAACATTACAACCCCACATACAGGCCTAGCATTTGTCCCACATCGTTCTCATTCGTTTTCAGTTGTTTTTGTGTTGACGCAGATATTTCCTGAAATGACTCCGTGTTTACAGAGCACCTTTTTGAAAACGACAAAGAAAAAGATTGAATAGAAAAGATTCGGTTTTGTGTAGACATGGCCTTATTGAGGGGGTGGGTTATAAAAATATATGGCAGACAGCTATTACATCCAGTCGCTGTAAAGAGTCTGTCAGTTATCCATTAATATAATTTCATGGTAAAAATGGTGCTCAACGTCAAGTTTGTATGTATTTTGTTTGTTTACAATATCAGATGGTCTCATTAAAATCCACCATCCATCCCCACCCACACCCTGTACGTTGGCAAATTGTATTTCCATGCAACAAAATCAAAGCACAGGTTATATCTGTAGGAAAATGTAACGTGGGCAGCTTTGGGTTTATTGAAAACATTAGAATATTTATAATTTAGATGCATGTGAACACAATTACTGTAAGACAAGGAGGGCTCATATCATGTTCATACAAAAACTGCTCCAAAATTCATTTTTTGACCACTTCCTCAAACAGACTCATTGTATATAATTGATGTTCACTTCCTCCACTGATGTTCACAGACTGTAGGGGAAATAAATCTGATGCAGCTTCACAGTACAGGTTTGACATCATCTTTACAGAGACATTAAATATAGACTTGTACGAAAGCCAACCTGATCAAACCTCACAGTGTCTTTGTTGTCTAAAGTTGCTGAAACAATATGTAAAAAGAAACTTGAGTTTGCCATTTTCTCGCTCATGTCCTGTGTTTGAACCTCACAGAGGAAGAACGAGGACAAGGAAGCAGGAGAAGGGAAGTAAATGAATGAAAGGAAAGAAGAATCACACAAGGAGAAATCAAATGAGAAAGCTGACAAGGAGGGAAGGAGGAGAGGAAGGATACTTCTGACATTAGTTTAGGCCCCGAGCCTCAGTCCTGATATGAACCTCCCTCTCTCTCAGCGGACGGGCAGCATTAGCCATGCCTTTTAGTTTAGGGTGAGCGGGACTAATTTAAGTTTGCATGGGAAACCAACAGATTAATCTTTTACAACACATGCTCTGCAGTTTAATAAGCTCTTGAGATATCAGACTTAGAGGGGACAAGAAAAGGGAGTTAAAAAAAAGAAAAAGTGGAAGACCTTTCTTTGTCGAAGGAAACGACTGAGAAAAATGTCTTTTTTTCGTCTGTCAAACCCGACTTCTTGTGAGAAAATGCGTTTGTGAATGGGGAGTGCGGTAAATTGCTTTGGGACCTGGCAGATAATGACAAGTGCATTAAATAGTTAATCTGGCCTGCGTTGGAGGTGTTTGATAAAGGGAAAGAGAGACAGAAAGGAGCATGTAGGGAAAGAGAGAGAGAGGGACCCAGAGGGAAAGAGAAAGACGAAGATGAAGAAAAAAAGTGAAGGGGAACAAGGAGAGAAGGGGAGATAGTGAAGGAGTGTATTAATAGTTAATAGGTTGAGTGTTTGGTGGTATTTGATAAGCAGACGGCACCTAAAGAGCTGATAAACTCTCCTCATTACCACTCCTATTCTTCAGCTGCTTTTCCCACATTTCTCCTCTTTGGCATCTCTCTTCTTTAACCTCCTTCTGTCTCCCACTGTCTTATTCCACCTCACTTCTATGTCTTACTCGTCTCTCTTCTGTTTGCCTCCTTCACCCCCTCCACCTCCCATATCTAAGTCTAGATATACGTTTTTTTTTTTTTTTTTCATCTGTCACTCCGCCGCCTCCGTCCCCCTTTATCTTAAAGTTCTCCTTTGCTTCTTCTTCTTCTTCCTCTTTCTTCCTCAGCACTTCTCATCCCAGATCGCTCTTGTTTGGCCAACTATCTCCAGCGTGACTCTCATCCGACATGACAAGTGTCTCTTTTTCCCCAGAAAAAAAAGGAGCAGGGGGCGAAGGTATCAAAGAGAATATTGAGCTCACAACCGCAGGCATTATTTCCACATCCGCTGCTGCATTATTCATAAAACCAACAACACCAGGAGGGGAAAAGTTCCCCGCAAAACACAAACCTTATTTATCGCAAAGCAAGGGCGAATGAATCTGTGCACACGCCCCAATCACTCAACGCTGGCGTTTTGCATCTATCATTGATGCAGTCTTCATGAATTCCCCGAGCAAAAAAAACAAAAACAAAACTGAAAAAAAAAACATCTAAATTGCAGAGACTCCCTCTTACCTTTTTGTTAACCATCTACAATAAAAATATAATTTCTCATACATGTGTTTGTTTTCTTTTCACCATTTTCAGATTCAAATCTTTAAAACTTTATTATTTATTTGCTGATCTAAATAATCAGAGTTGAATCAAAAACATTGAATCATTTTTGTAAACACATTATTTCTTGAAGAATATTCTAGAGCAATAAACTAATATATTTTCACAGGTATATAAAAGCAAAAGGAAAAAGGAAATACACTCTTGCCCCTAAAGTTGGAATCATTTTGTTTTCAGACACATTCTTCTTTTTATTCCTATTTATACACATCAGTAATCAGCTTTGACCAGCTCCAATGCTTACATGCTGAGTCCCACTTACACTTTGTCAGTCAAGCATAAATCACATTGTCACAATCATTTCTTGGTAAAATGTTAAATGTTTCATTCC
This sequence comes from Sphaeramia orbicularis, assembly GCF_902148855.1. Lineage (NCBI taxonomy): Eukaryota > Metazoa > Chordata > Actinopteri > Kurtiformes > Apogonidae > Sphaeramia > Sphaeramia orbicularis. Next base: position 42,504,946 of record NC_043971.1, on the reverse strand, counting down.
AACTTTATGGACAAAAGTGAAGAAAAGATGCCAGAAAGAGAACAGGAAAACAACAGTGGGCTTCAACCTACCCAGGATAGTGAGTATGCAGAGCAGAATGGCTATCAGGGCGTGAACACTGACTCCCATCCTGAGAGCGGCAGTTTTGCACTGAGTAGGAACCCGTCTGGCATCGCACCGACAAGCCTGTAGAGGTGCAAGAAAACATCAATACACTCGAGTATCATGTTTTTTGTTTTGCAATACAGCGCTAATTCTCAGTACAGTAGTGGTGCGCTGCTACCGTCAGCATTAGAAACATGGCTAACTAGAAGGCTAACGAGTAGAGCTGAAATTATTAATAGATTAATCGACTTGAACTGATTGAAGAAATTATTCAATTACAATTTCAAAGCTTTGCATCCTTAATTTTGGTGCTGTTAAACGTTGGTTCCGCTGCTGTGTTTCAGACAGATGCTTACTGTGACGCGCATGACACCAGAATATTATTATATTATATTGTTCACTTATTCTGCCATATTTGAATTATTGTATTGAAGTATGGGGCAACACATATATGAGTAACACAAAGCCATTGTTTTTATTACAGAAAAGAGCAATAAGAATCATGTATAATGTTAATTTCAGGGAACATACAAATGAGTTGTTTATTAAATCAGGATTGTTTAAGTTTAAAGAATTGGCTGAATTAAGGACATTGCTGATTGTGTTTAGAGCAAGAAATGGACTTTTGCCTGCAAATTTAGTATCACAGGATGAAGAACATAGAAGGAGGTTTAATTTTAAACAGCAAAGGGTACGGACTAATGTGAAGAAAATGTGTATTTCTGTTGTGGGTGTCAGGATGTGGAATTCTTTGGCAGTGGAAGAGAAGAGCTGTACAAATATTTTTCAGTTTAAGAGTTTGTATAAGGAAAGAATAGAGAAGCTTTATAAAAGCACGTAATGACATAATTCAATTTATGGATGTTGGATTTGTTGTATTTGCATTGACTATTATGTAAACTGTTTACTATAATAACTGTAATGGCAACATATCTGATGTAAGCATATGTTTCAAGAAAGGGGCAGGTATTATAAGTTTTCTTCTTCCTGCTCCTTTCCAATCATTTAGATTGGAATGAATGAATAAAAAAAAAAAAAAAAAAAAAAAGAATCACCACAAAATTGTATGTTAGTTACATCTTAGGTTGTTAATAAGTTGTACACAAATTTGTTGAAGACTGCAGTGCACATATTGTTTGTAGATGTCATTGACTTGCCTATTCAAATAATAATTTAATCAAATCAGATCCAAGAAAATAAGTAATAGATTAATCGATTACAAAATAGTCAGTAGCTGCAGCTCTAAACATTACATCTCTACGTCTCCGTTAGTCCATTCATTTGGGCAGGTTCAGGTTTTGACTTCCACATAGAGACTGTACATAAGTAAATGGAGCCACGGAGATATTACCTATTGGATTTTGGATTTTTTTTTTGGAATTTTAGCCGTTACCATCTTCATCAGGCAAAAGTGACTGAACCTGAACAAAAGGGAGGAGCTAAGAAAAGGGGTTATGGGCGAGTTAAAGCTAAACACTAGCTTACTGACAGAGTAAAGGGGTGAGTTCACTATATATTTCCCTGACAAAATTCATTTTTGGTCTCGGTGGGGTCATTTATAAGGGTAAAAATATCTTAACTCACTGAACAGAAGCACAATAACTCAGACAAAACAGGTAAGCAAGCTGTCAATCAAAGGCTGACATGACAGACACCTTCTTTTGGCCCTAAAATCTTATTAATAAGGCAGTAATTTATAAAAGCATAAACCAATAGACATGTCAGAAACCTTAAAGTGAATGAGACTGGCGCGACTCCAAGCCAGGCATCTGCACCCATCACCCTTTTATTTAAAAAAACAACTATTGTAATCTATCTTCAGCCATTTGAGTCATTTGATGCATTGCTATAGCATTAGCAACCTTGACAAGCTAGCAATATCACAGCAGATGGCTAAATCCAATAGAATTAGACTCACTCCTGCAGAGCAGAGCAGGAGTGTGGGCTCATTTTAACTCCCACTGTGATGAAATAAGATGAATGAAGAGCCACTTGGAAAATGTACCACACCAAAGTGAAAAGCATGGGGAAAACAACAAAATTAAGAGGACACTTGACATCTTAGCTAATGCTAATGGATTATTTTGGAGCCCTCTCAACTCTCTCTGGAACAAGGTAACACACTTTCTGATAGATAACTGGAGTGGAAGACTCAAATGGCTGCTGTTTTAATATTCAGATTCAGTCGTTGGATGTAAAGTATCAGTATCATCGTCGGTATCAGCTAGGTTTGATGATGGGGAGGTGCCCTATTGTCAGAAGGCCCGTCAGACACGGAAACATCAACATATTTCACCGGTTTTAGCTTCACTCCATTGGTTACCAGTGCGTTTTAGAGTTGATTTTAAAATTCTTCTATTTGTTTTTAAATGTTTGAATGGCCTTGCCCCCTCCTACCTGTCTGACCTGATCCACCCCTACACCCCCTCTCGTGCTCTCAGGTCAGCTGATCAGCTGCAGCTTGTGGTTCCAAAAACTAAGAAGAAGCTTCGTGGGGACCGTGCCTTTTCTGTTGTCGCCCCAAAGTTGTAGAACCAGTTGCCCTTAGTTGTTAGACAGGCTCAGTCTCTACCTGTCTTTAAATCACATTTAAAAACGCACTTTTTCTCATTAGCTTTTAATCAGTGAGTGACATGTCTGTTGTTTTATGCTGTTTTTAACAGATCTTAATTTGTCTTTGTTTTTATGTTTGTATTTTGTTGTTCTTAGCCCGCTTAACACCCTGTGTTTTCACTAGTTTTATTTACTTATTTAATCCCTTGTTTTATGTTTGGTGTACGGCACTTTGGCCAGCTGTAAAGTTCTTAAAGTGCTTTATAAATAAAGTTGGTATGGTATGGTATGGTATGGTCAGTCACAAAATCAGATGGCCCATTAGTCAGAAAAGGGTTAGGGTAGTGTTTTTCAACCTTGGGGTCAGGATCCCATGTGGGGTCGCCTGGAATTCAAATGGGGTCGCCTGAAATTTCTAGTAATTGATAAAAATTGTAAAAACTTGCTAATAAAAAAATACTTGGTGAGTTGAGAGAGACAATCACAATACATAAAAGACATGACAAACTATGAAGGTGAAACTGAAGCACTGTGGTACTGTTTATCTGTCAAATGTTCATTGCGGTCAGTTTCAGATGCTGAAGCTCTTTCATAATTCATAGTTTGAGTTCTTGTTTGTTCAGTATTAATTGTCAGCCTTGTAAATATAAGCTGGACTGACTGTACATATCCTGACCAAGGAAAATAAAATTCTCACTTTGTGCAGTAATCTACACCTGGATTTTCTGCCTCCGTCCATAATAATATACATTATATAGCCTAAATGTTGTCTAAAATTAGTGTTTATTTGCAACATTGTAAGCAAACTATTACATGATTAAAAAAATAATAATTTTAGCAAAAAAAAAAAAAGTCTCTGTTTTGAATGTCAGGGGTCGCCAGAAATTTGTGATGTTAAAATGGGGTCACAAGCCAAAAAGGGTTGGGAACCACTGGGCTAGGGTTATATTTATCAACTAAATCCAAACTAATTGGACTGACTAACGGGCCTTCTGACAATAAGGTGGGCACCTGATGATGCTAACATTAGCAGTGCCTTCAGCTAGCATAAGGCTGTTAACAGTATGAGGCTTATATTACTTCCTTTTTTGAATCATGTTTAAGTGGAAGAGTCACATGGCTGACGGTAGACTACAACACCGCAGTTTTTTGCCATATTTTCTAACTTATTACACCTGAAAAACATCAGGACATAAATCAAACTGGTATTCATTTTATAATAAATTTACATAAACTACAAACTCATCATATTACATGGGGTTACTGGAATATAAATCCACATATAGGTCTGGTGATTACAACTAAGTGCTTATCATTATTGGTAATATGTGTTTATTGCAACCATAAGTGTATGTGATAAACATAAATGTCCTTGTATTGATTTACATTCTGTTGCTTCTTTATGGCAGGCACTGCAAGCATGAATATAATGGAAACTGTTGGTTGTTTCTGTCTGTGTTTTTTATTGTTGTCTGAGCAAAGGTTGTTGAGTGTCCTTCAGATGAAAAAAAAATCCCACTGTGTTCATTTTTGCATAAATTAATGAAAAACTAGGTAAGCGAGTGTTTCATCACTGCAAGGAATCTAATGATGGAAAAAAAAAAAAATCCAAAAGAACGAGTCCTTGTATTTTGTCTCTGATTTATTTAACATTTCCCCTCACAGATCGGTACACCACATACCTTTATTGCCAGGCGGGTGATGCTGGTCTGTATAGGTCGTCCTCCGTCACTGATGCGCACTTCCACACTGTAGTCTTTGGGGTCATCCAGATTGAACGGCCCCTGTTTAACCATGACATCTGCTGAGTTATCTGCACAGGGAAGCACAGAACACACATAATGAGGTTAGAAAATACATCAACCACCTTTGCTTCATAAATGTACCTTTTCTTTCAGCAAAATCTATGTCTAATTTGTCTGACTCATAGCCTCTTCTCACTAAATTGGCTCTTATGTTCACCTGCTCAGTCTCTAAAGGCTACAGAGTCTATTTATACAGCCAGTGTCTCTTCTATAGATGGAAACAAGATGAGATACAAAAGAGAGATGACAGTTTTTACCACAGAGAGCATTTGGTGTTTGACTCAGATGATATCAGAAACAACATTTTGTTTATTTTTACAATCTTTATGTGTTACTCAAAGTTCTGTAAATAGTCAGTTGGATACATCAGATGACAACATTGTGAGTACAAAAATAATCTAATTCCTAACAGTTGCAAGAGAGGTTTGACTCACAAGTGTAGGCTAATAGAAATGTGATGAAAAAAAAAAAAACACCAGAAAGACAGAAGTGTGAAGCAGAGCTGCAACAATAAAGTCATTTGTCAAATCCCTCAAGGCAGCAGTTTCCTGCAGAGCCGAAGGGGAGAGCTTTTCTCCACAATGTCTGGCCACTGGAGGAATTTGAGTGAACACAATGGCAGGAAGGACTCTGAGTACATTCAAATGGACCTAGACCTGCTGTAGTCTCCAGTTTGACTTGAGGATGCAGACAGACTACTTAAAGCTGTAGTTAAAAGGTACGGTTAGATTAAATATAACAATTTCTTGCTGATAGGTGCATTTTTTAGTCTCTAACTTGAATTTAGACTTGGGAAACGACAGAGTCTCTGAGCTACTTAAAGGTGGGGTGTGAGATTTTTTTCCTGGAGCATTTTTTACTATATTGCTTAAAATCCCCTTCACACCCCGATTACAACCAATTAATTAAATGCTCTAACACAAAAAAAAAAAAAAAAAAAAAAAAAAAAAAATTTAGTCACCTGTGGAATGGACAGGACTGAAAAAACACCATCCAGTCATTTTAAGCACCCAATTGAAATGATTGAATGGTGATATGTCAATCAAACTCAAATGTCATGTGTCCCTCCCCCCTCTGTGCGTACCCCTCTTCGTGCATTAATCGTGCGTTCTCAGAGGCTTGGAGCACTTGTTCAGGAAAATAAGCCAGAGCTTGGCTATATTAGTTATATTAGGATGGAAAGTTCACCGGCAAACTGTTTTGTCACTAACATAAATCACAAAGAAATGTAACGTTAGCCAGATAGGTATGAACTGGGGCTGTTCTGTAAGAGCGGGGGTGTTGGAGGAGACTGAATGAGGTATGCATGGATCGGGGCCAGAGCTGGGGCTACCAGAGCCTAGTGAATTGTTGCAGTGCAGCGCTCGTGAACCCTCCAGAACAAGCATTGCACGCACCAGTACTCTGGAGGCGTGGCTTCGGGGGGATGTCTGAAGAAAGGGATTTGGACTTTTGAATTGAGTATTTTCAAATTGTAGCTTGCTCAAACCGTTTTTCTAAGCTCTCCTACCCCACCTTTAAATACAAATACTGGGTTTCTCCCTGGGAATTAACATGTTACACAAGTCTTATAGTCCTTATATCAGGGCTGTCAAACATATGGCACATGGGCTAAACTGGCCCATCAAATGGTCTAATCTGGTCTGTCTGATAAATTTATGAAATGCAAAAATCACACTGATTAAATTAACAATCAAGGATGTCGAAATCATATTAGTTCATGTGTCACATGACAGACAAATTCAATCTCAAGTGGGTCAGACCAGTGAAATAAATCATAATAACCTATAAATAATGACAACTCCACATTTTTGCCCTTGTTTTAGTGTAAAAAAGTAAAATTACATGAAAAAGTTTCTATTTACAAACTATCCTTTTGCAAAAAATGTGAATAATCTAAAGAAAATACAAACAACCTGTAATCTCCTACCCCCTAAGTACAGCTTTAACAATATTCTGCCTGTTACTAAATGTTTGGTGCTTTTGTAGATCCACTGTGATCTGTAAGTTATAATGCATATGTATAAATAATAAAACAATAAACAGAGGTATAATGTAAATTGCACTCATATTTCTTAAGAAATGTTTTGTTATTCACATTTTTTTAAAGGATACTTTGTAGACGTAAACATTTCTCTTAAAACATAGAGAAAAGATTGGAGTTGTCATTATTTATAGGTTAAATTATTATTTTACAGGCTCACTCCATTGAAATTCATTTCAATCAATAAATGGAATAGTAAAAAAATTTAAATTAGAGATACATCAATTTGAAGCCTTCTTGGTTAAAATAGTGGTGATGTGATGAAAACAGTCATGTTTCATTCATTAATTCATTCATTTCCCCTGTTTTATATTCATCATTCATTATTCACAACACAACCTTTCCATTTATCATTTCAGAACAAAAACTAATTAAAATAAAAATGGAAGTGATAAAAATGCTCACAAATTAATAATAGAAGGGATGAAATGCATGTGAATTGCAGTGAATACTGAACAGAATGATAACGTGTCAATTGATTTGATAAACTGGTTGACAGTTTGTTGGAAACGGAGCTGGTGTGACAACTGTCTACTGTTCATCATTCCCTAAAACAACAACAACAACAAAAAAAAAACCTTGATCATTTAGATTAAATGTTCAGAGCAAGATAATATTGTAGCTGATGAGCTCAATCACTAGAAAACCAAATGAGGAACAAATGCACCATAGTATCATGGTCACTTATATGTATTTTTAGAAGTGATCTGCTCAATGATTCAATAAGACTATGACAGTTTAATCTATATGTTGAGGTCTGGCTCCTCATTCCAATGGACAGGTCTGTGAAAATGGCCTGGAATTTAATCAGAGACAGAGGGTTTGCACTGACATCGGGGAGTTGCAAAATATGCTGCAACATGACTGCATTTACAAGGGGAAACCACAAAACCAGGAGTAAAACAAACCATTATCTGCTTCAGTTAAAAGCAGTTGGACGCTGACAATTGACCACAGAACCAGTGATCCATGAACACTGACATACGACAAATTAGGTGTAAACACTCCGACACACACTAGGAAAATCCTAAAATCACTCAAGCGTTTACATTTGGTCGCACATTTTTCCACATACACTGTTTGAACAATAGACAAAACATATTAAAACCTAATGTTTATTCTAAGCCTCAGCCAACAGTAGTTATGTTAGTGCAGCTGCAAATGAAAAGACTAAAAACATAAGCAATGGACCGTACTCACACAGCCTCATTTTCCTCTTTTCCCTCATTGTGCTGCTAACGAAATGCGAATTCAAGTTGCATTTGAGATGAATAAATTGTGATTATTTCACTGCTGTGTTATTTTGTAAGCGACTGAAAAAACAACATAAAATCTGCAAGGATATTGGACCGTATTTTAACATATTTGAAAGCAACAGTTTTCCTTCATGTCTTTGCAAACATTAATGTCTACCATTACAAAATATGATAGGAACGATGTGTAAATTCATGCTGTAAAGTGGTTGGTCAGTTGAAAAGGTAAATATTTCACAAATCTTTTATACCTGTGCTACTGTATCACATAACAGCATCTGACAGGAGTCCTATAAGAAGTAGCTGAATATTACTGATAAAAAAATAATAATTTGTCATTTTTATGTAAAATATGGTGAATTCAGCTGACTCTGATGTACTGTACAACTCCCACAAAAATCAAATGATTACTGCAATTCTACCAAAACTAACATCAAAATTCCCACTCAAGTAAAACCTGAGCTGGTACTTGGATGAAACAGTAAAAGATGTTTTTTTTTTCCCTTAAGTTTTTGTGTAAACTTTCTTGAAAGTTAAAGCTAATGAGCTTGGATCAGGTTTTTCTGCTGTATTGTCTCAAAGACAACATGTAGTCAGAGAAGGTATGTGTGGGAGGACACGAGTACAGACGAAGCCTTAACAAACTAAATAAAAGATTAAAAAGGCTTCTGTCCTCCTGTCATCTCATCCCTCGTCTCCGTCTCATCCGCTGCTCTTTCTTTGTTTGAATTCATCTTTTTTACGTCTCTCTGGATGTCTGTATTTGTCTCACTGTCCCGTCTACGTTTCTTTTGTTCTCTCTGCCTCTCTGTCTTGCTCTTTGCATCTCATTAGTCCTCCGTCCTCTTTCTTTCTTTGTTCCGTCTCCTCCTTTTCTCTGTTGCCTGTCTGGTATTAATGTACTGAGCTTCATGTAGCCGACTGGCCTCCACACACACTCCTGTCACTTGACTGTGCAGCTACAACGACAGTTTAAGTGTGTGCGTGTCTTTTCGTGTCTCGTAATGAAAGCGTGGTTGTGTTTTTGCAAGTTTTAAAGAGCTGGTAGTGCATAAATATTTTAAAAGCCTTCACTTTGCAGCTGCATGTGTGTGTGTGTGTGTGTTTGTGTGTTAAGTGGTGTGAGGTGCTGTCAGATGATTTTTGGGGGCCACAGTTCTGAGTCACTGGGGGAAACACTGGTTGACACTGACAACCTGCACTTATCAAACAACTGTCCACTTCCTCTGTGCACATCTCCTCCTCCTCATCTGTGTCTTATTTGTCCTCATCTCATCTCCTCGTCCTCGTCTTAATGTCTTCTTTCACCTTTGTCCACCTCCATTTCCCTGTCTCTCTCTTCTTTCTTTCAAGAACAATTCGTTAGAAGCCTGACTAAAATAAATTATAAGATGCATTCAAAGTTCCTTTTATTTGTAGTGCTTTAGCCACGTGCAGCACTTGTGTACATTTTTTTTTACATTTTCTCTAATTAAGTGACCTAAGGGTAATATCATTGAAATGTTACACCGATCAACCATAACATTCTGACCGCTGACAGGAGAAGTGGGAATAATACTGATTATTTCATTACAGTGGGATCTTTCATTGGGTTGGAAATATTAGGCAGCAGGTGAACGTTTAGTCCTTGAAACTGATGTGTTGGAAGCAGCAAAACGAGCAACATAAGGAACTGAGTGATACTGTAACTGGTGATGACTGGATCAGAGCATCTCCGCATCTACAGGTCTTGCTGGGTGCTCCTGGTCTGCGGTGGTTAGTACTGACTGAAAATAGACTAAGGAAGGACTTCCCAGTATCAGGACTATTGATCATCTGTGGGAGGTGTTGGACAAATACATGTGATCCATCTCTCTACTTCCAGGACTTCATGGATCTGCTGCTAACATCTTGGTCCAGATACCACAGCACACCTTCAGAGGTCTGGTGGAGTCTAGGCCTAGGGTCAGTGCTGTTTTTGTGGATAAAGGGGAACTTTCACAATATTAGACGAATGGTAATAATATTCTGATCCCATAGATCAGGGGTGTCAAACTCATTGTAGTTCAGGAGCCACATTTAGCCAAATTTGATCTGAAGTGGGCCGAACCAGTGAAATAATAACATAATAATATATAAATAATGTCATCTCCAAACTTTCCTCTATGTTTTAGAGCGAAAAAAGTAAAATTATGCGATGAAAATGTTTACATCTACCAACTATCCTTTAAAACGATGTGAATAACATGAACAAACTAAAATTTATTAAGAAAACTAAGTGCAATTTTAACAACATTATGTCTCAGTTTATCATTTAAATGTGTAAATTACAACGTACAGATCACAGTGGATCAACAAATACACTAAACATTCAATAACAGGCAGAATATTGTTAAATTACACTTCGGACATTTTAAAATGTTCATATTTGTTCAGGTTATTCGTGTTTCTGTGAAATGTTAGTTTGTTTTAGTGTAAATACAGTAAAATGACATGAAAATGTTTACATTTACAAGGACAAAAATTTGGAGTTGTGAGTATTTATAGGTTATTATGATAGTATTTCACTGATCCGACCCACGGGAGATTAAATTGCTCTGTATGTGGAACCTGAACTAAAATGATTCATATCTTAAATGTAATTTTTACATTTCACAAATTCATTCCAGGGGCCAGACTGGAACCTTTGGCGGGCCGGATTTGGTCCCCGGGCCGCATGTTTGACACCTGTGCCATAGATGTTGGATTAGTTGAGATCCAGTTGTTGTTCTTTAGATGTTTTTGGTAGATATGAACCACTTTACACTGAGAATGAACAACAAGATGTGGAGATGCTCTGACACAGTAATTTGGATATCAGCATCTCTCCATTGTCAAAGTTCAAATCTCTGTTCTTGCCCATTTTGCTGTTTCCAACACATTCACTTCTAGGTCTACATGTTGATTTTCTGCTTATAATAAGCCACCCATTAACAGGTCACATATTAAATAGAAATAATAAATATAGTAACAACCAACACAAGCCATTTGGATGAAGAGGCAAAAATAGCCCCTCATATGAGCACAAACCAAACCAAACAGCAACAGTGACTATGTTTAGATGCATACCGTTAATATTAGTAACACTATTATTCTGAAAATACCAATATTCTGAACCGGACAGGTATCATGTAAACAGGATATTCTGTTTGGATATCCCAAATTAGGCCTTTTCCAAGTGCAGTATTTTCTGACTAGGACAAGTGAAATACAGTGATACTGGTACTGGTCTACACTGGTCTACACTGGTAGACAGTGTTGGGAGTAATGCCTTAGAAAAGTAAAGGGATTACAGTAACAGATTACTTTTTGCTGTAACACAGTAGTGTAAGGCATTACTGATCGATTTTCAGTAACATTTTACTTGGTACATGTTCAGTAGCACTTGTGTTACAACATACTTTTCACACACTTAATTGCTTGACGAAAAACCATAAACAAAACAAAAATCAGCAAGACCGTGAGACCTTAAGGACTCAAAAATGCAGCAGGAATGTTCTATTTCCTGTTGGTGTTCAACCAAGTGAAGATGGATGAAGATGACAGAAGACAGTCCATTGTCCACATGGACGTATGCTCATTACCAACCCTAACCCTGCTTTCAAAAAGCTAGTTAGCATGATCCCAGTGATCAGCAATGACAAGGTAAGCTAACATTTCTATTACTACTTAAAATTCTTTATCAAATGCAGATTTATCTACCGGTGTTCTCAGCGCTGCATCCCCTGTTTGAACCAAGGTTATAATAGTTTTGGATTTTTCATTATAGTTTAGTTTTATTTAGTTTTGACTTTTTTTCCTCTAATTCAGTTAGTTTTAATTCGTTTTTAGAGCAGGTGTGCTAGTTTTTATTAGTTTTCATTTTTTTCTAAATGCTTAGTTTTAGTTTAGTTTTGGTATTAATTTTAGTTTAGTCGTATCTTTTCTCTTCTTCTCCGTCATATTCACATAGATCCCATACAGGACTCTGCTGCTTTCTCACAACTTTAGTCTCCATGTTTCCAGGTAGAGTGGGAACAAGAAGACGACTAAACGACAAGTGACCAGAAGTGACGGACCGTGAAGTACCGTATGGTGTTGCTAGCTAAAATTGCTAGAGCGAAATAAATCACTTTTGTCAATCCGACGTTGACAAAGACAAAAACGAAGGGAATTTTATCAGTTTTATATGTTTTAGTTAGTTTTGTAAGCGCACAATACAGTTTCAGTTAGTTGTCCTTTTTTTCTTTTAATTATAGTTTTTATTTATTTCAGTTAACGAAAATGTTTTTACAATTCTAGTTTTTGTCATTTCGTTAGTTTTCGTTAACGATAATAACCTTGGTGTGAACATGTAAAAGGTTGAAAAAAATGCAAGAGTTCCTGCTGGGATTCAAACATTGTAGACTGTAGAAACCCAAATTTATGCATCCCAGGGCACTCCTATCTCTTTTAGTCATGTAACGCATTATGCACTTTGCTGTCTTAACTCTCTCTTTTTAATTAATGTGCTGTAAAATATTATTTTTTTTTAGGGTGGCTATTGTCATCAGGCTGGGGACTACAGCAAGACACTAGAATTGTTGGCTAAAGCTGCTCCTTTTTACTGTTATTGATACAATTAATTAATTGGGATTGTCCACGATACAATAAACTAATAAACGAAACTAAACAATTCTGAGACAGTAATATTGTAAGGTAAGGAATTACTTTTAAATATCAGTAACAAGTAATCTGTAATGTATCCCACTTTGGAAGTAACTGGCACAACACTGCTGGTAGAGATCCTGAAAATACCACATTTATGGTCAAAAGGAGAAACAAATCTACTGTTAAGCATTAAGGAGGATATCAACAGGTTTATAGATATGTGTGTTCCTGAAGGTGTTTGAGAGAACAACACAGGCAGGCTGAGATCACACAGCAGAACACCTGCCAGTGGAGAACTTCAGAAAAACAGTACTGGCTGAATCTAAACAAGAATATTATTTCCTTTAGCCATGTAAACAACTTTGTTTGCTTCTAATTTTGTGTTTTTTGGAATAATGGCTAAAAAGTGGAATATTTTTCAAGTAAATATAGTCATTATCACAGCATGAACACAACAGTCTTCTGGTTTCTCTGGCATTTTTATCTGACTAATTTAGTAAATTCTCTAATAGCTGGACCTAATCTGAAACTACGAGAATCTCTTTAATATTTGCATAATGACAAGCTACGGTATTGTGTAATTCTTCTTTGTGTTTTCGTACGTTCCATTATTTTCCTTTTGTTATGTTTCTTCCTTTTCTGTCTTCTATACACGTACTCCTGTTTTTGATTTGTCCTTCTCCATTATCATTTCTTCCCTCTTTCACCTTTTCATTCCTGTGTTTATACCTCTTTATCATTCCATTCCCTTTAATTTGACCTCCTCTCTCCACTTCATAACGGTCCTAGTTTAATGTTACACATGTCTGACTCCTTCTGTTACCCTCTTTCATCTTTTCATCTTCAACCTATTGCGTCTTTCTTTCCTTTCACTCTCCTGCGTCTTTCTCCTCCTTTCCTCTATCGGTTCAACATGTTACCCCCTCCAGGCATGAGCAAAGAGGAAACGGAGAAGGCACATTCATGCTTTTATCCCTCTGTTTATATTTCTGTCAGTATGTTTCGAGTTTCAGTTAAATTAAAATATTAACACTTCACCTAAATCTTTCATCTGACTACCTACAGTAAAGCTTTCATCTATTCATTCATTTAATATTTGACTAGAACAGTTGGTAACACTTTTCCTCAGGCTTTGATGTATGATAAGGCTATGTGATGATCAAAACTGAAGAAAACTGTTTTACTTGTGCCAGTTTGCATCCTAGGTTGAATAACCCAAATAGGCTGTGGAAACCTGATGTAACCTAGAACCAATTTTTGCCTAAATATCACTAACTGGATGAAAGAAAACCTTTTTTTGGAGTTTTACAACACTATCATTGTCAACAGCTGTTTATGTGAACTGACTTGTTAAACCATGCACCGTTATATCTTTAACAGTGTTATTCCCAAACCACATGTAAATGATGCTTCGAATCTAAAAAAACAGATGCATAGTTCAACAAACAGTAGAGGGAGTTCATTTAAATATTTAGGTGAGAACATTAAAAGCAGACTGAACAGCATTTTTCCCAATGTTCATATGCAGATTGGGCTGAGGTTTTCACATTTCAAGTATCATTATTTCTGCAAGAACAGATAAATGTAACGATTCTGAAGTATTCTCATTTGGTCCTTTGGAGTTTTTTCATATAAGGTTAATATAGAATAGCTGAAATTCTTACAAAAAGGGGGGTAGGGTATTGTTTTCGACTGTGGCCATCTATACCTCACCAACAGCATCAGTCTAAACTCAGGCAGTATAAACTATACTGCCTGAGTGACTCTCGGGAACCCATTATGTTTTCTTTCCTTTTACCTTAAGACTTAACTATTATCATGAGTACAGGGTGGGGAAGCAAAATTTACAATGAACATTTAGTTGTTTTTTCTCAGCAGGCACTACATCAATTGTTTTGAAACCAAACATATATTGATGTCATAATCATACCTAACACTATTATCCATACCTTTTCAGAAAATTTTGCCCATACGAGTAATCAGGAAAGCAAACGTCAAAGAGTGTGTGATTTGCTGAATGCACTCGTCACACCAAAGGAGATTTCAAAAATAGTTGGAGTGTCCATAAAGACTGTTTATAATGGAAAGAAGAGAATGACTATGAGCAAAACTATTACGAGAAAGTCTAGAAAATACTATTAAAGAAGAATGGGAGAAGTTGTCACCCGAATATTTGAGGAACACTTGTGCAAGTTTCAGGAAGCGTGTGAAGGCAGTTATTGAGAAAGAAGGAGGACACATAGAATAAAAACATTTTCTATTATGTAAATTTTCTTGTGGCAAATAAATTCTCCTGACTTTCAATAAACTAACTGGTCATACACTGTCTTCCAATCCCTGCCTCAAAATATTGTAAGTTTTGCTTCCCCACCCTGTATGTCCCAAGAAACATAGTCAGCCACAGCCTAGATAACCGGAGAGTCAGCTGGAGAGTCAGCTGATGTGCCCTTGTAGGCTGATGTGCCCTTGAGCAAGACACTTAACCCCCGCCCCCCCATTTGCTTCCAGGGCGCCTGATATGGCGAGCCCACTGCGCCTAGTCTTCGGTGATGGGTTAAAGGCAGAAGACAAATTTCGGTGTGTGGTGCATGTGCATGTTTACGTGTGTGAACCCCTACTGACAAAATAAGGATTCTTAATTCTTCTTCATTCTTAATGATATTGTATTTCATAAACTTCCAAAAACACAAATCATTCCGATGAAGTCTGTCTCTAACTCTCACAGAGGTCTAACTTTGAATCTTTGCACTGATCAGGAAACTCAGAGGTGCGTGTTTGTGTTCATGTGGTTTTTGTAAGTGTAACAGTGGTCATCTGGTACTAACTCCTGACTACTTTAGTAATTAGCTGTTGTATTTTATAGTGCCAATGATAAAATATGGCATATTTTGTTTTGCTATTTTGTCATACAATCATATCAATTACATAGTTGATAGAGATTTCCCTTTGGTTTAGACTATTTCAGTGCTACCTGGATGCCCTTTTTACTGTGTTTTCTGAAAACTTTGGGAACATCTGTGGAGAGTTTGCAGATCCTGCCACAAGAAAATTGAATTTAAAAACAAACAAACAAACAAATAAATAAATAAATAAAAATATTTGAAAGAGTATAATTTTACTTTTTTTTTTATTGTCACCAAACTACACTCACAGTCAATGAAAATTTTGAGACCATATTTTTTGACAGAATTTTTATTTTGAAACCCTAAACTGGAATTTTTTCATATGAATCATGTGTTTAGGATATTGGCATACAGAAACAAAAATCTAAAATTTCAAGAATAATTTCAAAACAAAAAACTTAACAAAAGAAGACGGCACCTGCCAAACACAAAGTCACAACAGTAGCGGTCCTGGTCAGGAGTTGTCACTCTCTCTTGCCCTGGATGCGGTCTATCGTCAACAGAGCCTGTGGTGTTGTGGCGTTCAACCAGGGTTGGGAACAGCCCGTACACCTGGCTATATCACTGTAGCTCAAACCAGCCTCCACCATACCCAGTGCCCGGAGACGTTGTTCACGTGATAGACGTGGCATGATGCCGTTCACTGGACTAACAATGGTGGCCTTTTTTGGGCCTTTATACAGGCCTTCAAAACCAATCCTCAAATTGTGCAGATACCCACTGAGTATTGCTCAATGTGTATTTGGTCCACTTTTGCAAAGAGACCAACCCATGTGCAATGAACCGTGACAACATGACAACCCATCATTTTCTCAACTACCTGAGCACTAAGTCATCAATAAATCCACCATGAATAATTATAACCCCCCTACAAGTACAAATATGCATACATTTCTACCTTAAAGTTTCTATTGACTGTCAGTATACATACTATATATGAACAAGTATATAATATAATAGTAATGATAACATAATATATAATGTACTTTGTTTTACTATACTATACTATATTGTAATGAATTTTGATATACTACACTATACAGTACTTTACAATGCTATACTACTACTACACTATACTGTACTATACTATTCTTTGCTATGTTTTTTTATTTATTTGGATCCCAATTTCCCTGAGGTCCCCTATATTTACATTATTGTGCTCCGGTTTGACAGTTCAGAACATTTCAGTATTGTTGCTACTATGGACACCTTCAAGTGCAGTTTCATTTATCCTAATAAAGCTTCAGCAAACATACTGTTTATATACAGTCATTTTAAGTCTCGATCCTTGGAGCAGAGCTTCCATTGGCATTTTCAACATGTGCATTAATTATCTGTACATCTGTGTTTTCTTTATAAGAACCACAGCCGCATTGCGAATAGCTTCAACGTTTGGCTGAGGTGACTTAAGAATGCATCAAGAGTCATCTGTGAGTCCTCTGAGCCACTTTCTGTTATTTTCAGTGTTTACTGTTGTTCATTCCAGGCAGCACTTATGGTCCCAGACAAACTCTCTAAATCCCCCGTCTGGTTGAGAGAATCGAAGCATGCTTTGAGAAGTTAAAATAATTTCAACTTTCAGCAACAAAGCACTGTGCTTCAAATGGAGTTTCAGCGGTTGCATAGCAACAAGTGCAGAGGCCAGTACATCCTCTGAGCGCCGTTTAGAGCAACAAGCGAGAAAAGAAAGGTAAATATATGCTCGGCGCGCACACAGACTTACTGCCATAGTCTTTGATGGAGAAGTTGGAGCTCGGGTTGGCCAGGCTGAAACTGAAAGACGCCGGCTGGTCGTCTTTATCTGTCGCTCTCAGGGTCCCTATCACCTGAAGCAAAAGAAAACAGAAATGTGGGGAAAAAAACTGTTAACATTAAAGTTAAAAATTTCTCCTGAATTTATAATGCTATTTAGTCCACCTATTGCAGCCATGTAATGACACTTACACCCTGGCCATATAAACAGTTCCTAGACTTCTGTTCCTGAAGGTCCAATAACATGCACTAATGTGTGTGTTTCTGTGTGTGTTTCCGTGTGTGTTTGCATGGTTTGCTCAGCTCTTGGGATAAATAAACTTTACACAGTTATTGCAGTTCATTTTTTTATTTATTTTTCATGGCCAGAGAAGATTATTTGCATGTTAAGATACTGCAGGGGGGTTTTCATAAGCCCAGGTTGATTACATTACTATGTCTGCTTTGTCCAATTTCAACCCCGGTTTCCAGAGACACACATATGACTCTGGAAAATACAAACATACAGTAACTGCACTGCTTTTTAAAAATATTCCAAGGTTCAGATCATGTAGGGCACAGATAACAAATAAAATGAAAGCACCAAACAGTGGAGTTTGCTGGAAATATATAACAGTGTGTCTTACCATGTTAGTAGCGTCATTCTCACAGACAAATATGTCATCGGCTGCAAGTTCAGGCTTGTTGTCGTTTATGTCTTGAACTATAATGTCAACTTTGATGAATGACTCCAAACCTACACAGAAGAGATAATGGAACATGATTACTGACACGTAGATGATTTTTGCAGGTGCTGATTTTGTAACTTGGCAACACTGGATAAAAATGTCATAATTATGTGTGGGATGAAATATAATCAAATGTAGAGATGAGGTGTGAAAATTATCAAGGCAAGACGAACAAATCCTTTAAAAGAGAAACGGTGGAACATTAGTATAAGTACAGCACATCTATTACCATGGGACTTGATCAGTGCTTTCATAAATTCTTCACCTTCTAAGTTGCTAGTAGGTTGTTTTTTTTTTGTGACTCCCACAGCTTGACTGTCAATATCATTAACAGGCAGATGTGACGCAGATTATCGCACCAGTGATCAAGGTGTCTATCTCTACTAGAACCGATTAAGGTCGAGTGACTGAAATGTTCTTTTGTTCATGAGCTGTTTGTTTGGCAGGTTTTTTTTTTTTTTTTTTTTTGTCAGATTAGAGCAGCTTTTACATTTGCTTTACATCACTGGTGTTCTTTTTTGAATGCCTCTTTTTGTCTCCTGAACTGAGATTTTGAGACTATCTTTAGCAGCGTGCATGTACTGTATATTGAGGACCTTGTCAAATAGCTCAGAGGACCATTGAGTTCCTTAAACATCATGACAAGACACTAAAATAGATTTTTGAATCACGTGCGCCGCTCGTCTAAAAATATATAGTTTGGTTTGGAAGCTGCAAGTGAACAAAGAGACGCAGTAATGTCATTTTCATGCTCACTCTCTCCTTCATGTGTGGGTTGACCAGGTGTTGTGGCAGCATGATAAATCTATAAAAATCCCTGTTAATATGTTACCCTCCCATCTCTCAATAAATCCAGAGGAGCTCAGCGGAACACATTGCAGTTGTTAAAGGAAAACAGATGGCTTTAATTTACATGAGAAGATCTATTGTTTAATAAAGTGCTGCGATTCTTCTAAGTGACGTACCGCTTGGCTCCTCCTGCGCCTTAACTTGAAACATGTGTGTGGCCTCCAGCTCTCGGTCCAGCATCCTCAGGGTGGACAGCTGACCCGTGACAGGGTTGATAGCGATGGGACAGTCCTTGTCCAATATGGAGTACCTAAAGAGAAGGAGCAATTAGCCATTAAACCAGTGTTTTTCAACCTTAGGGTTGGGACCCCACGTGGGGTCGCCTGGAATTCAAATGGGGTTGCCTGAAATTTCTAGTCATTAATAAAAATTAAATAAAAACTTACTAATAAAACATATATGATGAGTTGAGAGAAACAATCATAAAACATAAAAGACATGACAAACTGTGAGTGTGAAACTGAAGCACTGTGGTTCTGTTCATCTGTCAAATGTTCATTGTGGTCAGTTTCAGATGCTGCAGCTCTTTCATAATTCATAGTTTGAGTTCTTGTTTGTTCAGTATTAATTGTCAGCCTTGTAAATCCAAGCTGGACTGACTGTACATATCCTGACCAAGGAAAATAAAATTCTCCCTTTGTGCAGTAATCTACACCTGGCTTTTCTGCCTCCATCCATAATAATATACGTTATATAGACTAAATGTTGCCTAAAATGAACATTTATTTGAAACATAGTATAGCAAACTATTACATGATCAAAAACAAATTAATTTTAGCAAAAAAAAAGTCTCTGTTTTGAATGTCTGGGGTCGCCAGAAATTTGTAATAATAAAATGGGGTCGTGAGTCAAAAAAGGTTGGGAACCACTGCATTAAACCAAATTAGTAACAACCTAATTATTTCCTGAGTGTGATTGCTATTGTACCGAATGCTCTTGTTGGCTTTGTCAGGATCTCTGGCTGTGATTGTTCCGATGTTGTTCACGAGCCTTTCTTCCACCACGGTGAAGGTGTAGATGGGCTGAGAAAAGACAGGGGGCTCGTCCACATCCAGGACTCTGATGTTTACCTGCCAAATTAAATCCATTACAAACAACTGAAACACAGCTTTGACAATTTACAATTATAATTTTTATACTAAGGACATGTGATAATTAATGGGTCAGTTTTTAAGTTTGTGTTGGCATCTGTGGGAGGCAGCTGCTTATTCACCAATATTCCCAGATGGGCAATTACGTCTGTGTGATAATTTTGCCCTTTGTACAATCAGTATTGCTGACAATCAGTAATTTGATCATTTTATTCATAGTGGCTGTAATCAGACTGTTCTGTCTCATTTGTATTAATCTCTGGACACAAATATGATTGTTTTTAGATGCTTCTCACTGTTAATCACACCTGTTGATAATGACCACAACAGACTGAAGTTACAGTTCTTTTACACTAAAAACTATAACTTGCAGGCAAGTATTATATGAGCCCAGTGCAAATGTCTCGGCCATAACTTGCAGACAATAACTTTCATCAAAATACAGTTTTAAGCCTCTCATATGGTACTGGAAACGGTAAGTGTTGCTGCTTCTCCACTGCTGATATCAGCTCGTCTTGGCACAGCTTGGCTTGGATCAGCTGCTAGTACGTTGCCTTTGTACTGCAGGTATAATACTCGCTAAGGATAACTTGCTGTCTTCAGTGTGACAGCAGCTATGAGCGATACAATAGAAGGATGAAAATATAAATATAAGTTCAGAATATAATTTCAGAAAAGAAACATTACATTAATATTTTTTCAGGTGATAATGTAGTTACAGTCTACTCTCGTTAAACCGCCCGCCGTTATACCGCCATTTTCGCTCACCGCCGACCAAAACCATTGCACAAAAATCCCCAATGCATTATTCCATTAGCTACCGCTATTTCCGCCTATCGCCATCCGCCAGCCCAGTTCCATGCACAAACAACACTTATACCATTGATTTCCCGACCGTTATACCACCAGCGTGATTGCCATCGAGTACACATACATTTTAACAATGCACTGAAACAAACGCGCCAGACGCTGATCGCGACAAGCTACGAGTAGGTCTACGGAACGGCCACCGTTCATTTATCGCAGAACCCTCAGTAGGTCAGGATGTTGGGAAGAGGACATGGGATTAAGCCAAAGCCTCAAGATGATGGGGTGTCATTTCCCGACACGGTATAATAATGCTTAAAATGTTTCCCCACTTTAAATGATCCCTTACAACATAACAGAATCAAGATTTATTTAGAAATGCAATTAGAACGGGTTAACGGAGGCAGCATAGACATCATATAGTAAAGACATGCACATTATGGACGCAACCCGTTGTAACGCCATTTTCGCTATACCGCCAATTTGGCCGTGAACGGAAGTTGGCGGTATAACGAGAGTAGACTGTATTTAGACTTCAGATCTGTTGTAGAACTAACTGCAAGATTTGCCCCAACATTGTCAGAGCTTTCCCATTAGCTTGGCTCTGCGTCCCACATTGTAACACATATGTACTGATGCAGCAACGATTCTGACCCATTCTGTCCCGTTCACAATGTCTTTGTGCCACTTTTAACCTCAGTGAAGGTGATACTAGAAATAATATCTGATATTAGCTGATGGTCTGGGCTCCAGTCTAACTGGAAACACCAAAAAACCTGTGCCAAGTTGAGGCAAGTTCAGTTGATCAATGGCGGTGGAGAGGTAGCATATGTGTGTTTGTACGCTAAAAGTAGTGAGTTTTGCGCATTGTAACTGCGACAAACAGAAGAGAGACAGTAAAGCACTTGTTTTTTTGTTGCATACAAAACTCAAAAATCCTTTATCTAGAGTTCAGTTTACAGCAAAGGTCTCAAACATGCGGCTCGGGGACCAAATGCGGCCCGCCAAAGGTTCCAATCCGGCCGTGAGATGAATTTGCAAAGTGCAAAAATTCCACAGTCAAGGCTGTGGAACTCATTTTGCTTCAGGTTCCACATACAGACCAATATGATCAACAGTAAAATAATAGCATAATAACCAACAAAAAATAATGATTGCATATTTTCTTTTCATTTTGATGCGAAAAAAATATTACATTATGCCTATAAATAATGACAACTTCAAAATTTTTGTTTTTTTTGGTTTCTTTGTTTTAGTGCAAAAAATAAGATTAAATTCTGAAAATATTTACATTTACAAACTATCCTGTAACAATAAAATATGAATAATCTGAACAAATATGAACAACCAGAAATGTCTAAAGAAAGTTAAGCATAAGTTTAACAATTTTCTGCCTGTTACTAAGTGTTTAGTGTCTTTGTAGATCCAATCCATAATGCACATGTATGAATGATAACTTGAGGCATAATATTGTTAAAATTGCATTTATTTTTCTTAAGAAATTTCAGGGTTTTTTTTTTTTAGGTTATTCACATCTTTTTTGTTTGGATAGTTTATAAAAGCAAGTATTTTCATAATTTAATGGGTTTTTTTTGCACTACAACAAAGACAAAAATTTGGAGTTGTCATCATTTATCGGTTATTATGTTATTATTTTACTGGTCCGGCCCACTTGAGATCAAATTGAGCTGAATGTGGCCCCTGAAAGAAAATGAATTTGAGACCCCTGGTTTACAGGCTTCACCACTGATGTAGACAACTAAGACAACCATTAGCTTGGACATGGAGTTAGCTAATACTAACAAACAATCAGCTCCCATCACAAAACAGACCAACACCAACTTCACACAAGCAAATGTGAAGCAACCGCATTTGAGAAATATCATGTAATTATCAGAGTAATGGTAAATAAAGTTATAATTACATCCCATTAATATTATCATAAGGCCATTTTAATCCAAATATTACAATAATCAATTGATTAGTAGCAGGTTACCATGTTGTTACAACGTATTACTAAAGTGTGTTGTTTCACTGGCATCTTTGAATGTGTTTTCATGTAACATTAATATAAATTTTAGGTCAAATATTACTTAATAATAATAAAATATTACTCAATATCAATACCAAGCCATGACATGGTTAATACATTAGTAATTACATGTTATTGCTTCTTCAATATGGTCTAATTAACTGGTTCAGTGCATGTTTTGTGGTTCAATGTACTGTATGTTTTGTAGTAATGCCAAAAGCAATCACTATATCTGCAAAACAAATGTACTCACAGGTATAAATAAAGTAATCTTGAACCTTAATTAATTAATTATTAACCATTTATTACTATGTCATTAGTGAAGTTTAATGTAAAGTGTTACAAAAAAAAAAAAAAAAACTCTCATTCCCATCTTGATGGAAACTAATGAACATCTCAGTAGTAACGTCTCGGTACAAATGTGTTGTATTTACCAGAGCTGAGAGCAGAGCGCTGTTGGCATTGTCAGCAGGAAATCGCAGGTTTTTCAGGTTCTCTCGCACCGTGACAGTGAATGTGTAGCTGCTCCTGGTCTCGTAGTCCAAAGGCTGTGAACACCAGAGAGAGGTGAGAGGAAAATCCATTAAAAACAAGTCACCATCAGTGCAGATTTAATCAGACTTTGTTTTCACTTTGAAAACAGATGTCTCATTTGAGTTCTCCCAGCGCTGAATCGGCTCTGTACAAATAATCATGTTCCCATAGTGATTTTGGCAGAGCACTCATGAATCCCCAAAGATTTGTGGAGAAAGATAGATTTAAAGATTAAAATGCACTGAGACAGAAAACAGAAGACAACAGACCTCCTTTTAGATGTGCACTGACTTCTGTTGCATTTTTCATAATGACTCCAGCAATCGGTACTTTAAGTTGTAGGTTAGCTTCATTTCAAACATGACAAAAATGGATTTGGCTTTTCTGGAATGGTCAGATTCAGGGTTGTAATAAGACTTCAAACTGAAACTACCAGAGGAGGAAATGCTTTAACTGACATGCAAATAAAGAATAAGTTCATCAAGGCTGTAAAACCACAACTATATACAACAGGGGTGTCAAACATGCGGCCCGGGGGCCAGAACCGGCCCGCTAAAGGGTCCAATTCGGCCTGTGGGATAAATTAGTGAAATACAAAAATTACACTGAAGATATTAACAATCAAGGATGTCAAAATAAATTTAGGTCAATTCCATCTAAAGCGGGTCAGACCAGTAAAATACTACCATAATAAAGTATAAATAATGAAAATCACATATTTTTCTCTTTGTTTTAGTGTAAAAAAAAAGTCAATTTACACAAATGTTAACATTTACAGACTAGCCTTTTGCAAAAAATGTGAAAAACCTGAACGAATATCAACAACCTGAAATGTCTTAAGATATTTAATAATAATTGTACCAATATTCTGTCTGTTATTAAATGTTTTGTGCATTTGTAGATCCACTGTGATCTGTACGTTGTAATGAACATGTAAAAATGAGAAGCTGAGGCCAAATAATGGCATAAATGGCTAAAATTGCACTTTTTTTCTTAATCAATTTAATTTTGGTCATGGTTCATGTTTTTCCATATTTTTTTTTTAAAGATTGTTTGTATATTTAGAAATTTTGATAGTATAATCTTACTTTTTTCACTCTAAAACATAGAAATTAGACATACAAATTTTGGAATTGATATTATTTATTTATTATTATGTTATTATTTTAATGAACCAGCCCACTGCAGGTCATATTGGGCTGTATGTGGCCCCTGAACTAACATGAGTTTGACACCCCTGATATAAAAATCTGTTTAACCCATAAAAACCCAAACAGTCACCAGCGACCAAAACCATCTACTGATCTAAACTGTTTAATACCTGTTGATCCACTAATCCTATTAATACATGAAAATAACTGGTGTAAAATACAGTTTGTCATCTTTTCATGGTCATCAGATATGACCCGTTTGGACGTTTAGAGGCTCCATACTGAATGTGGAAACACCGTCATCTTCTACAACATTGATTCACCAGTAAAACCCATGGAGTTGGATCAATGTAGATGGAGACACTTATTATTATTATTATATATACACTTATTATACACTTATTATATTCAGTTAATTATATCTTTGCTGAAAAAGTAACTATTTTTTTCCCCAGTTTTCTCCGTTTCTGATATAATAACCTATAATAACCTAGCCACATTCAGCCCGATTTAATCTGAAGTGGGCCAGACCAGTAAAATAACAGTATGATAGCTAATAAATAATGACAACTCCAAACTGTTTTAGTGCAAAAAATGACATTCCGTTATGCCAATATTTATGTTTACAAACTATCCAAACAAAAAGGATGTGAATAACCTGAAAAAAAATGAAATTTGTTAAGAAATATAAGAAGAATTTCATCAATATTATGCCTCGACCTATCATTTATACATATACTTTTTTAGATCAGATCTAAAAAAGGCACAACACATTTAGTAACAGGCAAAATATTGGTAAAATTGCATTTACTTTTCTCCGTTTGTTCATATTTGTTCAGGTTATTCACATTTTTTGTAAACGTATAGTTTGGTAATATAAAACATTTTCATGTAATTTTACTTTTTTACACCAAAAAAACAAAGAATAAATTTAGGGTTGCCATTATTTATAAGTTATCATGATAATATTTTACTGGTTCTGACCCACTTGAAATCTAATTGGACTGTATGTGTCTGTATGTGGAACCTGAATTAAAATGATTTTGACTCCACTGATTGTTAATATTTTCAGTGTAATTTTTGCAGTTTTTCACAAATTCATCCCGTGGGCCAGATTGGATCCTTTGGCGGGCCGGATTTGGCCCCTGGGCCACATGTTTGACACTTGTGTTCTACGTGATCAGTCAATTAAATATAAGAAAAAACACAAAATAAGGAGGATAATATTACAATCAATGGTGATAAATCACTTAAGAAAGGTTAAATATAGAGAAAAACTTATTTGGGAATTGCCAGAAAAGCAGCACTGGGTCTCTATGGGTTAAAAAGCTTTGCACAATATTTTCATGATGCATTGTTTTCTACACTTTTCAATAATAAAAGGCAAGAAAAAGTCAATTCCTCAAAATGACACTACTAATTAAAAGTAAACTGTAATCAAATAGTGTCAAAATGAACATAAATAGAAGGAAATGAACGCAAATGAATAAAAGACTGCTCTCAGATTCCTACTTTATTTATAAAACTGAAAATGCTGCTGCTGCTTAAATATTTTAATGTGACAATTGTCTTCAATCAGTCAGAAACGCACTGCACTTTACACTTGGCTTCAGCGTGTTTCCAGTGCATTTACACCTGTCTGTTCAGTGAGGACATCTGTTGATGCCAGGTGTAAAAAGGCTCTAAATGTCACAGCTCATCTCGAACTAACATCCCGCTAAAGCGCCTACCACCGCAAAGGAAGAAACACCTCGAGTTTAAACACGTGACCACGGCGCATGAAATAGTTTGTTCTTTTCACGTCTTCGCCATCTGTTCAAATTCAGTTTTTCAGTCTTGCAGTTCCACTTTCATGTTAACAAATATACAGCAGCGAGCAGCGTTCACTGTCACGTTTCTGCTGGGATTACCATTTCTTTACCCTGCGCTGAAGGAAGCCCCGTTCAGATAAAAACGTTTTCTTTCTTGCAGCACATTTTTATCTATGGATGGGACACCACAGGTAGACAGGAATATTCTGTTAACTGGATTATTCATGGTAACAGGGATACTCAGTCGCAGGCTATCAAAGGCATGTGTAAACAGCTTAACAAGAATAAGACCTTAACCGCGGTGTGTCCGATAGCCGGCTTACTCTGAACATGTAAACACAGCCGGTGAGGAAGATGAGAAGGGCTGCAGAGCTGAGGGGAGAGCCGAGCAGCGAGGAGATTGTGGTGTGATTCGATTTAAGGCCAGCGTGGGTACAAGCTATTACAGGGCTCATTTCATTAGAATACATTTTCAGCTCTCTGATGTCCTAAATACTTTATCTAAACACCACAATCCAGTGAAGCAAACCTGCTGGGCCTCCAAGTATAAATATCACTTTGAACCAGAAGGAGGCTGTGATTTCGGAGTCTGAATGGTGTTTTTTAGACAGCTTTTCATTGTCATCCTGCACAAAGTCTCCCACTCGAAAACTGTTCATTTTCTGATGTAACATGTAACAGCAGCTTGGCTTAAACTACATCCTGCTCTGAACAGATTTCTGCATCTGTTAATGTCATTCACGTACACGCTTGGCAATATCACCTCTTCCACACTAATCCACACTCCTTACTTAATTTTTTATTTATTATTATTACTATTTATGCCATTTTAGTCATTTTAACTTTTATTTTTTTAATTTTTTTTTAAATTTTGTCCTTTTTTTTCTATTGTATTGGATGCCTATTGTCTTGTGCTGCTGTAAAGTTGAAATTCCCTTTTGGGAGATTAATAAAGTATATCTTATCTTATTGTAACATGATGAGAACAAGATTATTTTCATGTTACGATCACATAATGTTACAACAACAAACTTTTCTTGTTTTAACATTACATTTATGTTACTATTACACATTTTAACAATTTTTTTTTTTGTCCTTTTTTCTATTGTATTGGATGCCTTTTGTCTTGTGCTACTGTAAATTTGAATTTCCTTTTGGGAGATTAATAAAGTATTCATTCATTCATTTATTATCTGAACCCGCTTTATCCTCACTAGGGTCACGGGGGTCGCTTGGAGCCTATCCCAGCTACATAGGGGCAAAGGCGGGGTACACCCTGGACAAGTCGCCAGTTCATCGCAGGGCTGACATATAGAGACAAACAATCACTCTCACATTCACACCTATGGGCAATTTAGATTGACTAATTAACCTATTAGTGCATGTTTTTGGATGGTGGGAGGAAGCCCGGAGTACCCGGAGAGAACCCACGCAGACACGGGGTGAACATGCAAACTCCACACAAAAAGGTCCCACCCCCCGTCGACCGGTGTTGGAATCAAACCCAGGACCTTCTTGCTGTGAGACACGAGTGCTAACCACTGCACCACCGTGTCACCATTAATTAATAAAGTATATCTTATCTTATTGTAACATGATGAGAACAAGATTATTTTCATGTCACATGTAATGTTACAATGAGAAACTTTTCTTGTTATAACAATACATTTATGTTACTATCACACACTGAAGTAGCAAAAAAGTAACTAAGAACAAACGTTTGTTACTGTGCTTAAACCCTTTATCGGGCAAGTGACTATTTTTAGTCATTTCCGCATGCATTACAAGACAATGACAGCAACATTTACAGTGAGAATGGTAAGGAAACAGTCTCAGGTCCAATGTGGTCTACAGGGTCTGTAAGGTCCACCTCTGCATGAACAGTGAGTGTACCTGTTTTGTTAGGTACCATGAAGTAATGGTACTAATGTAAGGAAAGATGTTCAAAGGGATCATGTGGATGTGGACAGGGGTCTGGATCAGCACTTATGTTGGTCTTTCACCACACATGTGTTTTTCTTATATCTTTTTATATTTACCATTTTTTTGCCACTTATGGGTAAGGAACCAAATATGGTAACTTCCTTAACCCTGATTTTCTACATAATAATAACAACATTTTTTTTAACAATTTCAAAAAAGTAATAAAGTTTGGTTATGTCATCTAATAACACACTAAGTTTGAAATGTTGAATTTCAGAGTATTTCTATGAGCGCCCTATAAAGGGTTAAGTACTTAAGTGACAAATGTTTGCTTTTACAATTATTGTTTGTTCTGATTTTCATTGTTGAATGTCTTCATATCATCATGATTAATTTCAGCTTAAACGGATGGAATAGTAATACATAGAAACAATGACACATAGATGATGCTTTAAGTTATACATTCGTGCACACACGGGTCATTATGTTTTATTGCTGGAAAAAGTTAATTATTAATTAATTATTATTATTAAGTTAATTATTTCAAGTGTATTCACTTAGTTAGAATGCTTTAATAGAGTTTATATTTTATTAATATGATGAGCTCAATGAACTCTGCACAGAAATGTCCTTCACAGACCTACTTTTTCCTTTATACTTCACATTTCTTTCCTGTTCCTTTTCATTTTTACTGCAGAAAAGAAGTTGAATCAATACCTCTAGTGTTTTTTTAATATAATCATTTGTACTTCCACAGTACTAAAGAATGTGTGGACTTGTCACCTCTTTTATAGAGAATGTGAAATTTTTATATTTTACACACATATTTACCATTAAATTATGTTACGTGCTTAACGTGGTGTAACATTTGATGTTGTAACATAATTTATACTGATATAATTAAAAAACTTTCTTGTTATAATGTGAAAAGTTTGCATGTTGTAATAAGATGAAAATTTCTTCTTCTAACATTATATTTTTCTTTTTTTACATGATATTAATGTGTTTTTCTTTTACTTGACAGGCAGGAATATACTTCCATATAATATATTTGTTATATTATGCTCACGAACATGACAATAAGCTGAGGTATCGTCAGTTCATTAAGACAGGTAATGAAAATGGCTGAACAGTGGAGGTATAATGATACTTAGTGTTAAAAAAAAATCACAGATCAAATCAAACAGATCTACATTCCACCTAAAAAAAACAAAACAATGGTTATAATATACAAAAATGCGATAAAATCAAGGGAAAAAAATGTGCGACAAAGTATGATCATGTGACTTACCTGTTTGAGCATGAGGTTACCATCCTTGTCAGTGTTGGATTCAATACTGAACATCTTGTGATTCTCATTGGGAATAGAGAAGATGGGTTCCTTGTTCTGGTTCAGGTCTTTGTCCTCCACTTGCAGAGTGCCAATTTTCTCATTCAGTTTGTGGTTCTCTGGAACCTCCAGGTCATATGTCCCTGTGGCCACAAAGTACACAATAAGTCAAACCAAACATCTGAAAATAAGAATGAACCTCCAAGACAAACACTTCATTTAGAAATCATATCGAACCTTTACTGACAGGTTACTTTTTTGCACTATTTTTATTCATGCATACTTTTTGTTGCAGTTTATCCTGTTGCTGCATTGACTGTTGAATTTCCCCATTGTGGGGTCAGTAAAGTCTAATCTAATCTAATCTAATCTACTTTTCATTTTATGAAAACAACACATAGTGCATAAACAAATTAGAAAGAGTCATACTTTTATAAATCCTCCTAAACATCATCATTACTAAGTAAGTATGACAGACAGACAGACAGACAGACAGGTAGATAGATAGATAGATAGATAGATAGATAGATAGATAGATAGATAGATAGATAGATAGATAGATACATAGATACATAGATACATAGATACATAGATAGATAAGCTTTATTTCTGACTCATGGTCCACATGAAAGTTGTTAAAATGAGTCTAAAAATTAAAATAAGCAGTTTAAAATAGTTTTGTTATTGCAAATAAAAAGAAAACTTCAATGAAAATGTAGCAGAAGCTAAAACAAAATGGACATTCAAGTCTGTTTTCAGCTTTCCCAGACTTGTGTAAAAGAATAAAATAGCCTTGGGAGCAATACTAATCATTTAAAAACGGGCTTTTAAATCACACTGATGTCATGCATTCTTTCATCGCACCATCTTTATTAAATCAAGCCATGAAAAATTACGCTTAAACAAACACCAACGAATAAAAACTAAAACGAGTGAAATCCTGAAAAAAAAAGGGCTGAAATTAAACACAGACTAACTCATGAAATAATGATACTGCTCATTTTACTTGAGGAAAAGATCTGAGCGGGTACTAACGTTGAGTGAAAGAAGCGATGTTGTCGTTGATGTCTTCGATGGTGATGGTGACGGAGGTGGTGGCCGTGCTGCCGGAGGGAAGTCCTCTCAGGTCTTGAGCCTTAACCACCACCACATACTGACTCCTGGTTTCTCGATCCAGTGTGCTTACCTGGCAGGTGATCCGACCTACACACAAACACAGGTTTGCACATATTTCGATTGCACATTATTTTATATTTTACATATTTTTTAATATATGTCTGTATATTATTATGTTATTTAGATGTAAGTGTACTGTCAATAATAAGTAAATACCACCTGCAATATCGTTGCACAACTGGTGTAATGACGATAAAGCCTATTCTATTCTATTCTATTCTATTCTATTCTATTCTATTCTATTCTATTCTATTCTATTCTATTCTATTCTATTCTGTTCTGTTCTATTCTATTCTATTCTATTCTATTTTGTTATATTGCATTCTGTTCTATTCTATTCTATTCTACTCTACTCTATTCTATTCTGTTCTATTCTGTTCTATTTTGTTATATTGTGTTCTATTCTATTCTATTCTGTTTTATTCTGTTCTATTCTATTATGTTATATTGTAATCTATTCTATTCTGTTCTATTCTATTCTATTTTGTTATATTGCATTCCATTCTATTCTATTCTATTCTGTTCAATTTCTTTCTATTCTATTCTATTTTGTTATATTGTATTCTGTTCTATTCTATTCTACTCTATTCTATTCTGTTCTGTTCTGTTCTATTTTGTTCTATTGTGTTCTATTCTATTCTGTTCTATTCTATTCTATTCTATTCTATTTTATTCTGTTCTATTCTATTCTATTCTATTGTTCTATTCTATTCTATTCTATTCTATTCTGTTATACTGTATTCTATTCAAATTCTATTCTATTCTATTTTGTTATATTGCATTCTATTCTACTCTATTCTACTCTATTCTATTCTGTTATATTGTGTTCTATTCTATTCTATTCTATTCTATTCTATTTTATTCTGTTCTATTCTATTCTATTCTATTCTATTCTATTCTATTGTTATATTCTATTCTATTCTATTCTGTTATACTGTATTCTATTCAAATTCTATTCTATTCTATTTTGTTATATTGCATTCTATTCTATTCTATTCTGTTCATTTTCTTTCTATTCTATTATATTCAATTTTGTTATATTGTATTGTATTGTATTGTATTATATTGTATTGTATTGTATTGTATTCTATTCTACTCTATTCTATTCTGTTCTATTTAGTTATATTGTGTTCTGTTCTATTCTATTCTATTCTGTTCTGTTCTGTTCTATTCTATTCTGTTCTGTTCTGTTCTGTTCTATTCTATTCTATTCTGTTCTGTTCTGTTCTATTCTATTCTATTCTATTCTGTTCTATTCTATTCTATTCTATTCTATTCTATTCTGTTCTGTTCTATTCTATTCTATTCTATTCTATTCTATTCTATTCTGTTCTATTCTATTCTATTCTATTGACAGACAGTGTGTTTATGTCTGAGCTCAGCTGTGGTAAAAATAACTTTGTCTGCTCTAAACCTCCATTGTTTTCCACCTCTTAGGAAAGAACAACCTTCCTACCTGTGACACTGTTGATGTCGAAGGCAGACATGTCTCCGTCAGGGGTCAAGGAGTACCTGAGCTCTCCGTTAGCAGTGGTGGCGTCATCAGCGTCTGTCGCCCTCACCTCAACCACTTTCGTTCCTACATAATGAAGACACAGGGGTCGTCATTTATGAGGTTTCAGGGAACAGTGAGTACTCTTCAGCAGTCGTTTCCAGGAGGATGACCTTAACTGTAACTCTTTAATGTCCTGAACACTGCATTTATTTACATGATTGATGTTACACTGCAAAAGTCAAAATCTTACCAAGTGTATTTTTCTCACTTCTAGTCAAAATATTTCATCACACTTAAAAAAAAGACATAATCACCTAAAGAGTAATTTTTCAGTGAGATATAAGAATTTATTTTTAGACAACAGATCTTGAAAATCTTATTTCAAGAAATCTTACTGAGATCATTTTCACTTGTTCCACTGGAAGATTTTTTTTTTTTTTAATTCAAGATTTTTTCACTTAATTCAAGCAAAAAAAAAAAAAAAAATCTGCCTCTGGAACAAGTGAAAATTATCTTGGTAAGATTTCTTGAAATAAGATTTTCAAGATTTATCGTCTAAAAATAAGTTCTTATATCTCACTGAAAAGTTACTCTTTAGATGATTATGTCTTATTTTAAGTGTGATGAGATATTTTGACTAGAAATGAGAAAAATATACTTGGTAAGATTTACATTTTTGCAGTGTAGTGTTTATTAAATACCCAACACGTACTTTTTTCCCTCATAATCTTAAGCTATTGCAACCAGTGTTAATAGAAGTCACCATCATGATAATTAAATATGTAAGTCACTGTCCTTTGTCCTGCAGAAGGCCTTTTTTTTTTTATAGCTGGCAGCATATCTTCAGTAATTGCAATATTAAGGTTGTAAGTCCATGAGCGGTGGAATTTAATGTAGGTATTTTGATTAAATGCCATGTTCATACTAATATGAATTTTTTCTAAATGGGTATTTTGATGCTTTGTTTTGAAAGAAAATTCCTCCATGCAACCTTGGTTTTCAAATGTCTCTTTTATACAGGAAATACTGCAACTGTGGGAAGGTATTCATTTGGGTTTCTGAAGTGAATTTGTTATATAGTTTAAGCCACAAAATCAGTGCATGTGTCTTAATTTTGAGCTACTGTAGGTAACACACTAATTCATATACATACTCATACACCTGTGTGATCTTTATTTTATATTTTAGAATTTCTCTCCATTTTCCCATATACAAGCCTCTAACCCTTGAATTATGAGAACCTTAGCCAATATTTTTTTCTTGAGTGTTTTTATTCCTCTTTAGGCATGAAAAAAAAAATAGCAAATGAATTTTTTTTTTATGAACCTATTTTTTGTGGAGTTACAAAAATGTTCACTCAGCTGGACACCATGCATTTAAGTTTTGAAGCAAAGAAACATTTATTTTAAAAATCATCATCAGAAACTGATATACTGTGTGAAAACTGTGAAATAAAAACATTTTTAATGCCGCTGATTGCTAAACTGCTACTGTCTTCTCACATTTTCTCATATTCTAATATTAGTTATTACTCATTTCATGGAGATAAAATCCTCCTGAGACCCAGGAATTTGACAGTTTTAGCTTTTTTACATTAAAAAATTGTCTTGATTGGAAACTGCATAATGCAACAGTTTTTTCAGATACATTTTTGAAATGATTTTTTAATGGAATGTCCTTTGCAATGGACAGCATTTTAGTTAAACTGTCAAACTTTTGTCCCCTATAGAGGACAAAATACATTGCTGGGTTTCAGGAGAAAATGCAAAAAAAAAAAAAAAACAAACAAAAAAAAAAAACACTTTTTTTCCCCAGAAAACTGTTAATTACAGTCTAATAACAATTAGCAACTGATTTACACTCAAACATGTTAGTGCAGATCAGGTTTATCTAGAACAGCAAAGTTATGGTAATTATATGAATTGCAGTGTTTGGGAGGATGCATAAGCGTCCACTGTGTTGGCTGATATGGAACTAAAACAACAAGACCAATGAATATACAAGAGAACAGCTGGAGTATAACTGTCCACTGGAGTGACCTATGCATGAAAGGGTAAAATGTCTTTATTGATGACCTAAAATACTGTTTACATTTGGAGAGGCTGATGCATTGGGAAACTTTTTTTTGTTGTGCAATGCTTCCTCATGAAAAAAATGACTTTTTCAGTGAATATAGTTGTCATAGTTCAGCAACTCTGTGAATAATGATCTTATACAAAATGATGCTTTACTGCAGATTAAATTACACTGTAGGTTATAAAATACACAGTCCACTCATAAAAAAGTCCCACATGCTAATTTGTTTTTTGCCTTTTGCTTTGGTATGTTGCTGACTGCCGCTGCATTGTTTCAATTAGTTTATGCAATATCACAACATTTTTTTTTTTTTTTTTTTTGGACGTATACTGTTACTGAAGTTAGACCTGACCAACTGAATCAACCCAGATCATAACACTACCCCCCCAGGCTTGTACTGCAGGCTCTGGGCATTATGGGTAATCACTTCATCCTCCTCTCTTCTCACCCTGATGCCTCCATCACTCTGGAACAGGATTAATCTGGACTCAGACTCATCTGACCTTTTTCTATTGCTTATTTAACCCTTTAAACCCCAAGCCCGAAAATGGTGCGCCTGGACTGTTTTTTTTTTTTTTTTTGACTATAAAAAGGTTAGAAATATGCTGTCAGGGAGTCTGTTTGCCCATGTTTCCAGAGCACTTTTTTCCAGATCTTTCAAAATCTAGCAATCATTTACAATTTACTGCATGTTATAATACTGCTAAAATGGCTTCTTCTCCAGCTTCTAGAACTGGCATGAGTGAAATTACTGTAATGACCCAATAAAACCTATACAGCACAATGTTTCAGGTTTCAGAAACTGTTGGAATTTTTCCAATTGTGCAAACAGTGAAAGAGCCGTTCAAACTACATATGTGCAGGGTGTGTCAGCGATGACACGTTAAGTTTTAAAGAGTTAACCAATAAAGACTCAGTGCTGTTTTTGTGTCAGTTCCCAAATGAGTTTTTCTCTATTTTTAACCTTTCTTTATTTATAACCATTTACTCTTAACATCATCCCCTGTATTTTGCATTTTTAAGTGAAAATCTGATATTTTCCTCTATTTAATGTACTGATCATGTAGATGTTCTTTAAAGCTCAGATGAAAGTTGAGGGTTATTATATCCAAAACGAAGAAAACTGCAAACTATATCGCGAACTGAACATAAAATAAGTGTCTCCATCCACTGTCATTTATCCAACTCCAGGGGTTTTACTGGTGAATCAATGTTGTAGAAGATGACGGTGTTTCCATGTTCACTACAGAGCCTCTGAACGTCCAAATGGGTCATATCTGATGACCATGTAAAGATAAATAATTGCATTTTACACCAATTATTTACATGGATTGATAGGATTAATGCATCAACAGGTATTAAACATTTTACATCAGTGAACGATTGTGATGATGGATGTTTGGGTTTTTATGGGTTAAGAAATGAGAAGCTACTCACTGCATTAGTTAAAGAACTTGTTGCAGCTGAAACATGTTAATCACTGCAGTGTTTCTATAATGGAAGGATCTGAACTATTTGCTGGGTTAAATCCAGAAAGCCAGGCTGAGTACAACAACCAAATGCTGACAGGGACCATTTTACTGCACACTGATTATCATGACTTCATATTTTTAATACTTTCTGCTGATAATAACACACTTCCACTAAAACAAGGTTTTGAATGCAGATGATTTACTTAGAGATGTATTTTCACAGTATGATTTTTACTTCAAATTAAGGATCTGAATACTTCATTCATTCATTCATTCATTTTCTGAACCCGCTTTATCCTCACAAGGGTCACGGGGTCGCTTGGAGCCTATCACAGCTACTTATGGGCGAAGGCGGGGTACACCCTGGACATTTCGCCAGTCCATCACAGGGCCGATCTGAATACTTCCTCTTCCATAATATGAAGAACATTTTTACTAGACTCCATTCACATATTGAAAAACCACTTTAAAAATCACTGTAGCACCTTATCAACCTCCACTGCAAAAAAGGAATGTCTGACTTAGATAAACTGACTTGAATTCGGAATATTTATCTTGAAAGATCATTTCATAGTGTATTTACTTATCGAGACTTAATCTTGTTTAGATTATTTGACTTGTTCCAAGAATTTTCATCTTGAGTTACCCCACTTAGATATTACAACTAATTTTAAGCAATATTTAACAAAAAACAACAAAAAACAAACTATTGTCGGGGGATGTGTATGATGGACACAGTAACTGTTTGCCCTCCAGAAATTTTTACTTGTTTATTCTGCTTGAAATAAGAATTTTAGTATTCTATAATCCTTAGATAACATTTTCTTATTTTAACCCTTAGGGATCCACGATCACGGCTCTGTGACTAAATCACATGACGTTTTCAACATGTCGTAGCATCAAAAGTCAGTTACGTAGACCACTTGGGGACAACTGCATTTGAAAGTGTGGACTTGAAACATTCTCCAACTTTTTATTTGAAGTTGATAGAGCAAATACAAATGGAGATATGACGGTTTGAACTCCAAATGTGAGTATGAAAGTATGAAAATAAGGTGGGGGGAGTGTTACATTTCTGACCATATCTACATCATTTTTTGTCCTTTTTCAAAATGGAAAAAACTGGATGAATCTGCGAATTCTAATTCATAGACTGCATTAGCATTACAGGTAAGGGTGGAATGACCCCCACCTGAACCAGATGTGGAAACCAGGGGGGCGGGGGGGTGAGAAAACGCCTATGTAAATATATGCTTTTATGTCAAATAGTTGAGTATAGTTTTAATTTATTACAATTTTAATTCTATATACCTAATATTTGGAACCGATATTCACCTTTAAAGTCTTTGAAAAGGTTCATTAAGCATCTTTGTGTTATTTATGCAATAAATTATATACATTATTCCAATCGGATTTTATATTTTTTGTGTGTTTTTTGCCCTTTTGTGTTGATATAGTTGGTTAAAGTAAAACAATAATAGGCAGATGATATAGATTAAGTTGTGCTGAAGAAAAAGATATCAAACACTGGTATAGTAAACATTTCTTTATATAGTATATAAAGGCAAAATCAAAAGTACTCAAAAATGGCAAAAAAAGGCTCAGACCACTAAGGGTTAAGAAAACTTGATGAGTACAATTTTCTTGCTGCACTGACAGATAATTTTAACATTTTAACCCAATAATGAGTTTAATTTTCGTATTTTTGTACCGGCCTTTTTTTACAGTGTGCTGTTATTGTTCCATTCTTCTGAAATAAAGCACTGTAACGCTGCTTACCGATCGTAGACCTCTCCAGGATGGATCCATTGTATGTTCTGGGGAAAACAGGGCTGTTGTCATTGATATCAGTCACTTGGACGACAAAGTCTCCGGTGTCCTCTATCAGCTTGTTGTTCCCATCAAACATTTTGGCCGTCAGGTGGTATTCACTCTTCTCCTCTCTGTCCAGAGATCTGCTGACGAACAGGTCTCCTTTGTTGTCTACGGTGAAGATGGTGTTGGCCCCCTCACCGTCTATTTTAAAACGCTTCACCTCCACTCTTTGACTCGACTTCAGCTGCAAAAGAAGATGAAACATTGAGTCTACAGCACATACACTTGAAGGAAACTCAATCATTTGGACTAAACTGTTCAGATATTCATCAAAGAGCTCTTTTGCACAAACTAATGCCCTGGAGTCTTTGTGTGTTCCACCATCAAACTGAATGGAAGTGACAGTGGTGCAAATCTGAGGAGATGTGAGGGTGTTTAAAGACCAAATTGGAGATAAAAATGAGTAACTAGGGGGAAATCTGGGCTAAAATGTGCATGTTAACTTACTTGTCCTATTTTATAAGGCATGGGTGCAGGTTTTTCCTCTTCCACGTAAAGGGAGTTCCAGATCCACTCTCTCTTCTGCCTGAAAAGGACAGGATGGGATTCCTTCCTCACAATAGCAGCAGGTTCCTCCTTCTCGTTGACCACAAGAAGGTTCGAGTGGACGACGAGAGCGGCGGACAAGGCCATGAGGCCCGTAGCCCACAGCCGAAGCCGAAACGCCATCATCTAGGACAGGAAAGAGACGGAGGAATGAGGGAAGAGAGGGAGAGAGAGAGAGAGAGAGAGGAGGGGGAAATGAATGAATAAGGCAAGGAGGAAGCAAGACGGGAATAAGATGCAGATGTGAGGATGCAGAGGGGAGAAAGGGAGGAGAGGAAATGAGAGGGAGAGGCAGCAGAGAAGAAGAGAGAGGAGATCACATTAAAACCACTTATCAGCCGTGGACAGACCCCTTCACCGTGCCAGGGTGAACGACACAGAGTGAAGGCCAAGGACTCGCCGTCCCCTCGCAGTTTCCCCCTCGCACTGAGCCTCGAGGTCTGCCTATCATTTAGGACCAGGGCTCTTAAACCTTTTCAGCCTGGGACCCAAATGAAACATTTAGCTCCTCATCATGGGACCTGGGCTGAAAGCATATCGCCACTGTGGTCGTATGGGGATCTATTAAACATAGGCCTGTGACCCATTTTAGGTCCTGACCCAGTGGCTGTCGCATGAGAGGGAGAGAGGAAGACAGAAACCGAAAGAGACAGATGGACAGAGACGGAGAACGGGCCTGACATTAAAACCACTTAGGATGTCCGTCTTTATCATCAGCCATTAGAAAGGCCATTTTCCATAAAGGGACGGTTTGACATTTCACATTTTTGATTGGTATTTCTTTTCTTTTCCCATTAATACCAGATAAAATTGAAGGAAAAAAGTCAGATTTTGGTAAAACCTAGTGAGGGCTTTGTAGCTGATACAAGGACAAGTCAACAAGTTTGTATCTTAATCTCACTCTGTCTCGGAGAAATTGTTTTGTATGTACCTGAATTTCAACAACAGATATATTTCTTTTAAGGTTGCAGTGACTGTAAAATTCTGAGCTGAGTTAAATTAACACTTTGCTTTTTATGTTATTTTGTTGTTATTAATTCCTTCTTTTGCAGCAGGGAAACAAGGGAATATTATTAAAAACAAAACCAAACAAAAAAACCCCCAGCTGTGTTAAAGTCTTAATCATTACAATTCTTCTAGGAAAACTCCAACCATGAGTCCTTCTAGTTTTTGTTGAACCTGGAACGTCTGCTTTAAATTCTTCACTTTCACCTTTAAAAAGCAAAAATAAGTACACTTCTGTGAAGCTAAACCCACCTCCACAAATTCTGCATATTTAATTTCTTAACTTCACTTTTTTTTTTTTTTTTCTTGTCAGTTGACCTCACAAAAAAGAAGGGTCAATCCTCAAAGATCTCCAAGTTTCGATAAAGACCATGAAGGCTGAATACAAATTCAATCATTCAGATTCACAAAGCAGATAAAGATCAGTGAAATCCTGTTTGCTGATACACAAAATGGACAGAAGTATTGAGACGCATTCAATCTGGGTGTTTGATTGCAAACAGGAGCTGGACTAAATATCATAAGAAAGATGTCCTAATATGATTTCATGTTGCAATGAATCCAGTTGCAATAAACGTTTTTATATTGTCTTTAGAGTTAATTTTGTTCACTTTCTTGTACCACACCTTTTTCTTTTTTTTCCCCAACATTCTTTTTTTTTCATGTTCTATCTGGTTTCTTCAACTCTCACACAAGGAGAATATTTTAACTAATTATTATTATTAGTAGTACTAGTGGTAGTAGTAGTAGTATTAATATTGGCATTGAACATGATTTTACTGATGACACCTGACATGAAATTTTTTTAAAACTGATAATATTTCAAATCACTGTGAATGGGAAGGCCTATAAGCTGTAGGTGTGATGATTTTTGTTCATATACAGTCTATATCCAAACATCCCTAGTTCCATTAGAAACATGAATCCTCACCAATACAGCATTTCATTTCATTTCTACTCATTTTTACCCTTGGCTACACTGGCTGTAGGGTATTGTCATCAGTAGGTCATCTGTGTGACCGTCCGTCTGTCCAAAAACTTTGCTATGCACTGATAAGTCCAGCCACTGGGGGCAGTAGTGTGCCTAATTAGTCCGGCCAAGGGTTTTCAAGTGTGTACACGTATGTTTACTACAGCATTAATGGCTCTTTTCGAGTTATTCATTTTCTTTGCAATTTTTTTCAATTAAATGCTTTTTTCCTTCTTGTAAATTGGTTTGATTGTGCTCTAACTAGCATTAACACCAAGGTTAAAACAAAGGAACTGTGTAAACATCTCCATCTCTCTTATTAACTTCCTATTGTCATTCATACTGACAAAGTCCAGTCGGTATTTTCATACAAATGCTTGGGTGCATTGATAGATCATCTGTTTTCCCAGAAAGATCACACTGAAAAAGACAAAACAAAGACATTATTTTCTCCCTCGCCTTAGGTCTTTTGGGGCGAGAAGACAAATACTCCTTTTGTGTTCTCACTCCTGTGATTATAAATCTGTACAGCTGCCTCTCCCAAACCTTGGGTCGGGATCTGTTTTTATCACAAATTGGCAAAGTAAAACAATGCTATAATATGTGAATCCCTTTTCAAAATTAACCCATAAAGACCCAGTGTTACTTTTGTGGCAGTTTCCAAATGAATTTTTCTCTGTGTTTAACCTTTCTTGAGTGATTTATCACCATTTATTGTGCTATTATTTTCTGTATTTTGTGTTTTTTCAGTGAAAATCAGGTATTTTCCCATATTTAATTGACTGATCATGTAGATGTTCATAAAAGCTCGAGTAAAGTTGATGGTTATTATATCAAAAACAGAGAAAACCGAAAAACAAGTGACTTTTTCAGCAAATAAATCAGTAATGTAATAATGTACATAAACCAAGTGTCTCCGTCCACTGTCATTTATCAAACTCCATGCGTTTACTGGTGAATCAATGTTGTAGAAGATGACGGTGTTTCCATGTTCACTACGGAGCCTTTGAACATCCAAATGGGTCATATCTGATGAACATGAAAAGATGAAAAACTGTATTTTACACCAATTATTTATATGGATTGATAGGATTAGTGGATCAACCGGTATTAGACAGTTTATATCAGTAGATGGTTTTGGTGCATGTGGGAAGTTTAGGTCTTTATGGGTTAAACAGATCAGAAGATGAAGATGAGAAACAGAACAGTGTTTGGTCATGATGTATTTTTGCTAGTCTGGCTTCAAGAAGACAAAGTTCTGTGTTAGGTCTTGAAGTGAAAATCTTTAAGAACCCAAACTCTGCAGTTTTGTAATATTAGGTCTTAATCCAGTACTTCATGTCATAATTACTCCAATAAATGAAGATCTGCTCAAATATTTCATACTTTAATGACCTCAACATTGTCTCTAAAATTAAATGCAGAGCTTAATCCCAGATCAGTTGTACAATGAGGAGCCCTGAGTATTATCCTCCATGGGTGTAATAATAAATATCTGTATCTTTGAATCTACTTTTTATCTTTTCTGTGATGATGCAAAGGGAGCTGTGGTGATGCAAGTATAGTAGAAAAACTCACACTCCATGTGACAATAAAGTATTATCATCATCAATACTTAACGATACAGCTAATTTAGCATTTAAAATGAGAACTGCATTCATTCCAAATGAAGAGAGCTCCAGAATAAACACGAGACACATGAAGTCATATGGCAAAAAGTCAAAAATGAACCGAGGTTCAGTCTTATCAAATATGTGGAAACTCACATTCCTGGTAAATTATGTTAGTAATATGAACGCCAAAATGTCAGCGAGATAAAATGATAGATTAAAAACTGATGTGCAGGGTTTGGTGTCAGATACACCCTTTCACTTGTATACTTGCAAGTGTATTTTACCTTTTCACCTCTAAAGTTAACAAACAGGAGAGCTGAAGTGTTTAATCGAGATGTAGTTGACATTTCTTCGGAGGGCTGAAAGAATTGCTGACCAGATACTTTGATGTGTTTGAATAGGCCTACAAACATTTTCTGCTTCTTTTCCGCTACATTTTTCTTTCAGATTACAGTTTATCCTCCACTCGCTTTGTTGTGAAAAACACACTTGAATCTATCTCTAAATGTATTGATTTGAGACGTTTGTGATAAACTGACGTATGAAATGTTATTTTATAGGCTAAGTTTAGAATTCTCCTTCTTAAGCTAAGTAGAGTCTGAAAACCCTCTTGGATTTTGTAGAAAATGCATTATCACAAACCTGAAAACAGGCAGGTTTTTCTAAATGTATGTCAGCTTTATACAGATATGTAGTCCTCACAACACTACATACGTGATCTTAAACAATAATATGATGATTGTTATGAGTTACAGTACCAACGGTATATAAAGTCTTTCAAATGAGCTCAACTCCAAAGATGTACAACAACAGTGAAGGCTGAATCCCAATTCACCCCTTGCACCCCCCACCCCCCTTACCCCTACCCCTCCGTTTTGCGTGTACATGTGAAGGGGTAGTGTTGTCCCGATTCTCAATTAGACAGAGGGGAAGGGCTAAGGCGGAGAGCTGTGTGGCCCTCGAAATGGAGATATGGACCACACTACGAACGGAGGGGTAGGAGAAATTTCCCATAATTCTGTTCGAATCATTGGCAAGATGGGGGTAAACACAGCCAAAAAGTGCAGCAGTGTGATGAAAGAAACACATAAATGTACATATTTTCTTTGTAAACAACTTAATTATTTGATCGACTGTTTAATGCTGTTTCAATGGGTTATAATCACATTTCTGTGGTTTATAGTTGATAACTGTAAAAAGAAAAGCTCATGCAACAGAGACGGTTACAGATACTGACAGCGTGGGGAATACTTTCAGAAACAAAGTTGTCACATCTGTTTATAGCGGCATCGATGACTGCTGATGACGAAACAGGTCGCAAAGGGTTGTCCCATTTCGTAGGGGAATGTTTCAACCCCTAACCCTTGCAGCTCCGTTTCAAGGGGTAAGTGCCAAGTGCAAGGGCCAGGTGGTAA
Organism: Sphaeramia orbicularis; assembly: GCF_902148855.1. Taxonomy (NCBI): domain Eukaryota; kingdom Metazoa; phylum Chordata; class Actinopteri; order Kurtiformes; family Apogonidae; genus Sphaeramia; species Sphaeramia orbicularis. The sequence continues at coordinate 42,461,985 of NC_043971.1, read as the reverse complement.
GGGGTAAGAGGGAGGGCTAAGGGGTGAATTGGGATTGGGCTGAAATGTTTCAGTTCCGTTCAGACAACTTTATCCCAAATGGTCACTTCATTTGCAGCTTTTTCACATACATACAACAATGATCATTTACGGAAAGGAAACATTAAGAGTTATATAGGCTCATAAAATCAGCAAATTAATAGAATAAATCCTCTAAATATAGTCAGTTTCATCTAAAACAGTTGGGGTCTATGTTTAAGAGCCTAATAGCATTAGGAATAAAAATCTTTGCATAGTTATTTGTTTTGATGTTGGGCACATTATAGCATCAACCAGAAGGCAGCAGTACAAACTCAGCTGTCAGAATGTGGCCTGGTTGGCTGATAGTTATTTTTGCTTTCATACACATACATAAACATGAAAGTGTATCCACAAACCTAATCAGATAAGGCACTGAGAGACCGTTTAGCTGCACAATGAACACTGTGACCTTCCTTACGATATACATTCTTTCACCTCAACATTTTGAATGCATAACATTTGCTTTCCGTGAAATATTTTGACAGCGTCACATAAATAATTTTGTTTAAAGGTTCAGTGTGTAATATTTTGTCGTATCTACTGGTAAAAGGAACTGAATATCCTATCAGACCCCTTATAGGATGTGGCAGGTTCTGGGTTCTTCAGTTAAGGGGATATTAACTTATTCAAACATAGAATGCGACACTGATATACCTGAACACTGGATGTCACCTGCTACTGTAGAAACATGGCACACACCTTAGAAGTGACCTGCTTCCTTTGTGGATATCTACAGCTAAAATGAAGGGAATGAAAACACAGTGATTCTTATTTGTATGTGATTATTCTCTAATGAAGTCATAATTATGAATATTACACATTTCTGGTGTGCAACCCCAGTTCTGGATGTTTCTGTACTGTTGTTAAAAGAAGAGGTGATGCTCAGAAGTTAACAATGCTGTCCCAACATATTAGCAATGGTGTAGTGGTCCCTGGAGAAGTGGGTATACTCTCAAATTTTGCCTATTTTATTTGTTTAAGTAGTCCAGAAAAACACCCTGTTTTAGAAACACTGGCATGTAAGACTACTCCATTTAGTTTACCCCAAAAAATCTGTCAGTAGTATTTGCTCACAATTATAAAATTATCAAGATTGATTAGAAGTAGTTTGTAGGTATTACTGGTCACACAAGCAGCTGCATGAATGCAAATGTATTCAACATGAGGCAAACATAGGATAACGTTAGCCTTTCATAACATTAGCCTACTCACAGTTTAACAAAATCTCTTCTCCTCTAAATGTGCAGTCATATGGCCAGTGGTTTAAAACTGTGACTCATTCTGAAACCACCTTAAACTTACCTCAGAATTATGTATTCCATGAAAGTACCCGCTCTGTTGTGAAATTGCAAATTGTTTGCAAATCATTGCATTCAGTATTCATTTGGGTTTTATACAATGTCCCAATTTTTTGGGAACTGGGCCTGTAGATCCTCCTAAATCCCCCCAGTTTTAGACAGCGGTGCTTTAAAGTGTACCTGTACTGGTCACACTTACAACATTAATTGTGCTTTGTGTATATAAGCAAGAGAGGTGCAAATTCAGTAAAAATCACCATAAACGCCCCACACTGGACCTTTTTACTACGTGGCAGAACCTATGGGGAGCAGTCATTGCCTGCCAGAAGTGATATATCCGCATTGATTCTAGGTGATCAGTGCGAGTAAAGAAGCAGCAGTCAGTGAGTGAGATTGAGTGGAAAGTACGTGTTTGCGCTTGTTGTTTGTGCAGCCAAAGCTTTGCACTCCGCCATTGTCCTACAGATACGACCCATCTCTGGCCAATAGTGTGTCATCTCAGACTGGTGTCTGCTGTACAGGGTCAGTGACCAGTCCATCACAGCCCAGGTAATCTGACAATACAATGTTACTGCGTCACCAGTACTGGAACAGCCCATGAAGGAGGCAACATGTCACTGACCATGACTGACTGACGAAGCAGTGACTGAGTGCTCACACATACTTGACAACGGGCTATGACGTAAGTTATCTGACGGAACCGCTCATATTATAAGTGACCTTTTGAAAGGTAGCTTAGCTAGCAATGAAAATTCACTGCAGGTACCCTTTAAGCAAAAGAATCTGAATGTGTCTTCTGTGGCTTCATAAAATAAAGCAACCACAGGGAAAAAACACATTTCAAACAGCCTAAACACGGACAACATGGATAAAGAGCTATTTCCTTGACTCAAGTGTGGTCGTCACTAACACATTGTCTTCATCTAACGGAATCACTAGTAAAGTTGAAATCTGGTGGAATTTCCTTTAAAAATCCAAACCAAACTGGTGCTGCTTGTGATTTATGGCTTTTGACTGATTACGAGCTGGAAGACGTTTCACTGTCTTGCATCAGTTGTTCGTGCCTGCGAGCCGTTTTAGCACTATTTAACCAAAGTATATGAGGTACATAAACAGCAGCAGTCTGGTAAACTTTCCCTCTCACTGCCGTTCCTCTCGCCCTCGGTCTCTTTCTCCCCCATCGCTTTTGTCTCCCCCACTGGGCTCTATCTAATAAACCAGAAATGCCAGGGAATAATCTTCAAAACATTTTAGTCTATATGTGCTCTGCACTCCAGTAGATATCTCACCGCTGCCTTGTGCCATCCCAGTAGACAGATTAGTGCATCTTATTGTCTTCCAGCTATTAGCGGCAGGGAGGGAGAAAGAGAGATTATGTTGAGGGGATTATACTGGCACAAAGTCTTCTCTCTCTAATGGCCTAATCTCATATTCTGCTGACCTCCTCTGACCTCTTCACACGGCTCCCCACAAATCAGCTCAAACAAAGACTCAACAGTGTTTTTTGGCCTTTAGTTTGCCTCCTTTTGTTTGGGTTTTATTTCCACTCTTGTGTTTTCTACGCTCTGTTTAGTTTCCTTTCAGTGCTAAATTAATTAAAAACAAGTGCATCATCTTTTATGGCGATTTACAGCTGGAATTAAAAATGAATGGTTGTAGATAGGATGACTGGGTACTCATTCCTCTGCCCCCTTACGCTGGTTATATACAGAATGTGAGATAACTAAGGTAAAACTAAGCACCATAACCAAAGTATCTTTGGCTAAGAATGAAGAGAAAATTAAAAAAATACACTTGACAAAGTCTGGTCAACAAAGATAATGTGTGATATTATTGCAATTGCAAATTTCCCAGACTGATCTTATCTTAAATTTATCTTATCTTATCTCTTTTTGTGTTACTGATTTATGTATTCCTCATTGTTTTTATCATGTACCACAAATATTACAATACATTTGAGTGAGTACTGTGTTTTTCTACTATTTTCTTGGATTGAATGTTAAGTACTTCAGTTTTATTCATTTCATTTTACTCCAGTATTTGATTAGTTTTATACCTGTATGAATAGTTTTTATTTGCGTAATAAAGTCTTTGAGCTCTTTACCTCATATGGTCTGGACTTTCTAAGTTTTCAGGTGGATCCAAGCCAAACCTCTTTCAGACCATGGCTGTGTTTTTAGTCCACCCAAGAATCGGCATTTTTTTAAGAGTGAAAACATTTTTTCTAAGGTCTGTACTCTGACTGATTACAGGAGGTTATGCAAAGATGTCAATAACATTAAACAAAACAAAATTAGAACAAACGGAAGAAGAAGAAGTTAAAACAAGCAAATTAACCACATGTCAACATCAAATGCATGACTGTCAATAAACCAATCAACATCAACCATAAGAAGATGTAGAACATGTGAAGGCAGCACAATGTAGTGACCCCGCAAGCAGAGCAAATGTAGAAAAACATATATAAAAATGAAACTGCCATAGGCTTATATTTTCATGCTTTATAACCTGATACTAGTCATTTTTCTCTGTCTGAAAAATTGAAGGAGTTACGGTCAAAAATTTGGTATTTTGAAAATCATGACCTTGAGTTTGACCTTTCAAGGTCATCGAAGGTCAACAAAATTATTATCAAATGAAAGGCCACATGTGACTTCTGATTAGTCGATAATACCGTGTTAGTGGATATCTGCCGTCACTTCACAGATATAAGCCATTTTATGAATTTACACACAAGTGACATGCAAACTTTCAACCATTATAACTCAGAAACTGGAAGTGACAGAGGAAAACTGAAAGAACACTATGTCCTACTTATCCGAGCTGAACATTGTGGTAGGACTCGTATTCTTCTATCTTAAACAGTTCCGAAGCAATAAGTGAATGGAAATTGCAAAAAAGTTTCCGAAATAGCAATATTTTCTGCCATAAGTCTGAAACCGGAAATGATACAGAAAAACAAAAAAGCATGTAATTTCCTACTTTATAACGTGGTACTAGTCATTTTTCTCTATCTACAAAACTGAGAGTTATGGGTGAAAATTGAGTATCTTGAAAATCATGACCTTGCCTTTGCCTTTTCTCGGTCATCCGAGGTCAACCAAATTGGTACCAAATGAAAGGTTATATCCAATTTCCTATAAGTCGATAGTACAAAGTTAGTTGATATCCATGTAAATTAGGCGCTTGACCCCAACTCTGGCCTATATGTCAGCTGTACTCTGATCTACTATTCCCAAAAACTAATCAAGTTGACTGGAGAACATGGCAAATCATTTGGTCATGGTTTGACATCAGTAATGCTTGAAATGTGACCACTAGAGACAGACAAACAGACAGACAGACATATGAACTGACCACTATGCGTGCCCTCCACCAAGCAATAAAAACCTCAACTTTCAGACTTTGCTGCCTTGAGGTCATATTATGTAAATGATGTTAGTGTAGATCAGGTTCTTCATCGGCGTTAGTGACAACACGTGAACCATACATGAACAGCAGCTGTCAAACTAAGAAGAAAAGTAAAACTTATGCCGTAAATTCCATTTTATTTGCAAACAGGTACATTCGAGTAGTTTTCCCCTCTCAGATCATATGTGAGTATCATCCATTGCAGGAGACTCTAAAATGAATGCTTTGTTTATTACCCTGCATCCTTTGAAAGCTTTGCATCAGTCTCACTCACCCTCAGGTGCCCTGAGCAGATGGTACATCCCAATTAGATGCAACACAGAAGATAAAAGGCCACTCACTGGGCCAGAGAATTTGGAGGGTAGATGGCAGTTTGCTCTAAGGCTGCATGTTTTAGATGTTTTTTTTATGCAGTTTTTTTTTTTGTTGTTGTTTTTTTTTAATCAAACTTTGCGGTTTGTCTCCTGACTTCTTCCATGAATGTTCACTAATCAACAACACTTTTACTCCAATCCTTGCACAACCAACAAACTCAAATATCTCGGTTTCTTTTGCATTTTAACCACTTGAGAAACAGGCACCTCAGTACAGAAGGCTGGTAAACATCAAGAATAGTCATATGATCCGAATATGAGGAAACATGTGAGGAAGGGAACGGAAACAATTCACAACATTTAATTTAATCTGGTTCTTCAAATTGATTTATTGAAATAATTATAAGATGGAAACAAAACGCAAATTTCTTCAATGGTCTTTCTTCTCTGGCTTTGTCTTTTAATAGTTTGGTCCATTTTGAAGTGTGTCGCAGTGTTTCGTGCATTAGAAAACACATAAGCTCACAGTGACTGAGGTGCATTTTGTTTGTTCAGACATTCCTTCACTTTATCATAACACATTGACTTCACACTGAGATCATAGCTGCTGTGAAAGACCAAACATGTTTCCTTCTCTTCCCCTGTTGAAACTTTTATCCTTCCTCTCAAAATGTCCTGGATAAACAAAGTAATCAGACCCTATGTGGTTCTCTTATGTTCTCACACTGACGTTCCCAAAACCATACCAACTGAAAAGAGTCCTTACATGACTTTTGAAGAAACAGAAAATGAAATAAGTACAGTCTGTTTTGTGAATTTTCTTACGCCAAGCCCTCAGAATTTAAGTTAGGCTTTGAAATATTGACTTTAATAAATAAAATGAGCAACTTAATGTGAGAAGTTTAATAAATTAACATGTGACAACATGAATAATTAGAAGAAATATTCTGAAACTTGAGTTTTAGAAGCTGGTCCTGTAACATTTGCCATAACCTTTGTTGACTAATATGCAGAACTGCTCCTTGAACTCAGTGTTTTATCATTTTATCTTATTATTTTACAACTATTAACGTACTTGTTTCATTTTCTTATCACAGTACGGATCCAGTCTTTATTACCTCTGTCAAGGAGGTTCTGTTTTTGCCAGTGTTGGTTTGTCTGTAAGTCTATCTGTCTGTCTGTCCGAGTGCAAGATAACTCAGACAGTTATGGACGGATTTGGATGAAAATTTCAGGAAATGTTGATCCTGGCACAAGGAACAAATGATTACATTTGGGTGGTGATCAGTGGGGGGGGGGGGGTCTGCACTCTCCAAGTGCTTTTCTAGTTTCTGTACTATGATGGAGGGAATTTTCTGGTATAGCAGCACATTTTGATGGATGAAATGTTGGTTTTGTACCCGTGAACGCTGACTAACACATTAGAATCATCCTCAGAACCACATATAAATATTTACTCAGAAAAGTACACTAATATTCTACGAGTGTGTCACACGAACACGTAATTATTCCTATGACGGCAAATCCGTTGGGGGTGTATTTTCTCTAAAAGGGCATTTTTTAAAAAGTACAGTTTCCTACTTCAAGGCCCAGCATCTCACTCCTCCCCTTTTATCAGCAACAGGAAGTGTAAACACAATGCCTTCTGGGAAACGCCATGAGTTCGTTAATGGAGGGTCATCAGTAGTGAGTGGACACGCCCTTCCTGGTATTCAGCTGCTGTCTGAGTGTTTGTCTCAGTTTCTGACTGTTCAGTGCTTCATTCATGGTTGCCTGGCCTTGTTTCTGTCTGTCACTCTTTGTCTGTATCTCTGTTCGCACTTTTTTTATTTCATCCTGTCATTTCTCCTTTCTTTCTCACTCCTTTGGCATCTCTCCTTCACTCTTGTTAAATCCATCTCAAAGTGAACAGCATCTTGATTCCGTGGTCTATTTCAGTCTCCTGTCTTTCATTTCACCTTTTCCTTTTCTCACCTTCCAAGTTTTCTCCTCTTTTTCTTTCTACCTCACCTTTTAAAAGGACACTTAGCACCTTATGAGAAGGTGTGAAGAATAATCAAAAAAACTCTTTTTCAGAACTTTCTCTCTTTTTTTTTTTTTTTGAAGTACAAATCTGGTGTATATTTTCATGACATACTGGGTGTATGACTAGTAAACACTTCAGTTATGTTCAAAAGGATAAGATCTACACGGTTATTTTTATGTGGTACTTTGTGGTTGTTAATCTTCATAATCATCTTTTTAATTCTCGGCTGCTGAGTGAGGCATGCAAATCTCACTGGAGGATTATACAGGTTATTTTTGATGTTATTTATACAAGGCATCTTTCAGGGGTATGAAGAATAAATAACATCCAGGAATATCTGTAATTACATCTGTACATTGTCCGCGGGCAAGGGAGTGTGTGCGAATGTGACAGAGGAGCAGACGCAGAGATACAGTTGTCATTCTCAGGGATGTTTTGTGACTGGCAGACAGGTCTGACCCACTTTCAGTCTACCAAAGGCTAAAGCACAAAACGAGTCAACAAGACTTCATAATCCTGACAGTCGCTGTAGGGTCGCTAAAGTTCAGGCTGAAGTGTGGTTTTGTCATTTCTGAGTTTGAAAGACAGAAAATCAATTTCATCCACCATGAAGAAATAAATGTTGGCTTGGACAAAGCGTCTGGGACACTTATTGGATCTGACTGGTGGCTCCTCCTCTTCCTCTGCTGTTATTTCACAAATAAAACAGACCTATGTAGTGTCTACTTATCTGAAAAAAGTAGATTTATTCACTATAACATCACCCACTGGTGTCTGGATTACTGTTTTGAAGCAAGGAATTTTCATTTTGGTTATTGCCATAGTGGCATTTTGCAAAAAAAGTGACCATATATGGACATAAAGACCAGAACAGGGGATGATGACTGAGTTAATGCTATGTTACTGACACGTTAAAATGGTAATCTTAATGAAACACTCAGATAATAAAATAATTTGACAGTGTTATTGGAGTTACTTAACAACTACAGTTGAGCTGTCAGTCAGGGAAAAATATTTTTTTATTAAATAAACAGAAGATCCAAATTTGACTCAACTAAGTCCATGGGAACAAAGGCTGAAACAGCAAACACAAAACCTCTTATAATTAACAAGGCAGTAATTTAGAGCAGACTACCAGCACAATTAGTAAGAGGTTCTAATAAAGCAAACAATACCAGAGTGTTTCTGGGGGGAAAATTTAAGACTGCCAAAGTCAAAGGGAGCCAGTGTTACAGCAGTTTTGTACTTTAATATACCTACATATTTGCCTCATTTTTTCAGTTGAGTTGTTGCACATTTGCTTATTTTCAACACAACTTTCCATTTAAATGAAGAAGCACTAATTACAATTTTGACATAATTATGCTTAAGTATCTCAATTTTATGCTACTTTATACATCTATACCATGATTCAATGGACTTATTGTACTTCTGAAACACTGCACTTGTTTGAAAGCTTTAGTTATTGTTTGCTGACTAACTAACATGAATATTTGATAATGATTTGATGAAATGATGCATTACGTTACTTATCTAACCAGTATTAAATGTTAAGCACTGGAAAAAAATGTAAATCTTACCAAGTGTATTTTTCTTATTTCTACTCAAAATATCTCATCACAATTAAAATAAGACATAATCACCTAAAGAGTAACTTTTCAGTGAGATATAAAAACTTATATTTAGACAATAGATCTTGAAAATCTTATTTCAAGAAATCTTACCAAGATAATTTTCACTTGTTCCATGGGCAGATTTTGTTTGTTTGTTTGTTTTTGCTTAATTCAAGTAAAAAAAACCTGCCAATGGAACAAGTGAAAATTATCTTGGTAAGATTTCTTGAAATAACATTTTCAAGATCTATTGTCTAAAAATAAGTTCTTATATCTCACTGAAAAGTTCCTCTTTAGGTGATTGTCTTATTTTAAGTATGATGAGATATTTTGACCAGAAAGTAGAAAAATACACTTGGTAAGATTTAGATTTTTTTCAAGTGAGTGATTTTGTCATCCCCAGTTCTGTCTTTGTCTTTTACCCATACTAATACAAACAGCATTGGCATAACCATTAGCATTAGCATTAGCACTTGGCCATGGAAGGTGCTCAGGGATTCATATACAAAGCATCTAAAAACTGCTTCTACACCAATGAACCATAACGTCAAGTGTCTAACTGAGCAGATGTTTGCTTCCATCACAGGGATAAACCCATTACAATCCAACAGTTTAAGCAAAATCAAGTAAATATTTAGATTTAAATGTGAAATAGGAGAGAGTTGTGGATGTTTGTGTACCAAGTTTTTGTTGAAGTCTGTGTTGTATGGATAGGCAGTCATCCTCTGTCTCCTTACATCCACAATAACAGCCATTACACACCGATTTCCGTGAAAAGGATTCTGGTTGGAAAATGAATATGCCCCCAAATTCTTTGGCGCCTCCCCTCTACTCCTCTACAGTGGCAACAGTAACAGTAACGCTAGATAAACGCAGTCAGCTAGTGTCAAAACCAACCAGCTCCCAGTACAACATACACCCTAAAACCACCTTTAAGACAACTACACAAGTAAGATCAACTCTTCTATATGGTATTTTGTCATCCGAGTACAAATATGATGCCCATAAAGACAAACAAAACAGCTACTAGCTTAACAATCACTCATATAAAGCTAATGTTCAATGTGCCAAACTATAAAGACAGTTGAACTGGTTATGGTTGTAAAAGGCCACCCTAAAAGGAATAATGTTAGTATGTGCTGTGAGTCTGTAATTTTATGGCCCCAATATATAGTTATGCCCCATGAATATAAAATATGAAGTTCACAGTTTAAAGTAATTCATTCCAAATTATACTGTCTTCCACACAGAGAAGAAGTTTTACCCTTTCCATTTCTATTCCATGGGGCCTTATTATTGTAAAAAAAAAAAAAAAAAAAAAAAAAAAAGTATTATAATTGGTGTACACATATCAGTGTTTTTTGTTTGTTTTTTTATGCTGTATGAATTATATCATTATTACACATGAAAACATAATTTTATAATTCAACAAAGTTCCAGTTTGCTGTAACTGTACCAGACTACGCAGCTGAAAGTTATGGAGGTGATGTCTCTAACTGTCTCTCACCATGATCTGTTCTAAGGTACTAAAGATGTGTCTTCAGCTTCAGTGTGACCACACTTGTAGAGATTTTCATCTATTTAAATATTTTTTTCATCTCCCTGTCAAAGAAGAATGTGAAATGTGCCGAGGGTATTGTTTGGTGTTAGTGACATGTAACACAGGTGACAAGAAGGTCCACACAAAACCACTTAACCATCTTTAACCCATGAGGACCCAAATGTTCCCAAATGCATTTTTCTCTGTATTTAGCCTTTCCTAGTTGATTTATCACCACTTATTATAATATTATCCTCTGAATTTTGCTTTTATCCCCCAGTAAAAATCATCTTTTTTCCTATGTTTAATTGACTGATTATGAAGATGTTCATAAAAGCTCAGAGTAAAGTCAAAGGTTATTGTATCAAAACAGAAAAATCAAGAAACAGTGACTTTTACAGCAAAATATAGCATTAACTGAACATAAACCCAGTGTCTCCATCCACTGTCATTGATCCAACTCCATGGGTTTTACTGGTGAATCAATACTGTAGAAGATAACAGTGTTTCCACGGTTACTACGGAGCCTCTGAACGTCCAAATGGGTCATATCTGATGACCATGAAAAGATGACAAACTGCATTTTACACCAATTATTTATATGTATTGATAGGATTAGTGGATCAACAGTTTAGATCAGTAGATGCTTTTGGTCAACGGTGGACGTTTGGGTCTTTATGGGTTAACACAAACTGGAACTTTCCTGAGAAGTAAAACATTTTAATTAGACAGATGTGTGTAATTTTTAGCACAATTTCAATGGGATCAAAACACTTTTTGTGTCCTGCTGTTGACTGGTGTTCATATATATACAGGGTGGGGAAGCAAAATTTATAATATTTTGAGGCAGGGATTGAAAGACAGTGTATGACCAATTAGTTTATTGAAAGTCATGAGAATTTATTTGCCACAAGAAAATTTACATAATAGAAAATATTTTTATTCTATATGTCCTCCTTCTTTCTCAATAACTGCCTTCACACGCTTCCTGAAACTTGCGCAAGTGTTCCTCAAATATTCGGATGACAACTTCTCCCATTCTTCTTTAATAGTATCTTCCAGACTTTCTCGTAATAGTTTTGCTCATAGTCATTCTCTTCTTTACATTCTAAACAGTCTTTATGGATACTCCAACTATTTTTGAAATCTCCTTTGGTGTGACGAGTGCATTCAGCAAATCACACACTCTTTGACGTTTGCTTTCCTGATTACTCATATGGGCAAAAGTTTCTGAAAAGGTATGGATAATAGTGTTAGGTATGATTATGACATCAATATATGTTTGGTTTCAAAACAACTGACGTAGTGCCTGCTGAGAAAAAACAACTAAATATTCAGTGTAAATTTTGCTTCCCCACCCTGTACATATATATTTTAATCAGGTCCCATGAGGCTGAAGGACAGCACTTCAGCTGTATATGTTCAGAGGATATACTTTGTAGACATTAATGATCATGTGTCCTTTCCTTGTCATATATCTCTATATCAAAAAGTCCATTAGCACATCAGACAGTCTGCTATATAATGAATAGGCTGCCATGATATGTGCAGCAAGAACCTGTTTGAAATGGTTATCCTATGCACAGTACGACCATATCTCTGGAGTCATCTTCAGGCTAAATTTTAAATATTTACTCCCTCTACTATTACAGCCCTAAAAACCAGCAACATCCATATTATGCCTTTCATCCCCTTGCACTTTCTTTCACAGTTAAATTATAATCAAAATGACATCTATGGCACAGTTCAGCTTATCACACTTTACTTCTCTCACCCTAAAACAGGGAGTTGTGTTTACTTGCGTACACGCCAAGCCGACAGTGCTTTGACATCCTCAAATCTTTGATGCTCCACTGCTGAATAGTTTGCAGTTGTTGTTGAGATTAAAACATGTTTAATTACAGAGCCGCCTCTAACAATCTGTCTCCCTGCAACTCACACCAGGAGTCACCACACACACACACACACACACACACACACACATACTCAGACACACAGCGTCCTCTCTGACTTTCTGTCTCGTCGCGAGTGTATTCACGGTCTGATTGGAGGTAAATCATTTTCTAGTTAATTCTATTTTCTCACACAATCAAGCAAATCAAGTTTTATTACAGTGAATCGGTTCAAATTGATGTGAACCAGCTGTAAAACTGACAGTAATGACCAACAGGAATCTGAGGATAATTTAAAGCCCAGCCTATTACCCACATTGGTTTTGGCTCAGCTGTCATCCCCCTTTTTTTGCTGAAGGCTAAATTATACCACCTCCAGCAGCACAGTCATGGGGACTCAGATTTCAATATTCTTGTGGCACATACTGTGAACGATCGTATAAATCATGTAGATATTATTCCCGTCTGACAAGGAGGTTATATCTGTTTGTCTGGCCGTCAGTCAGCAGGATTACGCCTTAACTACCACACTAGTTTTCATGAAAGTTGATGGAAGGGCAGAGCCAGAACACACGCCTTAAATATTGGAGCAGATCCATGAACCCATAAAGACCCAGTGTTACTTTAATTACAGTTCCCAAATGATTTTTCTCTATATTTACCCTTTCTTAAGTGATTTATCACCATTTATTGCAATATTATCCTCTTTATTTTGTGGTTCTTCAGTGAAAATCCTGTATTTTCTTATATTTAATTCTGATCATGTAGATGTTCATAAAAGCTCAGATTAGAGTTGAAGGATATTATATCAGAAACGGGGAAAACTACAGAAAAAGTCACTTTTTCAGTGAAATATATCAATGAATTACTATAAAAACAAGTGTCACCATCCACTGTGATTTATGAAACTCCATGGGTTTCACTGGTGAATTAATGTTGTAGAAGATGACGTTGTTTCAACGTTCACTACGGAGCCTCTGAACGTCCAAATGGGTCATATCTAATGACCATGAAAAGATGACAAACTGCATTTTACACCAATTATTTACATGTATTGATAGGATTAGTGGATCAACAGGTAATAAACCTTTTAGATCAGTAGATGCTTTTGGTCTTTATGGGTTAAAAGTGGTGGAGGGTTGATTTTTTTTTTTTTCACATTTTTTTAACATTACCAGAAGAAAAGAATCATGACTGAGAGAGGCATTTCCATACAGGGTGGGGAAGCAAAATTTACAATGAACATTTAGTTGTTTTTTCTCAGCAGGCACTACATCAATTGTTTTGAAACCAAACATATATTGATGTCATAATCATACCTAACACTATTATCCATACCTTTTCAGAAACTTTTGCCCATATGAGTAATCAGGAAAGCAAACGTCAAAGAGTGTGTGATTTGCTGAATGCACTCGTCACACCAAAGGAGATTTCAAAAATAGTTGGAGTGTCCATAAAGACTGTTTATAATGTAAAGAAGAGAATGACTATGAGCAAAACTATTACGAGAACGTCTGGAAGTGGAGGAAGCAACAAAAAACGTACCAAAGCTTTTATTAAAGCTCTCAAATCCAAAATCCTAAAGGATCCAACCAAATCCTATGAGAAAAATGGCAATTGAACTTGAGGTAGACAACAAGACCGTTAGAAATGCAGTAAAATATGATTTGAAGATTTAAATTCTCATGACTTTCAATAAACGAATTGGTCATACACTGTCTTTCAATCCCTGCCTCAAAATATTGTAAATTTTGCTTCCCCATCCTGTAGTTGTAATGTATTATGTTCATTCTACGAGGGATGATTTTTATTTATTTATTTTTTTAAATGTCCACTATAGTTTATGTCTTTTGTTTTTCAGAAAACTATAGGTATAGGTATAGGTATAGCTGTATGTGTTTATATAGATATTTGTACAGTCGAGAGCATGGACTGACATTTCACTGCACTGATATAACTTTGGTCTATCTATCTATCTATCTATCTATCTATCTATCTATCTATCTATCTATATCTATTCAGTAAAACTACAAAAACCTGTCTCCTCTTCAATAAACTACAGTTCTAAATGCCTACCTGTGTGTGTATGTTTAGCAAATTTATCATATTATTTTTAACATGTTCTTTTTAGTGTCTTGTCCATTTTAGTTAATTGAGCGAACGTGTATGTTGGAAATCCCAGTTCGCCCCTTCGTCAGAGTGTCTTCGAAGCAAATCAAAAGAAATACACAATCACAAAAGGCCCATAACTGTTAACATTTGTCCAGAACAAGGTGGTATATTATGTAAAGTGAAGAATACAGGTCAGTCACTGAAAATAAAACCCTAACTGGGTCTTTCAGTAGTAATCAGCGACTTCAGCTGAGCTAACGTCGCCACAGCTGGACAGCTTGTCAACCACTGTGACATATCTGAATGAATGGCTCTAATCATGAATCTTGTGTGTCTGTGTATTCTTTGTGTGTGATTGTGTATGTGTGTGTGTATGTGTGAGTGTGTGTGTGTGTGTGTCTGTGGGAGGCTGAAGTCTCCCAGATGGCACCCAAAGGATTTTCCCTGATAGTTCCCTCTCCAGGAATTAGACCACTGGGTTTAGTTGCATCAACGGCTTTCGACATAACAACGAAAATCAAATCACCTCTGTCGCTCTGAGGCAACGGATCCAGACCCATAAAGAAAAGAAAAACCCAGGCAGGGAGAGGAGACAAAAATCACAGACACTGGTATACACTGGTCCAGCCGCAGGAATGATCTGAACATGGTCTCAACAAAAAAAAAAAAAAAAAGTATATTTTTGTCATATTGTTTCTAGTCCCAACAGATTTTCCCAAGTACCAGATATTTATGTAACTGTTTTACCTGACATCACATTGACAGCTGAAGTAAAAACAGATTCAATGCTTCAAAATGACCTGCTGAAATCTGGATTTAGTCTGTCTAAATTTTTCCACCTCTGTCTACATATGACACTCTATCATATTAATGGTCACAGCTGTCTGTCTTCAGGAATGACAGTAGAGCCTCTGAGTTTGGCGACAGCACTCAATTACAGCAGTCAAATCCACAGTGAGCGCTCCGTGATCACCGACACAACATATGTGAACAGTGACATGTGACCACAGCCTGTCCTTAAAGGGCTTAAAGCCATCATTTCAGCATATTTCTGTGCCATCTTCCAGACAGATTGACCGGTATTTATGAGTGATTCACAGTGTGGAGGGACTGTGAAAGTAGCCTGGAGCATTTTTAGAGAATCTGGGGTGCATTTTCTGGCTACACTGCTTTTCACCAGAAAGAAATGTATATTCATGATTCTATATCTGAAGGCTGAAGGATACCCACAATACCTTTTCTTTTTTTTTTTTTGGTAAATTCTTGACATATCCAGACACAAATATCATACATTTGTAGTACTTTTCCATGTTAGAAATGAAGATAAAACAGAAAACTTACCATAAAGATAGATGGAAAGTCCAAGACAGAGTCTGACTTGGGGTTGTAATTTCTAAATTAGGCAGTTTTTGACAGAAATAAGTGTCAGGTAGATGATTAGACTCCTATTAGAGGGAAAAAATGACACCTCTTGAATGAGCTCTGCCTGATTCTCGCTCTCACAGTGTCTTTTTTTTGTGAACTGCTTTCTCCGACATCAAAGAGAGCAGCAGGTGTTGCTATACAGATTGGTCTCCGGATTCGATTCACCAGGTTTCTGTATAATTCCTTCAGACCAGATAATAAAGTCTGTGATGGCAAAAAAAAAAAAAAGCTTACTGAGTGAGAATGAATCCAAGAGGAAGAAAGATTTCCAAAGTCAGATAGATGGTCTTTGTCAGGTCAAACACCAGTACATGAGTTTGTCAGCAGACAATCACTAAAATATTGAGACAACTGCGGAAACTCCACTAGTTTTGAGTCCAACTTGAGTTCAGTGTCTTTATCACAGTTCTCCTTCTGGCTGTCGAGGTTTTTCCTCAGGTGAGAATCCAACAGGTTTGTGTTTCTGTGGCTTTCTTATCTTCCTGCCTCCCCTGATGTGGTTTTCTCATCCAGTAGCCTGAAGTATTGGACGGCAGCTGTCCGACCGCCTCTCGCACAGGTCACTGCCCACTTCCTCTTCCTGTTATTGTGGTCAGTCAGTCGTCTTTGCCGGTGCTCCCTGCCACCGCTCCTTTTCCTGTCCTGGAGGGAAAAACAAAACAGAGAGATGTGGAGGTATATAGAGATGGGTGGAAAAGGTAGAGAAAACGAAAGAGGCTGAGAAACAGAGAGGGAGCACATATGTCACAACAGCTCAAAGACGCTCGGAGAGGCAGAGGAAAGCAGCCGGCTCGCGTTCCTGAAGCAGATGGAGTGAGTGTGTGAGAGAGGAAAAGGGGAGGGAGGGAAGGGAGGCTGATGGAGACTAAGGTGAGAGAGGCGTTACTTCTCCTCAAGCCCTTCTCAGGGAGGGAGAGAGAGATGAGGAGTGGGGAAGAGATTTATTATTCATGTGTGTAAGATAAGGATTAAGTTAAACAGGTTATTGGGGATAATCCTAAGAGATTTCCCCACATGAGGCTAGTAAATATTTCAGAGGGCTGACTTTGGCTGTGAATGTGTGTGTGTGTGTGTGTGTATCTGACAGAGAGATCTTGTCTAAGCCGGTAAATGAGATGAGAGGGACACCCCGCGCCACACACACACACACACACACACACACACACACAAATATATGTATACACAAACACACACACATGCTCCATGTACTTCACCCCCCTCCTCTTCCTCCTCATGTTCTTCAGAGGAGAGTTGGTCGTCAGTAATTTGGTGAATTGGACAGGAAAGCTGGCTGTGTGTTTTTTAAACAAATCCCCTCCTGTCCTGTCGTTCTTTTTCACTCCCATCCCTCCCTCTCACCATGTTTCTTTCCCCACTTTCGTTGTTTGCGGTTTCATACAATTTTTTTTTTTTTATTACAGGGTGGGGAAGCAAAATTTACAATGAACATTTAGTTGTTTTTTCTCAGCAGCCACTACGTCAATTGTTTTGAAACCAAACATATATTGATGTCATAATCATACCTAACACTATTATCCATACCTTTTCAGAAACTTTTGCCCATATGAGTAATCAGGAAAGCAAACGTCAAAGAGTGTGTGATTTGCCGAATGCACTCGTCACACCAAAGGAGATTTCAAAAATAGTTGGAGTGTCCATAAAGACTGTTTATAATGGAAAGAAGAGAATGACTATGAGCAAAACTATTACGAGAAAGTCTGGAAGATACTATTAAAGAAGAATGGGAGAAGTTGTCACCCCAATATTTGAGGAACACTTGCGCAAGTTTCAGGAAGCGTGTGAAGGCAGTTATTGAGAAAGAAGGAGGACACATAGAATAAAAACATTTTCTATTATGTCAGTTTTCTTGTGGCAAATAAATTCTCATGACTTTCAATAAACTAATTGGTCATACACTGTCTTTCAATCCCTGCCTCGAAGTATTGTAAATTTTGCTTCCCCACCCTGTACATCTGAGAGCTCTGACATGACAACCATATAATTCATCAATTTACGGTAGCTGACACTGCACTGCAAAAGTTGTCGTTTTTTTCACCGCTGCAGACTGTATAGAAGGAGGGGACACAGCTATAGATGATGTCACCCACTGCTTTGTGGACATAGGAAGCCTTGAATATTAGATTGTAATTTTATTTTTATTTTTGGAGCCAGAGGTGATCATATTTGGACCAGAGGGTGAACCTGCCGAACATTGTGGTGTGAAACTGAAACTGAAAACACCAACCTTATTGCTAACCAGTAGGAAACAACCACCAACCCTCTAGCCAATGCATAAGTATTTTAAAATGTAATGTAATTACTAACGGCCACTAGATGGGGGCTCCATAAAGCCCTGGTACCTACTGACTCACACTGAACTTTTCTCTTGAAATACAACATACTTTTTTTTCCCAGCAGTAATTTTAGTTTCACTTGTTTTATTTGGATCCTCTGGTCATTTTTGAAAGGTGGGGTGCGAGATGTTTTCCTGGAGCATTTTTTACTATATTGCTTAAAATCAGTGGCAGCTGCTCGTCTTTCAGACAGGGGAAACTCATTTTCATCTTGCATAAAAAAAAATGTCAAATTATTTAAACATAAATTCGGCCCTCTGTTCCTTTTTAAGAAAATGATCAGTGACCTTATCGTACCAAGTATACAGGAAAATGTTGAAATTATGTTAAATTGAAACAAGGAAGTACAATGAGTGTGTTTTATTTACAGTGCAAGAAATGAACAAGTAATTTCGGAGTGGTTTCTCTCTTGATTTCACAGCAGAATGCGTAACGGTATTGAACTGAACTCTGTCAAGTGAAGGAGTAGATCTGAAAATAGCTGTCAATCAAATGGGATTCAGCCTTTCAACTGATCCTCAAATCAGCACGTGGAAGCCCAGCGTCCAGCCCAGCCGAGCTCCGCCCACAGCTCCATTCACCCCGAGAGACGCCAAGCGTCCAGGGGTGGGACAAATTGGGCATTTATGCAATTACTGTCCAGTTTTGAGGCAATGAAAAAAACTGTTCCACTCAGTCCCACTGAAGTGCATGGACGCCAAGCGTCTACGGGCAAATGCACTGAGCAGAGATCGTATGAGAAAACAGCGCAACGGGAATGTATGAGAAGTGAACAACATCGAGTCCACTGATTTGTGATAAAGCTGATTCTGAACGAACTCGTCTTTGAGATGAACGTGTTCTAACACATTTGTAGTCAATGAAATGTCAATTTTAGGGGAAGCCGGGCTTCCCTTGCAGTCTATGAGAAATCGCCACTGCTTAAAATCCCCTTCACACCCCGATTACAACCAATTAATTAAATGCTCTAACACAAAAATAAAAAAATTTAGTCACCTGTGGAATGAACAGGACTGAAAAAACCCCATCCAATCATTTTAAGCACCCAATCAAAATGATTGAATGGTGATATGTCTATCAGACTCAACTGCCATTTGTCCCTCCCCCCTCTGTGCGTACCCCTCTTCGTGCATGAATCATGCGTTCTCAGAGGCTTGGAGCACTTGTTTAGGAAACGAAGCCAGAGCCAGAGCTCTGCTATATTAGTTATATTAGGATGGAAAGTTCAGCGGTAAACTGTTTTGTCACTAATATAAATCAGTAGGATATATAACATTAGCCAGATAGGTATGAACTGGGGCTGTTGTGTAAGAGCGGGGGTGTAGGAGGAGACTGAATGAGGTATGCATGGATCGGGGCCGGAGCCGGGTGAATTGTTGCTGTGCAGCGCTTGTGAACCCTCGAGAACAGGCATTGCTCGTGCCAGTACTCTGGAGGCGTGGCTTCGGGGGGATGTCTGAAGAAAGGGGTTTGGACTTTTGAATTGAGTATTTTAAAATGTAGCTTGCTTGAACCGTTTTTCTAAGATCTCATACCCCACCTTTGAGTGATTGCTCTGTTAGTAATATTTTGGTGAAAATACAGTAGAGGGCTGTGATGTCTTGTGTGTTAATCTTTGACTGACTTTCTAAGCTTCTGTTTATCATATAACATGTTTATTTAATATACAATTTGATTATAGTTGTAGCTAATAAGTTACACCAAGAAGATTGTAAAATGATAGTGTTAAGTAAATTTGATGAACTTTGATGAAGTTTTATCACTTTAACGTGTCAGTAGGCTGATCATTAACTTGTTAACCTTTCACAGCTCTGAGCCTTTTGTCTAAATATGGTCACTTTTGGCTCCAAACATAGACGTGGCAATGGCCAAAATGGAAATTCCTGGCTTCAAATTTGTTTATTCAAAATCCAGAGGATGATTTTTCAGTCCACATTGTATATAAAGTCTATGCTACTACTCTGTAACTTCATCTACTTGTGTGAACATATACATATTTACATGTATATGCTAATATTTGCTGATGCAGTTAAGTTATGCTAATTGGTTATGTATTGAGGCAGGATGATTACATTCAATCTTAACCTGAAAAAAAAAAAAAAAAGCATATTAAAAAGAACTTCAGAAAGCAGGCACCAAAACCTTCTAATTCTCCTAAAATGCTATTCACCGAAATGGGTGCATCTATGAAACTGGTCCCTAAAAACTGCACACTGGGGCTAAAAATTCAAACCAGATGTAGAGTAATGTTTTGAAGCAAGTTTGGAAGCCTTTTGGGTCTATTTGAAAAATAAATACTTATTGAGATAAAAGAGAAATTATTTTTCAGATAAAACATATTTTTATGTTATTTTACATTATATTTAATACAAAAATCTGTAGGTAACCCAGTCAAAAGGACACAAAAATTACATGCTACAATTTTTTTTTTTTTTTTTTAAATATCTCTTTATTCTCTCACAGGTATATTTTGGAAATTGAAGTAATTATGCAAGGCAGAGTGTTTCACAAAAATGACCACTGTTGCAAAATCATTTGCAATTCATATGCATTTAACTGGGCATGTTCTGTGTGTAATGCAAGTGGACATGATGGGTTACATACCAAACCTGGAATGAGACTGATTATTTATGAAAAACCCACATGTCTGGATTAGAAAAACCAATAGGATCAACACATTTAACACAGTATCTTTATTTATAGCACTTTATAAGACCATTTACAGTCAAGTTTTCCAGATAAAATTCACTGACACCTGGGTAGTTTTTCCTGTCCCAATTTTGGTCATGTTTTCGGCCCCAATATTTTATTAAAATTCAACCCAGTTTCATAGAAACACCCAAATAATTTACAAAAAATAATACCAGTAATGTATTAGAGGAGTTCAAATAAAGCACAAGCAACACGAAAAAAATAATCACTTGGTACCAGAGAGAAGCTGCCGTTGTTTGAGTGAGAATGATTGTAACCAGAATGATTTGGAGCCAGCACCTAGTGGCCATCTGTGGTATTACACTTAGATGTTTCCATATCTCCAGCTTTAGGTTGTAGTTGTTGCCCCTTGTTCAGCACAACATCATGGTTTTACTTAGAATACTGGACTGTTGTTATGGTCCAAATAATAAACACATGGATTTGGTTATAAAATGGTTGTGCTTCAAAAGACACTAATCTCACTAAAAACTGAAAACAGAAGCGTCTGTGTTAAGGTCATTTGCTCATACGATTGATGTTATTCTCACGTAACGGCCAACAGCTAGATGTGGCTTAAACAATAAAACACGTCTATGGATCATATTAACCTATTTAGGGAAAGTCTCTCCACACACATACAAAACAAATGCTTTTGCAGGATGTAATCATTTAATACCATGAACTGTGACGGTAAATAATCATTGCTGTTTCTTTCTTTCACTTCTCCACAGTTTTCTCTCCTTTAGCTCTTTCTTTGAACATGTATGATTTCACTTTATGCCTCTCTTGCGTCCTTCACTTTTCTAAGTGTCTTTATGTGTTTGACAAAGAGCTAACATGTAACTTGAGGGAAATCTGGAGTAAAAATGTCATATGTGTGCAACTGTCAGTTTAAGATGGATAAAAAGGGACTGAGATGACAGTTACACACACGGGAGTGAAAGTAACTGAAAATATACTTTTTCCATCAATCACCAAACCATATTCTAGTCTGTCTTATCATTAAAAATGAACAGTCTCTGATATTTGTACTTGCCTCGTGATTGTGTGTATGTAAAATGCGTGTGTAAGTTTCACAGCTATGGAAACAGTATTAAATTCTGAAAACCTCAATATGTAATTGAGTGTAAATAATTGAATCCAAAACATTGCCAATGTACTGGAGGAAAGGAAAATGAAAAGAAATGAAAGAGAAGAGGACTTTGTTGCCATGTTGACTGTCTGTTTTCTCTCAAGACATGCGACGTGCATAAGAGCGATGGTTGTCCCATGAACAAACAAACAAAACGTCACAAATATGATGGAAACTCTGGTGTTTACACTTTGCTTTTCTTCTCCCCCTCAGTGACTCTCTGTCATTCTGTCATTTCAAAATCCTCATGTTCTTGGCCTACTTTCCCGAAAAACACTTCTGCACTAAAAATTGCATCCTTGCTCCACTCATGACATGTAAGGAAACTGGTGATATTCCCTCACTGGTGATTTGACTGCATGAAGACCAGTGGGAGATGAACATCAAGGAGTAGAGAACTGGAAGAGAGACAGCACGAGAAAAAAGAGAAAGAGAGAGGAGGCCAGTGTCTAACATGACAGATCTGTTTTAACAATGCTATGTCTGCCTAAAGGGTCCGTTTTCATCATTAACACCTACAATGCTTTCACCAGCAGAGTATCAGAGGGCTGGCAGAATAAAGGTAACCGCATTACCACAGCTTCAAAGGTGGATCATGAGAGGATATACGGAGGTCTGCCGTCTTATATATTGAAATTAGCTTCAACAATCACATGTATCCGCTATCCTTGCATCAGAATCTGTTCGTCGTCTTTTCTCAGTTTCTAGCAACCTACAACTAGTGACAGACTTTTTAATAAGGGGTGCCTCAGAAGTTGCAAGTGTAGTTCAAGGGCAGTTGTAAAATAATTTCTTTCTTTTCTGGTATGTTAACCCTTTCATGCATAGTGGTCACTACAGTGGACAGCTATTCTGCAACTGTTCTCTTGTATATTCATGGATTTTGTTGTTTTTAGTTCCATATCAGCCAACACAGTGGACACCTATGCATCATCCCATACACTGACATTCAGAGCATTACTGTAACTTTCCTGTTCTTTTATCTAAATCAATTACTAATTGTTATTAGACTGTAATGAACAGAGTTTTTGTTTTGTTTTGTTTTTTTTTTTTCATATTATCTGAGTGAGTAATAACTAGTATTATAGTATGTTAAAATGTGAGAAAACATCAGATTACCAGCATGAACCTCCTGAGACCCAGGAAAGTGAATTTTTTTGCTTTTTTCCATTAAACAATTGTCTTGATTGGAAACTGCATAATGCAACAGTTTTTTGTTTGCTTATTTTCTGCGACATTTTTAAAAATTATTTTCATTTATTTACTTTTTTAATGGAATGTCCTTTACAATGGACAGCATTTTTTTTTTTTTTTAGTAAAACTGTCAAACTTTTGTCCCCTACAGAGGACAAAAAGGCATTGCTGGGTCTCAGGAGGTCAAAAATGCTTTTATTTCAGTTTTCACACAGTATGTCAGTAAATGCATGTTTCTTTGCTTCAAAAATTAAATGCATGGTGTCCAGCTGAGTGGACATTTTTGTAACTCTATGAAAAATAGGTTCATAAAAAAAAAAAATAAAAAAAAAAATTCAATCACATTGTTTTTTTCATGCCTAAAGAGGAATAAAAACACTCAGGAAAAAAAAAAACTTGATTAAGGTTCTAATAATTCATGCATGAAAGGGTTAATATGGGTGTGTATGTATGTGTATGTGAGGATGATAAGTGAGGTCAATTACTTACAACAGATCTAAGGGACTTGACTTTTCATATATTATGCTGATAGGAAACTAAAGGATAGACTGTTGTGTGGAGAAGGGGTGGGATTAAATAGGTTATACTTCCTCCCACTCCTTTTTGAATGTGCAGATGAAGTCATGTATAAGTTTTGTTTGTTTTTTTTGTTTGTTTTCTTCCATGACTTCTTACTACCTGTTCTATTTCTAAGGACTAAGTAAGATTACTTTGTCTTGTTGCATATTCGAAATAAACTAAACTAAAAACAAAAACTTTCTTGTACTTGTTTTTTACCCTCCTAAGACCCAAGAAATGTCAGCAAAGTACAAGCTTTTTTTTTTTTTTTTTTTTTTTTAAATACGTGCCTATATTGGAAACATCATGATGCAACGTTTTTTTCAGATGCATTTTTATGAAATGTCCTTTGTGGTGGACAGTTTTCTTTCTTTTTTTTTTGTATAATATTGTGAAACTCTTTTCCACAAATGTAGACAGAAAACCCATAGCTGGGTCTTAGGAGGTTAAAAGGAAAAAGATGGAAAAAGCAAAACATGAAGATATCAAGCACACAAAGGATAGAATAAGAAAGATGCTGTCTCCACTTCAGACTGTATTTGCATGTTGTTAAATAATAGCCTTTGCAGATGCACGTTTTATAGAGTATCATAATGAAGATTACCTTTGACCTTAGGGATATAATATGTCACCACTTCATCATTTTTCAAATTCATCTCCATATTTGTGCAAAATCCAGACTAAAAACAGCCTCTACCTGGATGCAGTCAGACAGCTGAACTGCTCTATCCCCGCATACTGTCCACCATGCACCTTAACAACAGGCCATGATGCTGCTATTTCACTGTTGCTGCTGCTCAAGTTGCTTATCTGCATGACCATTTTAACTGTAACTGTTGCTGTATATTGTGCAATATTGTACATATTCAGAAGTCTATTTTTTATTGGCGTATTTTAAGGTAGTTTCCATTCTATTCTATTCTATTCTATTCTATTCTATTCTATATATTTTATTTTATATTTTATCCTTTTATTATATTTTTTCATGCTACAAACACTGGGCCCTGGATAACTATATTTCATTCTATCATGTACTGTTGATTGAATGACAATAGAGCTGAGTCTGAGAAAACTGTGTCATCTTCATTACATTGTAAAAATGATAAATGCTGGTAATTGCATTTACTTTGGTTGGTGTAAGTACAGAGGATGATTTCCTAAATGACAGACTCACTGTGATGAGTTTTTGTTTTTACCTTCACCCCTTCAAGGATATTACAGTGAGGTTTGTCTGTCCATTTGTGAGCACATGTAACTCAACATCTTTTTGTTGTGATGGTTTGGGTCAAAATACTGGCAGGACTTTGATAATGACTAAGTTTTTGCTTTTGAACAGGATGGTCAAATATTAACATACTTAAGACTTCTAGTAATAATATACATTTTATCATATTTTTTATTTGGGTTCAATTTGTGTTGTGTTTAAAGCCAGTCTCTAGACAGTGTTGCAATCACAGGCTGTAAATAAATTATGCTGAAATTTTCTGTCAAGTTTTGATGCCTTAAGTGCTTATATTTGGATTTAAGTGGGTGAAACCAAAACTTGTCACACTGAAAATTGTCATCATTGCTCATATTGAACTCCATCAAGTAATTTCAGCTCCTTAATAACACATACATTTGTTTTTCAGAACTGCAGTGTCAAAGCTGTGAAATGCATAAACACACTAATTGCCATTACCTAAGTTAATTAGCAGGCTAGCTAACAGATCGTGTAATTACCTCCGCCAAGGAGGTAATTACACGTGATGTTTTTGTCAGCGTTGGCTTGTCTGTCTGTCTGCCTGTGTGCAAGATAACTCAAAAAGTTACAGATGGATTTGGATGAAAATTTCAGGAAATGTTGATACTGGCACAAGGAATAAATGATTAAATTTTGGTGGTGATCAGGGGTGGGCACTAATCTGCCTTGGCGGAGGTCTGCGCTCGATGAGTGCTTTTCTAGAAAAGAGAGCGCAGACCTCCGCCAAGGCAGATAAGTTGCCCCCTCACCCCCGATCACCACCAAAATTTAATCATCTGTTCCTTGTGCCAGTGCCTTCTAGTTCATTATATATGTAATATACATGTAAAAAAAATTACTAACTCTAGTTATTGTGATAAAGTCACAAATGTCACAAACTGACAGTCTTGTTGGTGCAATGACAACTGATGAAGAAATGCCCATAAGTTTTATTTAACAAACAAGAAATCTGAATGTCTGGAGCTAATGCTGAGCTAATGCTAGCTTTCAATCAAGGCTCACACAGTCAAAGACAGACTCACCTACCAATCTCAGCGTTAAAGGAGCTGTATATAAGAATTATATTATATGTAACCAAACCAAATGGCCCTGACATGGCACTAGACATTAAGGAATCATGTTCATTTCAAATACTGATATCACTGTTAGTAGTAGTCCAGCCAGAATATTCACTTATGAAAAGCTAAATGGCAGCCCACAAGTAATGTTTATGTTATTTTGTGTTTTGGCCTGATGCTCCATCCGTCACCTATCTCCCAATCACGAAGTCAGTAGCGTTTCAGCATCCAGGTTGCCAGTTCCCACTGAGCTGCAGCTACAGATGTCTTACGTTACTAAACTTAAAAGGCCTTGTTATGATTCCCAAACTGGGGCGCAGTTACGGGGGCATAAACATGACAATTTCATGTGACCCAGCATCCCTGGGGGTCCCATACAGCAGTGCAGTGGGCCTGGAGAGTTAGAGGAATAGTAAAGCGTTTTCAGTTTCAGTTTCACTTTGCACTGCTCTGACAATCACGGACTGCTACCCCCCCACACCACCACCACCCCCCGACAATCACAGACCATTACCACCCCCCACCTCACCCCCAGCTTTGACAGATAGTTTCCAGTGACTTTCTTGAAGGAAGGGCCCAACATGATTATGTTTCAGGGGCACCCCAGTTCCCAAATATGTTGTGACAAAGTGAGAAACAAAACAGGATATGTATAGGAGATGCTTTTGGAAGATGGAGACAGCTGAAAGCGGAGAAGACTTTGAATACAGACGCCGAAGTTGCAAATTTTCTCCTGAACAGGAAAGCTTCAGATAAGTTTGGCTAACATAATTCTATTTATCGTAAGCAAAGACATTTCAGATATTCTGTACAGCTGAAGAATGTTATGCGTGTTTGTTCATAGCAAGTTAGCCCGTATGCAGGTGGGTCATCGGACTGACCAGGTAATAAATTGTTTGAGAAACAAAAACAGTGACTCGTTATTGCTAACATTAGGAATGCATTATGCAGAGACACCATTAGCACGGCATGGCAATACGAAACTTAATTGAGACATTACATCGGTCAAATGAGTGCTCTTTCACTCTTTACATGTAGTATAGTAGCCTGTAGAAGAGAGATAGTGGGCGCATATTGAGACACTGGCATGGATTCTGCCGCAGCCACTTCGTGCCACTGGTGCTACAGCTACATGTCTCGATCTTTAATTACTTTGCAAACGATCACGCATGAAACATCAACATTTAACTGACGATAAACTTACAGTGTAGGACTTGTTGCTTGCCATGGTAGCTCCTTGTAGTAGACACTAATGCTGGATCTGGTAACCTCTTGTCTGGGGGGGGTACCACGCTCTACAGTATTTTGAATATGATTGCAGTACCAGTTTTGGCCACAAACCTGCATGCAGCTTCCTTTAACTCTAACGTTTGGTCTTAAAGCACTATATGACTTTCATCACTAATTTTTCTTCAAATTTGTAAAACCCGAGTGATAGTCTAATTACCACTAATCCATTAGTCTTTCCATGCTTTTGCACAAACAGTCTGTTTGTTTACATAACACACCGATAAGTCACTCTGGCCTTTTCAGAATTTTGTTGCAAAGGGCATTGTGGGAATGAGAGTTCCACACAGCTGCAGTGTCCGCTACTGTATCTGAAGAAATGGAAGGAATTACTGTAAGTCAGTTGACATCTTATAATGCAGGGTGTGTGACACAATACTTAAACATCAGTTTCATGGCATTTTTGGAATATGTCATTGTGTAGGCTTACCTTATACGCCTTGCAAACATACAGGGTATGGCTGGGTACTCACCCCTCACTTACTCCTTACAGTGCATGTACGATAAGCCTACATACACATGCATTATGCTATGAGGCTAGTGATATGAGAGTTATATAAAATTTAGGAGGAGGGGGAGGAAATGAACTAAAATATGGACACAAAAATTAGTGCTAGCACCCAGTAGACGTTCATCTCACTGTAGTTTTCAATACTGCCACATTGGCTTTTTTTTTGGTCCAGTCACTGAAATGCTAAAATGTAATTTTTGGCCGTAATAATCTGCTTTCTCAGACATTCTATAGGATTGTTCTTTAATGGGAGGGCAGCCTCAATTAAATACAACATAATGCCTTGTTCCTTCTGAGCCTTTGAAATGTCACTTTTCAATCCCTTGAGTGCCACTGGCCTTTAAGTGAACTGACCTTTTAAAGCTATTTGTGATGACCTATTTATAGGAAAGTATTGGATTTCTGGTTCCTGTAGTTTAGTAGTGTGGACCTCAACAGTGTTTAAAACATTTACTTCAACTGATGGCCCTTAAGACTGACAGCCCCCCCGCGCTCATTTTAATACAGCATCAAGAAGTCTGTGTAGGTTCTCATTTACCGAGGTCATTGTTCTTCTTGGTAGTTCTTCTCGTTTCATCCTCTCAAAACATTTTCAAGAGCTAAACCAGTCTAGTTGAACCAAGAAGACATACCAAGAACAGCATCAAGAAGTGATGCATTGTTTTGTTTTTATGACAAAATCAATGTTGATATGAGCAGGAAAATATCATCTAAAGGGCAACTGAAAGCAACTGTGAATGTTAATCAACTGTCCATCCAGAGTAGAATTACCATGACAATTTTTAGAAATATAAATCAATAAATAAAGCCTCAAGCTTCACACCAACTCAGAAAAAAATAAGGAACAACCCATATCTTTTGCAACAGAATTGAAACATGAAAAATATAGTGCTCAACTGGAAAACTGACATGACAGATTCCTTTACATTATTGCATTGTTCAGCTCATAAGCCGTAGGTCCTAAGTTCAAATACGAACCTCTATTGACAAATGCATAATTGGCTTTTTTTTTCCCACTACATTAGTCACTCAAGATACACAACTGCATGATGTTATAGATATGGACAGTCTTCACAAATTCACCATTAAAGAAATGGTTGCTCTGATTTGTTATCTTGTACAACAGCAGGCGGCTAACTTTTGTTGCTACCAACTGTTTTGCAAGAATATTCTTCCTGGAAATTAAGATTGAAGACAATTTAGAGAACTTCCTTGTTTTTCCTG
This sequence comes from Sphaeramia orbicularis, assembly GCF_902148855.1. Lineage (NCBI taxonomy): Eukaryota > Metazoa > Chordata > Actinopteri > Kurtiformes > Apogonidae > Sphaeramia > Sphaeramia orbicularis. The sequence continues at coordinate 42,433,039 of NC_043971.1, read as the reverse complement.
TGTGTTCAATAGTTAAGCATTGTTGGCCAAAAAATGTCACCTAATGCCGTATTGTTTAATTATCATGATAATCTGTCACATATCAAACTCTGCCCTTGATCAAATACTTTTGACACAACAGGAGTGTTTGGAAGGTTTGGGGAGGATGCTGTTTGTCAAACTGAGATGGTTCTGGCCCTCAATAATTTGACTAAACCAGCAGTTTCTGTTAAGCATTCCTTTCCCCCCTACAATCCCTTATCTGATGATGCAGTCAAACATTGATGATGAGCAGGAAGAGCTCCAATTTTCCTCTTTTACGGTCTTACTTTACACTCCCTTTTGGAAAAATCTCACCGTCTTATCTGCTGAAGTGAATGATTATAGGTCTCTGCACTGGAATGAGTCTGTCTTGCTGGCATTTGGCCACGGCTTGCATCATCAGGGGAAGGAATTTGGGTGGTGAAGACAGCCTGCCCATGAGATTCGAAGAGTATTGACAAGAGCGTTGGAGTAGAGATGAGAGTCATATTATGACAAAAGCATAAAGATAAGGTTGAAGAACTGTGAAGTGGTTCCTTAAATGATGAGACAGGGCACCAAACTCCTCCACGTGTCCTTGGTCGACATGAAGGCAGGAAGTTTCACGTCTTTAAAGGCACATAACTTTAAAAGACAAATGAAAAGTAAACCTGAAATTTGAAGACTTTTTCCTCATTCAAATTAGTTTTATTTCAGAAATCCAAGGTTAAAATCATACAAGGTGTCTAAAAGACTAAGACATGTCTTAGCATTCATGCACAGTAGAAAGATGATTTTGGAAAAGATTAGACATTTTATGCATAAATGAAACTCTAAAATCTTAAAAAAAAAAAAAAAAAGTTTTTTTGTTCAAACAACTCTACCTCACAAGTTAAAAAACAATGATGAATGACAAACTCCCTGGAGATTTAATTAAGTAAGCAAGTAAGCATTTGATTAAAGAATACTCTGCACAGACAGCCCTTTTTTAACAGGAGGAAAGATAAAATAAAAACCAGAAACCAGCAGCTGGTGGCTGATCTAGCGCAGTAGGTGTTTTGTCTTCTACAAGGCTTCATACTTTTAAACTTAAAGTGAAACTATGACATATTCAGAGCACTTTGCACTCCTAAAATGTTGTGAAAACTGAGTCAAGGCAACAAAGGATAACGCCTTACTCTCCCATGGCCTGGGTTAAAACACGTCATTTCAGTTTTTACCAGCTTGACTTGTTACGACACACAGAGAGATGGGACAATAGCCTCTGCTGTGCATATGTGTGTGTCTGTGTTTGTGTGACCATACAATGCTCGCTTACATGTCTGTGTCTGCCATTTGTGTGTGTGTCTGCGTGTGTGCGTGCTGTGTAAATAGACGCAGATCCCCGAGGACAAATGATGAGGAGATGATATCTTGTGAAGTGTGCCCTTTAAAAATAGCAGGGTTGCTGTCAACATTACTCGGCTCTGGATGAGCTCTCTGTTTCTGTGTGTGTTTGTGTGTATACTCCATGATCTATGCAGACAGTACTGTGTGTGTCTGTGTTCATGTATGTATGTGTTCCTCCTCTATATGAACAAGTTTTAGCCATTAAGGACTGCCATCACGCATGACTGAGCTCTACATGGTCATTATATGGCAGTGTGTGTTTTTTATTTGTGTGCCAATAAATGTCTGTCTATGTGTGTGCGTGTGTGTGTGTGCGTGTGTGTGTGTCTGTCTGCAAAGAGGTATGAGGTACATTTAACCAGAGCTTCTGTGACTGATGTACATGGTAATGTGAAATACCGCCTCAGGGAAACACAGACAAAGAGAAGAAGCAGGAGAGATTCAGGGGTGGAGGGGTAATAAAAGAGAAGGATGAGGAGACAAAGAGGTAGTATAAAACAAATAACACGAGCATTTACATTTTATGTAATGGCTATAATTCCATCTCCCAGAAATGATATTCATACAGTACATGGCTATAGTGCAACTCCAATTACATTTTATCAGACATGTAATGCAGCTGGCGTACATTAGTTTGCTGGCATTACAATTTGTCATTTTTGCAATTTCCAAAATGTGTCAATATGTGAATGTGAAAAGAAATTGCTCACAGACAACATGCTTCCTTTTTGCCGACAGAACTGATGACCTGATCTCGTTCTGCAGCATTACAATTATTTATTATTATAGGGTTTGTTTATTCTGATTCGGTTTAGACATAAGCAGACCTTGGAAAGGAAAGACACCAAGGCTTGAGTTAACACAGAAAAAAAGTCAACAGAGATGTGATATATCTACATTTAATATTCATTTCCATTTAAAGAAAACCGAAATGCAACTATTTACTTGCTGAAAGAGTCTTCATCAGCGCTCCAAAAGGAACTCTCACACACACATCCACCAGGAGAAGTTAGGTCTGTGTCTGTCTGAGTTCTCAGATCCATCCATAGTGTTTTCTTTCTCTCTTTCATGTTATCATGTGAAGCCCTGGAGGGCAAAAACACACATTTCCACATGATAGACAAGCTACATGCTACTTAGCACAGCTGTCAATTTAACGTCTGTTCCAAGCCACACATACTTAGGGTGTATTCACACCAGGAAAGTCCGATAGTTCACTTGCTTTGGGCTGGACCAAATGTGTTTTTTCTCTTTTTTTTTTTTTTGGTATGGTTCGCTTTCACATTGTACATTTTTGTAAGTGGACCAAAATCTGTAAACAAAACCACGTGTGCTGAGGTCGTTCAGCCATTGGACAGAAATGAGCCATGTCGACAAAAGTGCTCAGTCCAAAGTGAAAGGAGAGAATCATGGAAATTTTGCGTGCTGTTTTTGTTATCGTCATAGTGATATGGTTTTTACAGATGCAGATATTGGCACAAATGTTTGAGCAGCAAGAGCGTTTGATGAAACGTCAGGTTTATAATATTGTAGAATTCATTTCTCAACAACGAAGACAGACGGCTACGGAAGACAGCGCTCGTGTACGCATCATGTTGTGACTGTTGCTCTTTTTCACGCAAGACGTAACAGGTATGAAGTTGGAATTATGCTAGTATATCAAAAGACTGTTCTCAAAAAGCATTAGTGCTACGTACTGCTTACCTGTGTGTATCTATCCTATATCACCGTTCAGTTTAGCCAGGTACAGAATTTCTTAATGCTGGTAAAGTTTGCTGGGGGTGATGAAGTCATTTATTATTTTTCTTTTCAAGCACAACAGACAAATCTAACTGGAGTTCTGAAAATGAAATGTCCGCATGTTACTGTTTTGTATAAGCACTGAATCCAACCCATACCCACACTGAAGCTCAGTTACTGGGAAGAGAATCCAAAATGATACTGGCTTTGACCTCTGCCTTTCTACAGTGTGAATATGAACTAATGCACTATTTACACTATAGTAAAAAAAACAACTGTGTCGGATCGGGTCCGGGCTGCTTTCACACCTCAAACAAACCGCACCAGGGTTCGTGTGGAACCGCGCCGAGACCACCTCTTCAGCTGGGTCTGGGTTCGCTTGTTTGGTCCGGAACAGAGTTCAGTGGTTTTTATTCACACCAGCCCAAAAGGTCTGAACCAAGGGAGCAAATGAACTCTGGTCTGTTTTAAACGGACCAAACAAGGCAGGTGTGAATACACCCTTAGATTGTCTCTCAAAAGAATTAAAACAAACATACACTGCATGGACAGAATAAAAACCCACATTCACAGTACTTCCTCTAATTGTGGGATGTATTTACCATGGCAAATTTAAGACATATTTCTCACACAATGTCACAATAAATGACACAACATCCAGAGTTGCATTCATTTTTCACTAACATCAAGTCTTCTCCAACACATCCCATAGATTCTCAATGGGGTTCAGGTCTGGACTCTGTGTTGGCTAAACCATGTGTGAAAATGATGCCTGATGTTCCTGAACCACGATTTCACAATCTGATCCTGATGAATCCTGGTGTTGACATGATGGAATATGTCTGTGTCATCAGGAAAGAAAAATGTTCAGACCTGGTCGTTCAGTACATCGGTATATCAGTAGTCACCTGATCTCATTTTATCGACACATAACGTTGCAGATGTTGCACATTAGCCAAAATTCATAAAGTTTTGGAGTGCACTACTGTCTGTACATGAACTTCAAAAGTTCAGACTCCCAGATAACAACTTAGGAATCACTGATTCTTGGTTATTAAGTATCAACAAAGTACTTAAAACTCCCACCCACCATTACACCCACCCACCAAACAACTGGTAACTGCAGTATGTGATACACACATAACACGGAAACATGATCACATACTAATTAAATGCAGTGGTGGGCCGTCAGGGCCAGCAAGGCCATCTCTGCTGGCAAAAACATCATCAGAAGCACTGACCCACATTTACAACCTAAATTCTAATATTTGTTTCATGAAATTGTATTCATTTATTCCCCTTAGACTATCCTCTTCATTTCGTAGCGTTTCTCTCGGCTGCACTTCTTCCAGTACGTGTATGTGGATGTAAGATATTTTGTCCAATCAGATTCCAGTCTCTATGTGTTGCCAGGGTTCATCTAATCTGCCCTGGGCCCTCAGAATGTGTAGTGAAGGCTCATGTAACTTAAACTGTATAGCACTGGGACTGTTTCTTTGACTAATTAGATTTAAATTTCGCCTTACAGGGTCAGCTAGCTGGCCCTCAGTTTCATCAGCATTTTTCCGTCCTCTCATTGGACAATGAGAGCTAAACTTATTTGAAATAGCTTTGACAATATTCCTTTTGATTCATGCCAATAAAGCTCATTTAACCCATAAAGACCCAGTGCTACTTTTATGGTAGTTCCCAAATGAATTATTTTCTTAAGTGATTAATCACCTTTTTTGAAAAATAATATTTTCCTCTGTATTTTGCCTTTTTTTCAGTGAATATCAGGATTTTCCTATATTTAAGTTACTGTTCAAGTAGATGTTCATAAAAACTCAGACTAAAGTTGAAGGTTATTATATCAAAAACAGTGAAAACTGAAGAAAAAGGGACTTTTTCAACAAAGAAATCAATAACTGAACATAAACCAAGTGTCTCCATCCATTGTCATTGATCCAACTCCATGGTGAATCACTGGTGCAGAAGATGACATTGTTTCCGTTCACTATGGAGCCTCTGAACGTCCAAATGGATCATATCTGATGACCATGACAAGATGACAACTGTATTTTACACCAATTATTTACATGTATTGATACAATTAATTTAACAACAGTTATGACACATTTTAGATCATTAGATGGTTTTGGTCACCAGTGGCTGTTTGGGTTTTTATGGGTTAACTGAATTTAATTGAAATTTTAACACATTTGGGGTCCAATTTTTTACATCCACAATGGCTGACGGAGGAGAGGAAAATGATTTGGTCTCGGACATAAAAAATAAAAATCCATTTTCAAGGTGGACTTTTCCAGAAAAAACAGACATAGTGAGGAGAGGTTGCCTGACGCTAGCTGGTCGAGTGGACATTCTCTGTCCTCAAGAGAGTAGAATCTTATGCCAGGAAAACAGCTGGACAGAAGAGACACTCAGCCTTGGCCTTCACAGACATAAAAAAGGACTAATTAATGGAACTGAAGCACACAGATCACCTCTAGGACAGAGACACTGAAGTTTTCCTGCACAGAGAAAGGAGGTTGAATTTTGTATTTAAATGATGAGTATCTCTGGTGCGTAGACTGTGATGTTTTTTATTTGCATTTTGTATGGTTTTGTCATGTTATTAGATAAATATTAATTCTGAACTGCTCCAGATGATGTACATGGCACAGCTGTGGTTGTCATGTCGAGGTTTGGAGTTGTCTTAAATGAGTTTACAGCTTTAGAAATAATAGTATTCACCCTCAAGACGGGACATGTCTCTCTGTCTCTCTCTCTCTCTCTCTGTAATGCCTTGTTATTTTGCGTTTTTTGTAAAGTATTGATGGTTTGTATGATTGTGACGCCATAATGGTGGTATTAAGTGAATGAAGTCGAGTAAGTCCCCACTGAAGGCCCAGGTACCAAATGCATGGCCCACCACTAAGATTAGAATAGATTGGATTTTCATTACAGTTTAGTTTTATTTAGTTTTGACTTTTTTTTTTTTTTTTTTTACTTCTAATTCAGTTAGTTTTAATTGGTTTTTAGAGCAGGTTTTCTAGTTTTTATCAGTGTTCTTTTTTTCAAATGCTTAGTTTTAGTTTAGTTTTAGTATTAGTTTTAGTTTTTTCATATCTTTTATCTTCCTCGCCAGTCATACTCATATAAATCCCATACAGGACTCTGCTGCTTTCTCTCAACTTTAGTCTGCATGTTTCCAGGTAGAGTGAGGACGAGAAGCCGACTCTAATCGACAAGTGACGAGAAGTGACGGACCGTGAAGTACCGTACGGTGCCGCCAGCTAAAATTGCTCGAGCGAAATAAATCAATTTCATATCAATCCGACATTGACAAAGACGAAAACAAAGACAATTTTATCCATAATTTGTAAACCTTTTAGTTTTATGAGCGCACAGTACAGTTTCAGTTAGTGATATTTTTTTCTTTTAATTATAGTTTTTATTTATTTCAGTTAACGAAATGTTTTTTCAATCCTAGTTTTCATCATTTTGTTAGTTTTCGTTAACAATAATGACCTTGCCCATCACTGATTAAATGTTGCTTACTTTTCAATGAAGTTAATAAAACTAATTTATTAAGGTCATTTCATACAGTGGCTGCTTGGATTTTAGAAACTGGCAATATTTTTCCCCCAGATTTTATAAATTCTTGGGGTGCATAGAAACATCAGTGTAGAAACTGCTGGTCACATCCTGATTCTTATATACAGAAAATAGTTGAATGTTGAAGTGGTTAAATACAGAAAGAAACTAAAGTATAGTTTTGAATCGATTCTTGTGGCTCTGAGGCTCTGAGTTAGGAATGCAAGTTCAACAAATAACAGTACGCCCCGAGCTGCAAAGTCACACACATGCACACACATTTGCTGAGAATTTATATGCACCGCTTCCATTAAAATCCACAGATAATGACCTACAAATCTCTCAGAAATGGACTCTCCGCCCTGCTGCCTTGTCTTGTTTTACTCCCCCATCTCTCCCACCTGTCTGTCTCTTATTGCTCCTGTCTTTCATCACTCCCTCTGCTCTGTGGCCGAAACCTATCAGAGGTTGAATCAATGACGAGATGTTGAGGGGTGTTTCTGTGTCTTTATGCATTAAAATCTAAGATCTAAGTGAGAAAAAGAAATAAATGGATGCATTTCCATATTGTGAAATGAAAGAAGACCTGCGTGTGTTTCCCTCTCATTACAGGCAGATTTTATGATTGTGTGGTTTAATGTAGTCTGGCCAGCTCTCATCTCAGTGATTCAATATATCAGAAAGTGTGAAAAACACATTGTGTATGTGTGTGAATGTGTTTGTGTGCTTTCCTTTGAGGATGCTAACTAGTGGATGCTAAATAATGCAGCGTTCTGCCGAATGCCTCTCCTCCCCGACAACATCCTGATTAGCGATTCGGGGTTTGAAAATGTTAATGCTTTTAACACAGTCACTCCTCATTCACATCAAACTGGAGGAAATAACGGGACTGGAAAATCTGCACAAACACGAACACATAGGAGCAGAACCACAGAGGCAGATTAATGCCAAAACACAAACATATGCAGACATGCAAAGACACATATAGCATATAAGCAACATACACACCGGTTAGCAAAGAGGACAGAGGACCACGACATGGGACCATTACTTGTATTATTTATCTAAACTGTCTAGGTGTGAAAAGTCCTATATAAATAAAATTTACTTACTTACTTCTAGTTATACTGTGTTGTGTGAGTCACATGTGCTTGTGTACATGTGTGAAGTTTGCTTTGGACTGTTTATGAGTAAATTACTGCCATAACAACTGCAATGCTTGCAATGATTTCTATGTAGAGGATTAGGGATGGGAGTCGAGAACCAGTTCTTTTTGAGAACCGGTTCTTAGTAGCTCGATTCCTTGAAATCATTTACCGGCCTGCTTAACGATTCTGTTCATCAATTCCGCCTTTGTTGCGCATGCGTGATGACATCTGATGCACGCTGCATTGTTTTGGTAAGAACGAAGCCAACATGGCGGTGAGGCAGAAATGCTCCAAAAAGACGACACCAGGTCCACTAGTAACACTTACAAAGCTTCCATTTCTTCAAAAGGGTGAAACCTCTCCAATATGCTCAAAATTTTGTTCACAGCCTGTGATTCATTTACAGGAAGGTCACATATGTGATGCACTGCTTAGTGATGCTTGTAAATCTAGCAGCAGAGTGAACATCAGGCTGGTTCCGGTGCGGGCAACAAAGATCCTGCCCCCTAAAATAAAAGTCTCCAAAGTTAGGGGAAAGGAAATGAGGCGCACAGCAACGGCAGACTGAGGAATTAGTAAAATGTCTTCAGTTTCACTTTCACTGCCCCCCCCCCCCCCCCCAAACCAGACCCGGCGTCATCTGTTATTATTATTTGTACATACTGTATGTTATTTTTTCTGTGCAGAGATGGAAACATAAAAGGCAGTTAATGCAGACTCACCCAATTGAACTCTTTTATTCCCTCACTCAATGAGAATCGATGAGAGAATCGATAAGAAATCGGATTGATAAGCAAAATCGATAATGGAATCAGAATCGTTAAATTCTTATTGCTTCCCAGCCCTATAAGAGGACTTTGTTGGGGGTTTTTTTCCACAACAATCCTCATATTCTCTCCCTGTTCTTCAAAGCCTCTCGTCTGCTTCTCTACAGTGGCAACACTGAGTGACCGTACCTATTGTTAGCTTAAAAAAGGAATTAGCTGTCAACAAATGACATTTTCCAAGCTTGTGCACCACAAATACAGGCAATACCAACAAAAAATATAGACCCAGACCTCTTGACTTGTATCTGCACTGACTTGTCTGAAACACAAAAGCAATACAAATAGTAGGATGCAGGTTTTGTTGAGCAGCATCACCATACGACTAGACTTTCAGAATAGCGGTTTATTGTAATTTGAACATCATATGAATTGACAAGACCAACGTTGAATGTTGTATTGACCCCCCGGCCACCTCTTTTGGCAATGAGGGCTGCCCCGCACCTAATTTGATCTATCAACCCTGATTTGACCTTGAAAATGAAGATCAAGGCCAACGCCCAAAGCACTCATCCAAGAACTTCCCAAAAAATGACGGATATCAGACGATTTGGTGAAGAATGTTCACAGTGACACTGACAGACAGACACACAGATGGAAATCATAGGGTACAACGATAACTCTGATGTCCAAGCGGAAAAAACTATCAAATACCGGAACACTGGATGGATATTTATTAAAAACAAAGGGCGCTGGATCAGACACACAGGGTGAAGATGAGACTCGGTCCAGGGTCCCACAAATGGATGGATTTTTTGTATTTGATATGTGCTGCAATGGTATCTTGCACTAAACTCATCTTGCTGCTGGTGTGAGTCATTGTAAAGACCTTAATTAATAATTGATTATTAATCAATTTTTTGTGTGTAATATTCATTCATTCATCTTCTGAACCCACTTTATCCTCACTAGAGTCGCAGGGGTGCTGGAGCCTATCCCAGCTACCTATGAGTGAAGGTGGGGTACACCCTGGATGAGACGCCAGTTCATCGCAGGGCCGACATACATAGATGAACAACCATTCACACCTATGGGCAATTTTTAGGTTGACCAATAAACCTATCTGTGCATGTCTTTGGATGGTGGGAGCAAGCTGGAGTACAAGAGAACCCACGCAAACATGGAGAGAACATGCAAACTCCACACAGAAGAGTCCCTGGTTGGAAGTTTGTAATATTATAAAAGAGAAATTCAGGATAAAAATGTTCAAGATATTTCAGTGTTAATATAATCTATGAAAGCCACCAATTAATGTAGCCCATACACTGATCCTAATAATCTTAATAGTTTAATTGCCATTAACTTAGAACCATCTGTAAATAGGACCATTTAACATTACAAGGTTACTTACAGCTTTACCTCTTAATAATATGATTAGGTTGTGAATATAAGTGAATATGATAAATGTGACTAAATGCAATATGAACAAGTGGTGCCAGGCACAACAAACCTCGCCCCTCACATGTATTTTAGTTTATTTTGGCATCAGTCCAGTTGATGTCATCATGTCCATGTGCTGATGTCAGCATAGACATAAACAGCATAGACAAATTCCGGCCATTATAAATAAATGGGAATTTTTTTTTTTTTTTTTAAAATTCATAAAAAATTTGAACTTTGACCTTCTTTTCCCAAAATGTAATCACATCTCTTCTGTATCACTAGTGGCTTTTCCATTGGACATCTGTGCAAAACTTTACTAAGCGTTGAACATTTCCGTTAAATCACAAATGTAATGATTTGTTTATTTATAACTGTGAGATGACATGAGAAGTCATTCCATAAACATGGCGACGAACATAAATATCACGTTGATTTACAGCTATATTCATTATTATTATATATTACCCCTGTACTATGTAAATGATTTGGTTTCCTGGTGTGTCCACACATACCGTGCATTGTTTCTTTTAAAACTCTTCTTTGATTGTTGTAACATTCGTCAACATACGTTTTTTTTTTTGTTTTTTTTTTATTTCTGTGACTCCAGTTGTGGAAAAACATCTTTCCATTGCAATTTTGCGTGACATACCAATTTCGCTATGCCTGAAAAACCCTCTCTTGCCAGCGCAAAAACTTTTTCAACGAAAAGTGAGAGTTCTGGCAAAATTGTTGTTTTTCCGTTAGGCAAATTTTTAATGCACAAGTGATATTCACGCAATTTCAGGGTCAATGCAAAAGCAACCACTGGCAATCTTTAAACCCAATTTGGTATGAATTCAGCCAATAGTTTTGCTGCTAAAGTGTTAACAAACAAAGAAATAAACTAAACCAAAAATAATACCCCTTGCCTCCCCTTTGGGGGTGGGGGAATAAGACTTTGTTACATTACCTCATCTTTAACCATCATTTGTATGTTACTGTCAGATACAATTTAGTCTTCAACAGCTCCCATAATCCCACTCTATGTTATGATGTCCACAGACACCTATTGTTATTTTCCTGAGTGGTATACCCCTAGGGGCAGAAATTGCATAGTGTGTCTTTGATTGTCTACCATTCGATGTGCCAAGATTATAAAGTTGAACACAGCTGGAGAGTCAGTCTGTCTGCTAATTTGTCCCATTGGCTAAACATCCTCTGTTGCTGATAAAGCATTTTCTCCATCATAAAACAATACCTCATGACAAACAATTTCCTTCTGAGTTTTGACATGAAAGCTTAAAACATTTCCAGATCCAAGAAATTGAACTTTTATGTGTAGCATCGCTTTAATCTAAAGATGGGTAGATTGCCAACATCACTGCAGACCACTGACAAAAAAAAAGGCATTCCTGCACATGTGCACTGGGCAGAAACAAACTAGGTTAAGAAATGAACATTTTTGGCACAGAGGTGGGTGAGCAATTTTCATGGGAGTGAATGCTTTTTGGGTCCAGTATCCAGATGCCATGATTCATTTGTGAAGTTTTCCCTTAATAAAAACATAAAACCATGGGGTTTCTGGGAAATGTAATCATGGTTTCTCAAATAACAAGCACTAACAATGGTGTATAATGTCATCCAACGTGATCATTACAGTCATGTTTCTGCTTAAATCAGATGTTTTAAAATGTCTTTAATGGCACTTTCAACATCTCCCAGCTGTACACTGAGCAGAGCAGCCCAACACTTTGTTTACAGGCAAAAGGAGTTTATACTCGACTTCTAAAATGAGGCAACATGAAACCAACTCACACCGCAGCACAGAGCATTAAAATGCAGAGACGCGAAACGGGTATGTGTTTTATTCCCCCTTGTTTGAATTTTGGGCAGTGCTTAGCAAACAAGGTGAAAAGAATGAGCTCCAGATTGCTGAAAAAAAAGAAAGCAAAAAAAAAAAACAAAACAAAACAAAAAGTGACAGAGAAAGACTTTATTTTTTCAAATGACTGAATTCAAATGAACTCACAGTGCAACAGAAAATGTGTTCAAATTAAAGAGCCTGAGGCAGAAAGGGAGAAATAAACATGCTCTGCACGCTTGCTTTTGTTACTGCTTTCTGCCTTTTGGTTTAAAAATGGAGCAGCTTTGGAGGAATTCTACATCCATGTGCCATTTTAGATTTACAGAGAAAACAGTAACCTTGTAATACGTTCAGTAATGAGTAGTTTAATTTACAGTACTTGTTCTCTCACTGTAGGAATATGGCAGCTCGTCTCTTCACCGAACTGCATTCTACTGAGAATATGTACTTACGCTAAAGGTAAAAATGTAAATTGCTTCATTTTCAAGGTCAATGGCTGTGTGATTTTCTTTGACATGAAGCCGTGCTACTGTGATATAGCGAGCATCGAGGTTAATCTGTTTTGATGTTTTCAGTAGGTGATCTCCCTCTCTCCCTCCGTCTGATGATGCAACCTCCCCTCACTCCTTACCAAACGGTGCTAACTAGTGCCCAGACTCTAGGACCGTCTCCCGTGTGCCTTCTCTTTTTTTTTTCCCCCTACCCCCTCTTCTTTATTTGTCTTTGTTTTTGTTTTGTTTTTTTCACTGCTTACGATTCAAATGCCTTCCCTGGAAGCACACGGCGCGCCAATCCAGCCAAACAAATCTGACTGAGTTGTTTATCACAAGCGTTTGAATGTCAACTTGGCAAAACCTGCAGCTATAGCTGATGTGTGGAGAGGAATGAGAGTAATTACACACACTGACAGACACAAACGCACACCAAAAAAAAGCTTGCAAGAGATGCAACAGTGCAATCAGAGACGCAAACACATGCTGTTTTTTTTTTTTTTCGTTTTTTTTTTTTAATAAACAGACTGAGGCGATGCTTTCATGTCGTCTTCTAGTTTACTGTATGATGAAGCCATTAACTGTCTGTCTCTCTCTCTCTCCATCTTTTCTCTGTTTGTTTATCTCTCTACAGCTCTTTCCTGCGATCTCTCGTTTCCCCTTCTCTCTTTCTTCAACCACTTTCTTCCCATCCACCTTTCCTCTCATTTCCCCCCTTTCCCCTTTCTGTCTGACTCTAGTTCAATGATTGGAGACTTCAAAATTGCCACTGAATTTCATCATGTACCCCAGTCTTCTTCTCTTGCTGCCCTTGTTGTCTCCTGCCAAACACACACAATGATAATGCAAGCACACACGCAAGCACATGCTAACATGCCACCAAAATCTACCATTCAGGGTAACAATCAACAAATCCGAGTGCAAAACAATTGAGGGGGAAAAAAAGGGGGCTGGGAAGGAAGAAAAAAGGCTGGAAAAAAGAAAAAACAGCGGGAAGAAAATTGGAAGTTCCGTGTTTGCAAAGAGTGAAAAAATATTTATTGAAGCGTCAGATGCACACAAATCAACAAAAGCACACAGAGCAGAAGACGGAGATAAGAATGGTTGGAGCATAAAATGCAAATAGGAAAGCGACGTGTTTGGAGCTCAGTGTTTCCCTCTGGCTGCAACGATCTGCTATTCATACAAATCATAAACACTTGTATAAGAACAGACTGAGATGCAGGTAGGAGCGCTAATTACCTGGGGGGGCCTCACGATCTGCAAATCCAAAAACTGTCAGACACATGTGCTTTTATTGTGATGTAAATGCACGTGTTGTCTGTCGTGTGTTGTGCTTGGAGTTGGTATTAGGTGTTCCAACAGTAGAATGTTTCAAAAAAAGACGTGTGTCCCTATGAACGGTGACAACATCTGTGTGTAACGGAATGAAATACTATGTTTTTGGTCTTTGCGCCTAGAAAATGTCATGAATCTTCTGCTCAGATCACTGCTATGAGTCCACAGCAGACAGTAGCTGTTCAACTTTCAGCAGAATAATATGATCATGTTCTGGGTGAAAGGAAGACAAGCTTATTCCTTATTAACATTTTTAATTTCACAGGCATTTTGGAAATATCGTTAGTATTTGAAGAATGAGCCACTGCCAGTTTAGTACTTATTAGACTTTAACCCTTAAAAACCAGCAAATTCCAAATTATAATTTTTTGTCTTTTCCAAGTGATTTATCACTATTTATTATAGTATTATCCTCTGCGTTTTGCATTACTGTACTTTTTAATTTTATTTACTGATTGTGTCAATGTTCATTAAAGGTCAAAGTGAATTTGAAGGTTATCAAAAGAGAGAAAACTGAAGAAGTGACTTTTTATGCAAAATATTTCATTAACCCATAAAGACCCAGTGCTACTTTTAGGGCAGTTCCCAAATGAATTTTTCTCTCTATTCTTAAATGATTTATCACCATTTATTACAATATTATTCACTGTATTTTGCATTTTTTTCAGTGTAAATCATGTATTTTCCTATGTTTAATTCACTGATCATCTAGATGTTCATAAAAGTTCAGATTAACCCTTTCATGCACGAATTATGTTTATGCATTTGGCAGACGAATTATGAGAACCTTAATCATTTTCCCTGAGTGTTTTCATTTCTCTTTAAACATGAAAAAAACAATGTGATTGAAAAAATTCTTATTAAAAATAAATAAATAAATAAATAAACAAACAGATAAAATAAATAAAAAGAAAAAAAAACATTAAAAAATAAAATATAATAATAATAATCAGCTGGACACCATGCATTTAATTTTTAAAGCAACGAAACATGTATTTACTGATAAACTGTGTGAAAACTATGGGGGGGCTTGTGATTCTGGGAGTTTATGCTCAGGGGAGATCTACACAAGGTTACCAATTCATGTCAGAAAAGATACGTTGTGTCTTAAAACTTTAATAAAGATATGTGTAAAAAAAAAAAAAAAAAAAATCCACGAATACACAAGAGAACAGCTGTAGAATAGCTGTCCACTGTAGTGACCAGTATGCATTAAAGGGTTAAAGCTAAGGATTATTATATCAAAAACTGAGAAAACTGAAGTAAAAGTGGCTTTTTCAGTGAAATGTACAATTAGCTGAACATAAACCCAGTGTGTCCATCCACAGTCACTGATCAAACCATGCAAGTGCACACACCCCCCTCCCCCATTACACACTGCTATACCAAGAGATCAATTCCACAGGAAACACTGCACTGATCTTTGTATTTCGTTTGAGACATTTAACATATTAGAAAAGATAAAAACCGTTAATACAAATGTTCTGCAGTAGCTGACATATGATCAGTGTTTGACAGTTGCTTCAGTACCAGTATAAAGCTTCTATCTATAATAGGTTTTTGCAACTTATTTCAAGGGTGGAGGTTGAAACATTCCCCTATGAAATGAGACAACCCTTCGAGACCCGTTACATCATCAGTAGTGATCGATGCTACTATAAACAGATGCGACAACTTTATTTGCGAAAGTATTCCCCATGCTGTCAGCAGCTGTAACTGTCTCTGTTGCATGGGCTTTGGTCATCTTTTTACGGCTATCAACCACAAAAATGCAACCTATAACACATTGAAACGGTATTAAAGGGATGATCAAATGATTACGTTGTTTACGAAGAAAATACGTACATTTTTATGTTTCTTTCATCACACTGCTGCACTTTTTTGCTGCGTTTACCTCCATCTTGCCGATGATGCAAAACAGAATTATGGAAAATTTCTCATACCCCTCCATTTGTAGAGTGATCCTGAAAAATCTCTGTTTCGAGGGCCCTCCCTTATAGCCCTTCCCCTCCAACTCATCGAGAATTGGGACACCACTACCTAGGGATGGGAATTGTTACCTCCGCCAAGGAGGTTATGTTTTGCCAGGGTTTGTTTGTTTGTCTGTTTGTTTGTCTGTCCGTTAGTGTGCAACATAACTCAAAAAGTTATGGACAGATTTGGATGAAATTTTCAGGGTTTGTTGGAAATGGGATAAGGAAGAAATGATTAAATTTTGGTGGTGATCGGGGGTGGAGGGGCCCACGGGGGGGGTCACTGATCAGCCTTGGTGGAGGTCTGCGGTCTCCGAGTGCTTCTAGTTAAGAATTTTATGATTCCCATTCCATTATCGATATTGCTTGTCGATCTGATTCCTTATCGATTCCCTTATTGATTCTCATTGGGTGAGGAAATAAAAGAGTACAAACAGGTGTGTTTGCATTAACTGTCTTTTATATTTCCATCTCTGCACAGAAAATATAACTTATACAGTATGTACAAATAATAACAGACGACGCTAGGCCGGTTCGGCGGGGGGGGGGGTTGCAGTGAAAGTGAAACTAAAGATGCTTTACTAATTCCTCTATTGCTGCATTTCTACTACGTGGAACCGGTTCGACTCGGCTTGGCTTGTCTCCCGTTGTTGTGCACCTCATTTCCTATCCCTTCTTACCTTCAGAAACTTGTATTTCAGGAGTTACGACGTTTGTTGCCCACACCGGAACCGGCACAGCGTTCACTCTGCCACTACATTCACAAGCGCCGCTGTGTATCAAATACGTAACATTCCTGTAAATGAATTACATGCTGTGGACAAATGGTTGAGGATATTGGAGGGATTCCACCCTCTTGAAGACATGGAAGCTTTGCAAGTGTTCCAAGTAAATGGACTTGGTGTCGTCTTTTTAGACCGTTTCTGCCTCAATGCCATATTGGCTACGTTCTGACCAAAATAATGCAGCGTACGTGTGACGTCATCGCGCATACACAATGAAAGCGGAATCAATAAGCAGAATCGTTAAGCAGGCAGGCAAACAATTCCAAGGAATCGAGCTACTGGGATCCGGTTCTCAAAAAAGAACCGGTTCTCGATTCCTATCCCTACCACTACCCCTTCACGTGAACACGCCAAATGGAGGGGGAAGGCTAAGGGGGAGGGCCAAGGGGTGACATGGGATGGGGCCTTAGGGCATTTTGACACAGTGTACCTGAGTCCATATCCAAGTACGTTTAATCCCAAAGTTCACTTACTTTTATCCATGTGAATGCAAACGTTCCATAGCTGAGTCCAGTTGAGACTCCTGGGTACGGCCAGCCCAGACTCTGGCATGGTTTCTTTCCACATGAATGCGAACCGTGCCCGAGACCGAACATGACCTAGTCAACATTCCAACAGCGGAAATTACCTAATCACCACGAGACCATAGATGGCACTCCAATTGTTTCCTGAAAAAGCCTCAGATCTGCACGGCACGGCCTCATCTTATCGACCGAACCACTCAGTGATATATCAGGGAAAAGGAAAGTCACTCCTCTTCACTTTGCCTCAAACAGGTTAGATAGATATGTAACCCACTCTTAGGTAAGTAACTCTAGTCTAGGTTCGGAAGGAGCCAAGTGTCATAAACTATTACCATAAATGAATGCAAAAAGGCAAGGTAAGTTGAAAAATCTGTAACATTTACTGGCGTATCAACAAGTCAGTATACAATTGTATAGAAAATGCATAGAAACACAAAAATAAGAGAAAAATAAAGAAAATAAAAAATGGGCCCTTTCAAATAAACAAGTCGTCGTTTGTCAGTCTGTCAGTCTTCCCTTGAAATGTTTGTTGTGATCACTTAGAGTTTGTCAATGTCTTTTAAGTGTTTCTTTCCTTTAAAATGTTCCTGCGACGTTCAAAATCTGATGCTCTCATAAAAGGAATGTGTGTAACAGTCCTGGCGACTGGCACTGTCCTACCAGCAGATGGAGCACTTCTGAGTCAATCTCTGGTTCTAACTGGGAAATCCTGGTTCCAGCTGGAGATCCTGGTTCCGACTGAATCACTCTGGGAGGCTCGCCATCAATGGATAAGAATCTTCAAAGTGGTCCCAACTCTGTCCTTAGACCTGACCTATTTGTTACAACAGGACTTTAAACTTCATTCTAAATGTTGTACAACATTCATACTAAAGCACAACAATCACATAAAACCAAATATCATATTCTGTGTATCATTAAATGGTAATATGCTTAGGCCTTCTGTCACACTCCAGTTCAAAAGCTTTACCTCTCAAAACTCAATATCATAAATCACTGTGTGGTAAACTAACACACATTACTTTACAGTAGATCTATCACAAAAAGTCAATTAAATCAAGTTATAATATCCTTAATAAGGAAATACCATATACTGTGCATAGCAATTAAACAATTAACCAGAAACGATATCTAGTCTCAAACAGAATACCTCTATTAATGTATCACTTCACCCACAGTAAATTGTAACACTATGGTTCAGACATAAACATTTACTCTTTTCATTTAAATAACAATACAAAAATAACAATACAGACCATAACACAGAAATATACTTTTTTTTTTTTTTTTTACGTATTTCACATCATCTACTACCACCAAGTTCCTCACATGGTTACAGATTAACCAAAAGGAAAACTGCGGTTCTACTAAAATATTAAATTAAGAATCATCATTACCAACACGATACTGTACTAATTAAATGCGCAGTGTTTTCAGTTACTGACACAAAAAGTTATAACCAGCACTAACTATGAACAAGGTCTCATTCACAGTAACGTTCAGTGAACATGCAGCTAAACTGCACCGCGTTGCTCTGCTCACACAGTTAGCCACATTAGCTTTATTCGGTTCGGTAGCTTACCGAGGTAATAGAAGTGAAAGACGGGGTTTTCCAGTTCCCCGACGTCTTCTTCTGTGTCCGCTTTCTCTGTCGCTGGGTTAGCTGACAGAAACTGCCACTAAAAACCGCCACAAATCAACTTAAAACATATTAACAATAGTTTTCCTCTCTTCCTTTCTCGTCGCCATTTTCAGATCTCCCTGCCTCACACAAGATCACGTAGTTGCGTCGTGACCTGTCAATCGAGTGCAACTAGGGGCGGGATATCATGTCTGATTGGCTGATCGTTCATCCCAGTTCCCTAAAGGGACATTACACACTATTTTAATGCATTTGCTCTATATTTGTTTTCCAACCTTTCTAACTTTTTTTTTTATGTATATTCATACCTGGTTACAGATACAATACAAGTACATTACAAGTATTGCCTGTGAACACAACTGCCGCACAGTTGATGACGTAAGGGTTTGTCTTCTTCTGACTTCTGCATTGTTGGATAGTGACAGAATTCCTTCTACACCGCCACCTACTGTTTCAGCCCTGTAACACCCACTCATACTCAGGCATGGGCCACGATATGTGCTTGTGAACGCAACATCTGCTGGAAAGGTGTGAATGTATTCAAGTACGGTACAGACTGGGGTACGCTGTGTGAAAGCGCCCTTAGGGCCAGATCTACTAAGGTCCCAGTTTGCGTGTACTAATTTGCGTGTGCAATCTAGAATTTTGTATGTGGGGTTGAACCACAGTTTGCATGTGATTTACTAAGATTACTTGCACAAATTACAACAGGTACAAAGTCTTGGAGACCGCCCTATTTAAATGAGAATTTTGCGTGCGCTGCTGGAGACAATACACTGTAAAAACTGGTCTGGGATACAGCAGCACTAATGGGAACAGTGACTGTAATGATCCAGACGCACAGAAATGTAAAGTTGGAGGAGTTTTGTCATAGAAGGTATTGCATGACTCATTCATTCAATTATTTTTCATTTTAGAGGTGTGTGTGTGTTGGGGGGGGTGTTGTTGGATTGACTGTCACGCGCACATAATTTTTTCACACTAGCCTAATGTCAGTGCATATTTTTCATCACATTCGTCAGATCAAGTAGAAAAGAATCATTCCAAAAATGTTGACACAAGGGTGCAAAATGCGTTCTCTGCAACTTGTTTCCTCGTTTCGATGTGTCCTTTTCATGACAATACCCACTTCCACGTGTGCACAATTACGCATACAAACCATTTGCACCTCCTTTTGAGACGTGTTAAATATAGGCGCAGTTTCCATCAGCAAAATTGCTTTCAGGTTTGATAAATCACTTTGCGTGTGCTAAACTAATATATTTACATTTTCTTCTCCCAGCACACGCACAACTGTGTGTAAATGGCCCATACTGCATATTCATTGTGGCAAATGTACTAACTGGATGCAGATGTGTTATTTTGCACCTTTGAAAGAGGCAACCCACTGTTAGTAAATCAGTTTCTACATTTTTTTGCATGTGCAATGAGTTTGCACATGTTTTTATACACACAAACCTTTAGTCGATCTGGCCCATAGTCTTTTCATCTGGACTGAGGGTAAAGAGCTGCAGAGAAAAGTGAAATATGTCAAATCCTTGCATGTCTTCACCCATTCCTTCAGCTCAGCTTTAACTCAGTGCAGAGGTAACATCACTGTTTTACTGATCAAACAGCTTTTATTTAGCTGAAACAGTGGCATTCACTCTCTGCTCTGATGATTATTACACATATATAATTCTCTTTTCTGCATTAAAATACAACCAGGATACAAAGAAAATATGCACAACACAAATCTTTGTGATGCTGATCAATAGAGATGTTTGTTTGACATTACTTTGTCACTGTGTCTTTGAATGTAGAAAAAAAGCATTGCTCTTGAATTAAGAAAAATTATTGCTTAAAATAAGGAGGAAACATTGGTTGGTTGTGTTGTACATTGTTAGAGCTCATTTCTAGATCATTTGTACTCAAAAGGAGCTGCAAATTATGACCTAAAAAAGGGAAGATACATGTTCTAAAAACAGGTCGACATTCTTGCACTGCCAAGATATTTTTTCTATCAGAACTTAATAATATCCCAAAATAAGTAAATTTCCCTTTCTTGAAAATCACTTTTTGCAGTGCACTTAAGTTTCAGGGGGGAAAAAATCAACCTGTACAGACCAAAGTATAAGTGTTTAGTGTGACCTCCCTGCTCATTTAGCATGTCTTTAACTCTCTGCAGTTTCACACCTGGTTTCATTGAAGACTTTTGAGACATTTCCCATTTTTTGTACTAGTTTTTATCATGGGAATGAAAGACACACAGTAGTGACTTTAACCAGAAGTCATGATTTTATATGTGTGGGGTTTTTTTTTTTTTAATACTGTGCATAAATGTCGCAGATTTTCTTGCTGTGCATCATTAAAAGAGATGAAAGAATAAATGTCTGGTGATTACATCTCTGCACACACAACAAAGCTGAACATGGACTTACACAGTTCTTTATGAATGTAAAGGATGACAAATCCCAGTCGTTTCACAGCTCTGAACTCTCAGCAGAATAGTTTCATATTTTTCACATTTTTTACATTTGAACAAAGACCAGTTTTTGTTGCTGAATATGCTTTATATTCATGCATATAAGAAGTCGTATAATTTTAAGATCATATCTAAACCGAACGGCCTTGGCCTTGAAACTCAAACGATGCTTTAACACAAAAGCCTGGGTTTTCTTATTTCTTGTAGTGCAGATAGGAAATATGTCTTTCAAGATGACAGTTTTAATGGCCTTGATGGTTTGGTTGGAAATCTTTAGTTCACTGAAGAGAAAATGTGTCGATAAAAAGACACAGGATTACAAGATTTATTTATATCATTCTTGTTGTTGCACTTTCTCTCTGATTCTGTATTAATTCTGCAATTTTACATTCAAATTGATTAATTTAGTTTTCTTCAGTTTTCAAGCTACATCACAGTTTCTGCTGTCACTGGGCTAAAATTCCATAATTAGCTTTGAGTATTTTGGAAATAAAGTGATGTGAGAGAAATCTACTGCATCAAGAAAGACTGTATCTTATTTTTTATTTATTTTTTTTATTTATTTATTTTTAATTTTCAAAGAGGTAGAGATTAAAAGCAATTACAGGTTAATTACAGATTACTGCTTTGTATTGATATCTATTTCAAATATTTAACCTTTTGATCTGAACAGAGAGGAGAGAGATGCAGATGGAAGGTGTCCATTTTGGAATCCTGGTCCTTCTGCCCCTGATTTCTACCTCCTGCACCTTTAAGAAGAAAAATGTAAATTGTGATAGAACAAAAAAAAATGTCTGATTAAATTAGTTCATGTTCTTTATAATACACTGTTGACCATAAAGTTGGAATAATTCTGTTTTCAGACACATTCCTTTTTATTCCTGTTTATACATACATAAAAATCTAAATCTTACCAAGTGTATTTTTCTCATTTCTAGTCAAGACATCTCATCACACTTAAAATAAGACATAATCACCTAAAGAGTAACTTTTCAGTGAGATATAAGAACTTATACTTTATTTACTTTATTTATTTTTTTTGCTTAATTCAAGATTTTTTTTTTTTTTTTTTTTTTGCTTAATTCAAGATTTTTTTTGCTTAATTAAAAAAAAAAAAAATCTGCCAGTGGAACAAGTGGAAAATCATCCTGGTAAGATTCCTTGAAATAAGATTTTCAAGATCTATTGTCCAAAAATAAGTTCTTATATCTTACTGAAAAGTTACTCTTTAGGTGATTATGTCTTATTTTAAGTGTGATGAGATATTTTGAGAAGAAATGAGAAAAGTACACTTGGTAAGATTTAGATTTTTTTCCAGTGTAATCACCTTTGACCAGGTGCAATGATTATATACTGAGTCTCAGTTATACTTCATTCATCAAGAATGAAATGCATTGTCACAATCATTTCATGAGAAGGGATAAAAATATTTTATTCCAACTATATGGACAATAGTATATAAATAATAGCTCTAATAAATGATCTAATAATCTTCCCATTAGGTTAGATGTTGGATAAAAACTTGTCAGACCATGAACACCCACAGTAGATTTAATAAAAATAAGGCTGTAAGATGAACACACAGATGAACAAAAGTCAAACCATCATCTGTGCCATTAGTGGATGACTAAAAACGCTGAAAATGCCAATCTTTCAGATCGCACTTTCATCTCTGAAGTGAGGTCATTTCATTGTTGAGCTGTTTATGAAAGGAAGTTGGTCACAAAGCCGACACGGAACTGAGCTCTGTGTGACTTTAGTAAAATGTTGTGGCATTTACCATCACAGGCTGGTCAGCTGACCATCTGCTATCTGTAACACGTGACGTTACATTTCCACTGAGGCTTACATCAAAAGTTACTTCCATAAAAGGATTTCCTCTCAGCTAACTTCAGGAAAACCAATACGTGTGTGTTTGTGTGTGTGTGTGTGTGTGTGTGTGTGTGTGTGTGTGTGTGTGTGTGTGTGCGTGTGTGTGTGTGTGTGTGTGTGTGTGTGTGGTCCAAGTCAGACACAGAAAATGGACTTAATCTCATCTAGCCAATCCTTAATCATGTCTTTCCAGTTCTTCCTCCGGTTTCCATAGCAACAACCTTCCACTTCTTTTGAGGTATCCTCTAAAGTGGCCGTGTGTTCATAGGTAAGTACAGCTCCGTGGTAACTTGCGTCTATTTCCTCCTCAAGGCTAAGACTGAAGGCCTTTGTATGAATCAAATCAGAGCAGTTTTACTACGTCTGGTGAAGTTCCTGAGTTGTAGAGTAGTTGTTACATTGCAAGACGAACCAAGGCCTTAACTCAGTGTTACAATAGATGAATGAGATAAAGCCACACTAAAACATGAAAAAAAAACCATTTTGCTCTTTTGTATGAATTTGCTCCAGTATGCACACCCTGTACACAATAATATATATTTATATTGTAAAACATTTTCCTCTACATCCAGGTCTATCATCTGCTTTTTAATGGTATTTCATGAAAATAAAACATAAATAAAATGGCTTTCAAAGGTGACATTTTTAAAAACTCTATTTGTGTGGCAAGAAAAACAAAAATACCAAAGAAGGATGGTATCACACCTCACTTTGCACATGTATATTGTGGTTTTATGTAATGATCCTATGAATGAAAGAAGTCATGATACATCTGTAATTTTCCTGCACTTTAAAGATGAACACATGTAGTTGTCTGGTCATATAAGGAATACATTTCAATGACCCTAACACTCATATGTTCAGTTGTTTTGCTGCTGAACTTCATGGCAGATACAGCCTCTGGCCGAGGTCAGGGGTGTCACGGATGGACAGCCCACTACTTTTTGATTCATAACTTTTGAACAAGACAAGTTTAAGACAAATCTTGCACATAACTGGAAAGCTCTAAATGCCATGTTAAACATACTCAAAGGACAAAATTTTGTTTCAAATATTTTTAAATGAAAAATATCAAAAACTACTGTGTCACAGATGGACAAAAAATGTATGTCTATTTTTTGCAAGAATAACAAAATTCTCAAAAGTGAAGTTCCTATGACATTTTCATCCTAAAATGTATTCAGTGTATACCCTCTATTTTACAACTTAATAATTGGTTAGAGGAAAAACATATTTTATCATACCTAAACAGAAAGAGTTTTGAAAAATGGCAGCGACATGGATGGACAACAAAAGTAAATATCAAATTAAACATTTTTTATTTCAATTATCAATATCATAAACATTTATTTACAACATACAAATAATATTAACATTATATTCAAATGTATTTTGCATAGATATATGCATTTATTGATTTTAAACACTGTGTGTTTAGAATATGAAAAAAATAATATAATAGTCAAATATCAGTCTATTTGGAATAAATTTAGTTTATTTATTAGAGTTTATAAAATGAATCCAGAATGACGGCAGAAAACTTTGTCACTTTCCAAACTTTCACACTCATAAAACTCCTCCAATTTTTTTGTCACAAATTTTTTCTCATTTTAAAATACATTTTCCTGAAAATGTAAGTAAATACCTACCCAAAATGTAAGTTTGGTGGAGATTATTGTAATTTAATTGTTTTGACCAGATGTTAACCTTCCCTTGACTTCGCCCCTCTGTATGTTCTGTATCCAATATTATTATTATGAAGTCCACGGTGTCAGCACTTTAAAGTCCACAACAAACAATGCTTTTTCTGAGGGTTTGTATGGGATTAGAGTTGGTGTTGTGTAGTGACTGTATGTACAGAGATATGTTGAGAAGCAAAGGTTGTGTGGGAAGAATTAAAAAAAAAAAAAAGAAGAAGAAGAGAGAAAGAGGGGGGAAAACCCGATTAGAAAAATATCCGTATTAGTGTAATGGATTCATTCAATTGGCACATTGCCTGTACTCCCACCTAATATCATGAAAACTGCTGCAGTAGGTTTTTAAAATTATACTGAGAGACAAAGAAACAGACTTAGGCAAAACCACAGTCCTTTTGGAACTGTTTTATAGAACTATTTTATATGACCTTTGATGCAATGTCCATCAAAAACACACAGGAAAATATAGGAAATATGCACACAGCCTAAAAAGACAAAAAACTGAACTAAATGCACTGTAAAGTATAAGGTCAGTATTGACTCTTGACCCCATGACAAGAAGCAGCACAAACAGTTAGATACATCTGACATGTGTTGAATGAAACCTGGTATAAAACATCAGTAAATTAATGCAATAAACATAATATCTGAACAAAAGAGTTAAAGACATGTTAAGTGCAACAGCAGGTCACATTAAGTACAACCACTTTGATTTATAGCAGCTGTTTTTACCTTGAAACTGATATTTTTCCTGCTGTATGTACTTTCATTCTATCTAGATTTTATCAAAAAAGAGTGATAGTTCTTTTTTTAAAATGGAATTATGCATTTTAAAACATTTCCCTGTGGTCTACATAAACTGTAAATGCTCTGCTTGGGTCTGAATTCTTCATTAATTCAACTCCACAGCTCCATCTTCAACCGTGTTTCTGAGTAATGACACCAGAAAGGTTGTTTTAAGCGCTGGCCCTTTAAATGCAAATGAGTCACCTCACACCCCACCCCCTCCAGGTTCTTGGCTGCGCTGCTCTGTCCTTTTCAACCAGCAACTGAACATTTTAGGTAATCGGCTCGAAGTTTGGACATATTTTCAGTCTGGACTACAACCGCTGCTGCCGACAAACAATTATCTCGTACTCTGAGAAATGTTTGTGGGAAGTCTTGACCTTATATGTGCAAAAGTCATGACATAACTAGTTATAGACACAACAAATTAAGCAGGAAATAAAACGGGTTGTAGAAATCCACTTGATTTTTGCCAAAATGAATATAAAGATAGTATTGCAGCACCTGGAGGGTTCAAATTCAAACTTATTTAACTATCAGGGCCCGAATACACAAATAAATGAACCAAAGACTAATAAAAGTGGGTTTAGCAAAATATGACCCCTTTAATACAGAGACTGAAAAATGTTTGTGGTCATCAACTTTACTAAACCAACAAACCTTATGTCGGCCTGGGACTTTTGCACAGTAGTTTCTTTACACATGTTCACCTTGAAAATGTTTTGTCCTCTTGAAGTAATTCTGCTCTTTTATGAAAAAATGCACACCACAGCTGATGGATCAGTCGTCCCAGTCTACTCATGTATGACAACATGGATGGATGTACAACAGGTAGTGTGAACTACTGAGGAGAATCATATATAGAACTAGAAGCACTTGGAGAGCGCAGACCTCCGCCAAGGCTGATCAGTGGCCCCCCCCGTGGGCCCCCCCACGCCAAGGAGGTTATGTTTTTGCCAGGGTTTGTTTGTTTGTTTGTCTGTCTGTCTGTTTGTCTGTCCGTTAGTGTGCAACATAACTCAAAAAGTTATGGACAGATTTTGATGAAATTTTCAGGGTTTGTTGGAAATGGGCCCCCCCGTGGGCCCCCCCACTCCCAATCACCACCAAAATTTAATCATTTCTTCCTTATCCTATTTCCAACAAACCCTGAAAATTTCATCAAAATCTGTCCATAACTTTTTGAGTTATGTTGCACACTAACGGACAGACAAACAGACAGACAGACAAACAAACAAACCCTGGCAAAAACATAACCTCCTTGGCGGAGGTAAAAATACTAGCAAAGTGGAAAACAGAATGTTGTGTTTCTTCTGTTATGTATAATATAGTTGACAGCTGAACTCTCTAATACGGTGTTTTTCAACCTTGGTGTAGTGGCTTTACCTCTAGTCACTACAACGGTGTGGAAGGGTTCAACCTGTTGTATTTTCAACGCGTGAATGAACGAATGTCCAGCTGGGTTTCTTTGTGTTTGGATATGCCAATCCATTTATTTTCCAGTATAAAGTCCAAGAGTTCATTACAGTTCACAATTGTCTTTCCAAATACTCTCTACATATAAACAAAATAGGCTTCTTAATACAAAAGAAAACATTCCAAACGCCGACCAACTCAATCTCTCGCTTTCACGTTTCACCGTCTGAAAATTGTTTGGGGCTGTCTTCACACACACCTCGCCCACCTCACACAGCAGGTATATGCAAGTTTGCCACACCTAAGATGAGTTGCATCTGTGGCAATCACAGCCACGCCCACTAAACAATTAGTAAATTAAGGTCAAAACAAAAAAGAGGAATAAACAAGCAAAACTGTATTTTGGCTCCAACATTTGGGGTCGCCTGGGATTCAAATGGGGTCGCCTGAAATTTCTAGTACAGTCTACTCTCGTTAAACCGCCCGCCGTTATACCGCCATTTTCGCTCACCGCCGACCAGAACCATTGCACAAAAATCCCCAATGCATTATTCCATTAGCTACTGCCATTTCCGCCTATCACCATCCGCCAGCCCAGTTCCATGCACAAACAACACTTATACCATTGATTTCCCGACCGTTATACCGCCAGCGTGATTGCCATCGAGTACACATAAATTTTAACAATGCACTGAAACAAACGCGCCAGACGCTGATCGCAACAAGCTACGAGTAGGTCTACGGAACGGCCACCGTTCATTTATCGCAGAACACTCAGTAGGTCAGGATGTCGGGAAGAGGATGTGGGATTAAGCCAAAGCCTCAAGATGATGGGGTGTCATTTCCCGACACGGTATAATAATGCTTAAAATGTTTCCCCACTTTAAATGATCCCTTACAACATATCAGAATCAAGATTTATTTAGAAACGCAATTAGAACGGGTTAACGGAGGCAGCATAGACATCATATAGTAAAGACATGCACATTATGGACGCAACCCGTTGTAACGCCATTTTCGCTATACCGCCAATTTGGCCGTGAACGGAAGTTGGCAGTATAACGAGAGTAGACTGTAATTGATGAAAATAATTTAAAAAAAAAAAAAATTACTCATAAAAAATATATGTTGAGTTGAGAGAGACAATCCCAACACATAAAAGACATGACAAACTGTGAGTCTGAAACTGAAGCACTGTGGTTCTGTTTATCTTTCAAATGTTCATTGTGGTCAGTTTCAGATGCTGCAGCTCTTTCATAATTCATAGTTTGAGTTCTTGTTTGTTCAGTATTAATTGTCAGCCTTGTAAATCCAAGCTGGACTGACTGTACATATCCTGACCAAGTAAAATAAAATTCTCACTTTGTGCAGTAATCTACACCTGGCTTTTCTGCCTCTGTCCATAATAATATACATTATATAGACTAAATGTAGTCTAAAATTAGTGTTTATTTGCAACATAGAATAGCAAACCAAAAACAAATTAACTTTAGCAAAAAAAAAAAAAAAAAAGTCTCTGTTTTGAATGTCTGGGGTCGCCAAAAATTTTTGATGTTAAAATGAGGTCACAAGCCAAAAAAGGTGGAGAACCACTGCTCTAATAACATGACCCAGCTGAAGTTATTCCAATCCAGTTTGTGAAAATTAAGTTTTTTTGTGATTTTTCAGGAGTTTGCTTCAAATTTGGCTGATGTTTTATGAAACATGACAAAATAAAGAAAAACATTATAAAATCTAGCTGTTTGTTGTAAAGTTATCTCGCTCCAGAGGTGAGTGTTGAACTAATAAAAAAAAATCTACGTTACAGAAATAGCGTGCAGTAACTTTTATGTTCACCTGGGTTGGATTAATGACTGTCAGTTGTTTTGTTCTGGTCAGAGAATTGTGGGGAATAGTTAGATCACTAATGGGTTGAAGTGAGCGTTGTCCAGCTGTGGACTGGTCGCAAGTTTCCACAACACAAAGTTCAACACAACAGGAAGTCAAAGGTTGAGAGGTTTCACAGTGCTTCATGTTCTCGTCTGCGTGCACACTGCTACTGTTTCAATAGGAGGAAGTCAGCATGACCCTGCACACCAGAAGAATTCATCACTTCCCAGCTGCAAAAGAATCACACACAGTAACTAGTGGCCATTTTTTTCCATGTTACGCTGCTGACGTCACTTTCTGAGTTCACATGTAGTCACAGTCGGTGTTCTGGGGGTGATTCATGAGAGAAGAATGAGCCGATGACTCACTACACTGGACCCGATTCTATGTATGAAAAAAATGTTGCATGTGATTTAAAAACAGTCAAGAGCACTGTTTGAAGGAACAGAATATGTGAAAAAAAAATCCTGAACTTCAACATTATCTCTCTTAACACTGATTGTCCTTGATTGCCTATAACAACAAAGCATCTGCTACCTTAAATTACTTTAAACAAGCATTAACGCTCATAAAGTGACTTTAAATCAGTAAATGATTAAGTGTTTTATTCAGAATCTAATTACCAAGATAAGATAAAGTACAGTTTTTTTCATAATTAAATAAATTTAGCGGAAAAGTGATAAAATGCCTCTTAAACATTAATTCAGATAGGAATTAAAAGCTAATTTCTTATCTTAAACTTTCTCTCTGTTGTCGTTCCGTGGCCCCCTGACATGCTTTTTTTTTCCCATAAGTCCCTTTTTCTCTTTCTCTCTCTCTGCCAGATTTACACTGACTGCATTTCTCTTCTACAGCTCTGAAAAAATTAAGAGATCACTGCAATTTCCTGTGAAATCGGCCTATCTGCATGTATGACGGCCATTCTATTCCTGCGTCTGTTGAATTCCAACACGAGTGCACCCTATTCTACTGAATAAACACCCGATCCATGTCTTATTTAAGAAGCAGAAGTATAAACACCACTACTGTAGCCATCCCTATCTTCTTACAACAGGCAAAAACAGTGCTATTAGCAGTGGCAGCACCAGGATTTTAAAAGTGGGGGGGCAGCTGGAGGGCAAAGAGAATGTTGGGGGGGGCGGACAAAAAAATTTTGTGCATAGTGGGAAATTAACACTTTGTGCTTTAGCGGCTGCAATATATATATATATATATATATATATATATATATATATATATATATATATATATATATATATATATAATGTATAGCCTATCCGTTACACTTTATATAGAGGGCAATTTTAGGTAAAATCAGGTAATACTTAATGTTTTCAAGGTATTTGTTAAAAACTACAGCATGAACTCAGACTTTCTGTTATGATTATTTAATAGGTACAATCTACTTTCACATATTTCTCTAAACACATCAGAAAAACATGCAGCAAACAAACAGCAATGCCAATGTATGCAAGTTAATAAATGTATTAAAACAAAATAAAACTAATAGCCTAACCACCTAATCAAACAAAACATATGTATACAATGGCTTCCACTACATGCACATGTATATAATCACTGACAACATCAGTAGGCTTAGGTACACTTTCATACCGACCGGTATAATCTTCTAACAGACATTTAAATCGAGTGGTAAAACAGACCTGAACAGTTAACAAAACTATTTGTAATTAATAGGTGGGTTCAAAGCATAAAAAACTAGTCCTTATGCTACTCTTGCTAATTCTTTGCTTTAAATTTCTTATGTAGAAGAAAGATGAATGCAATGCAAGTGGAGGTATTAATCCATTCCAGAACTGAAGGCACACATATCATTATGAACCTAGAACTATATTATTCATAAGAAACAACCTCTGCATGTCTGCCTGGTTGTATTATAAGTGTATCAAAATGTGTTATGTACGCTTTCACTGACGGATTTTTCATATTTCTTCGTTACCCGAATTTTCCCTAAGATTTGCCCAAATCTGGGTGGGGGGGCAGCTGGGGGGGCAAAGGTTGTGACTGGGGGGGCATTTGCCCCCCCATGCCCCCCCTTGGTGCCGCCACTGGCTATTAGTACAACAAAAGTAACCAGAATCAAAAAAAAAAACTAAACTACTGGACTTCTGCTCTGACAATGTTCCCAAACTCTGAGGACTGGTTCTTCTATCAGGACAATGCTCCTGGCCTCAGCTAGGTCAATAAAGGTGTGGATGACGGACCACCAGATGAAGACCTTATCATGGCCAGCCCAATCTCCAGACCTGAACCCACTTTGAAAACTTCTGGAGGAAGATGGATGGTCACAAACCATGGAACCTGTTCTGAGCTTCTTGAATTTCTATGCCAGGAGCTGCATGAAGTCTTCCAACAGCAATAGTGGAGAGCCAAGACACGTGAAAGCTGTCATTGAAGATCAGCGTTATTCCACCAAATACTGATGTCTGAATTTTTCCCAGTTTACAACATTAGTATTGTGTTATTTAACCCATAAAGGCCCAGCGCTTCTTTTTTGTCACTTCCCAAATGAATTTTCTCTATATCTAACCTTTCTTAAGTGATTTATCATCATTTATTATATCATCTTCTGCACTTTGTATTTTATCAGTATAAATCAGGTATTTTCCCATATTTACTGATCATGAAGATGTTCATAAAACCTCAGATTAAAGTTGAGGCCATTATATCAAAAACAGTGAAAACTGCCGAAAAAGTGACTTTTTCAGTAAAATCTGTCATTAACTGAACATAAAACAAGCATTTCCATCCACTGTCATTGATCCAGCTCCATAGGTTTTACTGGTGAATAAATGTTGTAGAAGATGACGGTGTTTCCATGTTCACTACGGAACCTCTGAACGTCCAAATGGGTCATATCTGATGACCATGAAAAGATGACAAACTACATTTTACACCAATAATTTACATGTATTGATGGGATTAGTGGATCAACAGCTATTAAACAGTTTAGATCAGCTGATGGTTTTAGTTGGTGATGGATGTTTGGGTCTTTATGAGTTAAAAATTAATATGAACTTGTTTTCTTAACATTATTTGAGGTCTGAAAACACTGCATCTTTTTGTTATTCTGACCATGTGTCGTGTTCTGCAAATATATGCTCTAACCTAACCAGCATGTCCATGTGGGCCCCTGAAGGGTTACATTTGGGCTGCATATAAGGGTCCCATGTGGGTTTGTCTACAGTTTCCATGGTGACCCCACATGTGTTTGACCATATCAGAATCAGAATCAGAGACCTGAATATCTCATATTATTTGTTCTTCACACTATTTATCCCACAATATTTATCTTTCATGTCATTAGCTCTACTTCTCATGTTATTTGCACTACTTAAATTCTATGTTTTACAAATACCTTAGTTTACAATACTTTTTATTTTTTAAAGTAAATAACTGTGCCTTTTATTGATATTTATTGTTGTTTTACTGATATTTTCTGTTGTTTTACTGATATTTGTTGTCTGTCTGTAAATTCTTGCACTGAACCTGATAACTTTGCCTCAGTTTCGTTGTACCTGGTACAATGACAATAAAGAAATTCTGATTCTGATTTTGATTATGATTCTGACATGGGCAAACACATGTGGGGCCACCATGGAAACTGTGGACAAACCCACATGAGACCCTTATATGCAGCCCAATTGTAACCCTTCTGGGGCCCATATGGACATGCTGGCCGGGAAATAACAGTATTTTTATTTGGAATTTGGGAGAAATGTTTAGAAAATAAAACAAAAATGTTCATTTTACTCAAACATATGCCTATAAATGGTAAAATCAGAGAAAGGGATCATTTTGCAGTGATCTTTTATTTTTTTCAGAGCTGTATATTAAACCGGCTTCACGACTTTCCCTTCAGTCGCTGACAGATTAGGATTCAGTTTACCTGATGAAAACAGGAAAATGGACATTAATGGATAAAACCAAAAGCCACTAATTGGATTGTACTTGATCTTTTTTTTAATCTCCTAAAATGATCCGTCGTCTTATGTCCAGGTTGATGTGATTCGGTGTCTTGAGTGAAGCCGTGCATGACTGACAGATGCACCAACAGGATTATCCACAGACGGAGGCAGAGGAGGTGAACAGGAAGCTCCTCCCACTGTCACACTGTAAACTCTCAACAACACCACGGTTTTATCTGACATCTGACACATATTTCTACCTTGGCCCCAGTTTTCTCTCTCTCCTTTTTACAGTTTCACACCTGTTTTGCAGGTCACCTTTTTACCTCCACTACTACGGTTGTGTTTTCAACCACATCTGCTTACTTTTCTGTCTGACGGCAGAAGAAGGCCAAACCTACTGCACATGATTTACATCAGACTTAGTGGAAAGGTGACAGTGAGGCTACAGAGGAACAGATCCAGCAAAAAGGCCAGACCTGGAACTTCTTTCAGTCTGTTTTTGTGTTGGAACTTTGGTCTTTTAGGTTCACATTGTCATACATTGTTTATCATTTCTTACAAAGATTTTTGCGTTGCCCATTAAGGACACAGAATGAAGACATGCACATACACTAAATAAATGACTCTATATTGACTAATAATAATTTGTCTGAAATAGTTTTTCACAAAAATGCAGTTTAAAATGAAAAGTAGATTGTGCTTCTGTAGTACTGAGGTAGCTTTTTGCATATATCAGTAGTTTTTGTAGTATTTTAGTAGTATATGTGGCTTAGGGATGGGAATCGAGAACTCATTCTTTTTGAGAACCGGATCCCAGTAGCTTGATTCCTTGGAATAGTTTGCCTGCCTGCTTAACAATTCTGCTTATCAATTCCTTTGTTGCGCATGCGCGATGACGTCATGCATACGCTGCATTGTTTTGGTCAGAACGTAGCCAACATGGTGTTGAGGCAGAAACGGTCTAAACAGATGACACCAGGTCCACTTGTAACACTTGCAAAGCTTCCATTTCTTCAAAAGGGTGAAATCCCTCCAATCTGTTCAAACATTTGTCCACAGCATGTGATTCATTCGCAGGAATGTCACGTATTTGATATGCTACTTAGCGACGCTTGTGAATCTAATGGAAGAGCGAACACCAGGCCGTCATCTGGGCCCAGTTCCGGTGTGGGCAACAAACGTTGTACCCCCTCAAATACAAGTTGCCGAAGGTAGGGGAAAGGAAATGAAGTGCACAACAACAGGAGATGGGCCGAGTCAAACAGGTTCCACCTAGTAGAAATGCGGCAATAGAGAGAATTAGTAAAGCGTCTTTAGTTTCGCTTTCACTGCCCCCCCCAACCATGCCCGGCGTCATCTGTTATTATTATTTGTACATATTGTAGATGTTATATTTTCTGTGCAGAGATGGAAATATAAAAGACAGTTAATGCAAACACACCCGTTTGTACTCTTTTATTCCCTCACCCAATGAGAATTGATAAGAGAATCGATAAGGAATCGGATCAATAAGCAAAATTGATAATGGAATCGGAATCGTTAAATTCTTATCGATTCCCATCCCTAATGTGGCTATATTTAGTATTTTATCTTGTAGCTTCATACACCGCTTACGTTTTGCAGTATTTTGTCTGATATCTTTTATACAGCCCCTTTTGTGCTAATTGTTTTTGATGCTAAATAGAACAGAGCTGCTAAACAAATTGTCATTGTTCCTGTGACAATACAGATCTATGCTATTCTATTCTATTCTGTTCTATTCATTTATTTGTTTAACATGGTAAGTTAGTTGAGAACTGATTCTCATTTTCAATAATGACCTGGACATATAGAGACGAACAACCAATCATTCTCACATTCATACCCATGGGCAATTTATATTAACTAATTAACCTATTAGTGCATGTCTTTGGATGGTGGGAAGAAGCTGGAGTACCCAGAGAGAAGGCACGCACCATGGGGAGAACATGCATCCATTTGCTTATTTTCACAGTCTGATAGTTCAAAAGTTTTAAAACAACATATCACAAAAAGACTGACAAAATTATGTTTAAAACTGAGTCATAATACGTGTAAATGATACACGATACAAACTGGCTAAAAAAAAAATTAGTTCCCATGGGGCAAAAATATATCATCATCAGTAAATATGTGCACCAGGTTTCATACACACTGATGTTTCCATTTGTGAGCTGTAGCAGTTGCTCACACACACAAGTGAAAGTAAAACCTTGTTTAAGCAGGATGATTAAAAACTCCCCAAACATTCTCAAGATGTTTTCTAATTAAAGTCAGACTTCTTTTTAATGAATGAGTAATGATAGGTTTGAGTTTGCACATATGCAATGGTTGCACAATCTGAACTGGTTAATGAAATATGACAATAATTGCTTTTCCATTGGACATCTGCGCAGAACTTTTCTGATATTTACTAAATGTCGAAAAAACAGAAGTGCGTAATGTCGGTTTTTCCATTAAATCACAAATGCGATGATTTGTTTATTTGTTATCGCAAGATGACATGAGAGGTCATTCCATAAACATGGCAATGAACGTAAATATGGTGTTGATTTACAGATATATTCATTATTATTATATATTACCCCTCTATCTCGTACTAATTTAAAAAATTATTGTTTTTCCTGGTGTGTCCACACATACCGCAAAATGTCTCCTCTTCTTCTTCACTTGTTGTAATGTCCATCAACATCGTTTTTTTTAATTTGTCTGACTCTACTTGCAAAAAAAAGGTCTTTCCATTGCAGTTTTGTGTGATATACCATTTGCGCTATGGCCGAAAAACCACCTCTTGCCAGTGCAAAAACTTTTAATCGAAAAATGAGACCTTTGGCGAAATTGTCATTTTCCAGTTAGGTAAATTTTTATGTTCAAGTTATATTTGCTCAATTTGAGGGTCAATGGAAAAGCGATGCACGACATAGCCTGTGCTTTTCAGCCTGTCCTGTGCACAAATATTTCAGCAGAAAAATGGGAAATGAATCAGAATCAACTCTCAACTATGACAGTGAAAAGCATACTGTTGAGTGGAGGATCATGTTCTCATTTCAACTTATCTTCACATTTGTTTATCTATATTATAAAAACCAAGTGGCCTCTGTGTGCATGCGTACGTGCGTGTGTCTCGGGAAACACACAAAATCTGAAAAGAGCTGACTGCTGCAGTTGTTAGAACCAGAGACACAAGACTTGGACCCAAATGCACAACCAACAGACAGGAGTAAAGATAATGAGTGTTTATTAAACACGGACAGGATTAACAGTTTACAAAAAGGTTTCTTAAAGGAGTCTTCGCAGGTCAGACTGTGTGAGTTCGTCACGGCGTCCGAGACCAGCAAGGGAAGTTCTCTGCCCGGGTCGGGAGCACACCAGGGGAACCCGACGTGAGTCCAGGCAAAAAGTCGAAAACCAGTGATGCAAAATCAGGCAGAGGTACAGGCAGGGATCAGGCAGGCACGGAAGTCGAGGAACAAACCGGGTCAGGAACGAACAGACAGGCAGACGAACAGGTTCAGAGAATCGCTGGTAAGTATACACAACACAAGGAAGGAATACGAACTGGCACAGGACAGGGGAAAACACAGGGCTTATATACACAGAAGGGAGGGAAGACAATGAGACACAGGTGGAACAAATCAGGGCGGAGACAGGTAATCAACACAGGTGAAACAATCAGGGAGAGGAAGCAAAGACACCAGACATGACACAAGAGGAGGATTAACAAAATAAAACAGGAAATGACACACAAGACAGACAAAACATACAAGAGTCCAAGTACTGATATGACAGCAGTTTGGCATTCTTATGTATTTTTGGTCAAGGAAGAGACTAGCGAAAACGGCAAGTTGATAGGACCAATATTTTGGGAGATATTAGGAATTACCTCTGCCAAGGAGGTTATGGTTTTGCCGGCGTTGGTTTGTTTGTCTGTCTGTCCGTGTTCAAAATAACTCGAAAACTTATGGACAGATTTGGATGAAATTTTCAGGAAATGTTAATACTGGCACAAGGAACAAATGATTAAATTTTGGTGGTGATCTGGGGGGCGCAGATCTACCTTGGCAGACATCTGCGCTCTCAAAGTGCTTTTCTAGTTTTGGAATACAATGGTCTTACAATCACATTGCTATGCCCAGAAACATTTTGGCGGTGACTACTAGACAAATGCAGTACAGCATGCAGGAATACACAACAGCATAAACACTACCACATCTAGAACCTGTGGATCCCCACAGGTCAACGCACTAGTTAGCATTTATAATGTCTACATTACTGTTAACCTTAACGGGGCTAGCATGGCTTTTCTTACCAAAACTAAATGAGACAGACTAGAGGTATCATTAATGTCATCAATTACAGGTAACAGCAGTTTTCCTGTTGTTAATTGTCGATACTGTACATGTGACTGGATTCAGTCTGATTTGACACACTTGTTAACTTTCTGTGCCACCACAAACACCCCCTAGCTGAGAGACAATTTCTCTTCATTTGTGACAGTGATGATTTACATTTTAATGATAAGTTGCTTATAAAGACCAGCGAACATTACTCCTTCTTGCTTTTCCTTCCTTTTCCAGTTTGTACAGCTGAGCTCAATTTGCTCCATTAGTGTCAGAGGACCTTTCTTTTGCCAAAATATTATCGCAATTGCAAAAAAACCCCAAGTCAAATAAAACACTACAACACTCAGGTGCCGCCTACGCATGTGTGTGTTTATAGACCCTTTTCTGTTCTAACATTCTGGCGTTAAGAATACATCACATGAAATTTCTGCCTTCAAACATATTCTTCCAAACCTGAGAAGCGTGATATATATTTAAATCCCAACTTTTACTGTACCTGATATAAATCATCTCCCCATTTATACAAATCCTCAGTTCTCTTTCTATGTTTATTCCATACTTGTACATTTCTGTGTGGAAGCTTTGCAGTTTTATCATATGTTTACTTTGACAGATAAATAACTGACATGTAGAGACATGCAGAGATGCCTCACATATAGCTTTCAGTTTGTTTTTAGTGTTTTTAGCTGAATATGTAGCCAGCAGGTATGTTCACTTCCTGTAAACAAAGATGACAGAAAAAGAAAATGTTCTGGGAGGATAAAGATTCTCAGAATTAATCACAGACTCCAGTGTTTACATTGTGCAACTGGCTTCCAGAAGAGAAACTAATATCATCTGAGAGGAGGTTCAAAAGAAGAGTACAGAGTTCCAGTCAATCCCTCCTCTTCCTCCTCCTCACAACATCTGTGTGTCAGAATCAGCAACACATTTACCCAAGAGTCCCATCACCAACAGCAGCGCTCTGTTATGACAACTACACATCACCACGGCGACCATAGCACAGCCGTCGGACATACGTGACACGTTGTAGTCTGTCGGAAGGGTGTGTCTTGACAGAGGTGCAAGAGGTCAAAGGTCGGCTTGTCTTAATGTGTGTGTGTCAGGTTTTGCTGCATTCCAGAGGTGGTGGATTTAAAGTTCAGAGACAGAAAACAAAAGTGTTGCCGATGGAAAACAGAAAAAGGATTTGTTTTAGTGGAAGTAAATTTTGAAGTATGATCCGAATATTTATTTTTATGATTACAACTTCAGTTATGATTTAATGGTGAATGATAAAGGTTGGTTTGTTGGCATCCGACTGCATCTCTAAGCTGTCGACTGTCTCCACTGCTTACATCCATGATAACAGTTATTTATTTCTCTTTAGAGAACCGGCAAACACTCAGCCAGAGGTATTCAACACCTTCTACTCTTCTATAGCTTTGGTTAGTAGTGCTGTCAATCAGTGTAGAACAAAATAAGCTAATTAGAAATACTGTTTTCTGTAACTTACTGTAATTTAACACTTTCTTCTTGTTAAAGGTTGCACACTAGGGGTTGTTTTTTTTTCACAAGTCAATGATGTTTTGTCAAACTGTTGTTTATGTCATGAGTGATTTCACACCATATGTAAATATTGCACAGCAAAACAGCAGTGTTGTGTTATTTAAGGTTCTGTTTTATTCAAAGCTCCAGCAAATAAAGGCTTCAACCAATCAGTTGTGTGATACTGGCATCAAGCGACAACAGCAATGATGTACCTGTTGACTTCTAGGCATCTTGATTTGCATAATTAAGATAATGAAGTGAAGGATATTATTGGCAGAGCAGTTTTGACACCTAGACTATGTCGCTGTTAAGGTGCAATGTCACTTCCTTTTTCCAGAACCACTTCTGTTCATTTCTCTGTATTCATTCTGCTGCAGCCTGTTAAACACATCCAGTTGTCATTCTACCATTTTACATGTGATGATCAAAAGCAGTGGAAGTGAATGAAGATGGTAAGTTTTTGAGACTTGATCATAGGACAAAAAAATGGAGTTTAGCACCAGCTAATGTTAGCATTATTAAATAAAGTTACAATTTATGTCAACAAAAAGGTGGGCACAAAGTTAAACAATGCACAGCTGTAAATGTCTTCTCTTCCAAAGAAGTCAGTAACATTCTCACGTTGTTGTCCTTTTAGCTTCAGTTGATTCTTTCTCGATATAGAGAGAGGCCAAAGAGGACAACCTTTGTTGTCCACTTGTGTTCCCTGAATGTGTTTTTATCTGTTTGTGACAGGGTGGCACAGTGGTTCAGTGGATAGTACTGCTGCCTCATAGCGAGAAGATCTTGAGTTTGATTCCAGCACTAAGGACCTTTCTGTGTGCAGTTTGCGTGGGCTCTCTCTGGGTATTCTGGTGTCACAATTTTTACCCCCTAAGAATTATGCGCATGTTCCAAACCGTCGAGCATGCGCAAACACATTCTTTTCAATGTAAACATCCTGTAGTGAAACCTATCATAATGAATTTCCCCCTGTACAGATTTTCCAAAGAAAATTGTTCAAATTAGGTGAATTGCTTTCCATATTATTCGGATCACTATAACAGTCAACCATGTGGTAACTTCATTTATCTGGTTGACATTATTTTTGTCAAATAGGAGTGAATGGATGTATGATTATTAATTTGTATCCTGTGTTACTCTTACGGTTATACAGTCAGTAATTGTTAATTTCAAATTCTAATATACATGATATAAGAAGGATTTGGAGTCAAAGTCTACGTCACTGGAGTCCAAGATGTCAGCCTACAAGGAGCAGATGGAGATGTTGATTGAGTACTTGAGTACTGGGTATCCTGCTGGACTCAACAAAGCCAAGAAACTGAATATTAAAAACCAAGCCAAGAACCATTTCCTGGACAACTACTACTATAGTAATCTCTATTACTATCCTACTATTACTACTAGAATTATAGTAACTACTGTAGTAAATTTCACTTTATTTGAATTTTCAAAACTACATAGTTAATGGGGGTAAAAATAATATGGGTGTAAAACCAGCATGTTGCGTGCTTTACCAAATTTACCCTCGTAGTGTGCATGTGTGAAAACACCGGAAGTACAAAAATATAATAGGGGTAAAAATTGTACGCGACACCGGCTTCCTCTCACCATCCAAAGACATGCACTAATAGGTTAATTGGTTGAGCTGAAATTGCTCATAGGTGTGAATGTGAGTGTGAATTGTTGGTCTCTATGGCCCTGTCCATATGAAAACAGTTTCAGGCGGTATCCACAAAAGTTTTGTATCGGATAGGCCTTTTGTCCACACGAAATCTGCATTTTCAGTCATTGAAACTGCAACTTTTTGAAACCGGGTCCCAGAGTGGATACATTTGAAAATGGCAGTTCGTCTGTACGACCAAACCACAACTCTTCTAAAACAATGATGTCATAGTCCCACCTCTCTAACATTTCAGCCAGGAAGCAAGACGCCACTTCACAACAACAACAACAACAATGGTGGACTACAGAGTAGTGCTCATGCTACAACAGCTATTGAGTTTATTGGAAATATTGAATCCAAATCTTCGGTTACTACAATAAGCAACAAACAACCATAGCTAACAATATTCACAACATGCTCTTGGATCTACTGTGGAAAAGGGCAACCAGAAGGGCAACCGGGAGCAAATATTGGATCAGACCTGGTAGAACCAAGCAAGCTTTATGCGCATGCTTCACGTCTTCTTCTCCATTTTTTGCGAGAGCATTACAATGCCACATACAGTCCTGGCATTTGTACTATAGTCATTTTTTTACAGTCATTTTCAATGGTTTTCAAACTGAGAAGAAATGTCTCTGTTCTTGCGGAGTATGTAGCAGGCTTAAATCCTGTCCTGTGCAGAAAAATTAGGAGATCACATACTTTTACTGAGAAAGTTTTACATACCTGAGGACACAGCTGCCCTGTGTTTATTTCATCTATTCTTTGATTTGATCATTTATGACCTCAGTCACTGTATTTATGAGCATTTAGAATTTTTCTGGTATAAAAACTGTGGCTGAGACAAGATGATGCGTCATTGTAGCATTGTGCTCTGCTAACAGCTTTAACAATTCTAAGTAGTTGCATCTATTTAGCAAATTTCTGGACTCATCATGTCTCCTGAAAGATAATCTGTATTGTCCCAAAAAGAGAATATAGTTGGACTGTCCCATTGTGGATGCTCATTTCAAGTTTCCTTTTCTTGTTCAGTTATAAAACCACCTGACATTCACTAAATGTTTTCAGATGTATTACCACATTGGTGAAGCTGTTCAGACTCCAAAAGAAGATCTGGCATAGCACTGACAACGGATACCATTGTCTTCATGCTCATACAATAATTTTCATGATAGAAGTTGGGGGCAGCATGGGGCAGATTGCTGGGCCCAGAAGGCATCCTGTCATTTAACATCAAAACTTGATTGGCTGATGATTCTGTCCCTAATACCTATTGTAAACCAGATGTGTGTCATTTCAACAGAAGGCTACCAGCATGTGTAATACTAACCCAGTGAACTGGAATCATTGTGGGGTGTTCTTGACTTTTTGAATGTAGGATTAGTTCAACATCAACACAATTAACCAAAAAAGAGTTTAACATATTTTGCAGTTTACAATAATGAAAGCCACGATACACTCTAAAAAGACATTTTACACACACTTATCCCAGATTAGGATCAATAAAATACATCTATCTAAAATAAAAAAAAACCTCCATCCAACTGGAAAGTTAAATTTTACTTGCACATTACAGTTTATCATTGCACCTTGCTCTTAAATAATCCAGCTTTCTTACCCAGTTCTAGTTTGTACTTACATGTAATTTATTATGTATAGTGTGTTTGCTCTTGTGTGCCATTTTTTATTCTTGTATTCTATTTTTTACTATGTCAAATGCTGTTGCTGCACTGCAATTTCCCAGATTGAGATCAACAAAGTCTGTCTGTCTGTCTGTCTGTCTGTCTGTCTACCTACCTACCTACCTATCTATCTATCTATCTATCTATCTATCTATCTATCTATCTATCTATCTACAGGGGTTGGACAAAATAATGGAAACACCTTAAAACATCAACAAAATATAATTTAATATGGTGTAGGTCCGCCTTTTGCGGCAATTACAGCCTCAATTCTCCGAGGTATTGATTCATACAACTTGTGAATTGTTTCCAAAGGAATTTTAAGCCATTCTTCAGTTAGAATACCCTCCAACTCTTTTAGAGACGACGGCGGTGGAAATCGACGTCTTACTTGAATCTCTAAAACTGACCATAAATGCTCAATAATATTGAGGTCTGGGGACTGTGATATTCTAATTATATGAGATGCTCAACTTCATTAGAATGTTCCTCATGCCATTCTTTAACAATTCTAGCTGTATGGATTGGGGCATTATCATCTTGAGGTGAAGGTGTTTCCATTATTTTGTCCAACCCCTGTATCTATCCATCTATCGATAGCAGACAAGGCACTGGCTCTAACGACCCACTACTGAAAAAATGTAGCATCATACCCAGTAGCTATTTGCTCAATAAGAGACTTACACCTGAAAAGCTATTTAATTTAAAGCACAACCATGTGGACACCACAGTACTGAATAATATACTGTAGTTAAAGCTTTCAATATGGAAAATGTATGCATATGCCTGTGCAAAACGTGTCTTACTCTGGATTTGACTGGATTTCCAATACAGCTTATGCTTATGGTAGTTAGCTTTATACTGTTATAGCGGTAGAAGATTGTTGTGATTTTCAAAGACAACACAACTCGATTCTTCTTGATGTAGACAATCAAGAGAGTCTGGAGAGTAATAAATGATTGACTGTGTTGATGCATTGTGTCAGGTTTTGTTTTGTTTTGTTTTTAAGTTAAAGTACAATAATAACATACAATAATACAATAATTTCATGTTCAATTTCATGTCAAAAATGTCAAAACATAAATCGTCCTTAGATAGATTTTTTATCCTCTCTTGCGACTTTTCCCAGCTCCAGTATTTCCTCTACTTGGTCTTGTTTTGACGTGGAATGGGCTTATGAGTCTCAAAGGGCGTTTAGCGAGTGATTGACACAGGTCAAAGGTTACCTCTGATCAACTCACTCAAGTCTGCTTCATTTTTCCAAAGAAAAACAGAAACATGATGATGGCTGAGACAGAAAAAGAACCAGGGTGGACTGTTTGCTTTTTATTTTGTCTATAGCAGTGGCTGTTTTATGATACGAAGCACTTATAATATGTTAGATATTAGGAAAATGAAACACTCAAATGTCAAGTTAGCTCTTGAGATAATGTTTTTCCTCTAGTATCAATCTAAAGCCATGAATCATTGTCATTAATCCTACTTCAGACGCTTGGAGCAGGTATATAAATAACATTGCATTACATTTTCTTCCCTCTATACTCTGGTGTTTTTCTGCAGCACTGGGTGTTTTTACCTTCGCCAAGGAAGTTATGTTTTTACCAGCGTTGGTTTGTCTGTCTGTCTGTCTGTCTGTCCATGTGCAAGATAGCTCAAAAAGTTATGGACAGATTTGGATGAAAATTTCAGGAAATGTTGATACTGGCACAAGGAACAAGTGATTAAATGTTGGTGGTGATTGGGGGGGGGGGGGGGGGGGGGGGGCACTGATCTGCCTTGGTGGAGGTCTGCGCTCTCTGAGTACTTTTCTAGTTTATTTATAAAATGTGAAATACGAGCCCATACAAACACTGAATCTTTTCATATGATCAGTGTTTTAATCGCTTAAGGACCTGCAACAGATTTTGTCCAAAGTGTTGAACATTATTGTGTCACAGACCTGAATAAAAGGCATAAATCAGTGTATAAAATATCACGAGAATGCCTAAAATTAAGTGACAGAGGAATGTTTGCGACCTTTGATTTTTTCCTCCTGATTCTCATTTTTGTTTTTATGGGTCACTGACCAACACAATTACCCTTATTTATAACCATTTTGTTTCTGTTTTACCATTTAATGATTCTCAGGTGACTTGATACAAAAAAACAAACATAAAGCTATTTATTTGCTGTCAGTGTCCCTGCATAAAAAACCTGAGCAATGAGTGTCAGCGTCCCCGCCACTGCAACCATTTAAAGGTCAGTAAAAGCCTTCAGGTACAAAACAATAGCGTCCAGTCATAAACAGGAGACGGCTGGGGGTCTGACATGGACTTTACCCCCGGGCGACAACAGCATCTGGATGGTGCGTTTGTTAATCTGAGCAGGGTGTGTGCTTAAAGCGCAGTGGGATGATCTGTACTCATATCCAGCAGAAATGGGGGAAAAAAAAGAGGGGGTGGGTCTAAGCTTGTTATTAGGCACACCAGTCAGATTCTCAGGAAAAAGGGATGGGAAATCCCTTTGTGTCTCTGTGATTCTCTCTCTCTATCCCCCTTACTCCCCCTTAACAAATCTGTCTTCCTCCTCCCCTGTCAAGCCTTGTACAGCAGCATTTCCCAGAAAGCTATAAAAATTGATTGTGATAGGGATAAACCAGTGCTAAATGTCCACACACACAAAAAAAATCCCACTCGGTTTCCAAAGGAATGGGATTATCATAAAGTGCTGCACGAGCCATAAGAACCCTCCCAGTGTTTTTCTTTT
This sequence comes from Sphaeramia orbicularis, assembly GCF_902148855.1. Taxonomy (NCBI): domain Eukaryota; kingdom Metazoa; phylum Chordata; class Actinopteri; order Kurtiformes; family Apogonidae; genus Sphaeramia; species Sphaeramia orbicularis. The sequence continues at coordinate 42,388,363 of NC_043971.1, read as the reverse complement.
TTCTCTTTTTATTATCAACAGAGGATTCATAAAAACAAGAGAAAAGAGAGATTTTAGGAGTTAAAAGCACAATATTTATTTTTCCCTGATCCTACACTACATCATAATCTGGGTGGCATTACCTTTCCTTTGAAATGCACTTGCTACCACAAATACCTGACATATAAATCTCATTTTCCGAGACACGGAAGGTCAAACCACAAACAGAGATATTAGAAAATGTTTCAACACCGACAGCTTGAAAGATAAAACTGGACAGCTGTAGTCATTCTTAAACTGGATGCTATAAAAAAAAAAAAAAAAAACCTAAATGTGAAGCGGGGCAGTACTGAAAAAGAGCCTGCCTCCTGCTCGGTCAAATAGAAAAAGGTTAGCAACAAGTAAAACAGAGCAACCCAAGCGAGGAGGAGCATGTTCACTTAGCATACAAAGGCCCGGGGATGGCTCGGTTCACCTAGTTGCTATTTCTGGCAAAACGTCTCACAATAGAGGCGGAAGGATTGGATTTCAGCACCGAGGCCCCGTGACTTTGGGCTAGTGTCTTTGGGCTAAAGGCTAATCAGGCAAAGCAAGCGAAACAGCCGGGCATGATAGAAGGTGGACATTAAAAAAACAAAAAGAAAGACCAAGACAAATGAGAGGCAGAGTGAGGGCCTTATTATGAAGACACACACTTCTACACACCCAGAGGGATAAAGCTTTACTCAGTGGTTGGGGGCAGCAGTCCTATTTGATGCATGATTAACAAATATAATCTGCAGTCCTACTCAATATGGATTAATTAGCTATAAATAGCTCTTATTATTAATCTCCCATAAAAATAATGACATTATTAAGATTTGAGTTTGTGTTGGAGTTTTTCTAGACCACTGCCAGCTTTGTGTTTGTGAAAGATATGTCAGCAGCAAATCCACTGATACTCTAAAAAACAAACAAAAAAAATCAACCAGGTTATTTAAAATGGAGACAAACTGATTCATCAAACTACTTGTTTTGGTAGAATTTGGTTAAAGTAAGACCTGAGAGTGACCTTAAAGGAATAGCTAATAACACTTGGTTACAAAAAAAATGTTTTTTTCAAGTTGTCCAGGTTTTTTCAACTGAATTAGGACCATTTTGCACTGCTAAATCCAAAAATGACATCTGTTTTTCTCAATCAGGTCAGGTTTTTTTGATAATTTGATTTTGAAAAATTTGATCTTCTCACAAAATTGATTACATTTTTGTGACTTTACCAGTTGATTTTTTTATATAGTTCTCACCCAAAATAGGTTTTAAGAGAAAAAAAATCATTTGATCACTTGATTCCTGTTAGGTACAATGGTGTATTCACCGCAGATGTAGCAGAATATGTCAGGCTTATTTTTGCAAGAGCTTCTAGTTGAAGCCATTTCATTCAACTGTAATATTAAAAAAAAAAACATTAATCATAAATTGGCAAAAGTAAAATCTTCAGAACTCATTTATTGCAAGAAATATGAAAGAATTTTGTATCATATGATGTGAAAATGCCCATAAATGTAAGCAAAAATGTTAAAAAGCCAATATGTAGCATAGTTCAGAAAGCTGACCTGATTGAGCAAAATTAATGTGATTTTTGGATTCAGCACACCAAAATTATCCTAAATCAGCTCAAAAAACTTAAAAATAAATTTGTTGTTGACCAGTGTAATAAATAAAAATCACACATAGAATAAGTGATCAATTTTAGTGATCTGTCGTGGAATCAGTCAGGAAAAATGGTACTACTAGAAAAGCACTCGGAGAGTGCAGACCTCCGCCAAGCGCAAAAATTCCCCACATAATCGGTGATACAAATCCTACATTTATTTTTTAAAATAAAATCCGCCTTCTGGATCAGATCCGGATCAGCCTTTGAAATGTGATAGAGGACCCCATTGTCAATTCCTGAGTTAAATTTCATGAGTTTTGGTCAATAATTAAGCGAGATATTGGGAAACGAAAATTTCGGCCCCATTTACCACAATGTTAACAAAAATTTCAAAGTGATCCAGAATCCAGGATTTCTTCCGGATCACCCCCAAAAGTTAATCATTTCTTCCTTATCCCATTTCCAACAAACCCTGAAAATTTCATCAAAATCTGTCCATAACTTTTTGAGTTATGTTGCACACTAACGGACAGACAAACAAACAGACAGACAAACAAACCCTGGAAAAAACATAACCTCCTTGGCAGAGGTAAATATGGGCGCTATGCACATTATTCACATTATTATGCAACGTCACATATATGGCAATCATTTTAAGGACATTACTAAACCTAGACCTGGCCAACTGAAACAACCCCAGGTAATAACACTGCCCCCACAGGCCTGGACTGTAGGCACTAGGCATTATGGGCAATGACTCACCCTGATGGTCCCAGGGTCAGTCTGGACTCATCAGACCACATGACCCTTTTCCACTGAAACACAGTCCTGTCTTTCAACTTTCTGTTAAACTAGAAGCACTCGGAGAGCGCAGACCTCCGTCAAGGCTGATCAGTGGCCCCCCCCGTGGGCCCCCCCACGCCAAGGAGGTTATGTTTTTGCCAGAGTTTGTTTGTCTGTCTGTCTGTTTGTCTGTCCGTTAGTGTGCAACATAACTCAAAAAGTTATGGACAGATTTTGATGAAATTTTCTGGTCTGCGCCCCCCCCGTGGGCCCCCCCACCCCCGATCACCACCAAAATTTAATCATTTCTTCCTTATCCCATTTCCAACGAACCCTGAAAATTTCATCAAAATCTGTCCGTAACTTTTTGAGTTATGTTGCACACTAACGGACAGACAAACAAACAGACAAACAAACCCTGGCAAAAACATAACCTCCTTGGCGGAGGTAACTAATGTTTGTTTAAGAAATGAGAATATACTCAGTGCAATAGTTAAAGGGTTAAAGAACATGTTGAAAGTAAAACATATTAATCACTGCAGTAATTAACCCTGTAAGGCCTGAACCATTAAATCACTGAGAGAAAATTCCAGTTCTTTGAAACTGGAGCCTTTATTGGTCCTTCTGAACAACCCCATTTTTTTATTTTTTTTTTCAATTATCAATTTCCATGTATGAGTTTCAGTTTTGTGTCATATTTGATACATCAGGTCTCAATGCTCAAATATTATTATTTTTGAACAAACAAAAACAATATAACACAAACATGTCTAAGAACTTTGTACTTCCTTTTCAAAATTGTCAAAGTTCTGTCTCCTTCCTCATTAATGATAATCTTGTAGTGTCACTGGAAAGGCCTCTGGTGAATGAATTCCTCCCCCCTAGTGGATTATCCATGTACTGCATGTATCTAATTGTATACATCAAGTTTTTCAAGAAAAGAAATATCACACCGATCATGTAGAGGGCTTCAAAACTCATGTATCACATATGACACATTTGGCGTTATAGGGTTAACCAATAGAAGGATCTGAACTATTTGCTTAGTTTTTAGTCAGTTTATGTAGATTGAGTTAAAAATCTTGCAACTATATTTTTTACAACAGAACACGGTTTAATTTAAAGGTCCAGTACATAAGATTTAGGTGGACTGTGAAGGGTCTAGTGGCAAAATTTGATTCTAATTCTCCAAATCATTTTCTCAGTAGTATATAATTAAACAACTATCAAATATATAGTATTGTATCTACCGCAGAAACATGTCACCTCTATATTTTGTACCTGAGAACGGACTTTCTTTTTGTCTTTTTCCATTTTGTAGCAGGTGAAATCCAGCATTATTAACCCATAAAGAACCAAACATCCACCGGCAACCAAAATCATTCACTGATCTAAAATATTTAATGCCTGTTTATCCACTAATCCTATCAATACATGTAAATAATTGAGTTAAAATATGGCTTCTCAGCTTTAAATCATCATTAGATAGGACCCATTTGGATGTTCAGAGGCTCCGTAGTGAGCGTGGGAACACCATCATCTTCTACAACATTGATTCACCAGTAAAACCTATGAAGTCTGATAAATGACAGTGGATGGAGACGTTTATTTTGTGTTCAGTTAATGATAGATTTTGCAGAAAAATGTATCTTTTTCTTCAGTTTTATTTGTTTTTGATACAATAGCCCTCAACTTTCATCTGAGCTTTAATGAACATCTACATGATCAGTAAATTAAATTTAGGAAAAGACGTGATTTTCACTTCAAAATGCAAAATACAGAGGATAATATTAGAGTAAATTGTGATAAATTATGTTCAGTTAATGATAGATTTTGTAGAAAAATGTGTATTTTTCTTCACTTTTATTTGTTTTTGATATAATAACCCTCAACTTTCATCTGAGCTTTAATGAACATCTACATGATCAGTAAATTAAATTTAGGAAAAGACGTGATTGTCACTTCAAAATGCAAAATACAGAGGATAATATTAGAGTAAATTGTGATAAATTATGTTCAGTTAATGGTAGATTTTGCAGAAAAATGTGTATTTTTCTTCACTTTTATTTGTTTTTGATATAATAACCCTCAACTTTCATCTGAACTTTGATAAACATCTATATGATCAGTAAATTAAATTTAGGAAAAGACGTGATTGTCACTTCAAAATGCAAAATACAGAGGATAATATTAGAGTAAATTGTAATAAATTATGTTCAGTTAATGGTAGATTTTGCAGAAAAATGTGTATTTTTCTTCACTTTTATTTGTTTTTGATATAATAACCCTCAACTTTAATCTGAGCTTTAATGAACATCTACATGATCAGTAAATTAAATATAGGAAAATACAGGATTTTCATTAAAAAAAACAAAACAACAAAATACAGAGAATAATATGAGAGTAAATGGTGATAAATCACTTTAAAAAGGTAAAAATAGACACAAAATTAGCACTGGGTCTTTATGGGTTACAGAGAATCAGTGTCACCCATTACATCAAGTGTATGTACCTCTACTAAAAACTTCAGACTGACCAAAACAAACACGGCCTTTATGTGTTTTTGTGGCTGTTGTCAGAAGATAGTGGTGGGCACATGTAGTTGGATGCACTCTGCAAAGTCACCACCACATATCACTAAATATTACACACTGAACCTTGAAGGAAATGGAAAAGTAAGGAGCAAAAATAGTTTGTGTTTACCTCAACTCCAAGGGCAGAAATGTTGTTCCACTCAAGGTTAACCATTTATTTGGCAGATACAAAATGTTTTCATGTTCTTTATTGTGGCTTCTTTCTATTCTTTTCTATTCTGAACTGCCTTTCCCTTGCAGATTTTCTTTTTGAGTGTGCAACTGCCCAGCCGTTTTAATGCAACGACTCTGCAGTTTGACTCATAAAAGCAGAGCACATTTCTGATAGCGAACGTATTCAAGGGTGGTACACTGTGAGAGAAGCAGAGACAGGGAGGAGAGGGAAATGAGAGAAGAAACAGAAGAGCACTTAAACACACACACATGTCACTGTACAGTATATGGGCACGACAAGTACATGAGAAACACATTCTTCAGCGCTGGAGCATGCACACTTTCATTTTCAGACTCTCATGTTTCCAGTAAACATCACTCTCTTTCTCAGATTCTGTTGTTCCAGCTGTGAAAGGCAAGTAGATTTAAAACATAAGCACACACATGAATAGAAACTCACACCACTAAAAGACAATGAGGACACATCAGTCGGTTTCTGTCTTTGCCTTTAGATTTCTTTAAATTTACAGAACTGTGCAAAAGTCCCAGGCCAACATTAGGTTTGTTGGTTTAGTAAATCAAGGAGTATAGGAATAATTAATAAAACAGAGTATTTATTACCACAAAAAGCTTTACATATACTTAAGTGCACAATGATCCTGCTGTACCTGTGTTATTGTGTTGAAGTCTGAGGTAATACATCAAACTTACAAAAGATCTGTACACTACAAAAAAGAGTTGTAAGGATCATTAATCATTCGTGCTCCAGAGACCACACCCATCCCCTATTTTTGAAATTACAACTTTTAAAATTTTTTGACTTAGTTACTTTTAAAACAGTGTTAGTCCTACACAATGCTATCTTAGACCAGTGTTTCCCAACCACCAGTGGTGTAGTAGTCCCTGGAGAAGTGGGTATACTCTCAATTGTTGCCCTTTTTTAAAGTAGTCCAGAAAAACGCCATTTTAGAAACAGTGACATGTCAGACTACTCTATTCAGTTTACCCAAAAATCCATCAGTAGTATTTGCTCACTATTATAAAATTATCATGACTTGATCAGGAGCAGTTTTTTAGGTATTACTGGTCACACAAGCAGCTGCATGAATGTAAATGTATTCAACATGAGGCAAATATAGGATAACGTTAGCCTTTCATAACGTTAGCCTACTCACACAGTTTAACCATTGGCGACAACATCTCTCCTCCTCTAAATGTGCAGTCATATGGGCAGTAGTTTAAAACAGTGACTCATTCTGACACCACCTTAAAACTTACCTCAGAATTATGTATTCCCTGAAAGTAGGTTCTCTCAATATGTGTCACTCATTTGAAAGATGTTTATTCTGCCTTTCTTGTTCACATTTCTAATAATCGCACATCTTTCAATGAGATGTGCAGTGACCTGTCAATCAACTGGGGTGGAACTGGCACCTGAGGTGTCCAATCAGGTTCCAGAGGTGGCCGGCTCTAAGCAGAGCCCTGGCTCTGGCTCTAAGTTAGCAATATTTTCTTTGGCATGACCTGCCCTACTCTGCCTCTGATTGGCTCATCAGTCCTCATGCCTAAAGTTAACCAATCTAAGCAGTGAAGGTACCAAGCACTAGCCAATTAGAGGCAGAGGAGGGCGGGTCATGGCTTCACCATCCTAGGGGAAAACACGGGCAGTTTGGCTCAGATACGACTGAATGGTGCATCAGGGGGATTTAGAAGTGGGTATACGCAATGCTGACTGAAAAATAAATAGGTATACCGCTGTATATCCTGGACTACACCAGTGCGTGACACATAAGTGTGCCATGAGAAATCATCAGGTGTACCAAGAAAGATTATCCAGATTTCACCTGACTGGTACTGTAAGCAAGCAGCGTGATATAGATGCACCAATGACTTATTTATTACCTCCGCCAAGGAGGTTAAGTTTTTGCCAGGGTTTGTTTGTCTGTCTGTCTGTTTGTCTGTCCGTTAGTGTGCAACATAACTCAAAAAGTTATGGACAGATTTGGATGAAATTTTCAGGGTTTGTTGGAAATGGGATAAGGAAGAAATGATTAAATTTTGGTGGTGATCGGGGGTGGGGGGGCCCACGGGGGGGGCGCAGACCAGAAAATTTAATCAAAATCTGTCCATAACTTTTTGAGTTATGTTGCACACTAACGGACAGACAAACAGACAGACAAACAAACCCTGGCAAAAACATAACCTCCTTGGCGTGGGGGGGCCCATGGGGGGGGCCACTGATCAGCCTTGGCGGAGGTCTGCGCTCTCCAAGTGCTTCTAGTTGTTGATGTGGTATGACTGTTTCTGTGGAGCGATGACTGTATTTTGAATTTCCCCTTGGGGATTAATAAAGTAAACCAATCTATCTATCTATCTATCTATCTAAGTTTGAGATTAAACTAAACTAACACACATATGCATTTCTTAGTCTCTGTATTAGGATCCAATCTGGATATGTATGAAGTATGTACAGCAGTAAAAAACAAAAGTTTCTGTGAAAAAACAGCTTCAACAAACCAGTGGTCATATTTAATGTGACCTCCATTTGCACTTAACATCTAATTTTGCTCAGACAATATGAGATTTATTGCATTAATTTTCCGATCTTTTCTTCCAGGTTTCATTCAACACATGTCAGATGTTTCTAACTGTTTGTTCTGCTTCTTGTCATGGGGTCAGAGGTCACAATAAATACTGACTTTAGAACCTAACCTCTAACCTTTAGAACTCATTTAGTTCAGTTTTTGTATCTTTCAAGGTTGTGCACATATTTTGTACGTATTTTCTCATTGTATCTGAGGAGAATGAGAATAATAAATATGTATGCTCATTTCAACCCTGCAAAAACAACAAACCTAAAGGTAGACTTTTGTACAGTACTATACGTCCAATCATAAACCACAAAACCAAATCATTGTCTAGAAGTGGAAAAAGACAAACCTACTCATGTAAAAGTGCTGCCTTTCACTGCTGTTTATGTTGATTTAATCTTGAATAAGAGTCCAGACTGCAAATAACAAAATAAGCACTAAACCCACTGATTCAGACAACAGCTGCGATCTTCTTTACTTATGTCTTATTACTTCTTTGACATAACTCTTATCCAGCCTTTTACATCATTTTTGTCTTGTGTCTTTTACAGCATTTTTCATCATGTTCTATCTTTAAATGCTGTTTTTCGTCTTGTTAAGTCTTTCACAAAACTGTCATCCTGTTACGTCTTTTAGGTCATTTTTGCCGTGTGGCTTTTATGCCATTTTCGTCTCGTTACATCATTTACGTAGTCTCCGTCTTGTTAAGTTTGAGGTGCGTGGAACGCGTCAATGGATTCGCTAAGGGATTGTCTTTTACATGTGTGATTGTCACATCCATTTACATTGGAAGTGGCTGTAATGTTGGATGTAAAATAAAAATAATCACCCTCTTTTTTGACCCTGTTTTGCAAATGTCACAGAATACAATATATCAGATACTTTCATGCACAGAAAATCCAATGCAGTGAAAACAGTAAAGGCATGAAAGCAAAGTAATTTATTAACCCATAAAGACCCAGTGCTATTTTTGTCTCAGTTCCCAAATAAATCTTTCTCTGTATTTAATCTTTTTTAAGAAACTTATCACCATTTATTATAATAATGTCCTCTATATTTAGCCTTTTTCCACTGTAAATCATGTATTTTACTGTATTTAATTTCTTATATTTAATTTAGATGTTCAGTAAATAAAAAGATTATTTCATCAAAACAGAAAAAACTGAGGTAAAAGTGATTTTTTCAGTAAAGATGTCATTATCTAAACCAAGACTGTCCAATGTCACTGATCCAGCTCCGTGGGTTTTACTGGTGAATCAATGTTGTAGAAGATCACGTTGTTTCCACATTCACTATGGCGCCTCTGAAAATCCAAATGGGTCATATCTGATGACCATGAAAAGATGACAAACTGCATTTTACAACAATTATTTACATGTATTGATAGGATTAGTGCAGTGGTTTCCAACCTTTTTTGGCTCATGACCCCATTTTACCATCACACATTTCTGGCGACCCCAGACATTCAAAATGGAGACTTTTTTTGCGAAAATTAATTTGTTTTTGATCATGTAATAGTTTGCTATACTATGTTGAAAATATACATTAATTTTAATGAGACATTTAGGCTATATAATCTATATCACAGGTGTCAAACATGCGGCCTGGGGGCCAAATCCGGCCCGCCAAACGGTCCAATTTGGCCCCTGGGATGAATTTGTGAAATGCAGAAATTAAACTGACGATATTAACAATCAAGGATGTTAGAATCATTTTAGGTCAATTCAATCGCAAGTGGGTCAGAACCAGTAAAATACTATCATAATAACCTATACATAATGAAAACTACAAATTTTTCTTTGTTGTAGTGTATAAAAAAGTAAAATTACACAAAAATGTTTGCATTTAAAGACTAGCCTTTTGCAAAAAATGTGAATAACCTGAAATTTCTTAAGAGAAGTATGAGGAATTTTAACAATATTCTGCCCTTTATTAAATGTTTTATGTATTTGTAGATCCACTGTGATCTGTAAGTTGTGATGCACATGTATAAATAATCAACTAAGGCGTAATATTGTTAAAATTGCACTGATTTTTCTTAAGAATTTTCAGGTTCATATTTGTTCATGTTATGTTCAAGTATGGTTCGTAGACGTAAACATTTTCATTACGGAATTTGACTTTTTTCACTCAAAAACAGAGAAAAATACTTTGGAGTTGACATTATTTATAAGTTCTTATCCTATTAGTTCTAGTATTTTACTAGTCCGGCCCACTTTAGATCATATTAGGCTGAATGTGGCCCCTGAACTAAAATGAGTTTGACACACCTGAGCTATATTATTATATGGAAGGAGGCAGAAAAGCCAGGTGAGAATTTTATTTTCCTTGATCAGGATATGTACAGTCAGTCCATCTTCTATTTCCAAGGCTGACAATTAATACTGAACAAACAATAACTCAAACTATGAATTATGAAAGAGCTGCAGCATCTGAAACCGACCACAATGAACATTTCAAAGATAAACAGTACCACAGTGCTTCAGTTTCAGCTTCACAGTTTGTCATGTCTGTTATGTGTTGTGATTGTCTCTCTCAACTCACCATATGTTTTTTATTAGTACGTTTTTTTTTTGTTTTTTTTTTGTTTTTTTTTTATCAGTTACTAGAAATTCCAGGTGACCACACGTGTGTCCCGGCTCCAAGGTTGAAAAACACTGGATTAGTGGATCAAACAGGTATTAAAGATTTTACATGAGTAGATGCTTTTGGTCACCAGTAGAGGTTTGGGTCTTTATGGGTTAAAACTGATATTGCAGAACAGTTTTTGCAGTGTCTGGTAACACCAAGAAGAGACAATAATAGAGAGTGAAAGTGAATGAAAAGAGAGCCACTTACCTCTTTAACCCACTGCCTCTGACCAGACTCACACTATGTTCTGTGTTTTGCAAACTGAGCGAGTCATGGTGCCATCGAGGTGTGTTTTTGTGTGACTGCATGTGTGTTTAAAATTTGATGTTAATAGGTCTCATTATGAACAACCTCTAATCAGTAAAAATAGCAATGTAGGTCAGTGTTTAGTCTGCCCACACATACACACACACACATACACACACACACACACACACACACACATTCTTTATGTTTCACATGATCATTAAGTTTCAAGGCACAGTCGTATGTGTGTGTGTGTGTGTGTGTGTGTGTGTGTGTGTGTGTGTGTGTGTGTATGTGTGATTACATGGAGCCGGGGTCTCTGAGGCCAGTTAAGCCCCATGGTCATACCAGGGCCTCCGACACACACATGTTCAGCAATGAGGTCATCGGCCAAAGAGTGACAGCTTCAGGAAATGAAACACACCTCAGATTACAGCTAAACAACATTAACTAACATTTAAAACATGTGGCTTTGCACGACTCTCCTCCTCTGTTTCTGTGCAGCGAAGCTTCAAGTCTCCCTGATTGAAACCTTTCCTTCTGCCGGTTGCTTTATGCGCAAACAGCCGACTGTGAAAGTCTCCTGGTGAAAACACCCACTTTCTCTCTGAGCTGAATGCTGCTGTTTTTTTTTTTTCTCATTATTTGTGTCTTGCTTGTATTTTATCCTCTCTTCTCCTTCACTTTTTTGTTGTTGAATTCCACAGTACACACAGCAAAGATGTCAAGGATGTTTTTCTTTTCTGCCTTCAGAAGAAGCCATCTGCTGCTCTTGAACTTTAAAATCATGTTTCAGAGTTAGATAATCCATCATAGTAAACACAAAATTTCAGCTGAGTGTTTTTGTATCAACACATGCATCAAGTTTCACTCTCCCTGCTGTCAATCACCCGGCATCACAACATGACTTCTCCACCAGGAAATAATCTCTCAAAAACATTATGTTTCCTTCAGAAACTTTGCTGTTACATCCTTGTAGCTCTTGAACTGGAAGATAACAGATGTGTTCGCTTTAAACCAGAGCACTTTTACAGGTTCTGTTTTGTTCTTGTAAGATGAATGATGAGGTGGTATGCATGTGATTATAAGAGTCTCATAGTTTCTCGAAGAACAACAAAAAGCCTCTGAATGTGTAATGTGTATTTTTAGGTAGAAAGAACTGAAAATATACAGCTACAATACATGTAAATTAAAAAAATATATATACAAGAAAAATGTGTAGTGTGGTGCATGTGCAGCAATGTTAATTCAGCATATCATCTGCTTTTCAGAGCAATACAGATTGTGTGTCGATGTAAATAAATAACAGCAAACTGCATACTTTCCAACTTCACTAGAGCAGTAAACATTATGATGGATCAATGTGGAAGATTCACATTCGTGCATTTACATGAAACATCACAAAACAGACTCCTCACAAACTGAACGGTGAAATGGGTCACAGTAAATATTCCATTTTACAGAAAATATTGCTTCATTTGTCACTTTTAGCATGCATGTGTCTAGGTTTTAAGTAGTGTATTTACCCCGATTCTTTATAGTCGGTCAGTTTTAGTCCCCTTTAACCTGCAGGAGTTTGTGTCGTGTTTTTTTTTTTTTTTTTCAGTTACTGAGTAAATAAAATAAACTTATTTGGATCTTAAACATTTTCAGATTATCTCACTCAGCTGCTGGGTTTCTGTGGTGTTTTTTGCATTGGTCTTGGTTTTACATGGGTGCAAACAATGTCAAAGTTCTTTTATGTTATAATCAGTGTAAAAGGATTTTGGGGTCATTATGTAACTAGCAGTTAGTGTCGGGAAAATTAGTAAAAACTGGGACAGCCACAGGATAACCACAGTTTGTGCTGAAACAAACAAGTGTAATACCAGTGACAGCCACTAGATGATGCTCCCATGGATTTACATTCATCTTCTCTTTAGGAATTCTAGGCCAGTGTAATTTTTCCCAGAATTATTACAGTCTCATTCCCCTCATTTTCACACTCAAAAATGTGTACTGGTGGTTATTAAGATAAGATAAGATAAGATAAGATAAGATAAGATAAGATAAGATAAGATATTCCTTTATTGATCCCACAATGGAGAAATTCACAGTGTTGTCAGCAGCAAAATATACACATAAACATAAACATACACATACACGTGAAACAAAAACAGTCATATAAATTTGAGTAAAAAAGTGTTTAAATGTTTATTATGTGTAGTATTGCTCTGTCACGATGATTTTAGTGCTAATAGAAGGTTTTAATGTCTGTAGTGCTTTGCTTTCTTTGCCAGTTCTCTCACCTGCAGGGAAACTTTGAGAACTTACGTTTATTGAATAAAACATGTGTTCCTGACATGTAGTCTGACTGTAGTTGTAGTTAATAACTTACATTAGCAAGATCATGTGATGTCAAGAAATTATTTCATGAATTTAACCAATATGCTGTGTCAGAAAATAACCATTAATTCACTCCCCACTCGACCGTATTTGTCCAAATATGTCTTTTTGTGGTTTCAACAAAACAAGACAACACAGAAACAAAACAAAAAACAGAAACTTAAGGCTTCAAAATGACGGTTCAAAAATCAGTGTGTGCTTTTATATAGTCTATTGGTGATGCTTAGATGTCACTAAACCTTAAAGCTGCGTATGACTTTCATCACCAATTTTTCAGCAAATTTGTACAACTCGAGTCATAGCCTAAGTGTTCACCGTGAGGGAAGAGATTCAGGTGCGTAATCACAGAAAGACAGACGGATTTGTGATACTTAGGCTATGACTTGGGTTTTACAGATGTCATGAAAAATCGGGGACGAAAGTCATATGCAGCTTTAAAGGGTATCTGGAGTGAATTTTCTTAACTATCTATTTCAAAAGATCACATATAATACTACTGGTTCCATCCGGTAATTTCCGTTATAGTCTGTTGTGCCCTATGTTCAGACTGCAGACAAATGTGGCCCAAATCCAATTTTTTTGCCCATATGTGACCTGTATCCGATCTGTTAGACAGTTTGAACAAGACAAATCCAATGTTTTCAAATCCGACCCAGGCCACTTTCATATGTGGTCCTAAATCCAATACGTTTCTGATATTTTTCAATGGGACTTTAGTCTGAACGGTCAGATCGCATTTATCCGGCCTTTACTTCGTTGAAATGTGACAACCGTCACAATTCTGCATCCCAGGAGGAGAACTGGCGAGAAAAAAATATTTAATTCCGTTAACACAGTGCATGCCTGTGTCGTCACATATTGCATCAGGATCTCTTTTGTGCATGTGGCTCACTTCAGGGTCGCATTTAGTTCATACTCAAAACTGATAGAAGTCGTATTTTTGCAGGCCCCTGCATACATTGCTTCCCTGATCCAGCCCTACAGCTCGACTCGTAGCTTGAGGTCTTCAGGACAGCACCTGCTGATGGTTCCATGCACCTGTTTTAGCACACACGATGACAGGTCTTTTAAAGCTGTGGCACCACGTCTATGGAATGACCTGCCTCTACATCTACGGTCCATGGACTCTGTAGAGAGCTTTAAGAAACACCTCAAAACCCTCCTGTTCAAAAAGGCTTTTAGTCTCCCACCTGACCCAGGGCCACTACAAACTGATTACACTCTATGTATTCATCATAACGTACTCCATGTGTCATCCCCCCCACCCAACCCAATCTCTCTATATCTCTATCGCTCTCTCTATTCTCCTCCTTTACTCTCTCTCTCTCTCTCTTTAACCCAACTGGTCAAGGCAGACAGCCATCCTTCAGGAGTCTGGGTCTGCTCCAGGTTTCTGCCCGTTAAAGGGAAGTTTTTCCTCGCCACTGTCACCAATCAAGTGTTTGCTCCTGAAGGATTCTGTTGGGTCTCTGTAAACTAATTTGATTCTGATTTGAATTGATAAAGCACTTTGTGACTCTGTCTGTGAAAAGTGCTCTATAAATAAAATTTACTTTACTTACTTTACTTTACTTTAATTTAATGTTTAATATGAACAAGCACACAAAAAAATTGTATTTCACCAAAAAATCTGAGTTGTGCATTAAGACGTGCTGTCTGAACGTAGCTTACGTCACTGTTCCGTCAGTCAGTCATGGTCAGAGACATGTTTCCTCCTTCACGGGCTGTTCCAGCACCGGTAGTGTCGCAGACTCATTGTATTATCCGATTACCTTGGCTGAGATGGACTGGTCACTGACCCTGTGCAACAGAAACCAGTCAAGGTGACACATTATCAGTCAGTGCTGGGTCATGTCTCTAGGACAATGGCGGAGTGCAAAGCTTACAGCTGCACAAACAAGCATGAACACACGCTCTCCACTCAATCTCCCTCACTGACTGCTGCTTGTTTACTCACACTCCATCTCCTGGAATCAACGTGGGTACTTCGGTTCCAGCCGGCAGTGGCTGCTCCCCATAGGCTCTGCCCCCGCATGTAATTCACATAATAAAAAGGTCCAGTGTGGTGCATTTATGGCCATTTTTTAAACTGAATTTGCACGTCTCTTGCTCGTAGGTAAAACACGAAGCACAGTTAATGTCGTAAACATGACCAGTACAGGTACACTTTAAAGAGTTGATAGAGGCTTCCCAGCCCTACTAGCTTTTGTTAAGGACATAAAAAAGAATTGTACTCTGTTAAGAGGATGTGCATGGTCATCAGTGTGTGGTGGTATGCACTTACAATAAACAGACGTCAAACCTTCACTGACACCAATTCAAACACTGACTATGTTTTCATTAAAACACAGTTGTGTATAAAACTCCCACCCACATTTGGGCTGTAAAATAAGTAGAGTTTCTCTTTCACCACTTAGTTTAACTTAACAAAGGCTGTGTCTCAATCTAAGACTTTTTAATATGAAAATTCTCCTGCAGCATAATTCCCTCCTTGCCAGTCATGCGTGCCATCAGTTTATGTTCCACTCCACACTCATGTTGTTGCCCACATAAACAACATGCATTGCCTTCATCTCTGTTTGCATGTAGGAGCCTGTGAATTGCCTTCTGATTACACTATAAGCTGCACATACACTGTAAGTGGATCATAGGATGCCAAGCTTTTCTTCTGAAACAGGCTAAACTATTGCTGTCTTGACCACAAAACAGCACATAAATCATTGCTGACTGACTCACAAAACAGTAACATTATGTTTTTTTTAAACATTGGCAGAAATTTGTCAGATAAGAGCAAACTTACCAAGTAGATTTAAAGTGTTTTGGAATGATGGCCTCAGGCTATGATGGAAGATTTCCAACACAGGCGCTGGACAGAAATGTCTCTAATTTCTACATGCTCATGTAATTGAGATAAAAGCTGGCATTCATAATCTCATTATTTTTAAAGACAAATGAATAACTACACTCTTAAGTAACACAAACCCTTTCATCCTTGACTGGACTAACTGAGCTGTTGGGTTTTGGAAACTAGTTTTCAAACTGGAAAAATGTCAAAATTCTTTTCACCAAAGTAAGATGATGTTGGAATACTATTTATTTTATATCTGCAAAAACTGAGTGAAATTCGACACACTTCAAATTACATTTGCTGCTGTTTTCTTACTGTAACGATATCCAAACCTCAGCCTGGAATTTGTTGTATCAGTTGTTGAGGTCACATCATGTTCAGCTCAGGTCCACAAATGTCCACATGCTTTAGGATGATGGAGATCAGTTACTGCATGATGATACATGCTTTCATGTCACAGTCTTCAAAACACCATAAAAGTCTCCAGAAGCACCAGAAAAAGTCATTAGATTTGTTGCTAGTCGCTTTTGGAAAAAAAAAAGTCACCAAGAGGATTTTGAAAGTTGAGCCAGATTTTGCCAAGTTGGCAACACTGGTGACCTCATGGTTCCACAATGACTTTATTGCTCCCTCTTCCACAGCTCCACCCACTTGTCCAAATATGGACCTTTACATCTGGATGTAATCAAGAAGGTAAATGGATGAACAAATGAAGGGTAATAGTGGAAAAGCTCTTCAATTTAAATTATGAGGTGTTTGTGTAAGTTGTAGACAGTTTGTATTTTAGAAGCAGTTGTTGTAGTTGGAATAAAATACCAAAAACAAAATGCATCCTAAAACTACTGACATTTCTTCCACTAATTTCTTTTGTGCAACAACAATTTAAAACATTTTGTATTTGCTGTAAATTAAGATGACTAAATGTCCTAATGCTGAGAACAGTGATATATATATATATATATATATATATGAAAGTGTAAAGCGCTGGTGTCTATGTGTGATGGGATGGGGATGAGCAGAAGAGAAGAGAGGAGAGGATTATCGACACAAGCTAATCTCTTTATTCAATACAAATCTACAGCACCTAAACACAGAAACTACTTCTTCATACATTTACTGGAAGGACACACACACACACACACACACACACACACACCTATATATACACACACACACACACACATGAATGAATGACAACCTTCACATGTAATGGAAATGTACATATGTGACCAGAATACAGCAAGAAGTACAGAATACAGGTTTTATTTTAGTTGATCCTTTGTTCTTTTGCTGTGAGCTACACACAACCAGTAAACTGTGTCTGTTTCCTCCGTTTTTCTGGTTCCTGTAGTGGTGTGATCCATAATAATACACCAGACAACACATTTGCTTGAGGAAAAATTACAGTTTGCATTACAGTTCATATGGTTCACTGTAGGTGGGAAGTAATCGTACAAATACTTTGTTATTGTGCTCCAGAGTTTTCAAGTTTTTGCACTTTGTTTTTGCACCATTTGTATATTTTCCCACCAACTTTTACTTACTATATTTTAACACAAATATATGTCATTTCTACAGCTAGTTTTAATGCATTTGAGGTAAAGTCTTGATTCAATTATGGATTCAAAAATAACCCTTGAACCCTTTGAAATGTTCTAGTTTACTGCATGAATTTGATCATAAAATGTGATGTGATCTCCATCTAAGTCACCAGTTCAGACAAACAGACTGTTCTTAACCTAATACCATACCAACAGTTATTCCATTCATTTTATTTCATTTGTCCTGCACAAAAAGGAATCCTCTTGTCTTTTCTATCTATTAATCCTCCATCCTTTTAGGTTGAAAATGGTTGTGAAAGTGTATATTATGCAAAATTTACATTTTTCATTCGATTTTGTTTGTTGCCTTCATGAATGTGAACAATAATACACTATATAATTGGCACACACACATTCATTATACATACAAATCAACACTTTTCATAATTGGAAGGGAACAGTAAGAAGAATAAATGTGGCAAGAAAAAGTATGTAAACCCTTTGAAATCTACTGTTCTGCGTCAGTTGGTCATAAAATGTGAACTGATCTCCATTAACCCATAAAGACCCAAACAACACTGGTGACCAAGACCATCTGCTGATATAAAATGTTTGATACCTGTTGATGCACTAATTCTATCGATACATGTAAATAATTGGTGAAAAATGCAATTTGTCATTTTTTTCATGGTCATCAGATATGACCCATTTGGACGTTCAGAGGCACCGTAGTGAACGTGGAAACACTGTCATCTTCTACAACACTGATTCATCAGTAAAAACTATGTAGTTTGGCAAATGACAGTGGATGGAGACACTTGTTTTTATGTTCAGTTAATGATAAATTTTGCAGAAAAAGTCACTTTTTCTTCAGTTTTCTCCATTTTGATATAATAACCTTTGAATTTACTCTGAGCTTTTATGAACATCTACATGATCAGTGAATTAAATATAGAAAAATATATGATTTACACAAAAAAAAAAAAAATCAAAATGAAGAGGATGATATACAATAAATGGTGATAAAACACTAAAGAAAGGTTAAATATAGAGGAAAAAATGATTTGGGAACTGCCACAAAAGTAGCAGTGGGTCTTTATGGGTTTGGTCATCACTTCAGACAAACAGAATGTATTTAACTTAATCCAGTGGTTCCCAACCTTTTTTGGCTCATGACCCCATTTTAATATCACAAATTTCTGGCAACCCCAGACATTCAAAATGGAGACATTATTTTTGCTAAAGTTAATTTGTTTTTAATCATTTAATAGTTTGCTACACTATGTTGCAAACAAACATTAATTTTAGTCGACATTTAGTCTATATAATATTTATTATTATGAACGGAGGCAGAAAAGCCAGGTGTAGATTACTGCACAAAGTGAAAATTTATTTTCCTTGGTCAAGATATGTACAGTCAGTCCAG
Source organism: Sphaeramia orbicularis (assembly GCF_902148855.1). Taxonomy (NCBI): domain Eukaryota; kingdom Metazoa; phylum Chordata; class Actinopteri; order Kurtiformes; family Apogonidae; genus Sphaeramia; species Sphaeramia orbicularis. The sequence goes on along the minus strand of NC_043971.1, from coordinate 42,369,553 downwards.
CTTTTATTTACAAGGCTGACAATTAATACTGAACAAACAATAACTCAAACTATGAATTATGAAAGAGCTGCAGCATCTGAAACCGACCACAATGAATATTTGAAAGATAAACAGAATCACAGTGCTTCAGTTTCAGCTTCACAGTTGGGTCATTCCATATAATTTCATCAAGTGGTCCCCACCTGACCCTCAGATTTTTCTACATTTTGACATACTTCTAGTACATTATATATGATGGAAAAATCCAAAATTTCAAGGCTTAATTGTAAATAGTTCCAAAGTTATGACCATTTGAAGTAGGTAGGGGTACCCTAAAATTGCAACCAAAATTAAGACTTGAAATTTTCAGCTATTTTCAGGCTACTATAACTTCTGAACAACAAAAGCTAGAGGTCTGAAATTTTCAGAATCATTTCACAGGAATCTATAGTCCTATGAAATGTGAAAATATTTACTAAAAATTTATAATTGCATGTTACAGAGAATGGCAAAGTTGAGATTTTATCCATCTCGAACTTCTAAAATGCTACTTTTGGCCACTCATTACACAAAAACTAATCATCATATTCATTAGAAATTTTATGTGCTATATCTTGGCTACCTAGGGAATGGATCTGTTTAAAATGAAGGTCCTATGTTATGTTATTTTATGTATGATATATGAACAGCTTAAAATGAAAAATATCTGCCCGACCTTTGGATTCAAAGGTCAATATCAGCATGTGGGATAGGTAGTGTCACAAAATAAAAGACACCATGTGAGAGTACAGGAATTGCCCTACATTTTGACACCAAGCACAACTTGCTTCTATAAATCCCATATTTTTGCCATAAATGGCAAAAATATGGGGGCGAAAACATCCTTATTTAATTTGAACATTTAACATAGAAGGATTTATAGAAGCAAGTTGTGTTTGGTGTCAAAATTTAGGGCAATTCCTGTACTTTCACATGGTGTCTTTTACTTTTAAATTTTGACACCAAGCACAACTTGCTTCTATAAATCCTTCTATGTTGAATGTTCAAATTAAATATGGACGTTTTTGGCTAAAATATGGGATATACGGAATCAGAATGTCTGATTTAGGTGAACTCAGGTATTTTTCTCCTGGTAGAAAAATCACGGTGGACCCCTGTGATCAGCATGGTGGATCTGTCCCTTGTCCTCAGTGTGTGTTCAGAATCCTTTAGTGGGAGCGCTCACTTGGCTCTATCAATGGAAACGAGTTGCCAGTGTACGCTTTTTGCTTTCTTGCCATGAGTGTGTCATGTGAGGAGGAGAAGGGCATGGTTTCCTGCCATGCCCTCATGGCACCGAGCCGTGGTACAGACCTGTACATAACACCGCATTAGGGAGGGTTTCTATATGCTCTGCGCTGCAAAGTCAGCTGTCATATTCGTCTGTTTGGGTTGTAATGATTTTGTCATGACACCTGAAAATGAACCCTGTGTGTAGTTCAGACACAGCGCCCCAGGCCTTCAGCTCGGTCTGAACCCGCCTCAGGTCTCAGGATCACAAACTGGCCCAGTGCTTTGACACCTAAGATGACAGGCTGACATGTGAGTCAGATCACAGGCTCTCGCTGCACAGGTTTTATAAATAAATGTCAGATTCATAGTCAGAAACACAGAGATGCAGCTCATTTACACATAAATAAAGTGGTGAGAGGACAGTCCACTGTGCCTCTGTCCTGGTCCCTCTGACCCTCACACAGACCAGATTATGACTCATGAGTCACTCTGATAATGTGTAATTATATCAGCCTCCGGTCGTAATCTGACATTTCACATCACAGACACATATACACTCACATGAGAACCGAATCTGCCAACGAGAAAATACAGAAATATATTAATAAATTCATGAAAAATAGACGCATTCTGGAAATTAAAATTATGTTTCTGTGTTTTGATTGATCTGTTTTTCCATTTGGAAGCACATGGATCTATAAATCACGACATACACATTCACACACTGTAAAAAAATGACTGTAGAATGAACACCAAAAAGTTGTAAAATTGCAACATAGAAAAATTGTAAGTGATAATACAATGCAAAGTTGTTTATTTGAAAAGATTTTAATGATTGAATCAAATATAGCTGTAGTTCTTACAGGAAGAGTAAGTTAACAAAACCAGATTTGTATGTAGAGATGATGTATTTCTATTGTTTTTAGAAAATAAAACTGTACATTCAAAAACAATGTGGTGACGTTTAAACTGAAAGACCATAATGTTGAAATAACAGCCTATTTGCTTTTTTTTTTTTTTTTTTTAATAAAAACTTAATAAAAAAGTAAACATTTAATAATTTAACATTTTAAACTTGTAAATGAATGGGTTGGTAGAGTTGGTAGAGCGGCTCGTCCGATAACCAGAGGGCTGGTGGTTCGAATCCTGGCTCAGACTGTCCATATGTTAAAGTGTCCATGGAAGACACTGAACCCTACATTGACCTGGTGGCTTTGGACACCATGAAGGTGTAGAACATGCACTGAATAAGTGCAGTCCATTTATAGTTAAATCTACATGTTTAAAATGTTAAATCTACATGTTACTCTGTAAATATGTTTACAGTTGGATGTTTTTTTTTTTTTTTTACAGTATTGTTCTGGAAACCACAGCTGCCAGTTTTTTTCTGTAAAAACAACAGGAATTTTTTTTTTTTTTTACAGTGCATTCAAGGTCTTCTTTTTTATGAATTTTCACCTAATTAATTAAGAGTAATTAATCTGCACACATCAGATTTATATGTGAGCACATAAGAGACAGAGTATGGGAACTGAAATGATTATTCTGAGTGTATTCCGATTGCACAACTCCATGTAAATTCCTCAGTTCCTTTTTCCTCCTTGTTGCATCCCATCCCAGGGTGCATCCAAAAATAGAACGACAAACAACACAACTAGCTGTGCTACGGGTCACTGAAGCCAATTCAAAGAGCATATATTCATACAAGTGTTAAACTAAACCTATACGGAGCCAAAGACTGTAAGTAATCAAAACAGAAAAGCAGAAAAATGAGGAAAAAAGGAGGAGAGGAAAACTGATTAAACACTAGTGTCACTCTGGGTCACTGTGAACTGGATTTGGCCACAGTCCATTTAGTTCCACTTCTTTTCTCCAGTTTCCTGAGCAGATGTCTGAACTTCTGCAGTGGTCGCCTTCAGCAGCAGCAGGGGTTTTTTCTGTCCTGATGCTGCCCCCTCGTGGACATTATGTGTCATTACAGTCTCCAAATCTGTCCAGAATCTACAGTTATGACCAAAGTTATGGGAATGACACAAAAGGATTCTTTGGTTAACTGGGATTTATTTGTCAGTAAAGGCCTTCAAAACCTGTGCAATGGTTCTAATTATTTTTTTTATTATTTACTATATCTGGAACAAACTACCAGAAAACATCAGGTCTGCTGAGAGTCTGAGTTCTTTTAAGTCCAGGTTAAAGACTCACCTGTTCACTGCTGCCTTTGACTAAAAGGCTTTTTATTTTTTAAATTTCATATTCTCTTTCGAAACTTTGCACTGTAACTCTTACTTTAATATGAGTGTGTTTTTATATTTTTGGATTTTATGTGTTGTTTTCTTACTTGCTGTTTTTAATCACCTTTTACATGTTTCTTTTACAATGTTTTAAATGTGTTTCTTCTTCCCTGTCATTGTATTTCAATGTCCTGTGTGAAGCACCTTAAATTGCCTTGTTGCTGAAATGTGCTATACAAATAAATTTGCCTTGCCTTACTATTTTTATTATTATTTTTTTATTATTATTTTATTCCATTCTTGTATTTTATTCTTTTATTTAGGTTTTACCTATTCGTCTGTATTTTTATTTATTTATTTTTTAAATTTTTAAAACATTTTTTATTTTATTTTTCACAGTTGTATGTCTTTTAATCTATTCTTGTATTTTACCCTGTTATTTTGGCTTTTATTTATTTTTCTGTACAGCACTTTGGTCCACTGTGGTTGTTTCAAAGTGCTTAACAAATAAAGTTGGATTGGATTTTTCAATGTACCTCAGAAACATGTGGCATTTAAAAAAAAAAAAAAAAAAAAACCGTGGCAGCAAATTTTGCAAAAACAAAACTTGTGCCATGCCTAAAACTTCTGGCCATGATCTTATATTTCAGATTAATTTTTACATTTATCTTATTACGAGCCGTATAGATGAGGTCCTTGAACTATCTAATGGTTATGTATTATTCTGACATTGTTTTTAATCATCACAGTATCGATACATGTATAGTTGATCAAACCATCCCTACTTCAGCAAAGTAGGAGGTTTAACCCTTTAAATGTCTGCACTCACAGAAATATTTAGGCCTAATTCTTAAGATTTATGTGTTTCAATGGCATATAATATTTCCATCCATTTGAATTACTTAGATTCAACATAAACAGGCCAATAAACTTTATGTGCTGCGTATTTGTCAGTCAAATATAAATGAAACAATTAAGAATGAGATTTATGTAATAATACCAATAAACCCAGTGTGTTTTGAATAAGCAATGACAGATTTATGTATTCATCAGTGATAAATCCAATTTGTTTCAAATACTTAAGAGCAAGTGTATGTATTCGATATGAATTACTCCAATGTATTTGAAATGCTTAGACAAAGGGTTATGCATTAAATTCCATTTAAATAAAATGCATAAAGTTTATGCACTTAAAAAATAAACCTAATGCATATCAATTTTTTAACCAGATATTTTGTTTTATTTTTAATTTGGTCTGCACCTACAGTAATATTTACAGCAGGGGTTCCCAAAGTGGGAGTTACAAGATACTAGCACAGGGGTCGCAACATAATTTTCAGAAATCTTGATGTGATCCCTGAGTTTTTCACACCTGATTAAGGTAATATTCTTTCACATACTTCAAAGAAAGGATATCATTCATATAAAGAGTACATAAGATTTGTCTCTGCTCTGTAGAAGCAGGGATTTCCTTAATTCAGAATAAATAACATGTTAATAGGAACAAACAGGTAAGACATTGTTGGGCCTACAGGTTTGACTAATGATGTCATATCAATAAAAACAAAAAAACATAAAAAAGCAAATAAACATTGTAAAACAGACACATTAACCTAAATAAACATTAACATAACCCCCCCCCCCCCCCCCCCCCCCCCCCGAACCCCTGCACATAAAACAGAACACAATGAGTAAAACGTCAAGTACCCACAATGCAGTGGGAGCGTGGAGTGAGGAGCATGGATGGACTGAAATCTTTATGTAAACCAGATGTAAACCAATGTCATACATTTTAGCTAAATGAATCTTGGTCGACCCACAGCTTGTCATATTTAAACTACAGTATATTCATACGTTTTAACTGATTAAATTTAATCATTTTCACAATTAACAGATTTATGCTGATTTTAAGGAATTTGGATAAAGAAATTCTAAAACCTTAATCATTTAAATGAAATCAAATAGATGCAAATACTTAAAAATAAATTATGCCATTATTCATTTTTCTGAATGTGTTTGAATACATGATGTCACTGTTATTTTTTGTGTCTTCTTTTATAAATGAGATTTTTTTTCATATAATGAATGGGAGATGGGGCATTACTGGTATTTAGAGTCTTAGATATGTCAAAAAATAAGAACAATGCTGATTTCATTGCATCAGATTTTTTTTTTTTTTTTTTTTTCTATGTGGTTTCAGTGCCAGTCGTGTTAGATATTATTTTGCCATGTTGGTCATGCACTGAACAAAAACTACTGATGCAATGAAATCAGTGTTATTACTAATCTTTGTTATGTCTGAGAATATTATACACTGCCATATGGAAAATATGTCATATTTTGTGTAAATGTTTTACTAAAACAAGTGGTGTCACGTATTTGAACTGGCATTTAAAGGGTTAAAATAGCAACTGAGACTGACAGTTGAGTTAAAAATACTAATAGTAGGTAATGTAGTGTTTTTCTAAATCAGGATTACAAGGTGTTATTCAGTCAAAAAGATACAATAGAATTACAAACAAAAATGATGAAAGAATCAAAGAAAATACACTAAGACTAGATAAAATGACAGTAAAATCAAAGTCAGACCAGATTAAAATGAAAGTGAAGCAAAAAGAATAAAAAAACAAATTGTGTGCTCACAAATACCAGAGACCAAAATCATGTCAAAAACATAGCATTAGTGTAGCATGTAAGGGTCCAGAGGTCTGGAATGAGATTAAAAACTCTCTCTTTAAAAAAAAAAAAAACTCCTTCTTTTAATATATTTAAAAAGCGTCTTAAGCAAAAACCATTGCTGCTTTATGCTTAGTGTAAAACTATACAGCCTAATGAACCAAAACAAAACATGTAAACATAAATAAAAATAAAGCTACTTCAAAAATACGTCTGACCCTGAACCCCACATGACTGATACACAAATCATGTAAACTGTTTCTTTCTGTGGATAAAGCCCCATGTCTGAATATTAAATTATCTGAGATTATTGGGATGTGTTGACTACAATAGGACTCAGGAAAAGGAAATGAATCATCTTTAGGTAGATAGGCAAATATTTTAAAATATGTTTGTAGTTATTCAGAACACTTGAATTTATTAAAGATTCTAATGTAAATTGTGTCTCATCATATGTTTAAGGACCCCCATTTATAAACTGAGTACTGCTTCTGTGGTGTCCTATTACAAAATGTACCTTGTAAATGAATTGATGATCTTAACTGCTTGTAATAATTTTGCAATAAATTGATTGATTGATTGATTGATTGATTGATTGATTGATTGATTGATTGACTAAAGATGAGTGATTCTGAAAGTCAAAGAGCAAAGACTGTAAAGGAACAGACTTCATACACAGATTATAAATGACTCTAATAAAAGGATGAGTCAGTGGCTTTAACTAAAACCGTGTGCACAATTATTAGGCAAATGAGTATTTTGACTGTATCATTATATTTATGTAAGTTTTCCAACAATATGAAAATAGAAGGTCACATGTCTACTTGTTTAAAGTTGTAAACTTAAGTGTTCAAGTCAAGTTCCACTGTTTTCATTGTTTTTGTATAAAATTAACAGTGATATTTTTGTTGTTGAAAATACAATTCTCCCAAATTCCAAATTAAATATTGTCATTTAGGCCAATTCTTTGCAGAAAATGGACAAAGAAAACTCCAAATCTTTAGTAAAAGTTAATGTTCATTTACAAAAAAAAACAACTAATGTTTAAACTTGGGCAGAGTTTAGAGGTCAGTGTTTGCACTGATTGTATGTAAATCTTGATCCCATTCCAGACATTTTCAACTGGGAGACAATCTGAAATTTAGGTTTCTTTTTTTTTCTAGAGGTCTTCCTACACATGGGACACAGTCCCACACTCTTGTCCCAGTCAGGGTCATAAGGTCATGTGGTCTGGAAACCTACAAATGACCGTAGACTCAGCTGGAGCTCTTCAGTAAGACACACACCTGTGTCTTCCTGTTTATTTCTGTCTGTCTGTCCGTCCGTCCGTCTGTATGAAGCCAGCCGGATGACCTCTAACTGTGCAGAGTCTGAACATCGTGTCTCATCAGTCAGGATGTCACAGCTTAGGGTATGGAGTTCAAAGGTCACCCTCTGACCTCACAGGAAACAGACGTTCAGTGGTGCAGGGCCACGAGACGATCAGACGGTACCAATGAGCTTGTACGAGACCTGGAGGAAGAAAATCAGACGGCCAAGTGTGGAAACTCACCACCCAGGTCAGAGGACTCTGTGCACTCAGAGTATAATAATAATAATAATCATAATAATAATGATTATGAAAGTAAGATATATATTCTATCACATTTCTATTAACAGAGTTAGAAAGTGTAACAGACATATTAAGTAGTACAACAAAATGACAAAACTAAAAGTCAAAACACAACTACAAATCACAGAATTTAGAGTTATTCCTTTTTTTTTTCTTTCCTAAAATGGTGGTTTTTAGATGACACAGGAACAGATTCACCTGGTCTCTGCAGGTCATTCTAGGTTTTGGAGTCTGGACTGTACAAGTACGATGACCTTTAGTTACAAAACAGGATCAGAGACCGATCAATAAACACAATCTGCTGATCTGGGTGATCGACCAGGCACATACAGGGTTAAGAGTTCCTTAAACATCTAAAAGCACAAGTGTAGAAGAGCTTTAAAGTAACGTAAGTTCAATACAAAATCTGACAGGCAGGCACTTTGGTGTGATCTGATCCTTTTGAGTTCTGGAAATAATTCTGACAGCATTTTGAAGATGTGAATGAAGTTAACATGTTCAAATTATAGAATATTTAAAACTCACAATATTTCCATCGCTTTATGTGAATATGAAAAACAGGAAAACTCTAAGTTCTTAATGTCTTTTATTGAGGCACTTTCCATTCATACGACATTGGAAAAAAACTAAAGAATACATCACATCCACTTCATCAATATGTTCATTTTTTGCTTTGATGCACAAAAACTCCAATAACTCCCTTCTGGATTTCCAACGCTGCCTAATATTTATAAGCTTCTATGGTTCCTTAAAGGGAAAGGAAACAGTGAAACCTCAAACCCAGTTCAAGTGGAGTCCAGACTACTCATGCCTCACAGCTGTGACCAAATTCTTCATAGTGAGACTGTGGGTATTTATAAATACACAGATAAACAGCAGAATACTCTGGGGAAGAAGCTTAGAAGAAAAACTGTAAGTGCCGTTAAAGTCGGCGGCTGTGCTTAAGGGTCGAGTGGCCAAATACGACGCTCTCTGAACTCCTTTTAGCGCTGGATGATCATTTTATCACATTTCATCGACTGTGAATGTTTAAAGACTACATGACGACTGAATTAATCTGGTTTTGTGTAAAAAAAAAAAAAAAAAAATTCCAACAGTATCCATGTAGTAACAGCCTTAAACATGTAAGTGTGACTAGCAAAATGATCTGCTCATTAGAATCAGAGTACACATCTGTCCTGTGTAATTCACTGTTAACACATTATTTAATAAGAAACTGAAAACTCCTCTGGGATCCGAGTAGCAGCATGCAACAATGTACAAGCCCAAAGCAAACGGAGACTAATGAGGAGGCTAAAAAAAACTGTAGAGGGGATATGAGCGTCGGTATTACAGTGAGGGAATGAAAGAAGGAAGCACAGAATGTCTGAGATGAGATGGTTCAGAGTCAGACGGACGTTCAGTCCTTCAGGACCGCTTGTCTTCAAAGTAGGTCTGTTCGATGCGTCTGCAGAAGGACAGCAGGTTGCTGTAACTCTTGATCCTCTCCGCCAGCTCGGCGCTGGTCAGTCTGGTGGTCAGGATGGTGAAGAGGTGACCGAACACCAACGCATCCAACTCTGTCGGACTATGACACACAGACACAGAAATAAAGCAATGCACTGATAGAGACAGAAAATACATAATACACACTGAATGTTCTCAAGAAATGAAAGGACAGCTGAGATGTACAATAACTGTGGCTAAATATCACTATGAGACAATAAGATGTTTGTCTGTTGTGCTGTATTAAAAGCTGTTAATAATTACAGTTAAATGTTCTTAAAAGCTCTAAAATCTGTATGAATTTGTGCTCATACAAAGACAGTGTGATGTAGACCTGAAGGATTCTAAGAGAGTTCAGTTTGTTTTTAATCATAAGGATTTCTTTGTTTCTTGAGACAAATGGGAAATAATTAACAACCAAAAATTAAAGAAAACACAAAATAACACTGGATGGTGGCCAAACCGATTTCCAGAATGTCACAATCAACACATGCTTAGGAAAAAGGTTTTGTACTGTTTTAAATGAAGGTTAGATCTTTACACCACAGGGTGGCGCCAAAGAAGCCTTTAGTTTAAAAGCTGATGGGACAGAATAAATGCACAAAAAGACATTAAGAATAGAAAAGAATTAATTGTCAAAAACATACAATACTTTACATGTTTTTGGAACTCACAATTACAAATATAAAGTCCAGATTACGGTCACAAGATCAGGGCGATTCATTTACCACATATTTACACCAAAAAACCTAAATGTATCAATATATATATTAAATGTACTTTTTGTAGCAGCTCTTGAATTCTGAAAGGAGTTGGATTTTATTTAGAATAAGACGCTGTAACTATTGATTATTTTAATTAAGAGATAAATCTTAGAATCTCAGCTCTTAAATTTCACGTACATTAGGTCCAGTAAAGTACAGCTTTTATTTAACCATGAACACGGAGGCTCTTAAGAAAATTCATTCCATGATATTTTAAAGAATTACACTGGTCAACAACAAATTTATTGTTCAAGTTTTTTGAGCTGATTTAGGATAACTTTGGTGTGCTGAATCCAAAAATCACATTAATTTTGCTCAATCAGGTCAACTTTCTGAACTATGCTACATATTGGCTTTTTAACATTTTTGCTTACATTTATGGGCATTTTCACATCATATGATACAAAATTCTTTCATATTTCTTGCAATAAACGAATTCTGAAGATTTTACTTTTGCCAATTTATGATTGTTTTTTTTTAATATTACAGGTGAACGAAATGGCTTCGACTAGAAGATCTTGCAAAAATAAGCCTGACGTATTCTGCTACATCTGCGGTGAATACACCATTGGACCTAACAGGAATCAAGTCACAAGTTTCATAAAGTGTGCTTACCAATCTTATTTTGGTATTAATTATTATATTTTGTGAGAAGATCAAATTTTTCTAAATCAAATTAGCAAAAAAACCTGACCTGATTGAGAAAAACAGATGTCATTTTTGGATTTAGCAGTGCAAAATGGTCCTAATTCAGTTGAAAAAACCTAGACAACTTGCAAAAAACATTTTTTTGTAACCCAGTGTTATTTTCTGTTATAATGAATTAAAAATTTTAACCAATATTTATATATTATATATTCATATGTCGTATTTATAATTACATCTGAAAATTCCTTAGTTTAATATTAAATTGAATTGTTTATCATTTTCCATTTCATTTGTTTGTTTTTTTATTCTTTTTCTAACTGCTGTCAGAGGCTTTGACTGTAAATCTGTAAGGTCAAACCAAAAAACTACATGTGTACAAATTCACCACTGCTAGTTCACAGGTGTGTCCTACTGCTGACAGAACAAAAGAACACACCTGTGCATAAATACGTACTGTTTATTAAAGAAGTAGGGTTGAGTTCCGAGCCTCTGGGAGAGTGCCTGGCAGCACTGACTCACATCCTCATACACCTGAAAAACACAACAGGGAAAAATTATTATTACTGTACTTTTGTCCACATTCAACAACACCTCCAACCAGCTCACCTTATGACAAAAAAGGAAATGTTATAACTTTTATTAATCTCATGGGACCTTAAAACAATCTTAAAGATCTACATTATTAAATTATTACACAAAAAAGCTGTTATGATGATGATATGATGCATACATAACGACATTTCCCATAAAAAAGTCTCAATATTAGGGCGGGAAAAAAAGCATCCACAATATGTTTTTGCTTCTAAGTTACATTTATCCAGATATGTATCCAGATGCACAGGCAAATATCTTCTAGACATAATAGAACCAAAATCTGGCGCAGCAACGTGGAAATTACTACAGTTATTTGTTAGGGAGCGCTGAGGAGTCTTCAGTCAGGTAAACAAAAATGATTTATATTGAGCAACAAAAGAAACACAAGCGAAACAGTGAAAATAATAATAGAATAATGCACTGATGGAAACAATCTGAGGTGGTGCTTTTGGCAAGTTAGACCTATTACACAAACCATTAAATGCTAATAAGGTAACATTTTAACATGACAGGCCTTATGGGACATGTGTGTGAACGGGCTATTGGCTGATAACTTGACAGCCTGTAACATACTGAGGCACATAAATGTCCATGAATGCACCACTAGCTGTTTGAGGATGAGGAGAGCATTCCACTAAACTGAAAGCAAATTAAAAATTCTACCCATAAATCTGTCCATACTCCTACCTGCAATTCTTTTGTTTTTCAGTACATTTATTATTGTCAGTGACGTGAATGTTGTCCAAGATCAGGACAATATCGGACAATTCCACTCACCCACTCCATGACATCAGTCACAGAAGCACATTCAGTGAGAGACTAGTTCCACTCAAATGCACCACTAAACTACACAGGGAATCACTCCTGCCTGTGCCCATCAGACTGTTTAACTCCTCATTATAACCACATAATTTTAATAACACAACCATTTTTACACACTTATTTATGGATATTTCTCAATTATCATATCAATTCTATATTGTCTAGTATATATTGTAAAAATTGCTGTTCTAGTTGTGTTTTAATAGAGTGTTTTAATATGTGTATTTGATATTTCTTTTTCTTTCTTTCTCTCCAGCTACTTTTTATTATACTTGAATGGAGCAACTGTAACACACAAATTAATAAAGTATTCTGATTCTGATTATTAATTTCATCTCATTACTTACATGAATATCATGAATATTTTTTGGAAATCATCATTAGGGTTTCTTAGATGTTCATATTACAACAAAATTGCCTATCTTCAAGAAGCTCCTGAAGACCCAGCTCTTCCGAGAGCACCTCCTGTCCTAGCACTGTCAGACATTCCATTTTAAATATTTTAATAAGGTTTTTCCCAGGATTATCACAGATTTTCCCAGGATTATCTCTGGACCTGCTGCGGTGGTCCTGCCTCTCTCCTGCCTTCATCATCATCACTCACTTATCCTCAACTGCCTCCATGTGTCTCCCCCTACTCCTCCCTTCTCCCCCTCTCCCCCAGTCTCTATCTCTATCGCTCTCTCTTTTTCTCTTTCTTTACTCTCTCTCTTTAACCCCAACTGGTCAAGGTAGACAGCCATCCTCCAGGAGTCTGGGTCTGCTCGAGGTTTCTGCTGTTAAAGGGAAGTTTGTCACCAGTCACAAGTGTTTGCTCCTGGAGGATTCTGTTTGGTTTCTGTGAATTGGCTTAGAGTCTGGTTTTGACCAACTCTATATATAAGGTGTCATGAGATAGCTTTTTTGTTGTGATCTGGCGCTATATAAATAAAATTTGATTGAGTGATTTGATTGGTTTTCCCCTGTAAGTCGCTTTGGAAAAAAGCATCTGCCAAATGCATAAACATAAACATAAAATTCAGTCATTAAACTACCTTGTACATATCCTATATTACCTGTATATATCCTAATTTGTTGTACATATCATTCATCTGTGGTATAGAGCTAGCTTTTGTATATTGCAGTAGTTCTAGTAATACTTTAGTGGCATATGTGTATTTAATATTTTATTCTGAATCTTTTGCACATGCCTATATTTTTCTTTAGTATTTTGTGTGATATTTTTATACAGTCATTTTTGCACTGATTTTGCTGCTAAATAGAACAGAACTGCGAAACTGATTTTCATTGTTCCTGTAACACTGACAACACAGATCTATTCTATTCTATTCTATTCTAAATATGAAATACACACAATAATGATGAAGTTTAGGGACGTTTGCTTACAGAAAATCCATGACCTGAGCTGTGCGGTGGTATGATACGCATGTGTTTGCTCACCTGTTCCAAAGTCTTTCCTCCCCAGCCGATGGCGTTCATCTTCCTGCGAACCTCCCACTGCTTCTGATAGGCCAGGATGCTGCTGAGAGGCCACGAGTAGGGACTGCTGTATCTGGGACGAGAGATCTACACAAAACACAAGCATGTAACAAGGAGGCAATAAAAAGTCTGTTAAATCTGTAAAAAATAAATAAATAAATAGATAAAAATAAAGGCTTGTAAACACACCTCAGTAGCTGTTGCATCATCACACCACTGGATGTACAACTGTAGAGAAGAGACGATTTTTAATCATCTGTAAATAGACTTCCATGTGTGTAAGTGCTGTGATGATCGAGAATCTGTATGTACCTCTGCAGTAAGCAACATGTTGTTGACCAGCTCCATGTAGGCCTTCATTTCAGCTCTCTGAACATCATCTAAGGCTTCACTCAGAGAATGACCCTGAAACACACAAATATAAGTTTATTTTTATTTTCAAGCAAATCTGAAAAATGTCAAAATAAACTACCAATTAATTCCTAATAAAATACTACAGGTAACTTCATTCTATTAACATGAAACTGAGCTGTTTCAACTTTAATAGCTCTGTGTATGTGTGTATTTTTCATCTTATTCACCTTAGCTTTAGTGAATTGTACTATTGGTCCCAGCTCTGACACTACCTGGTTTCCTACGTGGATAAAGGGAATCTTACCTAGAAAAAGAAAATACAGAGAAAAACTTGAACTGAAAATGACCAATACTGACATAAATAATAAACAAAAAACAAGATTTTAACACCATGTAATGACATCAGAATGTAAGGGTCTGAAAACTTTGACAATAATGAATATATAATAAATATCTAAACTTAATATTTGACATTTAGGGATCGCATTCATGCTTATCAAAGTGGTCAATTTGCCTGAACAGCAGGTGAACTCACCAGAAGGTGACATATATTCAGCATTCACTCTGCAAACCACCTGCACTGGTAGACCGCACATCCTGAGGTAGGCCTACCCAGAACAGAACCAGAACACGGTCAGATGGGCCTAAAAATTCACTGATCAGTTACAAACACATGCACACAAACCTGCACAAACACACATGTTTACCTGAACAGCGAGAGACGAGGCACAGTCTGACAGCAGAATCTGATCCTCTGCAAAAAACAAAAAAAAACACCAGTTGAATATGAACTACCTACAGCTGTTACAGTAGTATTCATACAGTAAATGTGTCTCCCTGTCAGACAAACACAGTCTTACCCTTCAGAGGTTGGTACAAGGTTGCATTTTCAGGCCAAGGCTCAGCAGCTGTCACAGTCAAAAACAGACACACAAACACACAACAATGAAGGACATTCTTAAGTCACAAAGCTTTTATTTTACACCAGGGGTGTCAAACATGCGGCCCGGGGGCAAAATGTGGCCCGCCAAAGGTTCCAATCTGGCCCCTGGGATGTTTTTGTCAAGTGCAAAAATTCCACAGGCTTGAATTGAATTAAGCAAAAAAAAAAAAAAAATTTGCTTGAATTCAGGAAAAAATCTTGAATTAAGCAAAAAGATCTTCAATTAAGCAAAAAAAAAAAACAAAAAAAATTCAATTCAGTAAAAAAAAATCTTGAATTAAGCAAAAAAAAATCTTAAATTTAGCAAAAAATCTTGAATTAAGCCAAAAAAAATCTTCAACTCAGTAAAAAAAAATCTTGAATTAAGCCAAAAAAAAATCTCAAGTTTAGCAAAAAATCTTGAATTAAGCCAAAAAAAAACTTCAATTAAGTAAAAAAAAATCTCGAATTAAGCCAAAAAAAATCTTCAATTAAGTAAAAAAAATCTTCAATTAAGCCAAAAAAATCTCAAATTTAGCAAAAAATCTTGAATTAAGCCAAAAAATATCTTCAATTAAGTAAAAAAATGTTGAATTAAGCCAAAAAAATCTAGAATTAACAACTTAAATTTTTTTTTTTTTTTTAGTGCAAAAAATAACATTAAATTATGAAAATATTTACATTTACAAACTATCGTGAAACACTAAAATGTGAATAACCAGAACAAACATGAACAACCTGAAATGTCTAAAGAAAATTAAGCACAATTTTAACAATTTTTCTGCCTGTTACTTAGTATTTAGTGTCTTTGTAGATTTGATCCATAAAGCACATGTAGAAATGAGAAGTGGAAGAATAATATTGTTAAAATTGCCCTGAATTTTCTTACGTTTTTTAATTTAAATTTCAGTTTGTTTGTTTGTTTGTTTGTTTTTGGAATAGTTTATAAAAGTAAGTATTGTCATAATTTAGTGGGGGTTTTTTTTTCACACTAAAACAAAGACAAAAATTTGGAGTTGACATTATTTATAGGTTATTATGTTATTATTTCACTGGTCCAGCCCACTTCAGATCAAATTCAGCTTAACCCTTTCATGCATAGTGGTCTCTATAGTGGACAGTTATTCAAAACTGTTGTATATTTATGGGTTTTGATGTTTTAGTTCCATATCAGCCAACACAGTGGACGCGTATGCATCATTTCATACACTGCAATTCATATCATTACTGTAACTTTGCTGTTCTAGATAAACCTGATCTGCACTAACATGTTTAAGTGCAAATCAGTTGTTAATTGTTAGACTTTATTTTTTTCATATTATCTCCACGAAATGAGTAATAACTAACATTAGAATATGTTAAAATGTGAGAAAACATCAGATTAGCAGCATTAAAGATGGTTTTATTTCATTGTTTTCATATCACTTTCTGATATTGGGATTTAAACACATTTCTTTACTTCAAAAATATAATGCACTGACATTTTTGTAACTCAATGGAAAAAATACTCGATTACATTATTTTTTTCATGCCCAAGGAGGAATAAAAACACTCAATTTTATTATTTCATTTAGACTAAGGTTCTCATAATTCATGCATGAAAGGGTTAATGTGGCCCGTGAACTAAAAGGAGTTTGACGCCCCTGTTTTACACTCTTTATCACTGATCTACATAAACCACTAATCTTTAACCCTTTGGTATCCGGGTGTGCCTTTTAGGCACACTTTGCACTTCGTTTTAAAAAACTTCATGTTATTTTTCACAGTTTAAATAAGGTTGGAATTCAAAAGTTGTTCATTTTTGCATGATCTTCAAAATTCTGGCCACCAACTAAAATTTGCACATTGTAAACAAAAGAAAATTACAAGACTAGCATCTATCTCCCAAGTGTGCCTAAAACGCACCATTTCTTCCATTTGATAAGTATGATTAGGGCTGACCTTGATTTACAAAAATAAAATCAAACTAGAGCAGAAAAATAAATCAATATATAATAGTTTGATTTATAGGTGTGCATTTTTGACACACTTGGTGACAGATGCTAGTATTTTTTTAACATTTGACCTAGCGCCAAAAATAATAATGCAAATTAACCAATGTCGCTGTTAATCATTGACATATCCCAGGATGAGAAAAATCAAATAATATGTGATCCACTTTTTATGTAGTATACTGAAAAAAAATAATTTTTTGTGTTTTTTTGCATCCAAAAAATGGTTTGTTTACATTACAAACATGGCATTTAAAGGGTTAAAAAATCTGACAATTATTGAGTATTTGGTATTTTTATTTATGGCTCACGTTGATGAAATAGAAAAAAGTGTAAAAGATTTAAAAACAAACTGTATGAAGTTGTTGGTTTTTTTTTTTTTTTTTTTTTTTTTTTTTTTTTTACATTATTCCATAAATGTGCCAAAATGGCACACTTGGTGCTTAGTAAGGGCCTCGCTGGACGGGATACCGGAGGGTTAACTAATGTAACTGTGACATGCACATGTAAACACATGGTTTTATTCTTAGTTACACTGCAGCTGGCAGACACGCCCCCATAGCAGCACTGACACCGCTGTATCTTACCCTTGACACGGGCACATTTTAGTCATTTACAGGGTCTGAAGTTCCACCTCTGGCCCATTTTGAGAATATGAAATTTTGAGATGACGGCTTAACCTCCCAGCTACAGTTCAGGGGGTTCACTTACATCCCACGGCTTCATAAAAAGATACAATTGCGAGTTTTCTACATATAGTTCATTCACTTTTTCGCTGAGCAGAATGCAAGATGGCTAGCATTTCTTCTTCGCTTTTACTAACTCCAAACGCTGGATGCTGCCCTAACGGCTCCAAGACGGAAGTCAACAATCTGCCGTGCATTTACATTAGGTTTGTTGCTGTATCGCTCTCTACCACCAGGGGGAAACCAATAGCAGAGCACCTCTAAGACACAGCCCACATAAGCGAGGAAGACCTTCGTCGCCATCTTGGATTTGACATGACTTGTTAGGTTTAATTAAAGCGATATGTTTACGCAAATCCTGCTTTTTTTGTTGCCCAAAACACAACTGTTTACAACATGAAGACCCCTGACAGGCTGTCGTAACAAAACGCTGTCATCCTTTCGGTTTGTATTCCACGAATTATTTAATAAACAGCGCTGTTGTTAATTTTATTTTGGCTTTGTCAATAGTGGATCCTACAGTTCAACACAAGGAGACATAACAGTGTTGTCTCAGTGCGAGGCAAGCTAACACAAAACAATAAGGCAAAAAAAACTGACAGTTATTGAGACAGGTATAGTTGAAGAATTCGGCTATGTTAAACAGTGATGAATTCAGATACACAATGTAAACATTAGCTGGCTTCAAATTCGCTCATTAAAACAATAAGATAAGTACTAAGCAAAGTCAACACGTTACCTGCTATTTGCGACATGAAAGCCTCCGCGGGCAGAGACATGGCGCTGTTATAATGTCCTTTATAGTCCCTAGAAATTAATTTTAGGATTTACGCTAGTAGCAGTGAAGGCAAGTTTAAGGGCAAGTGCTTGTTCTACAGACACTGACTTGTCCGTGCCGAATTACTGTCCGGAAAGAAACAACTGCTCCAGTCGTAGGTTCCGCGTTGTGTCTACGGTGGAGGTGGACTGCCGCAGTGGGAAATATTATCAAAGCAAGAGAGGCTCTTATAAACTGTAGGCTTCGATCGGATCGTTTAGAGGGGGAAAGGATATACATAATAATGGATTAAGCGGAAATACTCAAAATTCACCAAATAGCATTAGATTTAAATAACAAACATGGGAGGATAAGGACACTTAAAGTCATGGCAAAAGGCGAGTAAAATGCCTAAACATGTCCCATAAAAGCTGAAAATGATTCATGAAACCGTTTAAAAAGCAGATTAAAATGTGTGTCTCAAAAAGATAGTGGTAAAAGATTGCAGTCAGTTAATTTGGGGCGTTATTGTTGTTTTGTATGTTATCTGTAGCTTAAACCAACTGTAGAAAAATATATAGAAGTTGACTTTATGTGTGTAATTCACAAACCTTTTAGTAGTTTAGAATTATTAAAGCTCCTGTTAATGATTTTATATTTAAAAAAGCAGCAGCATCTTAACATGACCTTTCCATCTTTTGCTCCTGGAATAGCCTATTAATTGTTTCTAGATTGTTTTCTACTTCAGATATTTCTAAAATATGTAACCTGTTGTTAAGAATTTTGTTTGTTTTTCTTGTCATTAATGTAATACATCTTATATATTTATTAATACCCTTCTGCCAGATTCTTTCTCCACCTACCATAATGTCTAAAATTTATGACAAATATTGACTTTTCTCTATTCTGGTCCCATAATTACTACGTTAGCTATTTATCATCAGTTGGTTTGTTTGTCCAACAGACTGCAGTACCGTGTGTATCCTGACGAGGGCCTACCTGCTTCACCATATTCAGAGAGTGTTGGTGTTTGGGAGAAATAGTAGACGGTAGACACACAGTCACATAGTATAAAAAAATATAGACTAAGTAAAGATATTTCAATGTCTACCAAAACTTGTTTGCAGACTACAGACTATTTATAATAATTTAGCACTTTTACTTGATCAAAATGCAGTCCATTGCTTTTATGCCTCCACTGCTTTCTTTCCCACGTCAAATTAAAACGTGTATAATATCCATCTGTTATCCCAGATTGCACGAGTTCGTATTTTCACGTGTATTTGGTCATGTTTCTGCTCAGCTTTGTTGTGGATCTGCAACCTGTG
The DNA here is from genome assembly GCF_902148855.1 of Sphaeramia orbicularis. Taxonomy (NCBI): domain Eukaryota; kingdom Metazoa; phylum Chordata; class Actinopteri; order Kurtiformes; family Apogonidae; genus Sphaeramia; species Sphaeramia orbicularis. Next base: position 42,349,953 of record NC_043971.1, on the reverse strand, counting down.
ATCGATATTCCAGGCTTCTTCGTGTCATTCCCATCTCTGCTTTCAACCGCATCTCCAGCGGAAGCCACCAATTAATGCCTCTCGGAGCTCATTTCCCTTTACATCCCACGACACATATGCTCTCTCACAAACACGTACTCCCATAGAAGGGTGTGTGTGGTGTTTTGTCAGTAAACATATCCGACAAAGATCCAATGCGTTGTGCGTAAACCGTGCGTAAAAGCGCAAAGAAGACAATATCTGAGGGGTATCTAAAGGATTATCGGCATTAAAACGTTAAATTTCGTCCTACGATGATCTAATGCAGCGTATTTATATTCTTTTAGCTGTTAGTTTAATGCCTATATCCCTTTAAACACCACAGCTCTGTCTCTGTCTCAGACAACGTGTCTTTAATGATTTAAAAGGAGGAGAGGCTAAGGTTTCCCGTTTATCTGCAGGACTTATTCGGATCAGATTTAAGGCATTTAAACCCCCCCACGGGGGAAAATCGTCACATGTAAAAAGCGTGGAGACATCACGGAGTATTTGTCTTGCCTTCCCTCAAATGACCTGACGCAGCGGTAAATTATGACTGAAACAAATATCTATTATGGAAGGGATGTTCACTCCCAGTAAACGCGAAGAATGGATTTTTTCCTTTCGAAGCAAATCTCGTTTAAAAATCATGATCGATCAACACATTAAAATCAAATGAATAGCGTTTCTGCGTTAATATGATATGGAAATATGGATATGGGGGATATTTCTTTATCGGTGTAACTCGACGTCACTTCCCTCATAGTTCAGCATCCAGTCACCATCCACCATACAAACAGCCTAACCATTCATCCACCGTTCACTTAAATATATAATAACAACAGGAGAAAAAACACGACAAACACATTCCCGTGACATTTTTTTTTTTTTAATTTTATCAGCTAAGTATTTTATCAAAAACATTTCCACATATAAATTTTTTTTTCTCAAAAAGTAACACAGAGATGATGCTTACTACAAAGAATAAAATATGCTTCTAAATAATACAAATAAAAATAAGTACTTAGGTAGACTAATAAAAATCAATAGCATATTAAACTGGAATCAAAGAGTGAAGTGTTTTAAAGCAACATTTCAGAGAGAATTTTAAAGCTCTCGGTGCTTAACGAAATAACAAACTTACACGCTTAAGGAAGTTATGTTCATTAAAACCCTGTAACCCTGAGAAAATAAGTTGAATTTACAATTGGTGTTATGTAGAAAAAACATGTACCTCAAATTTGGCCGCTTAAATAAGTCCTTCATATTTTTTTTCCTTCTTGCGTAAAAATGTAGGACGATCTCCTTACATTATTGAAAAGTTCACTGACCTTTCGCAGAAAATAAATTCTGCAGAATATGGCTACATGTCCTACTATATATGCATTTTTTTTTGTTTGTTTTTTAGATGTAACATAAAATCTAAACATTCTGTGTACAGCTTCTCTGCACGTCAGCCGCCCAACAATTTGGTGTTTCAGGTCGTTAGGTTGTGTTGTCTTAAGCAGTTTGTGGAAAAAGAAAAACCATTTTGAAATGTGCATGTACATAAATTATTCTTTCAGGTTTTAGGTAGTTCATATAAAACCCTGTTTTATGTTTACCCTGTAGAAATAAAACCCTGTTTTCTCCAAAAGACACATACGGGAGAGTTTGGCACGACTGCAACTATAGGAACCATGCTTTTGCGCCTTTAATACCGGCTGTATAAATATGAAGCAATTCATTTAATATCAACAGATTCATGTCAGGTGATCTGCAACCCTCAAATGTAAGACATTCATCAATTCATTAAATACGGAAATTAATTCGATGCAAACCGCAAGGCTATATAACAAGAAGGTGTAAAAAGACAAAAATAAAAGCTCAGATATAATGAAAAATAGGTTACATGGATGACTTCTGAAGATCAGGCTTATACACGGTTAGTCTATAGTTTTAAAAGCAGTCTTGGAATATTTCAGAAGTGCAGACACCTCAGATCCGTTAAAAATATCAGTCTGGTAGAAGGTGCTGCTTCTGACGCCAACCTCCGCTCCTTCACTGTTTGTTTTTTTTATTTTTCACACAGATATGACCGCCTTGTCGCTGTCGCTCTCCGTTGTTTTCTTGCTCTTTCTTCCTTTGGTGTTTGGCAGCTTGTTGTCCTTCTTCCAGCGCATGCGCCGGTTCTGAAACCATACCTTCACCTGCCGCTCGGACAGGCACAGCGCGTGAGCCACCTCAACCCGGCGGCGGCGCGTGAGGTAGCGGCTGAAGTGGAACTCTTTCTCGAGCTCCAGAACCTGCTGGCGCGTGTAGGCCGTCCTCAGCCGTTTGGGCTCCGGACCCACGTGGTTGGGATTAACTGAAGGATGGAGAAATGAGGAGGGAGAAAATTAGATGGAAATCAGTCCAATTACATCTGATGCATTACATTTTATTTAGATTTTTTTTAGTTAATAATATTTCAGTAACCTTGGGAATTGTAGGCAACTGAATTACTGCACTTTATAACCTTATCGAATATTTAACAGTTATTCTCAAGTCAGTTTTTGTTGATCATTTCATTTGTGGTTTGCTGGGAGTATGTCCAAGAAACAATTTTTACTTTTAAGTTTTTGCAGCGTTGCACATTTAAGCACAAAATCTGTGCACGCGTGGAAACACACACATATAAACACACACACACACATAAACACACACACATAAACATAAACACACACACACACACACACACACACACACACACACATAAACATAAACACACACACACTCTCTCTCTCTCTCTCATACACACTCACACGCTGTGGCAGAGCCATAAAACTTTATAGGGGTTGTAATTCTGCCTGACTCTCACTGAGATCATAAATAACTCGACAACAAAAAACGGTGCATACAAATGGAAAGAAAGAAAGAAAGAAAGAAAGAAAGAAAGAAAGAAAGAAAAGAAAGACAAACAAACAGAGGAATAATACAACCTGCAGATGCGAATATAAAATGTAGAGGATGTGAAAAAGAGGTGGATGAAATAGGACTCTCAGGTCTGCCTCACCGTGAGCGACGTGCACTTTCTTCATCCACGGGTAGACAACAATGGGCGGCTTGTCTTTGGCCTGGCAGGCCGTTTTCCTCTGCACCTGAGCGGGCTTTGCGCAGGTCATCCAGGCCTGGCACTGCAGGTCACCCATCGAAAACCTGTCCTTACCGGGTCCATCTGTGTCTGTGTAGTCGAAGGTCGCCCCGTGATGCTGTGAGTGGTCCTTTCCATCCTCCCGGTGATGCCCCTGCAAAGTGTGTTGATAGCCGGTTTGTTGTGGTGAGTATGGAGGCGGAGGGGGCTGCATGGACTGATAGCCCCCTCCATAACTACCACTGTCCTGGGGGTTGTTGTAATACCCCCCTTGGTCACTAAAATTACTGTAATCTTCCTCACAAGGCGGGAACTGCGGCTCAGCATATTTACAGCTCACCACGTAGGACTCCATGATTGATTTATAGCGAGGCTGGTAGGAGAATACTAATTTTTCTTTCTCTCCCCTCTCTCTGTCTCTTTTTCCCCCTCTGGCATCAAGCCATCCTGCGGCTGTCAAATAGACGGACGGCCATGTGGGCCACGTGACCCTGCGGCCAACCAATGAGAGGCAGCACTGCAGGTTGTTTATGTCAGACGTAATGGGATAATTTGAAGGAAAAAAATGTTCATTATAGGACTAATGAAGATGTGCTGGCGGGGGAAACGGCAAAGATTAGATGTTCGTAGACTGAAAAATAACTTTAAGAATAGAATAAAGACTGGTGACATGTAGAGCCATTATCAAAAACAAATCTATCTATCTATCTATCTATCTATCTATCTATCTATCTATCTATCTATCTATCTATCTATCTATCTATCTATCTATCTATCTATCTATCTATCTATCTATCTATCTATCTGTCTATCTATCTGTCTGTCTGTCTGTCTATTTTGTGTCTTCATCTGTCCCATCCCAACCCCCTACCACACAAATAGCACCTATTGAAAACGCTCGGACTGTAGATTTATGACTTTTCGCTGACTGACTTTTCCCCCCACACAGATGGCCCGAACTGAAAAATTAATCTGGCACATATTGAGGGACGGCGGGGCCATATTTGGCCTTGTGGCCAGTCAAAGGACGCACAACAAAACGTGGCCGGTCAGAAAAGGCCTCTAATAAAAGAATGGGATAAAAGGTTCCCAGACAGTGACTAGTAGTTGGCTTTGTTAGGCTGGGGTCAGCCCGAGGTGTCCCCTTCACCAACAACAACTCAGCGTTTAAGGGAGGAGAAAATGCACAGCTCTGCATAAAAAATGATGCTAAATCAAAGCTGGACCACAGAAAAAAAAATGCGACAAGGGCTAAAAAATGAGAGTGAACTAAGCTAAATGCGAAATCGAAAGAGGTGAAAGAGAGGAATATGTTAAATATAAGCCCCCACACGGAGAAAAAGACGCACAATGGGACGTTGGATGCGGGTATTCCGTCCTTACTACTGGTCTGCTTATTTTTGTCTTTGCACAAATTAAAGGCCGTAAATGAAAAATGGCTCAAGTCTATAAAAATAATCTCTGCGGACAAAGAAGGAGTCATAAATCTGCGTTGTATCCTTCAGGATTTCATGAGGATTTCGTCTTTGGCAGCAGCTGCTCTCTTTGGAAGCAGAGGCCAAAACCTCTTAATAACTCCTGTGATGTGCCATTATTTAACTCAAAATCAGCTAATAGTAGCCTGCTCTAATAAAGAAAAGAGAACAAAACGTTTCTGCTTGGCTACAGTTTACACCAGGCTTTAATAGGTCTGAAGATTTTGGCAGGGTTGACAGGACTAAATTTATGCACTCAATATGTCTGATCTAATGAGTCATTTGTTAAGAAGAGCCTTTAATGAAAGGCTGAAAATGATTGAGTAGCTGTAGGGTAGGTAGTCCAGTAGCTAAATCTTGCTTTTTGGTCAGTCCATGAATTTAATTTCCACTTATGTGATATGGAACAAATTTGAATGAAAAGTGTTCTCACATTAGCCTTTTCTAAATCATTTAGTGCTACTGAAGTTTTGACTGGACATGTATTTTTAAAGTCACAGATTAATATCTTGCATTAACTATGGGTTTTGATGAGCCATTCTGTGGAGCGGACTGGAACCACGTCCATGTTTTAAGTGAAATCCTAACGTTTACTTGCACATAATCTAAATAATTAATATTGTCATTGTGTTCATGTTCTTATCGGTATTTTTAGTTGCCTCTTTAGATTCCCCAAACATAACTGCACCAACCAGAGAATCGACTTTACAGAGAGCAGGGATGTTGTTATTGTTTGGAGACATTTTCAACACACACAAAGATTACCATGACCAGTTAACCTCTCCACCACTTTGAATATATAGACCACCTTATAAAACAAATCTACTTTCTATACAGTGAAAACATTTGATACAACATGACATTTGACATTTGGCATTTGGCATTTGGCAAAGCAACAGCACAGTAAACACAAAGCAGTACTTCATTCCCTTCCATTGATTTTGATGGATGGTTAGTCATCGCCCATAGACTCCCCTAGAACCCAATCTGTGACTGAGACAGCTCCACACACATTCGGTTCTACAGGGTATATATAGGCGAAGGTTCACTTCATGGATGGCTGCTGATGACTCCTTCTTGGTGCTGACAGAGATTTACACCCATGTGTCCTCACTTACTGGATTCTTTTATGTAGGACATAGTATTTACACTCTGCCCAAAAATAATTACAGTACTTAAAACCATCATTCAGCCCACGCCTTCATTTTTCTAATGTGCATGTTCTTGTTGTTTAACATATGATGAATCAGTGTCAATATGTAATTTATTGAAGCTATTAATGGTGCTGAAGCATGTAGCTTCTTGACATCAATAACTCATTAAAGCCTCGAGCATTAATTTTGATTCATAAGTGTAATTATTGCAAGCAAGCGAAATCATCATCTTAAAGAGCAGCACCCTCAACAGTGCACTGCAGACTACACTGGATATATGGAGAGGAAATCTGCATGAAGCCTGCATCACAGTGGGGAAGGATTTACTGCTGGTCTTCCAGAGGAAATAGAGCCAAAAGTTTGACATAATGGTATAAGATGTAACAAGTGAACGGCTATTGAAGGGATCTGTTCTAAAGTCAGGTTTTTCCACCTGCATTAAAAAGCCATGTCAATGGAGCTGGCTACCTCGTTCCAGAAATGGTCTCACCCAATGATTCATTTATAGTACATTAGTGCTTACACCAAACTAAGCACTTAGAAATATGGTGAAATCATCAAATATTTATAAATTCACCCACATCATTGTTTGCTTTTACAGAAACCACTGTGAATGTGACTTCTCTGCTGAACATCTGTATCTTGGGCTGAGTCTTATAAACTAATACTGCAGTGACATAAAACTGCTGAATTGCCAAAAGCCTTTGCTTGCTTTTACAGAAAAAAACCAGAATTTATATCCATTCTGCTAATTCCTAGTTTGCTGAACAGTCCTTTTAGTCAGTTGATAGCAAATCTTTTCCAAATGCTACACCTTTCCAAATCTATGCCTTTCACACTTGTTCGTGCCAAAGGGACAGGGTTTTTGTCAAATGACAGCCGGTCACCTGCCACAGTTGCTGGTTAACAAGCTACCAGCTGCAGGAGAAACGTGACCAGCATCAGGATGGTGAGTAACATCACAATCTGGACTGGACCTAACACTGGACTAAAATGAGAATTCAGGCCTGGAGAAGAATCTCTGGCTCTTGTTCAGACTCTCTTGAAATAGATTTATGGTGGAAGAGCCTGCTCTGTTTAATCTTAATCTTACATTATTATCTAATTATCTTATTATTTTATAATGTTTGTAATTCAGCCTGAGCTATGGCACCACCTGCTCCAAGCCAGTCTGACTTTATATAAGCAGCCAATTTGAGGTAATGGAACACAGGTTTGCCAGTGAATGATGGCATTGTTACTGGACTATTTTGTTGTGTGACTGTTGAAATAACATCCAGCATATACAGAGATACGTTCCCATGCTCCACTTAAGACTCTTTCTCTTGGGTTTTGCTCTATATCATGTTTTTGGTAATGCATCATTAAGACTATTGCTCACATTTGCTTGTACCACCTAATAAGTGTAATTCGTGCAAATTTTCTGTGCATTTTCCACAAGGTGCCTGAGATTTGTGCATTCTTGCCATGGGCAATTTTTTGTGCTGTGGTAAGCAGTGATTTTAGCTGTATATGTCTGCTCTATTTAAATGAGAGGAGGCTGGAAGCTCTGAGGTAAACAACTTGTTGCAAAAAAGCTGCATGAGAAGATCAGCCAAGCCTCATGGCTTTAAAGTAAGCACAGACCCGTTTTAAAGCAGAGGTAAACATCAATCACTAACTTTCACACTGATTTGAGTAATGAAACTTTGCTGTTTAGTGCAGTTCTCAAAATACAAATGGCACAAAAATCTATTCAGTAAAGACTATTGATCCATGCTTTGAGTAGAAAGGACTTTGACCTAAAACTTTCATTTTTCACAATTATTCCGGCTTAAATTCTTCTGCTAAATAGGGGTTTGAAACCTGGAGTCATTAGCTTACACCTTCTGAATGGGCTTCCCTACTCTGAACTTTGGTGGACTCCTTTTTAGAAGCAACAACAACAGCACAGAGATGTTTCGGTTCGTGAAAGAGCATTCTTCTGTAAGAATGTAGCCTAGCTGCCGTCAGGTCGCGTGAGGGTCAATCAGAATCATTGACCGCTGGTTCACCGTTCCATTAGTCCTCGCGCTGGACAGGGCCACGCAGGGGCTCGAGCTGGGGACCATCCAGAGTTCACGCGGCCTGCGGGAGTCGCGAGCCCATTGTTCCACGGGGTTTCTCTCTGTCATCTTGTCTCTCTTTCTGTGCCTCTGTGGTCAGATTATTGTTGTGCAAAGACAAATTGTCGATAGTCCGATATTTAAAGGTTAAAGTGGGACCCGTTACCTGTTGGAAATAAAGGGATTTAACCCTCGAAATATTGTCCAATAATTAATTTTTATTTCTCGCGCTCGATTCTTCCCACAGGCGCAAAATCATCAACCTTCATACCGATTTCCAATTGACCACTGGTGCCATGGACTAATTCATTACAAGTCAGCAAGTTTGAGACGAATATTCACCAGTTTTCGCATCCAATATGCGGCATTATGCGTTTTAGCTGCTTGTAATCTTTTATTTTGCATTTTCCGAACCTAAATGTGAGGCCGGTGCAGCTCAGTGACAGTACCAACTCCCTCTAACTTTGGCCTTTTATTTAAATTCACTTCTGTCTATTTTGTCTGATATAAAGCCATTCAGATGTGGCTTTTCTTTCTGGGGTCGTTTCACTTTTTCATCTTAGACAGGCTGACCGCCGGCTCACCCCTCCGCCCCCGGCCCTGTGCCGGGTCAAAGCCGAGCTGAGAGCAGCTTTAACCCGGTTTAGACATTAACTGACCTCCAGCCCTGGGAACACAGGCACCGTCTCGCGCTGACCATAAGAGATGCCACGTTTGAGGACTGTAAATAAGACACACGAGTGAAATTAAATGCTACAGTTTTATTTCTTTATATAATTTAAATTTTTACTTAGACTTTGTATTTATTTTTACTTAAAACTGCATCTTGTTCCGTACAATTTCGTCTGGTTAAAAGCTACTGCTACGGTTTTTGTTCTAAATATTCTAATGCAGACAAAAAATGACAGAAATACAAGCCTAATATTAAATTTTAAAAAATAACAATAATAAGCTGCATGTTTTGGAATGAAGTACTTCGGTGTTTATCTGTTAGACAGCAGCAGCAGTGTTCTCCTATAATATATTGAATATAACTCAGAGATTAATGTCACTGTTGCGGTGTGTTGCTCCCCGTCATGCTGTTATCTAAAGTGCCCAGCTGTGACTATAATCCAAATTTTCTCCCTGTTATAAATTGCTGTTAGTTTATACATATATATATATATATATATATATATATATATATATATATATATATATATATATATAAATAAACTAACATATATATATATATATATATATATATATATATATATATATATATATATATATATAAACTAACAGCAATTTATGACAGGTCTAAGTCTAGTTTTCTCCTCGGTTCTTTTTTACAGCCTGTACAGGAATTCGCCTGGTGTCAAGAATGAAAGCTGTAAAATTTAGCATCACAAGCAGTGCCATAACTCTCGATAACTCAAAGTGTGTTTACATATCCACACAAACATCCACCAGTACTGTATGACCCGAGTGGGAAATCATTTTAAATGCGCCACACGGCTCAGTGCTGCAGCTATCATTTGAACAAATACATCTATGTCCAACGGGATGAATTAGAAAGTCACACCCAAATCCAACACTTGTAAACAGCCTACATATTTCAGCTCATTATATATTAAGAGGAATTTAATTGTATATGGTAATTTTAAGTAATTTTACCGTATTATTATTATTATTATTATTATTATTATTATTACAAAATTAATCCAAAATCATTACCATTGGATTTTTGTATTACACCTCAAGCTTCCATATGTTACACTCACCACACACACAGACACTTCATGCTCCAACTAAACAAGTACAAAATTTAATTAAAAATTAAAAATAAAGTCACACGGATTAGATTCGTATCCATCACCTTTCTGTATTATTTATGAAAAAAACAAACAAAAAAAAAAAACAACAGCCTGATCCTCAACAGACCTCTTAGAAACAGAGTTCCCATGCCTTCAATTTTAGGGAAAAAAAGAAAAAATAAATATATTAGAGAAATTACTTAATGAATAGATGTAGTGCCATATTTTTGGGAGCTTTAAAAAAAACTGTCCAGCTTTAATTTAAATCATAACGTAATTCTATTAAAACGAATTCAATTTAACTGTTAAGAACGTTTTTAATTTGTTCACTTGGAAAAACAAATTAAAATAAAACGAACAATGACATCTATAATATCGAATGAGAAATTAGAGGGTAATTTTAGGCTAATGTTTAACATGGTATTCTGAACTGTAATATGCGCTACTAATTCCTAATTTAATCAAAGATGGAAATGATGCCCTGAAAGCCACTCTTTGCAGTTTCTTAAATTATGAGTTGCCGTTTGAGTCCAAATCACTTCTATAGATTCGAAGTTAATTAAATTAGATACTGGACCACAGGTGGATCTCTTGTCCAGAGGGGTAAGGGTCCTTGAGGGTCCTCGGACCACCGCTTTAATTTGAAGAACACCCCCCACACCCTGGGCTTCCATCTGCCCCCCTGCCCCATACAGTCATAACTTCATATCGGTGCCAAATATGTAAACCACACTCACTTACTTGTCGTGTCGTGATCTCGCGTTATACCACGAACGTTCATTTTCGTAAAATCCCGTTAGAGCGGATGGATCCGGATTATCAGAACCTTCTCCGACGTTTCTCTCGTCGACACAAAGAGCATTCTGTTGATTTCGGACAAATATCGGCTACCAATCCCATCTGGCCGCCTGTCGGCTATTCTCTCTGAGTTATATTTTGGGGCTTGTCAAACCACCGGCAATAAAACACACTTTATTACCGTCACGTGCTCAGTTTTTTTTTTTTTTTTTTCTGTGCTCCCACGCGGGTTCATAAATTATTAGGCCCTGCACCAAGAGCCACTTTATTCGATAATGGCGCCAAAGAAAAAAAGCCCTTTAATCTCAGGGGTTTTGTGTTGTTGCAAATGAGAACATTATGCGTTTTCTGGATGTTTTACTTAGAAAATTCTTGCAATGCTTTTCTCTCTGAACCTTTTTATATTTGTGGTCATTTGAGCAGTTGGTTGTTTTTTTTTCGTTGTGTTTCTGGTGTTTTATCAAATACTTTTTCTAGTATATTTTAGATGCTTAAATAGCGGAAACCCGTGTTCTTGTAGGAAATTGCAGTTGGAACAGGATTATATTAGTAAAAGTAATAATTTTTCGTGCGTAAAATCTTCTGGCACCACTTCTGACCTGCGCGTGTTTTGCACTGCAGTCCTCTGCTTCCAAACAGGCTGAGACTAAGCGCTGTTTGGCATTTTTCCGGATGTTTCTGGAATGCTGTTTGGAGCATTTGTTTCCTGCTTTGATTTCCGTAAATGGGGAGCAATAAAACCATAAACAAGCTCTGTGAAAACAGAGCAGAAGCTTCTGTGTGTGTGTGGTGGTGTGTCAAACTGGACACCGATTTGCTTGCTTTAGCAGCTCTGCGGCTGCTGAGGACAAGTGTTAAAACAATTCATCTAATAGAAAACGGCACTTAAAATACTGTTAAAACATAAATAACCTAATAATAATGATAATAATAATAATGATAATAATAAGAATAAGAATAATAGCAGTCACACACACTTAGAATGCTGCATTCTTTTCCACATTAAAATGATGATTTTATTTCTGTGCATTGGCTAAAAAATATATTTTCTTTATCTTCTTTCTTTTATTGGTGAATCCCCGCGTCGTTCCCAGACTTTATACACCCACGCACCAGAGTGGCTTTACACTGCAGATGTTCATGAATTTAAATCCAATAGAATAAGTTGTCTTTTCCTTCCCTTTTATGAACAATATGCCATCGCCATTTTTTAAACCGCAAACCACTTGAACCTGTGATTTATAGCTTCTTTGGCTTGGCGTCTTGCCTAATAACGCCCCCTAGCTGCTGCATAACATAAAACCAGGTCCAGGCCAAACACACCCGCCCCAGGACAGCAGCGGATAAGAAGAGGCTATATTCGAGCCAAGGTGCATTCAAGGTAACTGGGAGAACAGGATTCTCATGACCTGAATGAACTCGACAGCAACATGAGGATGATGGTGTTCTTACCCGAACCTGAACAGGGACTGACGACAAAGCCAGAGAGCTGCTGGTGTCTGAGAACACGGCTGCTGTGCTGCAGATGGCATCTCTGAGTCTATAGCGCCATCTAGTGGTTAAAAGAAACGCAGCACCGCCGTTATCCCTTTATATTAAAGCAATGAAGAACGCAGACCAAGGGAAACGATATTATAGAGGTCTTACAGTCATTTCCAAGGCTTATGACTCATTAAAAATGATGTAGTGATAGTTCCATGAGTAATGACACATAAAAGATATAGTAGTGAGTGAATTGTGCAGTATATAACCATCAGTTAGTATATTATAATGTATTAAACAAACCCTCCTCATCATATAGCCTATAATATAAACTGTAGGATAGATAATTGTGCAGCTTTCATGGGTACATTTGGGGTCCCTTTAGTTGCATCTGCATTTATTTTCAGTCCCTTTGGACCACTTTCTATGTGTTGGCTCCACCTGGTGGAATATAGTAATAGCAGCAGCCTACGTCAACACTTGAAACTGCAATTCATCTTCAAAAAACATCATTTCTGAATCAAAATTAAATAACCACATGACACAAAATGCTTAATAAATCAAACAAATCATAGTGTATGTATGCTTAACTGTAATAATCAGGCTAAATGGTCGGCTTAATGACATATCGAACTCACGCCCAGTACTAATCACTGTTGATAAATAATTTAATAGCTTTTTATGTCAGTTAATCCATATTTCTTTCCTGAATTACCTGTATCAGGTGGTAGTGGCCATCTGCTCCAGTGTTTTCACTCACTAATAAAAGAAAAGAGGCATATTATCAAATAGATGCTTGTTCTTTTTGTCTTCTTTCCTGTCTTTAAGCAGCACATCCCATTGAGACAAGCTTTCATTTGTGCAAGACACCTGCATACAACATAAATAAATGAATTTAAAAACATGCAACACAAAAATGATCATGGCTAAAATCTCAAACAATCCCACATTATTACTTGTAAAAGTTGTTTTCAAGTCAGATAATGGTAATATTGGTTATGAGAGGTCTAACAAAAGTGGTGTCTGACTTACAGGATAAATGTGGTGGTTTTCTTCTTCATAAATGTCCAGCAGAATCTGAGGTCTGCACACCATCCTGCAGGGGCAGAGAGAGACAAAAGTGTTTATTCAAATATTTGTGACATTAGAAACAGAGTGGACACCTTATCTGTTATGGTATACTTTTGTCATTCTGTTCCCTAGGGTTCTGCCTTAGACTTTAATTTGACGTCACTGTCTTTTCCATCTCCTTTTGTCTCTTTGTTTCTCTCTCTCTCACACAACGAGACATAAACACTCGTACACACATACACACACACACACACACACACACACACACACACACACACACACACACACACACACACATACATACAGATTCCCTGCCGCATTGCAGTAGGTTGTAAATACTGAATGCCAGCTGAGCTCCACTGAGCAGCACCAGTGAAATACTGTCTTTGTTTCTCGCTATCTCTCACACCCTGCCTGCCCTCACGAAAAAAAGAAATGTAAAATTCTAAAAAAAAAAAAAAAAAAAAAAAAAAAAAAGGGAGAAAATACTGTCTTTGGGGCCCTTTGTCCCCCTGACACTGAGGCTGCCCTCATAAAAAAAAAGAGGGAAAACAAAACCACAGAATGGAGGAGAGGATTCCTTCTGTCTTCTTCTGTCCATCTGTCCATTTCTATGTTCCCATCCAGGAAGAATAAAGCATTTTCAGGCTTTTTTAGTTTATTTCTTTGAACGATACGTAAGAACATTTTCTATCAAAGCATTATGAAGTCAGAAAACAAAACAGGTAAACTTAAAAAGGAAAGAAATATTCTGATTATGTAACTAACCTCTAATTAACTTTTAGCCTGTTACTGGTTATTTTTACAGTTTTGCTACCTCACACACCTTAAAACTGTGTTAAGTAGCAAGGCCTTTTGCCCATTTAATATATTATTGGATTAAACCTGTTGTCAATTCAAATCCCCAGAATCACATAGACTGCTCATAACAACACTGAGAGCACTTGTACTTGTATAAGCATCACACATCCTTAAACATCATGTCTTTAATGCATTCATGTAAACTTTACAGCACATCTGAGTCTTACACAGTTTAAGTATGGGTGTGTAAGTCTTTAAAAAATATGACCAAATGCATTATTGTGTCACATGTAATCTGTTATGTGCAGGTGTTATTAATAATGTTTAGCAAGGGAGCTATATTTTTTATATTTCTCACATATTTTTCAGGGTTTTACTTTCTTTCTGCATCATTCAAAACATATAGACATGAAGTAAAGGTCCCAGCAGAAAAAGTTCTACAAAAAACTCTATTTCTAATCATTTTACTGCTGTATTTCTATTCATTATCTATTTATTTTAAATGTATTCATTTACATGGTCCAGTTTGTGTAAAATGTCGAATCTGCGTTTGGTACCTGACTTGAGCAGTCTGCTGAACTCCATATTCCGCTGCAGCATCCTGAGAATGACAAGACAAAATAATAAGTAAACAAATCCACAATTAATGAAAAGCACATTTCTAACACGAAGATAAATACATCTGGAAATGAAAAGAAAAAAAATGGATGGAGAAAGTCTACAATGGAGACAATGGAGAAAGTGACGCACATATTTTTGAGTTGTTTTTTTTTTTTTCTCCAACCCCTCTTCCTGATAAATGTTATTTTATGTCAAATGTTTGCACACAAGTATCACCACGTTTATAAATTTAACATTACAGGGTCTCGTTTTAACGAATAATTTAAGCTTATTCTGATAGTTTTTTGGGGGAAAATGCGTAAGAGAAAGAAAAAATATGTTTACCGTTCATTGAGGCGCGCGGGTCTCGAGGAGCAGTTGTGGGGCTACACCGAGAGCGCGCGAGGAGAAGACTGCCTGCGAGGGGATGCCCTGCACGCGCACACATGACCGTTAGCGGCCAATGGCGGGCATTGTCGGCTCGTAAACCGCTTTTTATTGCGGCTGTGAGTCCGTCCGTGTGCGTAAATTGCGCAGCGGCAGAGAAATGTGTGGCAGCTGCGTTCGACAGAAGACTGGTACTCACGAATAAACAAACAACACAAACAAACATCGACACGCGCACGCACAGACGCACGAGGGTATCTTGACAACAATTGGTCTAATGTCCTCGAATGGTTTCATTAGATTTTTGTCTTTCTTTTTGTTTCCTTTTTTTGTGTATTTTCGCTATAAAACAGGCTTAAATAAATAAATAAATGAAGAAATAAATAAATAAACATGCAAATTAGGAAACTGTCTTCCACTGTAAAGGGGATGTATCCATGCAGTGATGTTAATTATAATTACTTTTACTTCAACAAAATTACAAACACACAAAAAACAAAAACAGAGGAATCGTCAGGAACACATACACCAGGCCCGTTTAAACTAAAATATGCAGATGTGTATTGTTGAAATAATGTCAGATGAGAACATTTTGAACACTTTCAGGCATCGTTTTAGGCATTTCTCTTGATTTTTTTTTTTTATTCACCAATAACTTGAATAAAATAAAATAAATTTAAAAAAAATAATAATAAAAAATGGAAAAATAAATAGCCTAAATGAAATTGTAAAATTTAGATCAATATGTGTTGTAAAAATGTAGTTTATATTGTGAGATTGTTCGGGGGGGAAAAAAAAAAAGACATATCTGACATTCGTGAAATAGTGTGCATATGAGGATAGGTTATTCTTTCTGATTCAGCTTTAGGCCTATACACACACTTTTTTTTTTTTTTTTTTTTTTCTGAACAAAGAATGGACCATATTGTAATTTGGTTCCTTGAATTTTCTTCAATATTCCAGCTATAGGTTAACTATTTTACTATTACTGTTGTGCCGTTTTATACAAATGATTATTTTTTATTTTATTTTATTATTTTTTATATCCTTCTTTTTAACAATGCATTACTATTTTTTTTAAGTTGTTGATCAGATGACAGCTTTCATTTATTGATTTTATTTCAGCTTTCAGCTGCATTACTATGTTTGTTTCGTGTTTTTGGACGGATCATGGTCCAAGTGAAATTGTCTGATATAAGGAAAACAAAAGCGTCACCGTGCACCAGCATCCACGTTTTTAACCAAAAACCCATTTTCACGACAATGATACCTACATCTGCGCCTTCTTCACCAGACTCATCTGGACTCATCTGAATCTTGCAACAAATAAGTCTACCACTGTCTGGAAAATTATCAAATTATCCCTACCATGTTTTTTTTTTTTTTTTTTTTTTTTACTATTCGAAACTTTTCTAATCTCAGTGTGTTTTAATATTAAACATATTCAAATCCGTTTTCAAACAGCTGCCTGGAGAAGACGTAACACATTCATGCGAATATAACCTATAAATTTCATGCATTTATTCTGTTGTGTGGTAAATCTATGCAGCTTTTGTTTTTGCGTCTAATTTATGGTCGTTGAATCCATTTTCATAGCTGATCATGACTCTGAGAAGACGAGCTTTTCGCTGCCTGGATTTATTCCAAACTTAATTTACATCGGATTTGATCAACAGTAAAAGAAAGCAGGCTTCTATAAAAATGCAACAGGAATGTTTGTGTCACAGCTTTACGGCACTTAATAGGTTTTCCATGCCTTGAGATCTTATTTGTATGTTTCTCTGCCTGAGCTCTGTAATATATCATGAGACTAATGGATGGGCCTAAATATTATGAGATACTCCTGAAAACAACATGAAAGCACTCAAATCTTCTTGCGTTTGCTTTTACAAACTTCTTGACTCGTAAAAAACAAAAGTGCAGGCCTTAACCCAGACAGACCCAGTGTTACTTTTGTGTCAGTTCCCAAAAGATTTTTTTCCTCTATATTTAACCTTCCTTAAATGATTTATCACCGTTTATTGTAATATTATCCTGTGTATTTTGCGTTTTTTCAGTGAAAATCAGGTATTTTCCTACATTTAATTTACTGATCACGTAGATGTTCATAAAGTGCAGATTAAAGTTGAGGGTTATTACGTCAAAAACCGAGAAAAATGAAGAAAACGTGACTTTTCAGCTAATCTATCATTCAGTAAACATAAACCCAGTGTCTCCATTCACTGTCATTGATCCAACTCCATTGTTTTTTTGTTTTTTTTTCTGGTGAATCAATGCTGTAGAAGATGACAGTGTTTCTACGTTCACTACAGAGCATCTGAATGTCCAAATGAGTTAAATCTGATGACCATGAAAAGATGACCAACTGTATTTTACACCAGTTATTAACATATATTGATAGGATAAGTGGATCAACAGGTATTAAACAGTTTAGATCAGCAGATGGTTTTGGTAGATGGTGGATGTTTGGGTCTTTATGGGTTAAAATGCCCAGACCTCAAGGTGAAAAGCTTTATTTTGAAGAGGAAACAGAAAGCGGAAGCGTCTTGGACTCCCCTCTGACTGCGGTATAACCCACTCCATTTCACATCACACTGATGTCCACACAGGGAGAACACCAGTAAGTGTCTTTGTGGCACATGTAAAAACTGCAACCTGCAAGTATCCAGTTTAGAGGGAACATGAACACATAAGGGCCTGAAGAAGATCATGAATGCAGTCAAAAGCCTGTGGATTGCACACTATAATAAATATCACTCATCTGTTTGTAAAGCACGGAGAAAGTCAGGTTGTTTGGTTCACATTGAGAAGGATTACAAAGAAAATAATGTAATAAATGACAAAAAAAAAAATCTGTCTTTCATTTATTATTATCTATTATTATGCTTTTGCTTTCTCTGTTGGGGAAAATATGCAGACAAATGAAATATGTTTGGACCATCAATCACCCCCATGACAGGTTCAGGTAAAGTTGGACAAATGATGTCACCAAACATTTTATTGTATTATGGGGAGAGTATTGTACATTTAAGCTGTCTCAGAAAACCATTGCTTCATATAAAAGACATTTTAGCTGAAATATAACATATATGAGACTTTTTTTTTTCCATTTCACCTGACTATCAGCCCATACATTCAGATGAAAACTGTCAACCCTGATGCGATTTGAACTGATGGATCCACGGTCCAGACTGGCTCCCATTACAAACAACCTCACAACAGTGGACCCACTACTCAGTTTAATGTGACACAACACTCCCACCCAGTGGACATGGCGCGTAAAAACACACCGGGTCTCAGTGTTGTTTTTGGTGAGGGGTTTTTCCCCCATCTTTAAGGCTTGTAGGAATTCAGAAGCATCACAATAACCCAAAGGCGTAAGAAGAGTCAGTTTTATAATTAAGACGCATTTCTGTTCTTTTAGTTACTGTTATTAGACTTTAAGGACCCTGGGATCATCACCTCAAGGACCATATGAGGCCTTATAAGCTGCATGTTCAATAGTTTTCCAAACCGGATATAAACTGATGCCTTCGGGCGAGTAAAACTTGTTCTAAATAATCATTTTTATTAGTGGCTGACTTTACAATTGTTCATTTATTTTTACTGCAGAAACTGAACCGCATTTAATCGAAGGAACCATTACACGCCTTCGTATTTAATTATTGAAGCTCAGAGTATTCCCTTTTGTTGTAGATAACTGTTAATGCAGTAGTTTGTTCATTTTCGTCTAGAAAATCATCAACGCGTCGTCTCTATTTAACCCTTTCATGCATGAATTATGAGAACCTTAACCAAGATTTTATTCTAGACATTTAAGCATGAAAAAACAAAAACAAAACTATGCGATTGATTTTTTTATGATCCTATTTTTCATGGAGTGATATACTATAGTGATTGGACTGATATATTGTGAGAAAACGATGAAATAAATGCTGATAATCTGATGTTTTCTTACATTTTAACATACCTGCATGGATATAATATGCAAAAAAAAAAAAAAAAAAAAAAAAAAAATGTTTAACAGTTCACATTTTTTTACGCTCAAACATGTTACTGCAGATCAGGTTTATCTAGAACAGCAAAGTTACAGTAATTGTATGAATGTCAGTGTATGGGATGATGCATAAGCGTCCACTGTGTTGGCTGATATGGAACTAAAACAACAAAATCTATAAATCTATAAGAGAACAGTTGTCCACTGTAGTGACCACTGTGCATGAAAGGGTTAATCAGAATTACAATCCTATTTTAGTTGCATTTGTTTTGCTTTCCGAGATCTTTCTTTCTTTCTTTCTTTCTTTCTTTTTACATTGACCTCTTCATACTTTCATCCGTGATTTCCATCCACATTCTCAGGATCTTTCTGAAGCATCTGCGTCCTGTGCTTAAACGTTTTAATTGGCAACAACATGAGAGAAAAATCTGACAAATCTGACGAGTTTTGGTCACTGTTTAACTGAAATGTCAAATTTCTGATGGGGCCTGTATTATTCCTAAATTCAAGGCGTTAGTTAATCTTGGTTGTTCTTGTGTCTTCCATTTTTAGGCCCAATATTAAAAGACATCGATGAAGCAGATCCGGACTGAACGCGTCATGCGGTTTTGTTTCCAGTTTGAATCCTCGGTAGAACGTGGTTTCCTGTGTTTTTGTGGTGTGTAGCCAAGTGATTCAGGGCTGTCTGGTCTCATCTGCAGACAATGACTTTAACACTTAGAAGGACGGCTCAGGCTCCAAAGCAGGAAAGGCTGTACAATAAAACCATATAGTCACGATGACTGTCTGGGCTAAATGACTTTATGGCACCTCTCTCTGTGTGACTCTCTGTCTTGAGTGGGGGGAAAGTCACGTTTATTCTCCAAATGCATGCTGTTGGTTTATGACCCTGCAGTAGGATGAGCGCTGAGCAGATTATATGGCCGCAATAAATGAGGGAAGCTACGAGGCGATGCACTGACTTTGACAAAACAAAGAGGCAGAAATGTCTCTCTGTGGACTGATGGAAACTTCCAATTGACATACCTGCGAACAGCGGAACACCTTGACGTTCAAGTATCTGGTTATGAAATAAAGGTATTTATTCATAATCCAGCATATGACAGGACGACTGTTTGTTTTCCTTTCATAACTTCATAACAGGACAACAGAACATAATTTATTATTGTGATCATTTTACTGCACTTGTATATTTTGTAACCCGGTGTCAAAAAAAAATTACCAGACAATAAAATTCGTAAAAATACGTCGTGACTATGTTTTTCTATCGGTGTGTGTCACAATAAATAATTTTTGTTGTCAATTATTGAGTTTTCTATAGTAAACAGAAGTAGGAAGTTTCAGCAACTACTTTATTACTTATATAGAGTTTTCAGGCATGTGTTCTTAAATTCAGCATTGATTTTTCTGACGTTTTATATTTTACGCTTTAATTTTCTGCAGTTTCAATGCGTTTATTTTATTTTCCTATCGCTGTGCGCATTCCCTAAATCCAAAACCATAAAAGAAAAGAAAAGAAAAGAAAAGAAAAGAAAAGAAAAGAAAAGAAAAGAAAAAGAAAGACTGTCTCTTGGTGCATCCATTGGCCAATATTACGCACGATAGAGCCTATGTAAAAGGTGCAACAAAACAAAATTTAGTCTTTATTTCTTCACTTTTGCTTGAGTAAAGACACTGAATCAGTATTCTACTGTTTGGAGACGTGTTGGATTTAGAGAAAAGAATACATACTTTTGTCACCTCTGATGCCAAACGCCCCAATAAGGCGCATAAAAACACATACAATATCAGATAAAATCTAAAAACCAGATCCACACATCTGAAAATAACACACGAAGAGCTTGTGTTTAACAATGATGTAAGCCATGTTTTATTTAACTTTTTTAAAAAATCCAACACGAGCAGCATATTGAGCCTATAGTGAGCAAATGAAGGCCTTGTCCGACTCGTCTTTATGACTCCATTCAACCAAAACTCAGGCCTGGAGGCTAACATAGCCTGACGAGTTTCTCCCAAAGAGAATGTGTTGTCTATTCATGGAAGAAATAAACAGAAAAAAAAAAAAAAAAAAAAAAATACTGGTAATGTTACTATGATGTTGTATAATGTCCATAATGCCACTCACTGGATTGAAATTGAGACATTTACAGGTACATACTGTAGATTTGTGCGTCACTTTTGTTGTGTACAATGTTTTACATGGTCTGTAGCTGTGTATTTCTTCAAACTGGAGGTAACAGTGAACAGAGAAATGACCATCAGACTGCTGTCACACCATAGCTTAGCCATGACTGGTTTGCGTGTGTTGAGAAATACAGACATGTCCATATCATAAGAGCCACAGTAACAACAGATATACATAACAACGATGACAATAACAACAATAACAACAATAAAAACCAATACGCCCATTAGGCCACATGCACAGTTTATAAAAACAAATCAAGGAAGCTTATTCTGTTGGAAGAAGGAAAAGTTATTATTAGTTCATATCTTTTTAGGGGAGACTGGGGGCGGTTGTAACATTAAAAACAAAATCAACTCCAATGATAGAAATCCCATGATTATTTATCTATAGGCCTCTCACACCTGGGATGCACTAAAAACATGATACTTTGTTCAGTCATTTACCAGTATTTTATTTATGCAAAAGCTTGATATTGATCAGCTCATGCTGATCTAAGAGTCAGAGGTTGCAACTGTAAACTCTGTGATGATAAGAGCAATAATAATGTAAATAATGTTGTAACTAGTGCTGTCAAAATTAATGCAGATTTAATCCATCATCATGATTAATCTGATTAAAAATTTTAATGCAGTTAACCCATCTGCAGCACAGAATGACTCTGAACAAATCTGGCAAAGCATTTCAGGCAGTTTGTCCAAGTAGAGTTAGCATCGGGCATGAACAAATGGGTAGTTGATCCGGTAGTGACAGGCAGCAGAACCAACCCATAAAGATGGAAAACACTAAACAGCACATTGGCCCTCTGGATGGAAATACGAGGACAAAAAAACCCAAGATGGAACAGTTTACCAACATAAAGTATTACACACATTTTGCAGGAAGGAGTTTTCATTTCACGGAAGAAGTTCCATCTTAAAATACCACAATAATGCAAAGCATACGTTAGTCGGGGATTCTGCTAGCGCTTAGGCTAACTTTGTCGCCCAGCTTGCAACAAACACGTTAAGTGCATATATATTCCTTTCTTTCTTGAGTCTGTTTGCTCATGCAAAATTAAATTAATATAGATTAAAATGAATACTTAATCGTGATTAATCTAAATGAATCCACGGCAACCCAGTGATTAAATCTGAGTAAAAATTTAATCGTTTTACAGCACTAGTTATAACATTACTCATCATTTAGGAAGATGCTGCTTTATGGAATTTCCTTTGTTTTTGGTTGTTACCCTTCTAGCCTAAAGTAAGTTGTAGCTTAATATAGGTTATTAAGACATGTGGAAGACCATTTACAATCACAATAACCTCTATTTTATGCTGTCTAGATTAAGTAACATTTACTCAAACTTCAGAATTGTACTTATTTGTATTATATCTACCAGAGGAGGTTACGTAAAGACTCACATTCTTCTGTCTGTCTGCCAGCAGGATTAAACAAAAGCTGCTGACTTTCATGAAACTTGATGGAAAAGTAGAGCATGGGCCAAGGACAAAGCCATGAAATTACAGAGCCCATCCATAAAAAGGGGCAGAACATTTTCAAACACTGAAGAACCGACCTCCTATAGGGAAGATAGTGCTGCAGGTTTGGGTTAGAAACAAATGGATAATTCCATTGTACCTGCAAAGACTAAGCAAGACCAGCATATTTTCCACTGCAGTCACTGCTTCAGGCATAAACATAAACAGAAGCACCAGAATGTGAATGACACTAGAGAAAAAAAAAAAGTCCATGAAGTCATTAGTGTTACACCACCTGACAATTTAAGTGTTTGTGACAATGGTAAAAGTCCAAATAAGCTCAGATGAAGAAAATAGAAGCAAAGACTCCAAACCCGGGTGCTTTAGAAAACAGCTTTTAGTGCAACATAGTGGAGATGGAGCTCTACTGTTTATGTGCTGATGTTGTTGCAAATACTCGAATACTCAACTTCTGCTTCTCGTTAATATAATCTGACAAAAGAGAATACGCAAAAAGATTAGAGAAAAGAAGCAAAACCACCGCTGACCACTTTTGACAACTGCCTCCAGTCCAACATGTGGTAGAAAGAGCTCTGTTCCAATACAATGATGTTGCAATAGAGTAATATATTACAAGTTCTTAGCCAAAGGAACTACATAATAGAAAAGATGAAAAGATAGGGTATAATTTGTGGTATTTTTGTGGTTTAACAGTATTGTGAAAAGAAAAAGGAGTGGACTTTGTGAAGGTTTGATCTGTTTTCATTTTCTAAAGGGATGGATTCACTTGAGTGGCACTAAAGTTTTATGTTTTGGGGTTTTTTTTGGAGGAAATTAAGTGTCGCAACTATTTCTATGTACATTAGTAGCTCTGATTGAAAAGACTTTTCTGAGAAACAGAAATTAGACAGCTCCAGAATAGAATTTAAGGCCCCATTATGCTGCATTATGTCTTGTACACCATAATAAGCAAAAGTTATTTATGTATCGTTGTTTATACAAAGTCAGTCGTACAAACGTTGATCCTGAATGTAAACATAAACTATTCACAGTCCATTTATTTCTTGTTTTAACACAACACATCTGGCATCACCTTCTATCGTGTTAACTTTTTACGATTAGGTTTGGGCAAAGGGAACACCTGGTTAAGATTAGGGAACGATACAAGAGCTTGCTAAAAGTTTGTAAAGATGTGATCGGAAATGACTCACAGCATATTTAATTATATCTAAACTATGCCAAGGTTCATTTTCCATAACCATAATCATAAAATCATGAAGTGTTTTTATTTTCTAATCCTAAAAACTTTTGGATTCTGGATGCAAATTCTGCTGTATGGTGCTGAAGTCTTGTATTTTATAGATTAAGAGTCTACTGTAAACACCTCTTGCCTATTGAGGAGAGGTTAAAAAATCAACAAACCAACAAAAAACTAGTAGATTATTATCCTTGCAACAAAAACAAGGCACTAATTATATATGAAGCCCATTCCGACTCCCAAGTCATTCTGTCCATGAGCTGTTCACATCTATTTTCAATGTCAAGGGTTCCCTTTTAACATTGATTTTCAACATTCAGGGTATAAAATCCAAGTTGATTCAATACGAGTTGACAAGTATTCAGAGGTCAAAAATAGATGACATTGGGGTTGTTATTGTGGAACGCCAAAGTTTTCTGCTTTAGACACAGATCAGGGTTCATGTCCTATTTGATTCTGCATTTGTTTTCTTTCTTTGCCTCCTTACTTTTGCCTTTTCCAAGACATTTTTTCTTAATACTAACCCCAACTTTTTTCTTAACCCTAACAAAGTTGCATGTCTACACCTCATCAAACAGTAACCACAACACTGACTAGATAGATGTCTTTCAGAAAACATCATGTATTGATAAATAAAGTTTGTTTTATGCATTAAAATATGATTCTTAAAGTGTCCCCATTGCATTGATACGTGACGTTTGGCCAAGAACTAACTTACAATGAGATGGTAAGACACTGTATAGTACAAGCTAACGCAGAAAACACTGACAAAACAAACAAGAAAGTCTATGTGGATGTAATTTCTGAAAGTCAACGTTGCAGTTTTGTCATTTATGGTCAGACTTAATTAATTAATATTTGCATCACTTAGAAATACTGGCAGACTATTGTGATTTTAAGTGTTTGTTTTTGTTTTGTTTAATTTTTTTTTTTTTTTCAATTTCACAAAGATTTGGCACACTGAGCAGGTCTTCAGGTCATTAACAGACAACTGACTCCCAGATTCATTGGGAAAATGTAGAGGAAACCTATTAAGGTGCATATCTTTGGCCTGTGGGAGGAAACTGGAGTAACTGGAGACGTTCCACTCAGCCATAGTGGGGAACATGAAAATTCCACTCAGAAAGACCCCAGCCTGCATCTCATAAACACACTGAAAGTACTTTAAAGCCACAACAGACCACTTGTAAGATTTATCTATCGTAGCTTGGTTTGTACTAGATCCTTGTCTGGAAGATTTTTTTTTTTTTTTTTTCAAATCATAAAATACATTTCATATTTTGGCAGAAAGCACGGACATTTTATGTGAAGTCAAGTGTGTGTCAAGTCATTTCAGTTTTCTAACATTTAAGATATACAACCGCTCAAAACACAGCATGTGATTTGAATGAATAAAGTCTTGGAGTTAAATCCATGTAGACCTACAGATTTGGCCACACTTCTTACATTTTACTGTGGACATTATTTACAGCTGCCCCAGATTCAATGACATGCAGATGGATGATTCTTCACCAGAGTACTGATGAGCATAAAAAGTCCAAAGAGTATTAAAAAGAAGTGTTACAATACGCCCCTGTCTCCCCTACAGTCTATTTTTTTTTTAAACCAAGGCAGCCATGTTACCTGCTGACCATACCAGGTAATGGTTATGACGTTGCACATTTCCGGGCATTTGTTTGTTTCTTATTTTTTTCAGCTCTAATGTCACCTGTCTCTGTCTCCATGATAAAGCAAACCCCATGTAGCTTCCCCTGTAAAAATCCATCATTCATTCACACTCCTCCTCTCCCGAATCATCAGCTTCTTCATCTTCATCCGTCTGTTCTGGAACCAGATTTTCACCTGTCTCTCAGTCAGATTTAAGAGTCCTGCCACCTCCAGGCGCCGGTCCCGGGTCAGGTACATGTTGTAGAGGAACTCCTTCTCCAGCTCCAAGGTTTGGTGTTTGGTATATGGACACCTTTTCTTCC
The DNA here is from genome assembly GCF_902148855.1 of Sphaeramia orbicularis. NCBI lineage: Eukaryota > Metazoa > Chordata > Actinopteri > Kurtiformes > Apogonidae > Sphaeramia > Sphaeramia orbicularis. The sequence goes on along the minus strand of NC_043971.1, from coordinate 42,324,302 downwards.
TGGTGGATTTGGCGTGAATCCAACTAGCTGATGGGTTTTCTGCTGGACAGGAGACAAAAGTGGCCTGTGTTTTTAATATAACCACATACCAGTGCGGACTTCCCTGTGGCTGTGGTGTATCTGCTTGTTTGTGTGCCCTAAGACTTCAAACACTGACATAAAAACCCAAGAATGGCCTCAGGAACTGACTTTATGAGCCTGCAACTTTGGGCTCATTAAGAAACAAAACCACACTCTAGAAACACTGCTCTATAAATAAAGACAGTGTCCAACTCTCTCTTTTTTTTCAACCCTAATGCTTTTTTGACTGAGATACTGTGGCCAGAACAGTAAAAGTTGTAGCTCAAGCCCTCATTTCACCCTTTCTGAAGTGCAATGATTTAACATAATGAGGAAGATGTAAAATTATGCAGATTCTTCCTTATCTTTTATGTTAAAAATGTTTTTGGAAGGATAGTAAGATGCAGTAAATACAGAAGAGCACACTAATCCCATAAATTGTACTTCTGAGTGCAGACAGTGTTGAAATACAGCCAAAACTGTGCATTTTTAGAATTATTTAACCTAGTTGGAATGAGACATTTTAACTTTCAGTGATAAGAGCACTGATATGTGATTCTTTACCTTTACTGGCCAAAAAAAATAGGTACAGCGTCTATAAGGGAGTGATTTGTATTATTGACAGCACAGAAAGCAACAAGTATGTGGCTTTGGCTTGTTAGTCCCGCATTCCCACAAAGAAAACATCTCTGCCCTGGCTCTTTTTTCAGCTTGTTTTGATGTGTAGCCCACCTGATGAATTGGACTTAAACTATTTCACCAGAGATTTCATTTTGCATTGAAATAGAACAGTTTATTTTTGCATTTTGCATGCTATTAAGGTCATTTTTGCTCTGTGTCTTACAGAGAAGTCTATAGTACTTAGTGTTTGTTCTTGAAATTAAACAATAAACCTTTTAACAGCAAAAAAAAAAAAAAAAAAAAAAGTTAATTATTTGTTGCTATTATTATCATTATTATTTTCACATTGATCAGTCCGGCTTCAGAAAATGTACCCCGTGGTTTCATTTAGTCTATTTAATTTAAGACATTTTCTTCTTTTACTTTATTTTTTCTTCTTCTTTCCTCTGGCCCTGATCGCACGTACAATTATGATATTTCGCTCAAACATTAAATACTAGATCAGTTAGAAACTTTTTTTTTTTTTTTTTGTCTCGTTTGTTGATTCGTTTTTAAAGGAACGCTACGTAATGACTCACCTGTACGAAAAAATATAAGCAACAAATAACCTTCAATTCCTTCAATTAATTTCTTTTAATTACAAAAGTGCTATGCAGAATATTGTAAGGGCAAAAAAGTAAAGGTAATTATTTAAGCAGAAGTAGAAAAAAATAAAGTCTGTTGCCTTTACAAATCAGAAATGTTGCGCATGCCCATACCTGCGTGATTCCCATAGTGACAAATTGCTAAATAACAATTTAATTATTTTAATGGACTATAAAGTTTTATATTTTGTCGTTTACAGGACATTTATAGGGCAATAAAAGTCACACACACTTACTTACACAGGCCGCATTCTCCCTGAGTCTCACACACTCATACACACACACTCATACACACACTTACACACTCACACACACCTGTGTTCCCACTTCTTAAACTCTAATAAACATTGCAGACTTTAGTATATATGTCCTTACCCGGCTCCGGCTGCTGCTGCTGCTGTGTTTTCCTCTCCTCGTTCTCCTTCTTGGGCTCCGGCTTCCTCCCCAGCTCCTCCACGGTCCCCAGCCGCTCAAGGACCACCTCGCTCGGACTGGCGAAGCTGGAATCCTCGGGACTGTCGTGCGACGGCGGTGAACTCTCGGGTTTGACCGCCTCGTACCTCGTGGCGCTCGGACTGGAGAGGTCACCCTGCGCGGGGAGACACGCGGGGAAAGCCTGTGACAGAGGCGCGGGGTCCGGGGTGGGTGTCGCCCCCTCCCAGCAGCGGACAAACCTACTCTCCGAGGCAGCAGCAGCCGCCGACGCCGCTGCCGCCGCCGCTGTGGGTGTGATGTGCTCTCCGTGGGTCTGCGTCTGCGGGCCGTAGTAGGGGTGGTGGTGGTGGTGGTGGTGGTGGCCCAGGAGGTGATGTGGGTGGAAGAGCCCCGGCGTGGACTGCAGCTGCGGAGAAGACGACGACGAAGTGGACGTGTTTGTCCAAGGAGAGAAGCCGTTTAAGCCCGTTTGTTTGTTTGAAAAATGTGAGAAATCCGGGATGAGGGATCCGGGGCTCTCCTCGTCCTCCGCTCCCCGGGTCGGCTTTGCGCAGCCGGCCGTCGAACCCTGCAAACCTCCCGGGATGAAATGCGCACCGTACGGCTCGTCTGTCTGGAGCCCCATCATGGAATAATAATTCGTTAGCGACATGTTTATTTTATTATTTCAATAAAAAGTCACTTAAGTGCGACTGTAAAACCTTAGATGGGCTGGTATAGTGGCTTACATCCTCCCCTAAAATGGTAGTAATTTTTTTCCTGCCCTTACCTTCTCCTCGGCTGCCCATTGGTTCAGCTGTGGATCACATGGTTAGACTGTATTTACCCAGCACGGGAGATAAATCACATCATTCTTTTGTGCGAAGATATGTGATAGTAGGCCTACTATAGCCTGCAGCCAGATGGGGCTGAATGTAGGCTAACACCAAATTCTGAATCCTGGGGGTTTCAACCATGGTTTTACAAGCGGAATAAAAAGCGGCAGGAGCCTTTTACAAGCGTGTCTGAGGAGCGTGTGTGCATCTGTGTGTACATTTCCTCCACGCAAAATGAATAGCTCGATTTTATTTGTCATCGGAGACAAAACAACTGCACATATACTTAAAAGTGTAAAATTAACAAGGATCCTGTATATTTCTGGTGTGGGCAGATGTATCTCTGCATAAAACACTAACCTTGAGTTGACCCACACACACTGAAAATGTGTATGTCAGGGGTTACATTCAGACTAAATTCCAGTTTACATCTACAAGTCCATATTGATGTTTTAAATAGTCTTCATTGTGGATGTCATGTAGTCTGTTTTTCTCCTACATTAGGCTAAATCATGTGTTTTATACGACTATTCCCCAGTTTAGTTTAATTCTGTCAGTTTATTCACAGGTAAAATGCAAACACACTGGTGTAAGATGCATTTGGAATGTTTATGAAAGGGGAATCAAGCTATTAGGTGGGGTTCTGAAACAAAGTATATGATATTTAAGTCTGCAATTACTATCCCAACTATGTCTGAATAAAAGTAATATTTAACCCAAGTAAATCCCTGAATCGTCTTTTTCATGACTCTAACTATTAATGAATGAATGAATGTTTTTATTATTGTGTCTTGCATACAGACATGCCAAGCTCTTCCATGGGCTTATAAGACACCATAAATACAAACCAAAGATCAAATACCATACAATAGGCACAGTATATAAACAAAACAAAATACTGACCTATTTAAACAAACATATCTGCCGCTTTTTCCAGGCTTTACAAACAAATAATGCTAATTTAAATACATTGTTACTAATATTATGTAATTGTTAGGATATGATAAATAAAATATAATGACAGCACTTTTTCATGGATTGTAAATAAAATTCAAAGGATTTAACACATCGTAACAACTACCGCCTCTTTCTCATTAATCCCTTTTATTATATTGTCCAATAATAAATAAATATTTCTGAGCTTACTATATTTTCTGCATTTTTTGTCTTTAATTTTCTTGATGTAAAGACGACAATCCAGTCTATTCAACGCCACACATCTAGTTTTGGTAGTTAATTAAAAAAAATAATAAATAAATAAAAAGCATTATATAATATTCAAGGGAAGAGTAATTATATTGTTCACACAAATGTTTTATAACTTTCTGTTGAAAATGTAACAATATAAAGCCGTGAAAATGGCTGCTTTTGTTATTGTCATTTATTCATCAAAAGTGATATTAGAATGTAAAATACACACATTTGTTTCAATTACATGAGTGTTTGTGCAGCTTCTATTTAAAATAATAGATAATAGTTAAGTTTGTTTGATTAATACAGAGAAATTAAAGTATAAAAACCCAGAGAAGGTTTGTGGCCTCATGTAAGTGAATGTGAAAACTTTCTCTTAGTGTCTCTGTGTGAAAGTCAAATCTTATTGGCTGGAGAACCAAAGGGGGCGTGGCCTCAACACAAACGATCTGTTGTGCTTTGGCTGATTTTGGCTCAACTCTCCACACACAGACCATGTTTATTTGTCTGCCCTGCATTCTTAGCACCACCTGCTGGCTGGACAAGTGGGAAAATCACCTGAGAACACTTCAACGCATTTTTTTTAATAACCCCAAACGGTGCAAAAATGTGAACTGAAACCAAAATGAGGGTCAAGCTCTGAACAGAATCATTTAAGAACAAGAACTTATTGGCTCTTTGGCTGCACTAAAGATGTTAATGAGCCCATTTTATAACAGATGGCCCATTTTAGTACCAAGTGTATATAATTATTATGTTACAATTTGTGTATTAGTGACATAGTAGGAAATTCATGACTCAGATTTGGGTGAATAATTAAGCTATACTCAGTGTGCTGGCAGAGGTGACTCAGAGCTGATCTAGATTGAGATTTGTCATGACTGCACTGGAGGGAGTCACTCAGAAACCATAAAGTAGTACAAATGAACTCTACCTTAAACCTGTACAGCACTAAAATCCAACATGCACATTCATGTGGCTGACTCTGAAAACAGTATGTAATACAAAACACTGACAAGGACCATTACACAATGAATACATTTATATATTCTTTTACTTACAAGTATATTTTGGAATACGCAACTGCTTCTTGTAGTGGAGTAATTTAACTACTTTTGCTTTTAGTGCTTTTAGTGAAGGAAACTGCATGAACACTGAACACCAAACACTTCTAACACTGCTGCTTTGTGCTCAGGACTGTGCAGTTTTCATTACAATCTGGTAGCCTATTGGTTCTATTCTGTTCTATTCTATTCTATTCTATTCTATTCTATTCTATTCTATTCTATTCTATTCTATTCTATTCTATTCTATTCTTCATATATATATATATATATATATATATATATATATATATATATATATATATATATATATATATATATATATATATATGTATATATATATATATTTAATTGAATTTTGAATATTATAGTCACAGTACATACATACAAAGTGAACATGGGCATACAATATGAACTATAGTAACCCCAGTCCCAACCCCCCAACCACACATTTCATCTATCAAGGTTTACAAAGAGGTGAAAGTAAATGCATAAATAAAGATAAAGAACATAAATATACACAGAGTTACAAAATTAAATGTCTAGTGCAATAGCATTCTATTCTATTCTATTCTATTCTATTCTATTCTATTCTATTCTATTCTATTCTAGTCTATTCTAGTCTATTTTATTCTATTAAAAAACGTGAACAGCTAAATGAAAAATCAAACATTTGATCTGAGAAATAAATCCAAGTTGAGCACTAAGTCTGACAGTGTGAACAGTGTGGAGGTTAAATCTGACATTTAAAATCATTTGAAGTCATATGTAAATGAGATATTTCAGCCAAAGAGGACAGACAATATTTTTGACACTGCTGTAAGGAATGATAAAAGTATGCGCAGTTTTGTCCATGGAGTATTATATAAAGATGGTGACACCTATTTTAAAGATCAGCCTTAAGAAGATCTCTCATAATTAACAGCCGATCTGTGATTAATAAAACAGTTTAATTCCTCTAATTACATTATGAGGCCATCCAGGATATTGTAGCATAAATTAAAACATTCACTTTAATGGCAGTGAAAACACAACCTTGATAACATGGTAGTTGCTTTCATCATTATACCAATTATTTTTTACTTTGCCATCATTAAACCAATATTTTCCAAATACAGCAGCATTATTTTGTTATATCACTACCAGTAACTTACTATGTTACTATCCCAGCTATTGTTAGTGTCACTGATATACTGTTAAAAACTGCTTCTGTTTAATAAGCATTAACATATTGTTACATAAACTACTAGAATAATCACTATTATACTGCTACAGTTTCTTTATTACAAATATAACACCTTCTGCTTTAATGATATTAGATAATGTTGTAATGTAATGACACATGTTCCACAGTTTGTAATAATACAAGGCTTTTTAGTCTTTTAGTCTACTGTAAACTATTATTATTATATTTATTTAGTTAAAAGGATTAGTTAAAGAAATATCATTCAAAGTCAATGCACAGGAATAATTAATAGATAAGTACATTTGCATTACAGCTTTAGATGTTCTTGAGGTGACAGGAAAAGGATAAAAAAAAAAAAAAAAAGCTGAGCGAGCTATTCTGCTTTATTGTAGGCCATTAGTCTGAATGCTTTTAGTTCCAACAAGAAACACTCCCTTTCTCTGCTTTCATCTCTGTTTCTCTTTTTTTTTCTTTTTACGTCATGCACAAATGCGCAGTCCCACACAGAGAGTGAGTGGATGAGTGAGACAAAGAACCAGAGACAGCAGACTGTCTCTATTGCCCCAATAAAGGCATTAAGGAGAGGAAATGATAGGTTGTGTCGGTGTGTTGTGGTCGCTTTGCGGTTCAAGGTTCATTTGCAGCCTTGGACTCGCTCTGCAGTCTGGTTTGATGTTGTTCAAAGTCTGGGTCGGGACATCAGAACTAGACGAGAGACATTCCTATTACTTGATTAAAACATTAAACATATCCAAACAGTACATTTTGTGTGTCAGGAAACTACCATTTCAAAGTTATTCCACTATTAGTTAAAGGGGGAAAAAAAAATCTACCATGAGACAACCCAATAAAAATCAGTTCCTTTTATGTAGTCTAAGAGTCATTTCTGTAATATTTTTGGTGGTAAATCTTTTTCATTTACTTAAATTGAACATATATTGGTTTGTGACACAAGTAAGATTCAAAACCTTTCAAATCTACATGTGTTATGGAATCACAGACAGACCTCCCTTTCAAGCTTTCAAGTCAGTTTGTTATGATAGTTTTCTCAGAAAAACCTTTTTAAAAATGCAATTTGCAACATATGAAATGTTTTTTTACATTAAATTACACATTCTAAAGTAGGAAATGTTCCTTAAAGCCTTAAAAGCCTTTTTTTTTTTTTTTTTGTAGAAAAAGGAACTTTAAAATAGAATGTCTTGAAAAAAATCTTTAAAATGTCGAAACGTTAACATACAATTTGGTACAAATTGTGTGAATTAATAAAACGTGAAATGAAATATGTTATTTAAACGACAAAAAGTAGTAGATGGATAAAATACTGAATCATTAGTTCATCATTTATTATTGAATCACAGTTAAGTTATAATAAGTACATCATGATATGTCACAGCAAAATTCAAGAATATAGATTGCCTGCATTTATGCAGTCTGGTTTTTGTCTATGAAAGTGAAAGAAATACAAATGTCATATCGCAAATTTTACAGATTGTCTACATTTGCTTTAAGTGCATCAGTTCATATAACAAATAATATAAATTTTTTTAATCTTATGAGTTTGTATTAACATATTTATGAACAGAAAGCAAAAGCATCTGTTCTGCAGATTCATTGGATTGTCAGCCGCACAAGACGAAAATACAGTACAATACATACAGGCTAAAAAAAAATAGAACAAAAAGCAATCTGATACTTTCTGATGCATACAGTACAAAACATAAGGCATGTGAACAAAGCACATTTCTGTTGTTAAAATGAGAAGAATGAAGAGGAATATGGCCACATTCCTTAAATGCCACAGGCAAAGACTCCTTCATATTGAGACACATGACTAAAAGGGAAATGCAAAGCCAGAGAAGTCTATCAATAGTTTTTGTTTGTGTTTATAAAATGTAGAAAATAACCATGTGGGTGCGTATTTGAGGTAGAGAATTACATGGGCCCACAACCTGAGATTTTACGACAATTTACGAAGATTTTTACTGCGTATTTTATTACATATTCATCCTTTATGATTTGTTTTCCACCTACCAATGATATAGCATTTGCCACATTAAAGGAAATATTCAAAACAACTGTGGTGTTATGTTCTGTGTGGCTGTGGGGCGATACTTCTTTGTTCTTTCTCCTCTCATCAGAACAGATATCCTGTGTAGTACTGCAGTCTCTCTCTCTTCAGTTTCTTCTCTTTCATTCTTCTGTTCTGAAACCAGATCTTTACCTGTCTGGAAAAAACAAAAACAGCAGAATACGTTTATACTCTTTCATTATTTTGTGTAGTTCTGGTTGCAGATAGCATTAATAAAACCTTGCTACTGTATTTTTCTTACTGTTGCATTACTCTCTACACTCAGACAAACCTCTGTAATGCTGATCATGCTGATACCTCCATGGCTCCCATTGCACTTTATGGATGCCATCACAAATGTGGTATGTGTTTTGACAACTGCACAGATTGTGGTAATGTGAATGTTTCAACGTGCAACCTGAAAGATGAAGTGTCACGGATGATGCCTGGTGGGGCGTTATGTCATCATTCACATCAAACACTAGACCTGAGTGACCTTGATGTGAGCTCTAAATGCAGTCCTGTTATCTGTTCCTCCACTCAGATGTATTTGCTAATGCATGTCAGGCTGAAACTGAGTATTTCAGATGTTACAGCTGAGTCATAAGCGTGAGACCTGTGTGTTTTCTGTGTGTTACTATATGTCAAATGCAAAGCAAGTGTTTGAATGTACCGATCTGTGAGGCGCAGAAGGTGGGACAGCTGCATACGTCTGTCTTTGTTGATGTAAACGTTACATAGAAACTCTCGCTCCAGCTCTCTGATCTGCTGTTTGGTGTAAGGACAGCGCTTCTTCCTCACACTGCAGGGCTCTGCTGCAGAAAGAGAAAGAGAAGAGAAAAAAAAAATGAATTAAAATCTTTACATCATTTTAGGTTCAGATAGGACTTAAGAGCCAAAGCAGAGGAGGTCTGGCTCCCTCAGACATCTATAACATTTAATCCTGTCAGGTTCAGTGGAGAAAGAAGCTGATGTGAACTGAACTCAGGTGATTTTTACAAATTTAAATTCAGTGACTTTGGATTTCAGGTGAATGTTAAGGTCTCAGTCAAAACACTGAGATCAAGAAGCTAATGTCTTCTCATCGGTGGAAGATTTTATTTTAATCCTGACATGTTTCACACAATAAATTCTTCTTTAAATCATATGAATGGACGCTGTTAAGGTGCAGTTCGTTTGGTTAAGCTGAGCGTAATTACAATGGAACAATGCAACCTATTTTTGCATTTATTTTATATTTACATAGATTGATTTAATAATTTTCTAAGCTTTTGTGCATTTACATTTGTACTCTATAAAGTATTATGTATTTGTACATGCGTTTGTATGATTTTTTTTTAAATGTATTACCACTTAAAGTGCAATGACAATAAAGCTTTCTATTCTATTCTATTCTATTCTATTCTATTCTATTCTATTCTATTCTATTCTATCTGCCCGAAATTGTACGGAAATTGGCCTGTATGACTAAATCTGATAGAATTTTACATATATAAATCTGAATTGCCCCTTTTTAAATGAGAAATAAACATAAAGAATTAGTACTAATTATTTGGACAAATTAATTTTAACCTGCACTTTTGCAAATGATCATATTTTCCAAGGCCAACAACATACAGAACACTGATAACGCAAATGAGTGCTTTTTTACTATAGGAAATATCAGACTAGAATTAGAATATAATATTAAAGCTTTTAAAGTAGGTGTTTATATTGTGTTATATCATATGCTGGACTCTGTAAATACGCCTGTTTTAAAATAAAAAAGGAAAAAGCCACTTCGGCCTGAACACAAACAGGCTGACATTTAACAAACATCTGTAAAATAAATTATCATGGGCCTTAAAAGATATAGATGAGCTTATGGGCTTATATGTAGCCTATTTAATATAAGAGCTAAACTGAGGTTTTATTTTAAATATTGGAGAAGTTTGTCTCGGCCATGTTTCCACTCCAGGAGGCTCCACGTGGATTCGTGTCTGAACCAGGACTTGGTGTGTTTTAAAGAACCTCCTTCGTGTGTCGCGTTAAAAATCATCTCTTTCTGGTTTGTTTTATGAAACTGATGTGAAGTGGGACTCACTCGGGGCCTCGGGGTCCTCTGCGCTGCCGTTGGACAGGGGCGCATCCTTCTCGTCCTCCGTCACCGCGTCTAGGGGCTCGGTGTCGGACCCGCCCTTGGCCCCTCTGCCGCCTCTGCTCCCCCCTCCGTGACAGCTCGTCCAGTCGCTCCTATTCCCCTCTTTGTCGTGCTGTTTCCTCGGTGCTGGGTCCGTTTTCAGATCCCCTCCTTCCTGCGCGTAATCGAAAAACTGGTCGAAGGCCGACGGTAGGACCCTGTTGCGCGCGTCCCTGGGGTAGGAGACCTGGGAGTCGGGGCCGGACGTGGACGTGTACCCGCCGGGGAAACAACCGTGGGGCTCTCCGGTGAATACCTGACCATGAGGGAAACGGGAGGGACCGGTCGGGGCCGCGTAAACCGCCTGATCCCGGTGGAACACGACGTCCCCCGGGGAGCTGAAGCGCGCCGGCTGCGGAGAGGTGCCGGGCCGGTTGGACTGGTACAGGGCCCATTTGTTGGGAGCGGGATGCTGCCAGAGCTCCGGGTAACAGTAGCCTTTATACTCCGACAGTCTTCTGCCTGAGAGGTTGCTGTGGTCCAGTAAGGTCCCTGATGGCGTGATGGAGCCAAAGTCAGACTTTGACGGGAAGTTGTAACAGCTCGGTAGGTACATCAGTCAGTAGAAATAATGTCAGTATGTGAGTAAAAAAGGCAGGCTGGAGCAAAGTCTATAAATTGTCATAAATGGAGGCGAATGTTTGTGTCTTTACATCCACATGGCGCGCCGTAAAAAGGCCCAAAACAGGCTGCAAAAAACTGCGTTAAAAGTTAAAATAAGGAGCATAGTCACCAAATTAGATTACCCTCGAAAGAGCACAATAAATTCACCTCTCAGTGTTCCTCTGGAAAAGGGAAGTGAAGAAAACAAAGTTGCTGACCTTGAGCCTCTTCAAACTTGATCTAAACCATTCAGGCTGAGCTGCGTGTTTTTAGGAAACCACGCATGGCCTGCCCTAAAGAAACAGACACACACATCCTACACACACAGCCTACACACACTCATACATCAAAGTAGGCTCAACTAATTTATGCTTTTATGACATACTGCGTAAAAACGTAAAAATGCATTTAAACGAACCCAAATCTTTAGTTATCTTTAATGTAGTTTAGGCCTGGATGGTATATTTATATAAATGAATGTGTGGTTCAATGTAAAGGAAAAACAGCCTTCTTTTATGCCAGCTGCGTGCAGGTCACAAGACTCCAAGGCAAATTTCGTTACACTTTAACAGGAAAAAAAAAAAAGTACAAACAAGCCTGACATGAGGATATAAACGAAGATGCATTTCCTTTAGATCATTTTAACATTATGCTGGAGAAGCTCATGACCAGTGGCCAGAAGGTCTTTCTGCAGTTTAACTGGAACTACATAGTGACGTGAAGTGGTCATTTGTTGTCAGTTCACAGACACTTATGTTTATTTATGCTTCACATGTGTGATCTGTCAGATTCAGGACGTTTGTACGAGTAGCTGTAATTTTTAAAGGCCAGTTCTAGCATTTTACTGGTGGCATTGACTAGTTTTAACGTGAGTTTTCTTTTTAACACTTACGTTTTGCATTTTTTTTTCTTTAACGCTTACATTTTTCCTCACATAATAATCATAAATGTTACCATTAATAAGAGATTTGAGTGCTTTTTTTAGTCAAAAATATATCAATTGTCTTAAAAATCTAGCATTTGTCTGTCAAAATAATTGCTGACTTCTCCGGTCACAAATAAACACAGTTTTTCAACGGCAGCAGTTGAAGTAAGAGTGATAAAAGAAGATAGAAATCATTTAGTAAAGCAAATGCTGCAGTATTCATCAGATTACATGGTTATTTATATGTAGCAGCTCTTTAAAAAACAATCCCTTGTAGTGTAAGGGGCTTTCCTTATTCATAGTCCAATAAATATTTGTGTCTAATCAAAAGACTTGTCTATTCACATCCACCCACCCTGAGGACATCTGTAAACACATCAGCATGTTGCTCCAAGGAAATGTCACACATGACACCAAAGGCTGGCTTTTCCTTCAGATCTTTGTCATATCTATAGACCATATTGTGTTGTAAATCCTGACACATGCTTCCATCTGCCTGATGCTTTTTAAATACGAGGGTTGCTGAAGTTGACGATGACTGTCCCACATACTATTTCAGTTACAGCTGATGGTGTATTGAATGATGGTGTATTCACATATAAAAAACACTACTGTCATAGAAGAAGATCCAAAGAGGACCCACGGGAGGAGGAGGAGTTGTGTTGAGGTGTACAGGAGGTAGAACCACCAGAACACCTCTGTCCTCGGGGGGGTTCTGTGTTGTGTGTGTTAGGTAGAGCACATACCCTGCCTTTTGAAATTCTACTTTTCTTTTTAATCTAACTTATTTTTTTTTTTAGCTATTTGCATTCTGTATTCATTGTTGCTGTGGTGTGACTGTTTCTGTAGAGCGGTGACCATGTTTTGAAATTGAATAAAGTAAATCTATCTATCTATCTATCTATCTATCTATCTATCTATCTATCTATCTATCTATCTATCTATCTATCTATCTATCTATCTATCTATCTATCTATCTATCTATCTATCACCTCACAGAATCAGATAAAAACACAAAAAGCCTTTAATGATCTCTTCAACATTGTAGCTTTCTTTAATTCTTTTATTTTTCATGTATTTTGTCATTTTATGTATCAGTATTCACCATCCAATTTACCGATAAATGTGTGTTCTTATATATTCGTCCTATATATATGTAGAAAATGCATAGCCTTAAGTATATTATTTTCAGCTAATGTTAATTGTGCCACCCATATGTACTGTGTTAATTACAACCATACTACCACTGTTATAATGAGTAATGTCGTGTTAATAATACTTGGCCTGCACAGTGAAAGCCTGCAGGTGCCTGATGATGTTGCAGCTGCTCTGCATTGCTGAGCCACAGGCGGTGGCGGCTGAAATGATGATGGAGCCTTTTGAACATGACAAGGGGGGTATAATTGGGCAATGTTTCCCAGTGTTCAGGTTTTACACACATTTTCTCCGACCAATCGCAGACACAGGTTCCACAGGGCGCAGAGAACTGTGGTTATACCAGATAGTGACTATAAATATTTACTTTGTGCATCTGTCTCTGGGGCGGAGGGAACTTCTTTTGTGAGTAAAGTTACAGACATTTTATTATTGAATTTAAGTGAATTAAAAGTACCTTAACGACTAGAACTTTTGTTATTTATTCGCAACATTATTGATACCAAGTATCCTACAGCTCTTGCAAATCAAATTGGATATATTTCTGATGTTCATCACTATGGTACCAGAGCCTCAACTCAAGGTCTACTTACATTACCATGCCCAAAAACTAATTCAATGAAAAGCACGGTTGTATATACAGCTTTTTCTTTATGGAACACTTTTCCTTTAAATATTAGAAACATTTCAAGTAAGAAAACATAAAAAAAACATGTAAAGTCACTATTCAGGCTTGAGAGTTACTAGTCTTTTTATGTTACCATTTTGGGAATTTTTTCTTTCTCTGTCTTTTCCTTTCTTTTTTACTGTAACTAGATCTGTGTATGTATTGTAACTGGATCTGTGTATTGTGGTTTTGCATCCTGAACTTTTTTCTTTAAGAGGACCCCAGGAAGACTAGCCTGGCATTTGTGGGTCGGCTAATGGGGATCCTCAATAAAGAATAAACGAAACAAAACAAACTAAATTGCAGTAGGCTGTGTTTCACATGTGGCATGTAGCTATTACAGGCAGATGGAAAGTGATAAATGACCTATAGGAGTATTGCAATATAAAGGGTACACAAAGTATGGTTCTAACACTTTTTGTATCAGCAACTTCCCTCCAGGCTCAACAAAAGGGTTTCCCATTGGATTTGGCAACAAAATCTATAGAAAAAACATACTTGCATGATTGGATGAGAGGTAAAAAATAATTGATCGTATTACCCTTTGTGGAGCCGATGGTGGAAGTCGCTGCAGAGTGAGCGATCTGGCTTCCTTATTATTTCTGTGAGTTGCATAGTATTAATCAGACACTTGAGGGACAATGGTGGTGGATTAAAGATGCAGAACAACTAAAACACAGGTGAAAGTTTCAGCTCTAAGAAATTTAGTTAATGAAACTTTCACAATGTATGGCACAGTTTACTGCAAGTTTAAGAGTGAGGTTAAGGTAATGTTTCAGAGTCAAGTCCAGTTTCTGAAAAATGTCTGAGTTCTATATTAAGAATGTAGTCAACATGTTGCTTACATGGCAGCAGCTAATGAAAGTCACAATTAATCCCAGTCTATGCTGTTATTTGATAACCTACACCCTGCTGGGGTATAGGGACACACTATTAAAGGTTGGGTAAAACAAGTAACAATGGAGGCCATGCTATGTCGAAGAACTAGAGCGGAACGATATGCAGGAAAACCGATCTGCAGTATGAGTCGGGATTTTAATGGGAATCCAAGTTTTGGCCATTAATTTTCCCACAAAAAAAGCAAAAAATAGTCTACATGATGTGATTTTTCTGAATGATTTCTAAGATGAAGCATCTGCACAGCTTCACAATAATCCATTCCTAATGTTTTGGTGTAACACATCAGAGAACATGACCAAATTAGCATAACATAACAAAACATAACAAAACATAACATAACATAACATAACATAACATAACATAACATAACATAACATAACATAACATAACATAACATAATTTGATTAATTGTTCAGCCTTACAGTAAAGAACTCAGATCTAAACAAGGTCAGTAAATGTATTTCTACAGGCATTAGATGAAATTATTAAAGTGGAGAAGGGGTCCTTAGTTGTAATGGAGGGTTGTACCACTTTTTAATGCTGTGTTACAGCCACTTTCTGTCACTGTATAGCCACATTATTAGCATACTGGTTGAAATTAGCAGGAAAACACATGAAACTACAATTTCATCTGTATAAGACTTATAAATTCATGTTATAATAAATACAAACTCTTGAGAAAAAAATGTGCACATGTGGGATAAGGGAGAAACTGGGTGGATAATGAAATGAATGACATGATGATCATTGGTGGATATTCCATATAATCATAACCAGTCTCGCCTATAAAGAAATGGGAATTTTTCAGTCTAATTTCTGAGATTGTGTATTTAATGCTGACCTCTGGACATCTGATTGAAACGGCTAAGATGTCTTTTTATTTGTGTTATGTAATCCTGTTGGTGATTTTACACTAGATATATTACAGGCCTATTGTAATTAGCAGTGCGTCGGTTTTCCCCTCATGTTTAACGCCGTGGATAAACCCTGGTGATTCCTGGTCAGCTTGACATCCTGTCTGATGTTTCTCTGATTCTTAGTGGTTTTCGCTCATTAAACCCAGTCGTATATTTATGTGCAGATTCTGCGGCTTTAGCCAGTTAATGCGCAAGATATGAAATGTGAGGCCTATATGTCGGAATGAAAAGGACGGAAGTGTAGACCTTAGATTAAAGGACTGTAAAATTATTGTTCTATAATTGCATTTTTTTTAAAATTGGTAAATGCAGGATGGTTAACTCCGCTCACCTCACACTGAATATTATACAACAAATGAGAGAAACATATGAAGATGAAAGAATTACAGCAAACACTGATTCACATTCAGGCCTAACTGGACTGACCCATAGTGAATTTAAAATTATAATTTACAAAAATAAATAAATAAATAATTAATTAAATAAATAAATAAATAAATAGATAAAAGGTGCTTACCTGGATTCAGATCCTGATGGATTTAAAGGCTGAGCGGACTGGACCAACAGGGCTGGGAGTCGGACATGGACATGTGTCCAAAAGACAGCAGGTGTCCTTTCCCCCAGAGACACACACTGACTGCCAAGTCCAATAAATGCTCTTACACCCTGGAAGTGTCTATAAACACTGGCCCACTCGAAATGTTAAAACAATACAGACTTAGACAACAAATGGCCCTTCACCCCCTGTGGAAGGACAGTCTTTAACACGGATGAGGACGGAGGCCTTGGAGGGTTTCTACATATTCTTGATGCATGCATTTAAAATATGCTTATAAAAGAGAAAAATATAACACAGAACACAAGTAGAAATCAAAATTAAACCCGCATGACCCGCGCAACACAATAAATAACAAGAAAACTGTGATTAAATAATTAACAAATAAATATCCCTGGGTGAAAGGCTCACTGACAATGGTTTTGAAGAAAACACTTTACTACATAAATAATGAAACCCGTAATTAGTGCTACTTTTCCCCAGAAACTACTTTCTGTAATCACTTAAAAATAAAATCACTTAAACATGCGCATTCTCCGTGTTTGGCATCTGTGAGGAGTGCCCAGTTTACTTTGTGTGTGTGTATTCTGTTTTGAAACCATCCTCTTCTCCCTCTAAACTCTAAACTGTGGTTGTAAGAGCTGCACAAGTCCCCGGTGGTCACTTTCATCCAGCGATGAATTTATTACGGGTTAATGAAACAGAAATAACATCAGCATCAAGATTGCACATCAGATTTAATATGGGCTGCATCATCAGTGCGTGCGTCCGTGCGTCCGTGCGTGCGTGCGTGCGTGTGTGTGTGTGTGTGTGTGTGTGTGTGTGTGTGTGACAGACAGACAGACAGATGAGTTTTATTAGGGCCATAACTCTTGAAAAGCTGCAGGCCAAATCTCTGCACACAGCGGGGTAATCTAAAACACTTTAGCTGGGAATTGAGAGTACACTGCTAAATATTCGAGAGATTTCATGGCTTCATCTCTCACCATGGTCAACTGCGATGTGTTATTTAATCACATTGTGGTATAGGCAGTATAGCCTCACATGTGAACGTGTGGATGACGTCCAACAAAAGCCACTCAGTGTTCAGTGTTCACATGAGAAGACATTCGATCACCTTCAGGCCAGACATTAAAACAGCATCATATGTTATCTGGCAAACCCTGTTCAAAAATGTGATGTGTCCAGAAATTAGAAATTCAACTGAAAAGCAAATCACAGTAGAGGGAAAAACATCATATAGGATATAGGCCTATATATGATTAAAATATTATAGGCTTTATATATTGCAGTTCCATATGATCAGTTAATATGTGACTTTGTCCATTACATTTCACTACATGTTGGGTGTTACTGCATCTGTAGCTCAACGTGTGTAACCCTGACCTGAAGCTTGGTTTTTCCATCCAGTCTCTCTCTTAAAGAAGTTTCCAGCGCCCTCTTGTGAGCATATGCCATAATACAAAAGGCATCACAGAAATGGAGTCATGGAAAAGATGAAGAGAGTCTGTGCTGTTTTTGCCTGACTTCAATTTTGCACTTGTTACTGTTTGGCTGGAGCAGAAATAATTCCACTGCATGGTGATTTAACATAGAAGAAAATACGTTTACAGTACACTGTAAACGAGAAGTCCTGTAAAGCCACCCTTATTATTAGTGTAATGACCACACATGTTTATTCACCACTGCCTTTGTTGAGATAAAGGCTGCAAGTTAAGGTGACTGCATTCTCATGAAATTAAAGTAGCCGAAACAAGAATCGATCAACATGTTTTCAATGAACCTTGGTGCAAGTGATTACACAGCAAGACATGTTCATTTGTGATGTAGGCTGTATTTCTTAAAATCATTGGTTTGTCTGTTCATTAAAGCGTACATCACACATCAGGTTCATACAAACCAAAGTATCCAAAAGCATTTCCATCATTAACAAACTAAACATGTATTGGATTATAAGTCACGATATATATCAAAATGTTGTCTGGTCCTGCCATACTTAACCTACTGTATAGAATTATGGGGCAATAACTATAAAACTACTCTACACCCTCTCTTCATTTTACAAAAACGTGCAGTCAGAGTCTTACATAAAGTCGGCTATTTGGAGCATACTCATTTATTATTCTTGCAGTCAAAACTATTAAAACTCTATGATTTTTTTTTTTTTTTTTTTACACAGCTCAACTTCTTTATAAAGCCAATAAAAATCAACTACCAGCCAACATACAAAAACTATTTGCCCATACAGAGGGGGGCTATAACCTGAGGAGATGTGGGGATTTCACAGTCCCAGCAGTCAGGACCACTAGGAAAAGCTTGTGTGTATCAGTGTGTGGGGTCAAGCTTTGGGATGGGTTGGGGGTAGACCTCAAACAGCGTCCAAACATTCAAAAATTCAAAAAAAAAAAAAAAAAAAAAAAAAAAAAAAGCACTAAGAAATGTTTTTTTGTTTTTTTTTGTTTTTTTCACAATATCTGGCTCAAGGAAGGGTGTGATCATTATGTGATTGTCAGGCTGTTATAATTGTATGGTGTGTGTATAAACATGGGAGGCAGATGTGTGTGTGGTGTACAGCTGTAGAGATAAATTGGTGTGTATGTAAATGTGTATGTGACTGTATGTGTATGTGTGTACAGGTTTGGAGGGGTGTGTTTATGGATAATCACAATCTTATGTTGTATATCAAGTGATTAAGCACTAACAGTCTGAGGACTGGAATTGGAGGGCAGGACTGGATAAGCAGTGGCTTCTTCCTACTCCCTTTCAGGCACAACAGTTATTCTTTTTTTTGTCTATTATTTGATTTTTTTTATTTGTGTGTTGTTTTTTCTTCCATGTGTTTGGTATTATGTCTGTGTCTGAAACAAACTAAACTAAACTAAAACTGAAACTAATACTTACAGTAATGTGGAATAAGGATAAAAATTATCAGTTATATTTGCATAGATTCGGATGCATACATTTTTTCGCGGTTGTTTTTCATTTTATTAAACTAAAAGAAGTTGGGGAAACGTGGACTGCATGTGACAAAGAAAGACTACAACGCAAAGGACTATGGGAAATCACCCAGTCGCCTTTCCGTTACGTCACCACGCCGCGCCAACTCTCGTTTGGCAGTTGAGATGTCAATACAGGTCACAAAGGCTGAAGTGTGTCGTCTGCTAGTTTCTCCACAAACTCAAACCTGACTAGATGATCGACTAAGGGAACACCACCTCATGTACGTAGGTATTGAACTGAGCAGCTACTTGGTTAAAGCCTGATAATGAAGGTTTTGCACGAGGAGTGTGTCGGTACCAGTGTGTTATTGTTGCAGTAGCTAGCGTGGTAAAGCAGTTCACTTACAAGCACAAAAGTTATGTTTTTTTTTTTAATTATTATTATTTGCACCGAAAGGTAAGGGTTTACGAGTTAGATAACTATGTTTTTATGGCCTCGGCTATGTAACGTTAAGGTAGCTTTTTAGCTGTGGTGTGTGTCCAGTTTGGTTCCAACAGCTAATGTTAGCTCTGTTAGCTGCTAACGTGAAATTATATTAATGTGTATCGGTCTCATGTGATAGCAGAGCAGTGACTACCAAGAAATCAGCTAATTTGCTTGATAAACTTCAGAAGCTAGGCACTGAGAGTCTTGAAAACATCTAGTTCCCACTCCAACCTAAGTAGCAACACTGTAATATTTATGTCTGTCCGGTTCAGTGAGCTGGGTCTTGGTTGGCACTTTTATAGTAACATTATGGACAACAGTTGGACTATTTGTTATTCTCTGTCCACTGATCCGATGGTGATTTAAAAGCAGTGATAAAAGACTCTGTATTTAGGCCACACAAACTCTAAAGGGGAAATACTGAGTCATGTTGACTTGTATTGATGGTGCTCCTTATTTCAATCAAATATGTTTCCTGTTTAGGGGCAAGTGTTGTTTGTTAATGCACTAGTCCTAGATACGATACCCTGGTTTGGACTTCAACAAAAAGAAACAAGTTGGCTATTTTACACTTTATTGTACAAATCTTTTGGTTTTATAACATATTCATCACACCCTGAAATTGGCTGGCAGCACATATTGGTCAGTAAAACATAGAAAAGCACTAATGAGATTTACTACTTAAGTATTGACAGTTAGTAGCAAATGCCAAGGTATTATTTGATAGTTGATAGTACCATAGTGCCATAGTGATAGTGCCATAAAAGGACCAAAGTCTGATATCCAACCCTACTCCTGTTGTAACCTGGACACTTCTGCACTTCCAGAGAAATAAAACAAAGTTTGTTCATTGCGGGTTATTGTTTGTTTTTAAGAATTACCTTCTGTATCCAATACAGCTTTACACACATGGCTACACAGTGAGTGCAAACAAATCTGTACAGGCTACTATTTGTTACATAAGAACTATAATAAGGATTTTCTCAGCAAATCCACAACTGCAGTAACCATTGTGCCTAGCTGTTCTGTAGGCAGCTGGCTTAATCCTGCAACAATGTAAGCATGTAGTTGTGACAAGGCTTACATGAGTGTATTTATTTATTTTTTTTTCTTTGTTTGTTTTTTTCACTTTACACAATGTCCTTTATTTGCATATACCAGTGTTTCTCAAACTGTGGGGCACAAAGGCTGGCCAGGGGGGCATGGGATCTCTCTTCAGTGTTTTTTTTCCTTCAGGTTAGAACATGTAGCAGGTGGAACTAATGTTTTAGCATTGGCGCACCCTGGAGTCATTTTAGGGACGTACAACAAACAAGTCCACTGCCATGGTGATCTGTCACTAGACTATAGTGTAGTTTTGGAGAATGGACAAGAATTTGACTGGAAAAGAACAATGTGCAAAGTTTCTGTTTTTGCAGTTTGCACTTTAATATTCTGAGATATGCAATGGAAAATGGCTCATTGCAGCCACTGGTGTTATTAAAATGTTCATCTTTTTGACCAAAATTTGTTTGATGTTCTTAAAAAAGTAACTTTGTTGTCATAGTTGTAAGATAACTGAACATTTCCTATTTTTATTTGGAAAAATATTGTCTCAGGGAGCAGTCATGTTGAGTTTATTTGTATTGTTCAAGCAAAAAGTTATTTTTAATTAGAACAACAAATTATTCAAGGAAAACCAAAATGTATTGTTACGATATTGATGTTTCTTTCAATAAAAGTTACAATTGCACCACCGTTACAATGTTGTTGGGGTTGAGGGGGACCTGGAGATTTTTTGTCCTCCAAAGGGGGGCCTGACAGAAAAAGATTGAGAACCACTGGCACATACATTTACTGTCATTTTTCATTCCATAGCAAACAGAGGAGTCAAAGAGAAGACCACTGTAATTAGCAGACATGGGGGCTATGATATCACGATGGAGGGTAAGTGGAGCGGGACTAGTGGGTTTAATAACAAAAATGAAAAAGGATTGGACATGCAAAAAAAAAAAAAAAAAAAATGCTGATTCAATATGCTGTAAAAGTTGCACATTACAGAGGAGGAGGAATGGACAAATACAGGTTTCATAGAGATTAAATGACAGGAATCATTAAAATTTTAAAAACAGTTGCACAGAAAAGCTGATCATTCTCCCTGATAAACAAAAACTTACTGCAGATTTTCAGTGCATTGTTTGTATGCAGGTATCAAGTGTCTGTTTTGTAGTGTAATTTTTACAGGCATGATTGTTAATACACGTTTTGTAGTTTTCTTTTTCACATTCTGGCATTCCAGTAGTATACACACACACGCGCACACACACACACACACACACAGACACACACACAAAACCCTGTTTTGAAGCCGGATTAAGTCAATATCTTTAGACATATGTACTGGAGAAATCAATGGGATACAAATGAACATAAACTGAGCAACAAAGTTGCAGTTGTTTCCAAGTTTATTTTTATTAAATCAGTGTTGCTCTAATTGAATTAATTTATTGTTATGGTTTTCAGACAAAGCCAACGACAGTAGAGCAGCTGGAGAACCTGGACAAGGTATGTATTCAATATCATATTTATTTTAGGTACCCATAAAATGTGTGTAATGTATTTATTTAGAATTTATAATTTATTTAATGTACTCATTGCATGTTCCTATGATTTTCTTGTTATGTGATGAGCAGGGACAGTCCCGTATTCAGGAGTATTCAAATAAGGCATCATCATAAATAAACAAGAGGCAGATATTCCATGTTTTACCCAGCATAGGTGTTTTGTTTTCATGTATTAATTTGGCCTTAAGAGCACAGTCAAACCTCTAAAAAGGGCTAATAATAACCTACACAGACATGAAGGAATAATGTATCCCAAATGAGTTGTTCACAACCATTGAACTAACTGGACAAAACAAAGCAAATTCCTTCAAAACTGAAAAGGTGAACTTTGAACATAATTGATTGTTGAGATTTTGTTTAAAAAACCTTTAACCTCTGTGTTTTTCTTGCAGGAGATTAAAGAGCTGGAAGAGTTTAGAACTAAAAACCAGCGTCTGCAGAAGGTGAAGTTGATAAAATGTTGAAGACATGCAGAGATGTTGTTGAACAGCAGTTTTCCTTACCTCTTCAGTGTGTTCGATTCTGTTGCAGCTATGGGTGGGCAGATTGCTCTTTTACTCATCAATCCTTTATCTGCTGACGTCTCTGATCGTCTACTGTCTCTACCTGCCTGAACAATGGTTGCAGAGGTTTATCATGGCCCTGCCTTTCTTTCTATATCCTATACTGTGAGTGTCTATGTTTATACTACTTTTAATCTATGAAACAACAGTTCAGAAATGTCATCTGTGAGTGTCTGAGCTGATGAGTTATACTCTTAGCTAAGACAAACATCCACTTGGCTTGCAGAAGTACATTATTGTTTCTTTTTCTTCACCAGGGTGTGGTTCATCAGGAAGCTGTTGATTTACCTTTTTTCCAAACGCACTGAAAGAAACAGTAAGTAGTCTGTCTGTCTGTCTGTCTGTCTGTCTGTCTGTCTGTCTGTCTGTCTGTCTCTGTCCACCTTTCATTCTATAAATACACTGGATTTTATTTATTTCAGGATGCATCCATATGCCATTTTGACTATGCATTTTTACAATTCAATTAAAATGAGATGGAACTGCATACTATTTTAGTAATGTGTATATACATGAATTTGATTTACATCACATTTTATTTAGCAGTAGTAAATTAATTGGTTTATGAACTGATATGGGTTTTTCAGTAGCTGCTGCCAAGTGCTTGGAGTGCATGGCAGCTGGTAGTGGATGCATAATGCTGATGTAATATTGTCTTTGTTTTACATCTAATAAAAAGCAATACAAATTAAGTACAATAAAAATACAATTAAATAACAATAACAAATGAGGTACAGAAGAGAGGGGCTTACATGAACATTAAGTAACACTGTTATGTCTACACTGGCCTGTTTATTTATTTTTTAAATTTATTATTATATGTATTTAGATATACCAGGAATTCTGTCTGTCCGAGGCTTTTGTCCATTCCATTTCTTGGACACTATTCACCCGATTCTTTTCATATTAGACACACATGTTCTTTACCACTAGTAGAGGTCCAGTGCACAGTTTCATGGCTGAATTTAAATTTTTTTTTTTTAAATTAAAAATTCAACGTAGAAAATTTGTCCATCTGATGTCTCAGACTCTGTCCACCTAGTTCTTTTCAAATTTCATGCACACGTTCATTACATGTGCCTTAAACTCAGTTTTTTTTTGTTTTACAAATTTTGGAAAGCTTTTAAAAAGACTGAATGTTAAGTCTCAAAATTAACCCTGGGTAGGCAGGGTATCAGAGAACAGGAGGGGCTAAGTGTTACTTTTTTTTCACTTGTTTTCAGTAGATTTATTCTGTACACTGTCTGCAGTCTGCTTGTTGTATAGTAAAAATAGTGAGTGCTAACATCAGTCCACCACAGCCACACTGCCTATAATCTGTAACATGAAGATTAAATGCATGTATATTTTTCTTTCACTGTTATAGGTGATAAACTGGAGGATTTAAAGGCTTCAAAAAGAAAGATTGTAAGTATCCTGTCTTAGGTTTTGCACCTCTGACTGTTTTTACTTTAATACATTCTGTCATGGGGATTGTGATTGTGACTTTTCTTATCTGAATGTTTTTTGTTGTGTGATTTAACAAAGTTTTCTTTTATGCTTCCAGCTTGAAGAAGTGATGGAAACAGAGACATACAAAAATGCCAAACTCATCCTAGAGCGCTTTGATCCTGAATCTAAGAAAAAAACTGTAAGTTTTCTTTTCTAGTTGTCAGTTTCATCTATTTTCTGTTTTAGTTTTTTATGTTCGTATGCCTTTGTATTCTTTGACTTTTGATGTGTTTGTTTGCTGTTTTGTTGCAGGAGCTTGAGTCGACTCCGGTGCGTCCTCTGACTCCTCGACCAGGACAAGGTACAGTACACATCACTGCACCAAAAACAACTCCAAGATTATATTTAGAGTTTGTTGAAATGTGTGATATAGCTTAAACCAGAAACAGAGGAAGAAGAAAAGATTTAAAAAATCAAACCATGTTACTGAAGTACATATTAAATTCATCCCCTGGTAAAAGTATTCTAGTTTAAAACATTTGACTTCCTCTCCTCAGATATTCGGCAGAGGGGGGTGCCATTGAGGCCCATGCCAATGGGAACCCCAGTTCCCATGCCGATGACTCCCCCACCTGGAGCTCGACCTCCACCAGGTTCAGGGGCCACACCTATGGGTAAGGACACACACCAGAGCTTTAAGTCTTGCTTGTTGTGCCTCCATAGGCTGAAGTGTATGACCCATGAGTTGACCAGGACACCCTGTTAGTTGGATTTCTTGTTTGTTAGTAGACATTTCGCAGCCTTAAGGTTCCCTGAGTGAAAGAACTAAGTTAAAAGTAACTGGACTTTCTGTTCAGTCCAGTTACCTTTGACTTAGTTGCTTTAGATATCGCTGTGTCTCTATTCCACACTGCTCTCCCTACAGAACGTGTCCCTCTCTCAGCTCCAGGAGGACCTCCAGAGAGATCTGCGCTGTCCGCCTCGGTTCACAGGACTCCCACCTCCCCTATACCAGGAGTTGGTAGGTTGACATGCTGTACAGAACAAGTTTGGTGAAATGCTGATGCAGTTTAAGGTTTTAGAATGTGCAAAGGTCATGAGAGGGCATCTAAAATTTCAGTCTATATCTGTTTTTGAAATGGCATACATTGTTGTCGAGGTATGTATAATATTTTTGTTTTTTGTAGGCATGCACCCTCCAGGTCCTCCATTAGCAAGACCCATTCTCCCCAAAGACAGAGGAGCTATGGACCGAGTCATTGAGTACCTGGTAGGGGATGGACCACAGAACAGGTAAAGCCACTCACACCGTTTTATTAGCCATACTGACAATATTCTAAATGTAGCATACACTTGAAGTGAAAGGTTATTTTTTTTTAGGTGGGCTTAATTTAACAGGATAAAGCACCACATTTGCTCCTGGCCTCATCTTTAGCAGGACATGACTTGGCTTTGCAGATTGAGGCCATGTTGCAACTACAGCAGTCTTCTGCAGGAAATCCACTGTCTACAACTGGCTCCAAAACTCTGAACATTTAGTAACAGATATGCTCTTGCAAGTTGACTGAACCTGTTCACCCACATTTACATCTAAATGTAAAAGTTACATGTCTGTGCTTATCAGAGGTTCTGTGGGACACAAAACAGTCTAAAGGCATCAGGCAAATTAACAGCGTTTACTTAAAAACTACTGGAAAGCAATGCATTTTACTAAATATTTTGCCACATTCTCTCTCTCTCTCTCTCTCTCTCTCTCCCCCTCACCCTCCCCCTCCCCCTCCCCCTCTCCTGTCTGTCCAACAGATATGCACTGATCTGCCAACAGTGTTTTTCTCATAATGGCATGGCTCTGAAAGAAGAGTTTGAATATCTAGGTAAGAAAGAACACTGCAGGTCTTTAAAACTCCAGAAAGTTAATTAAATGCAAGTTTTAATTATTCCCAAGTGGAATCTTAATTGTTTTCTCCTCATAGTTCAAATAATACAGTCTATTGTTTTCTCTGTGTCCCCCTGTTTGTGTTCAGCGTTTCGTTGTGCATATTGCTACTTCATGAATCCGGCCAGGAAGACCCGCCCTCAGGCTCCCAGACTCCAGAGTTCAGCTATGAGAGAAGACTGCGAACAGAGTCTCCTTCACCTGGACCTTCACGGCAATCTGGGACTGACACTGAGGAGAGTGCTCCCCCTTCTGGAGGTACTGGAAAATGAACATGATTATTAAGACCCAGTAAGGCCCTGTCCTAATATCTACGCTCACAGACTCACAGACTTCGAGGCACATTCCCATCAGGCCCAGAGGGCTTAGGGATGTCCCAATGTCAAATCATGAATCTGATGATCTGGATCATGTTGCTACACCTCTAACAGATAAACAAACTCAGCACAGTTTCCTGTACATTTTATTTTCCTTGCTCCATGTCCTAACCCCTGACAACAGATGCTTTTAGTGCTTCAGTTGATCACATTTGTTTGGCTTTTCTTATCTTCAGTGATGCAAAATTTTAACCTTTTGTAGTTATCAGTGAACAAGCAGCCAGCAGAGGTGCAATAACAACACAACCGTAAAATATTCCCATCTTGTTCAGTGAGTTTAACATTTGGAAGAGGGATGTTTCACTATCATCATTCATGACTTTTTATTAAATCAAATCTCTAGAACAGTTGAACTTTGTTGCCCTTTTGCATATGATAGAACCCAGAAGTCATGTGGAACTTTTCTTTTTGCTTTTGTCTGTGCACAATAATCCAATCACTAACTAAAGTCTTTAAATCTGGTGACTGTTTAGTGTATTCTGCTGCTGTTACTGCAGTGGCAAGTTGTAGTGACTCATTGACTGTGTTTACATGCACAAAATATTCCACTTTTTGACCTTTTAAAAAAGACAAACTACCCAATATTCCAGTTTAGAAATAGTGTCTTTCAAAGTTTTCCACTCACATTTGATGTTCTATAGTGAAGTCAGCCTCCCTCTTTTCTTCCATTAAACTCCCTCTGGAAAAAGTCAGCTTTGTGATATTTGCCTTCTGGGCAGAAATTGACTTTTTGTAGTGTCCATCTCTACTCTAGAGGATCTTTGTCTTTACTCCAGCTGACACGCTGTATACATGTCCAAAGAATCATCATAAAGGAAGAAATATATGTTAAAATATCTGCACATCCCACATGTTCTGTCAGTGCCCTTGACCATGGAGCTAATGAAGATCTAGAGCTGGTCCCCAAGCATCTTCAATAGCAGCTCACTGCCCCTAAAGTTTCACATACTGATGCTAATGCTAGGTATTGTGTGTGTATTTGGTTGGGTAAATTCAGAGTCCAAATTTCCCTACAGTAATAATAAAAGGAGTTAGGCTTAACCTTATGTCTAAATCAGAAAACTTTACATTCATAAAAAAAAGGCGTAATTTGGAATATCCAAGCAGAATATGCTGTTTACGTGACAAATTTATAATGTCACATTCTGAATAATTTTGTGTGCATGTAAATGTAGTCAGTAGTCACTTTTACACAGAGATCTCAGAAAAAAGGTGAGATGGTGATCCCACCTTTTCTCCACCATTGACCAATTTCCACAGCCAAGCCAAAGGAGTAACAGAGGTGAGACAGGCTGCACTTTTACAAAGCGGACCTGCGTTCCGGAATCAAAGGGGCAGTGATGCAGCACAGCCTATAGTGTGACATATAACTTGCGCATCGGCAATACCCCGAGCATAGCGGTGTTGGTAACCTCTCCAGGGTTGGTCCATCTTTAACCGTTCCACAAATGTTAGCATGGATAGAGTCCTCCACTCGAAGTAACAACAGCTCACAGATCTCAGCGTGTCCCCAGTTCGACATTTTTCTGGTCAGGTTGATATGTTTGTTTATTGTACATGGCCCGTGCTCATTTTTAAATCGCCCCGGCACGGGGTTCGCACACGCAATACGTCATCAAAACGTCACACCTTGGTTGTGGAATGAGAGGTGTTCCTTTAACATAGCGTTCCGGAACCGTGATTCCACCTTTATCAGGGCTCTGTTACTACCTCCAGAGGCGTTACAAAGTTTTGACAGAGGTGGGACCAAATAATCCCACCTTTTCATTTACACAGACGTCATTCTGGAATAAAGGTAAAATGTTCCTGGAACAGAAGTGCTGTGTAAAAGGGGATAGTATCTGCTTCTATGAGACAGTGACCTCAGCAGTATGGGTAGTTAGTACAGAGGGGTTATGATTTTCAACTATTTATTAAAAATATTTATAGTTGCAAATTTATGTAAAATCCATATGTTTATAGAATTGTTCAGTCTCAGTTAATATATTTTCTTTTGTTTTTAGTGGTGACTCTCAGCAGGGGCCATCACAAGCATTGGGGTCCCTGACTATTCACTATATCTTTAGTTAAATGAGTCAGAAACGACAGGCTTGTATTAAAACTTACTAAAGTACCAGCTATTTGATTACCACCTACTGACTAATAGAAAAAATACCATATTGCAGAACAATATGCACTGACAGAATGGAGAAACAGATCAAGTAAACTAAACATTGTAACATAGATATTTTCAACAAATTGCTGATTGAAGAGTTGAGATGATAACAGCAGAAGTGACGAGCAGGCTTGATTCTGATCAATTCAGTTTTATTTATAGAGCCCAATATCACAACAGAGTCGCCTCACAGGGCTTTACAGAAATTGTTGAACTGATAAAAAAAAAAAAAGCACAATGAAAATGAACAAGCAGTCAAGTATCAAATTTCCTCTGTCTCACCTGTGAGCACTCATAATGTAGTGTTCCAATGACTGGTGGGTTTAACAGTGTGGTCTTGCCTCTAGCCAAGGCTCCGGCTCCATGGAATGTGGTGCACAGTTTCCAGATCCAGCAGAGACCAAAGAACCCTCTGAGCCAACCTCTGCAGAGTCCAGGTTCCCCTGCCCCTCCTCTTCTGACTGCGCTGTCTGAAATGGCTTTATTTAAACTGATTTTAGATTACTTCACAAATGGGTCCATTTACCTCACTGTTGAATCATAATGTTTCAGCCCAATGACTATCCAGAATGACTTTCTACTAATCTTACTAAAGCAGCATTGGGTTTAGCAGTTACTAAATATTTACACAAGATCTGGGTCAAAGGCTCTTTACAAACATGTCTAATCATATTTACAGAAATAAAATTGCTGGAGAAAGAATTGGCAAAATAATTTTTAGGAAATTTCTTAACGTGACTGACTGTCCTGAACATTTGTACATTATGTTGTATGCAATTCCATAAAGTTTGACCCAGATCTTGTGTTCACTGAGTGTACAAAATACTTGGACTACCTTTCTTACAGATTTGTCTTTGTAGACATAAAAATCCTAACATTTTCTAAACATCTGTCTTCTTTTACAGCTACTTCAACCTTAAGTCTAAAAGAAATTGGAGCTTCTGTTTGGTCAGATTGCTTCATTAAAAAAACCAAAAAACTTAAAAGTCTAATATTTTGTGCACAAAGTAACATTTTGTTTCTGACAATTTTATCCAAAATCTGAAATGAAATGAAGTGTATGTGCCGAAAATGTGGATGCAGTTTGATAGTGAATGTAATTTGACTGTTGATTGGCAGTGGGACAGGTATACTAGGGATGCAACAGTACTCGGGAAAACCATGTACCATTCGGTCCGCCCTGCACAGGACAATCCGCTCTCATTGACCACTGGTTTTTGATTCTTGGAAATTGATTTCTCTCTCTATCTCTTGCTCCCTCAACATGCATGTGAGCACACAGTGTAGGGAAGCCCCGCCC
The DNA here is from genome assembly GCF_902148855.1 of Sphaeramia orbicularis. Classification (NCBI taxonomy): domain Eukaryota; kingdom Metazoa; phylum Chordata; class Actinopteri; order Kurtiformes; family Apogonidae; genus Sphaeramia; species Sphaeramia orbicularis. The sequence goes on along the minus strand of NC_043971.1, from coordinate 42,294,525 downwards.
CTCTGTGAGAGACAGTGGACAGAGAAGTGGCTTTTGACTCAACACATATCAGAGTCCTGCACGGGTCCACCACTTTTTCCAACACCGGCACCTGCCAATACTCGCGTACATTAGACCCGCAACCCGACCCGATCTGTGATTAAACACATTGTCTACACAGTAACTCACTTTTAAGTTCTAGTGGGTCCTTGACCTGGTACAGGACTCTGACACACATACAATATTGTGATACGCTATTACAAGGAAATGCGTATGGTAGATAACTATGGTGTTTTTATACTGCCGTTTTCTTTTACATCCCTATGCAGAACAGGAATTTATTTATTTAAAAAAAAGCTCCTTTTGGGCCCTATTTGTGCATGTGCCTGTTTTATACGACTCTATACAAGTAGTCAAGGAAAAAGAAAGGGTTATATTTTTCAGCACAGGAAGTGTTATTTTATTCAGTACAGTGATATAATTTGTTCCTACCATAAAATTAAATTTTTGCTGACAAGCAAAATAAAAAATATAATTTTGGGAGAAAAAAAAACAGTTATCATTATGCTAAAAACATGTACCGAAACCAAACTGAAACCGTGGCCCAAAAACCAAGGTACGGACCGAACCGTGGGATACCTGTACCGTTGCACCCCTACAGTACACTGAGTGGCTATAATTCTATTCTGGAGCGTTTTTGGATCCTTTGGGTTTGTGCAGATTTTTGTCATTTAAATATTTTATGGGAGTCATTGATATGGTGTGGAAGAGGGAGGCTTTAAAGTCTTTTTCATCTCATTTCCTCTTACCTCTGTTCAGTTCACTCATATTTACTTCTGTTAACAAAGAGAATGTTGCTATTCTGCTTTTCTCCTCATCAGTGATTGAATTGCTCACCGACCAATCACTTTTCTGTATTTTATTCAATCTCGCCCTTTCTCTCATACCTGTCCCTTTCTTCCTGTTCTCTCTTGGTTAAATTCACACCTTACTTTTGTATGTAATTATCCACAGATGAGAAAGATATGGAAGAAGAGGGACCTGCTAAAGAAGCTGAGGCCGAAAGCCAATCAGAGGAGCTGCTGCAGCAGCAGCAGGAGGAGGAGCAAGAAGAAGAAGACAAGGTAGTTCAGGAAGCAGAAGAGGTGGAACAGGAGCAAAGTCCGAGCGACCCCGCTGGAACAGAGCCACCGACGCTGTAGGTCAGAAGAGGAAAAGGCACATTGGATCTTTCTGTCCAAACTCAATGGTGTTGGTAAAGGCCATGATACACAGGAAACATTTTAAACAATTTACACAACCACAAAACTTCACAGTATACGCTGATACAGTATGTGCATCAAAGTAATTAGTCATTTCTAAGTTTGTCCATTCATTGAGACTAAAATGCTGCCGTCGTACCGTGGCCATAACAGTTTGATTTGCTGATTGAGAAGCTTGCAGATTGATGATTGTACTCGTAGTTCTAAGGTGTTCTTCGATAGAGTAGTCAGCTGTTGGTTTGGCTTAAAGGGTTGAAACTGACAAACGCAAAAAGTTGAATATTATATCATTTACAGAAATGGTAGAAGGTTTGAGGTGTTTAAGTAGTTACTGTAGATGCTCTGATTTGTTTAATGAAAGTGTCATGATTTTAAATCCAGCTGCTGTTTCACCACTGGTTTGTCGTCTGATAGAGATGCACCTTTTGTGAAGGGAATTCTGGGCTGATAACAATGTTTAAAATAACTACTTGGCTGATACTGATGTTATTTTCTGTTTATTTTGTTTTTGCTGTTATTTATTCTCCTTTTTGTTTCAACTAAAGTGTTGTAAAGACTTTTAGGCACAAGTTCTCATCATACAAATCTCATCAAATTCATTTATGCAGATTTATCAAACAACCTTTAAGATGACACAACAGACAAACATCGACCACTGCCAGCAATGAAATAGCATCTTATTTGCCAACAGCTGATGTCAGTCATTAAGGTGAATAATGGAACCATACAGATGTTCAGCCAAATGATAAATGGATGTGCATCCCTAATTGTAAATTTGCTTGAGCCTTGATTTGATTCAGTGTTATTATTACACAATATTTACTCGACGAAAGCTCAAAATATTTCACTTTGTTAGGACGTGATCAAATGTGTTTTCAGTGTAGACACAACTATGCCGTCTGGTTTAGAGCTACAGTGAAAAACCCTTACCTACTTAATCCCTCATGCATGTTCTTAAACTGACAATGAGAACGTGGATCTAATACCTCAGTTCCACCTGCATCCTCACCTGACAAGACTGTAAATGGGATGTGAGCTGTTACCCAAAGCACTGTGTTAAAACAGAGATGAGTTACTGCTTTTAAAGAACAAACCAGAAGAACAAAGCAACTCCGCTATGAAATGGAAGACAGTCTCCTACAAAGGAGAGCCAAGATAAAACTAACCTTAAAAGCACTGTTTGAAGTCCTTTCACCATCTGATTTTAAATATCCATGTCCGCTTTCTGTTTCGCCGGGAAGGGAAGTGTCCTACAGCGTTCAGAGGCAGAAATCAGCAGTGACTTCCCTTCATCTGAGCAGACGCTGATGTTCAGCAGTCGAATATATTCTCAGTCTCTTCAAAACAATGTAGCTCTGTGTGAGGTCTGTGAGATTAGCCACTGTTTTGCCTAAGAAATCTAGCTGGAGTCTGGGAAAAGTGAAAGTTAATAGTAAATTTGTTCTTTTTTTCTGTAACTTTTTTTTCTGATATTTTCTTTCTGTAGGTTCAGTCACTAAATGATGCTGACAATGTAGCAGTCTCCTATTTAACTAACACTCCAAGGCGAACGACTAGACAGCAGTTAAAACTGCCAGTTCCTCTCCATTTTCTTCTCTATGATTAATATTATTAATAATATTGCCAATAGTTTGTCAGTAGGCTCACCATTTGCCAAATGCTGTGTTATTTTATCTATCACTTTATTTGCACTGAACTCCTGTGGATTTATTTATTTGGCCATGTTTGTTTTTCAAACTAAATTTCAGGTATTGCTGCACTGCTTATTTTGAATAGAAAATGAAATGTTTGTGTGTGGCGTTGCCTCAACTGAAAAGTGTAGGTCTGGTTTATGTTCTGTAGTGTTTATGTCGCTGCAGGTTACACAGTTTTGACGGTGTTTTGTTTGTGGCATTTTTATAGCGTAGTCACAGTAAATCCCTGGTGCCATCTGTCTGTGTGCCTTGGCTGCTTTTCCTCTTTCCATTACTTTATTGCATCCAATTAAAGAGCTTCATTTGTTTATTATAAATCCAGTTAGAACAAAAACCAAACAGCTTTGTTAAGTGGACTCTATACAAACCTCTAGGCCTGACAGGAAGTCACTCTAGAGCAGGGGTGTCAAACTCATTTTAGTTCAGGGGCCACATTCACCCCAATGTGATCTCAAGTGGGCCGGACCAGTAAAATAATAACAGTAAAAAAAATACAGTTGTATTATGATCAGGTTTACATCTGCAAAGTTTCCTTAAAAATTGGAATAACATGAACAACTTGAATTTGTCTTAAGAAAAACAAATGCAATTTTAACAGTATTTTGCCTCGTTTTATCAGTTTATCATTTACACATGTGGCAAGGCAAGGCAAGGCAGATTTATCTGTATAGCATAATTCATACACAGGGCAATTCACAGTGCTTTATGTACTTTATGTGCATTACAATCGCTCAGAACATTTAGTAACAGGCAGAATATTGGTAAAATTGCTTTGACTTTTCTTAAGACATTTCTGTTTGCTCATATTTGTTCAGCTTATTCATATTTTTTGTAGAAGTATAGTTTGTAATGTAAACATTTTCATGTGATTGTACTTTTTTACACCAAAAAAAAACAAAGAGAAAATTTGGGGTTGTGATTATTTATAGGTTATTATGATAATATTTTACTGGTCTGACCCATTTGAAATCTAATTGGACTGTATGTGTCTGTATGTGGAACCTGAATTAAACTGATTTTGACACCACTGATTGTTAATATCTTCAGTGTAATTTTTGCATTTCACAAATTCATCCCACGGGCCAGATTTGGCCCCCGGGCCACATGTTTGACACCTGTGCTCTAGAGGATGAAAATAACTCAGATTGTCACAGAACATCTGTAAATTCTAGTTGTATTTTTTCCTTTCCCTTGTAATGGGGTCATTTGGGGGGTCTAAAGACACTGTTTCACCTGTTTGATTAAGACAAGAAACCACCTAATAATCTCCTGACTGTATGTTTTACCGCAGCTTTCCATGAAGTTAAAGAGTATGTGAACTGTCAATGAGTTCATAATAACCGGTAGGTGCATAAGTTTAAATAAGAAGCTTCCACTTCCCAGATCCTCCACATGTCCTTTTTCACGCTGGCCTTTTTAGGATTACTTTGTTATTTATAGTTTTGTCTTTCTCCGCTTGATTTATGAGGTACGTTTCTGTCAACACTGTCCTAAGTGTGTGCATGGCACGCTTAATAAAGTTTTTCTGCGAAAATGAAAAGACGTGGGTATGTTCAGTTCTTTGCTCAGTGTTTCACATACACATGTGAATTTGCCACTAGTTATGACTTGTGTGAAATATTTATTTAATGAACCTATTATAGACTGAAAAACTGAACTTTTTGTTGTAGTAAAATGTATGAAATTAACTGGCATTATTTAAGATTCAGTGACAAAACTTCTTCAGTACAATATGAGAAGGCACAATAAACTTTACGGTTCTCTTAATTAGGGAAATTAGTCTTAGACTCAAGTACTGTGCTTCCATGTTAAGTGTACACTCCCATGGTTAGAGAAAAAAGGAATCATTTAATATGCACATATGATAATGTGATAGTTGAACTGTGTGAATCTCATTACCTTTGCCAGCAGGTACTGTGATCACTTTGCTTTGTGTTTGTTTTACGTGTTTGTTTGTTTGTTTGTTAGCAACTTTATGGGAAAACTATTCCAACCATCTTTACCAAATTTCCCCCACAGAGAGGCCTAGGCCCTGGGACCAACCCATTAAATTTTGGGCCAAGTAGGCCAAAGTTCAAGGTCACAACAAGGTCACAAAATCTACAATTTTCCTATCTCTCATCATTGAGCAATTTTCCAAAATTCATAAAAAATTCAGAATGACTCCGATTAGCCTCCAATTTGATCCACCCGTAGCTTATAACAGTATCTTGTATCTGACACAAAGTTGTCCACATCCCCTGTGGAATGTGGACTCTGTGGACATTTACATTTAACATTGAAAATCCCATTTACAACACATTTTTCATTATAACTCAACAAATATTGATTGGAATTGAATATAATTTGACATACACATGACTGGTACAAAGCTTCAACTTTACCTGCTGTATGGAACAACCTTGAAACTGTGTAATTTAAAAAGAAATAGTCAGTCCACACATGCACACCGTTTGGGGTGCTTGGTGGAGGTTTGCGTTCTCTGAACACTTATTATATATTATACATATATTATATTGTCCTTGGTGTTCACATTTCATTGTCACTACATAAACCTGTGAATATTTCGTAAAAATTTGTGCACTGTAGTTGCAATGAATTTTGTTTTCAGACATGAGAATATCAAGAATAAATCATATTGCCACAATCATTTCATGAGATGAGGTAGAAATATTTTTTTACAACATTATGGGCATTAGTTTATAAACTTGGAGCACACTGGAATACATACAGTCGTGAAAAAAATTATTAGATCACCCCTTGTTTTCTTCAGTTTCTTCTTCATTTTAATGCCTGGTACAACTAAAGGTACATTTGTTGGGACAAATATAATGATAACAACAAAAACAGCTCATAAGAGTTTAAGAGCTGATATTTAGCCATTTTCCATGGTTTTCTTAATAATAACCAAAATCACTTAATTTCTTACATCAGTATCTATGGTATTGTACTGACAGAAACAGTGCTTTGAGGCATTCCATGTTTTCTTTTCTGTCTGTTTTAGTCACATGATACAGTGATTGCATAACCATTGTTTTTGATGACTTTTGATGGTCTAATAATTTTTTCCGCGACTGTATGTCCAAGCTATTCTGTGTTGGATCATAAACAGACACAATATGAGTGGTCCTTTTTTTTCTGAAATGAGTCACTATGAATGAAAATATCTCCTATGTTCCTGTTTGAGCGACACTACTTCCAAATGATAACATGACACACTGTGCTTTATGTTCACATGACTTTTATTTTTCACTCTTTCAAATCATCACAACTGCAAATATAAAAGACAAACGTCCGCACGTGTTCCAGAAACATTAAGCAGAACCGAGAAATAGATATTTAATCGTCTAAAGGAATCACAGCTGCATAATAAATAAAGTCACTTCCATGTGGTCACTGAAGACACCAGCAGCGACACTGCAGCAGACCTTTGAAAAACACTGAATTCATGGTAGGTTTTACCAGGGCTGGGCCATCCATACATAAACTCCTGTGTTAGTAAAAACCTTTGCATCATGGTTTTCTGTCAGTTCTATGGAACCCTTTATATTCCAAAAGATGCTATCTGTTTATTTTGTTCCCACAAGATAAAATGATTTCACCTTTTGGTCTAGACCAGGGGTGTCAAATTAATTTTAGTATATGATCTGAAGCAATAAAATAATAACATAATAACCTAGAAATAATGTCAACTCCAAACATTTCTGTATGTTTTAGAAAGAAAAAAGTAATATTACATTATGAAAACATTTACATCTACAAACTATCCTTGAAAAAAAATGTAATGACATGAACAACCATGAAAAAAATGATATCTATGAAGAAAAATAAGTGCAATTTTATTAACATTAAGCCTCAGTTTATCATTTCCACATGTACATTACCACTTACAGATCACAAATACACAAACTATTTAGTAACAGGCAGAATATTGTTAAAATTGTGGTTCTCAAGACATTTCAAGTTGCTCATGTTTGTTCAGGTTAATCACATTTTTTGTGAAAGTAAGTGTAATTTTACTTCTTTTTTTACAAAATGTACAAATACGTAGTTGTCGTTATTTATAGATTATTCGTCTGACCAACTTCAGATCAAATTTGTCCGAATGTGGAACCTGAACTAAAATGACTGATTGTCAACTGATCGTTTATATCTTTATATAATATCTTAATTTTTGCATTTCACAGATTCTTCCCATGGTCCGGATTGGACCCATTGGCGGGCCGGTTTTGGCCCTCGGGTCATATGTTTGACACCTGGGGTCTAGAGGCTCTGTACATTTCAATAAAGGAATGGGTACAAATATCCATACCCTATTTCATTGCATATAATGATTTTCTTTGTGTATTTGGAATTTCTACACAAATAATTCTCGTTACATTCATTCTCCTCCACATTTTTGATGTTCTCATGCTAATTTCCTTCCTGCGTCCATGTAGAAGGACACAAGCACAGTCCAAATTAACCCTATAAAACCATTTGTATCATATTTGCTACACCAGGTTCTGACAACTGCATCTTATCAACAAGATCAATACTTTCCTTAAAAACTTATTGTATATGACCTGACACATGATTTCTGCCTCCTGGTGGATTATCATCCCACTACAGCCAGCGGAAAGGCTTTTTGTTGTTGTTGCCTTTTTCAATATAGCCGCTAACATTAAATCGTCCAACACACATTTCATAGGAAAGTCTTTGGTAATTTTCAAAAGGTTACAATAAAAAGAACACTTACATTGTTATTCGGTAGAAAATTAAAACATATTGAAATTATGGTGCCATCCAAGGGAAATAAAAAGGCTGTAAAATGTGTTATGTAAAAAAAAAAAAAAAAATACCTGAAATGCTCTGTATTTTCAAAATGTTACTGGTAATGTATTTTTGTATCTAACGTTAATGTTGTTGTGAGCAAAAAATTTACCAAAATACCCAATGTATCGAATGTGATACAAAAAAATATAGCATAAATAAAATGATATGGCAAAATTTTTGTTTGGATTAAGTTAAAAGGGCTAATAAACTTTTCAGTTCCAAAAAATTAGAATTTTGTGGGTAGTTTTAATGGGTCAGGTTTTACAGGGTTAACAAATAACAGAGGATATTGTGAAATAAAAGGCATTTTTCAACCATCAGAACCCTAGTTTTTACCTATAGCACAGCTGAAGCTGAAAAAAATATCTAGTCCTACTCAGTTTATGCATATTTCCCTTTAACTTACTTTATTAAATCTATTTTGTCGACAGGTTTGGCAACTGGAAGGTTTTCATTTGTAGTATTTTTTTAAAACTTACATCTTGCATCATTATCTCCTTAAGAACAGTTTCATTATAAAACATGGGTTTGCTTTAAAAAAAAAAAAAAAAAAAAAAAGCAATCCCTTAGCATACTGTACAACAGAGATACAACATCACATGGGTCGGTCACAAACCAGAAGAAAGATCTGAACTTTACATCAGTCAAAAACCCAGAAAATAAATCTGAAGTTGAGTGTCAGGAACAATAAATCAATCTGACTTCCTCCTGGATGACGTCCTACCCTGCACTCAAGGACAGCAGTGGGCTTTCTCAAACAAATTCAAAGAACACAAGTGGAAAATAAAACCATCACGTTGCTAGTCCTGTTTGGTACCAGCTCAACAACCTTTCATGGACAATTTGGCTGCATTTGTGTATAAATATTTAACCCTTAATGACCTAAACAGTCACCAGCAACCAAAAACATTTACTCATCTAAAATGTTCAATAACTTCAAAACCATTAATTCTATCAGTGCATGTTCATATTTCAGGTAAAATGCAGTTTCGCATCTTTTCATCATCATCAGATATGACCCATTTGGACGTTCAGAGGCTACGTAGTTACCATGGAAACACAGTTATCGTCTACAACATTGATTCACTAGTAAAACCCATGCAGTTTAATAAATGACAGTAGATGGAGACACTTGTTTTTATGTTCAGTTAATGATATCATTTGCTGAAAAGTCCCTTTTGCTTGTTGTGATAGAATAACTTTAGAATCCATTCTGAACATCTACATGATCAGTGAATTAAATATTGGAAGATATCTGATTTTGTCTGAAAAATGCAAAATGCATAGAATAATATTATAATAAATGGTGATTAATCACTTAGGAAAGGTTAAATGTAGAGGAAAAATTCACTTGGAAGTCGCCATAGATATAGTTTGAAGTCTTTAAGGGTTAATCTCTATTACTTGTTTGGCTGCATGGTCAAAAAGTCTTAATATTTAACAACAGATCAGTCATCTGTGATTTATCAAGGTGTTTAACCCTTTCATGCATGAATTATGAGAACCTTAATCAAGATTTTTTTTTTTTTTCCTGAGTGTTTTTATTTCTCTTCAGGCATGAAAACACAATGTGACTGAAATTTTTGTAACCTATCTTTCATAGAGTTACAAAAATGTCCACTCAGCTGGACACCATGCATTTGATTTTAGAAGCAAAACGATATACTGCGTGAAAAGTGAAATAATAAAAACATTTTTTATGCTGCTAATCTGATGTTTTCTCACATTTTAACATACTCTAATACAAGTTATTACTCTCCTCATGGAGATAATATGCAAAAAAAAAAAACCTGTTAACCCTTTCATGCACGAATTATGAGGACCTTATTCAAAATTTTTTTCCTGAGTGTTTTTATTCCTCTTTACGCACAAAAAAAACAATGCGATTGAAAAATTTCTTCTGAAAATAAATTTAAAAAAATAAAATAAAATAAAAATCATTCAAAAAATTCAAAAATACATTAAAAAAATAATAATAATAATGAAAAACAAAAATTCTTATGAACCTATTTTTCATTAAGTTGCAAAAATGTCCACTCAGCTGGACACCACACGTTTAATTTTTGATGCACAGAAACATGAATTTAGTGATAAATTGTGTGAAAACTATGGGGAGGGCTGGTGATTCTGAGGGTTTATGCTCAGGAGAGATCTACAGAATGTTACCAATTCATGTCAGAAAAGATATGTAGTGTCTTAAAACTTTAATAAAGATATGTGTAAAAAATAAATAAATAAATAAATAAAAAATCCATGAATATACAAGAGAACAGCTGTAGAATAGCTGTCCACTGTAGTGACCAGTATGCATGAAAGGGTTAATTACAGTCTAATAACAATTAACAACTGATTTACACTCAAACCTATTACTGCAGATCAGGTTTATCAAGAACAGCAAAGTTACAGTAATGGTATGAATGTCAGTGTATTATGGGATGGTGCATAAGTGTTCACTGTGTTGGCTGAAATGGAACTAAAACAACAAAACCCATGAATCTATAAGAGAACAGCTGGAGAATAACTGTCCACTGGAGTGACCACTATGCATGAAAGGGTTAATATTTTAATATTTTAGCATCGGAAACTTATCCCTTATCCAAACTTAAACCAAACTGCTAAAACAAGACAAAACACAGTGATTATTACTGTTAGGGTTTTTCTATTACAGTAATAAGACACACAGGAGTGAATGGCAGCAAATAAACACAGAAAAACAATACAAAAAAAGTTATTAGTTACAATAAAAGTTTCAAGTATGAGCCTTGCCTTTTCAGACTCAGCCTTTAACGTGCCTGGATTCATCTCTTACCACACTGTACTCAGAGAAAAGGGTACATATTCGAGGGTTTCACAAGTGTGTGGAAATCTTCCATACAGACTCACTACAGCATGTTCAGCTCAATGAGTCTTCCAGCAAAGACGGCGAGGGTCCCGATGATGCACACGGCCATGAACACACACAACAGGATGTGGTCCAAAACCATGGCAACAAACTTCCACTCCTCTGCCGCCTGAGGACAGGACAAAGGCAGACATGGTTGAAGACATCTGAGGAACCATGAGGGCATTTATTAGAGCAGTGGTGCCCAACCTTTTTTGGCCTATGACACCATTTTATCATCACAAATTTCTGGTGACCCCAGACATTCCAAACGAGACATGTTTTTTTTAGCAACAATTAATTTGTTTTTGACTATGTAATAGTTTGCTATGTTGCAAATAAACGTTAATTTTAGACACATTTAGTCTATATAATGTATATTATTATGGACAGAGGCAGAAAAGCCTGGTGTAGATTACTGCACAAAGGGAGAATTTTATTTTCCTTGGTCACGATATGTACAGTCAGTCCATCTTCTATTTACAAGGCTGACAATTAATACTGAACAAACAAGAACTCAAACTATGAATTATGAAAGAGCTGCAGCATCTGAAACTGACCACAATGAACATTTGACAGATAAACAGTACCACAGTGCTTCAGTTTCAGCTTGTCATGTCTTTTATGTATTTGTGATGGTCTCTCTCAACTCACCATATACTTTTTACTAGTAAGTATTTATTTTTATTTCTATTTTTATCAATTACTAGAAATTTCAGGCGACCCCATTTGAATTCCAGGCGACCCCACATGGGGTCCCAACCCCAAGGTTGAAAAACACTGTATTAGAGACATGAATGAATGAATAATGGATCAGTAATGTAAAGCGCTTTGGGTGTCTAGAAAAGCGCTATATAAAATCCAATCCATTATTATTATTATTATTATTTTTTTTTTTTTTTTTTTTTTTTTTTTTTTACAGTTAATAAAACCACAATCACAACTGGCAGTGGAAGAAATACTGGCATTAATGGAAATAAAGATAAAAAAAAAAAAAAAGAGTTGTTTTCACAACCATAAAAGCTAAATAAAAATGAGAATTTGACAGGCTTTTGAGGTAATGGAGAAAAATAGTAAAAAGATGCAAAATTTGACGTATTTTCAACAGAAGAGCAATGTAGCAAAAGTCTAGATAGACTGAGAGGTTTGGCTGAAGAAATAAATTTTGATTGTAGACCATAAAGTTCTTGAGAAACATAAACTTGAGTGTCTCAGTGTCACCTATGGGTGCAGTGCATCATGTGTTGGTGAAGGAGTACTGGTGGAATCAGATTTTCCTTCTATGTTAATGAACAAGAACAAAATGTTTCCATTGCAGTACAGTACCGTTGATAAACAATGGTTTCATATGTTTTTTTGAAGTTCTAAAAACACATTTCCTTCTTATTTCATTCATGTGATATAGCCACAAGTAACATATGTTAACATGAGAAGAAGGGACATGACACTGTCAACAGGCGAAAAAGATAAGGATTAATACACTGAATAAAGTTACAAATGTGTTTTGTACTTTTGTTCCATAATGGGATGAATAAAGTCTTATCTTATCTTATCTTATCTTATCTTATCTTATCTTATCTTATCTTATCTTATCTTATCTTATCTTATCTTATCTTATCTTATCCTATTTGAACACCACTGGAAACATTTAATATAATAGTACAGTACACAGGTAAACACACCCTATAACATAGGCCAATACTTTATTAATACTACTACTACTACAACAACTAATAATAATAATAATAATAATAATAATAATAATAATAATAATAATAATAATAATAATAATAATAATAATAATAATGGATTAGATTTATATAGTGCTTTTCTAAGAATTCTGAATCCGTTATTGTGTGAAAATGTTACTTATTGCAGTCTTTGTAATTAAGCTCTTCAGTGAAATTGCTTGTAAACTGTCAGCCATGATATTTTGTTTAGAATTTTGTTTAAAAAAAATGGACATAAAGTTGCAGCACTTGATACTTTTCAGCATCACCAGCCAAAAACTTAAATAAAATCCATAATTTTCTTTAAGTATCATGGTTTTATTAGTTTTTTCAGGTTCTAAAAAGCAACTTCCTTAAACTTAAACTTTAAACTTTCCTTAGTCGAAACTAGTCTATTCTTTAAAATAAAAATTAAATGCAAAAAAAAACTATGTATGAAACTAACTGAAATTACAGTTAAATGAAATAAAAACTCCTGATTCAGTGATTATGATAATATTACAGATGACTAATCTAATCAGTTTATTGCATAACCTATTCTTTAGTCATGAGATCCTATTAGAATTTGTTGAACCAACAACCAGTACCATTCTTTTGTTAATTCACTTTCTCTTTCCATACTCATTTTAATGTCATATACATAACGGCTAAAATTTACTTAGGGGGTCAAATGAGTGACAATTTTTGGAAAAAAAAAAAAAATTGTAAGAAATGCATAGAACTGTGTTGAAATAATGCTAATACATTTGTGCACAGACTACTGATATTATTTGACAGTGGAAGCCATATTGTCAGAAATATTGGATTTGGAATAGCACGTGTATGTGAAAACTTTTGCTGGTGGACGAACGTGACATTACCCATGATGCTCTGGTCAGTACCAGTACTTTATTAGTAATAAACTTATATACTTACTATTGCTAATTCTCCTCTTATTCATAAATGTTAGTATTGTGGATCTAAAACAGTAACAGCTGACACAAAAACACAAAATGTGGCAGTGGACGGATGTGACATGGTTGTTATGGATCCCATCATACTGATGCTCGGCAGCCATGTCACCGTTTACACTAATGATCCCTGTGCAAAAACTAGGATCAGAATAATTTATTGTATAGTTTATCATCATACTAAAGAGTAAATAACAATATAGAATTCTTATTTCTTCATAAAAATGCTTATTATTAGAAAACTGTTGATTTAAAATATGATGTGTGACATTTTTAATGTATGTATTGGCGTAACATAAGCAGGATGGATCAGCACCATACTCCATATTGCAACCTGTAAAAATAAAACATGTGATATGTAGTATAATCTTGTAAGAAAAATTGGGGAATCTAAAAGAATAGAAGATTTGTTTTTCAGGTAAATTCAGTTAAAATATAACTTGGCCATTTGTGACATGAAAATATAGCATTAATTGTGATGAAATTGGACATTTTTGACCTGAAAACATAGTTCATATGACCATCAACATGTTGAACAGAACTGAAATCCTGTAAATTTGCATAACTTGCATTTACCAACACAAAGTTCCTTTGGGGATTCACTTAGATTGATTTCTTACGCACAAAGACATAAATAAGACCTCTAAGCAAATTTTAGCCGATAACATAAATATCCACACCCTCTGTGTTCTTTATTTAGTAAATCAGTTATTATCAAACCTCTGTCAGGTTATTTTATTTATTTGATTGGACTAAAACACCTCTGTCGTTCTTTGGTGCATTCATTGTCTTACATTGTTGGATTCCTCATCTGATTTCATCGTCTCAGCGATGTACTTCACCCCCCTCGATGGCGCTGCGGACATCAGGGTTTTTGACTATGGGTGACTGGTAGGTGACATTGGTGGGGGTGGGGTTTCCTACAGAGGAGGAGAGTGGAGATCTGTGTCAGCCACGACAATTCACAGTCATCACATGTTTACACCAAGATGTTCCCTTTGACAATAAAGTGAAGAACCACAGTATCATGCTTCACATTTTATGTAACCGCTGACCCTGGTTCAGGATGTGTGGTTACCTGAGATGTCGGATATGTCCATGTCGGTGGGAACAGCCTCTTCTGCCTGATCTCCTGACTGGGACGCTTCATCGTAGAGAAGAACATCATGTTGGGAATGGTTTCGATGAAGACCTTCAGGATCCAGACAGAAAGGTACAGGTATAGATGAAGACGAACTGGTCATTTATCATTTTATCACAGCACAGGAACAAAGAAAGGAGAACAGGTCCTGCACCTCACTGGGCTTCCACAGTATGTCCTTTCATTCTTATAAAATAATCTCAAGTAACATACGTTTACATCAGTAAAGAGGACATGACACTATCAACAGGTGACCAAATGATAAGGGCCAATACACTGACTACAGTATTTGAACAAGTTAACACTTTACATAACATAGGCCAAGTCATTTTGAGATATTGTAAAGTTAAAGCTACATTAGCAGCTTTAAAATTAAGCTCTTCAGTAAAACTTTTTCTTACTGCTTGTAAAATGTCAGCCTTGACAATTTGTCTATAATCTTGTAAATAAATGAGGACTTAAAGCTGCGATGCTGAGTAGCTTTTAGCATAATTAGGCAAAAAATTCCATAATTGCCTCTCATCATACTGTGGGGTAAATATGTGACCAACAGGTGTAACACTGGTCAACAAATGAAACACTTCCAGAAAAAAATAGGTCAAAAAGTATTGATTTTATTTTATATGTATTATTTTGTTGACTGTCACACATAAAATAGAAAGAAATTTGGATATGTTCCAAATTTGCAACAATAGGCATAATGGTCAACTGTCATGAAAAAGTATTTAAGACAGATTTTCCCTTTTCAGGAGATGGAGATGGTTTTATTGATGCCATGACATTATTTTCAGTGTCGTGACTAAGGTGAATATTGAATATAGCAGCACTGGGGGAAAACATACTCTGTGTTGGCTGATTCTGATGGAAATGGTTTGGTGCAAATTTACGACAATCGACTTTAAGGGGTTATAGTTGATCAGATTTAGATTTACTTTATTAATCTTCAAGGGGGAATTTTAGCTCATTTAACCTCTGAAGCAGATAATTTGTAAAAAAAAAAAAAAAAAAAAAAAAAAAGTGTAATTAATGATCAAGTTGGATTTGATTTGACTCCTCTACCCTGTTTGACACATAAACTTAAAAAAGTGACTTCACTCTTCCATATACAGCATGAAACAACATCAGATTAATCTACATTTGTATTCAATCTTTTCATTCGGACTGAGAGGAGAGAGCTGCAGGACAATGTGTAATTTCAGTGGTGTTCCCCTTGATTTCATCTGCTGCAGCTTTATTGTATTGTTATTGGATTATTTTGATTTGTTTGTTTGTTTGTTGTAAAACACTGTAGCTGCAAAACTATTGGTTGAATTCATACCAAATTGGGTTTATAGGTTGCCAGTGACCCAGAATAGATATGATTACATTTTGGGAAAAGTAGGTCAAAGTTCAAATTTTTTATGAATTTTTAAAATCTTTTTTTCCCCATTTATACAACGGTGTATTAGGGCCACATAAAAAAAACAAAAAACACTTGTCACAACGAGAATAAAGTCGTTATTTAACGAGAATAAAGTCGTAATTTAACGAGAATAAAGTCGTTATTTAACGAGAAAAAAATCATTATTTAATGAGAATAAAGTCGTTATTCAACGCGAATAAAGTTGTAGTTTTAAAAAACTCATTATTTAACGAGAATAAAGTCGTTATTTAACGAGAATAAAGTCATAGTTTTAAAAAAAAATTCATTTTTTAACAAGAATAAAGTCGTTAATTAACAAGAATAAAGTCGTACTTTTATGAGATTCATTCATTTTCTGAACCCGCTTTATCCTCACTAGGGTCACGGGGGTCGCTTGGAGCCAATCCCAGCTACTTACGGGCGAAGGCGGGGTACACCCTGGACAAGTCGCCAGTTCATCGCAGGGCTGAACATATAGAGACAAACAATCACTCTCACACCTATGGGCAATTTAGATTAACCAATTAACCTATTAGTGCATGTGTTTGGATGGTGGGAGGAAGCCGGAGTACCCACAGAGAACCCACGCAGACACGGGGAGAACATGCAAACTCCACACAGAAAGGTCCCACCCCTCGTTGACTGGTGTTGGAATCGAACCCAGGACCTTCTTGCTGTGAGGCACGAGTGCTAACCACTGCACCACCGTGTCGCCCACTTTTATGAGATTAAACTCGTAATATTTTGAAAATTCGACAGAGTTTCTGGTTTTACAGCGAAGGCAACAAGCAAAGCAGCAACTTTCCCTTCTGTTGGACTGAAAAACTCAGAGTAGAATCCCCACAGTTTGTTCAGAAACACCAGACCCTCTGTGTTTAGTTCTCTGGTGTTTCCACTGATAGTCCTACAGCTGAACACTTCATCAGTTCCTCCTCCACAAAAGAGGCAATTTGCTACAAATCAGTTCGGGTTTTACAACAAACCCAAATGTGTGCAAACTCTCTTCAAAGTCCTTATTCTAATGTGTTGATGGGGGATAGACTCAGTATTTGGCCTTTGAGCCGAACCCCAAATGAAAGGAGAACTGCACTAAATGTTCCCAGTTCTACATCGATGAGTAGGGACAACTTCTCATTATATTATGACTTTATTCTTGTTAAATAATGAGTTTTTTCTCATTACATAATGACTTTATTCTCATTAAATAACGACTTTATTCTTGTTAAATAACTTTATTCTTGTTAAATAATGAGCTTTTTCGCGTTAAATAACAACTTTATTCTCGTTAAATAATGAGTTTTTTAAAACTATGGCTTTATTCTCGTTAAATAACGACTTTATTCTCGTTAAATAACTTTATTTTCGTAGTGACAAGCTTTTTTTTTTTTTCTTATGTGGCCCTAATACGCTGTCATACATTTACTTATAATGGCCGAAATTTGTCTATGCTGACATCAGTACACGCATAGACATGATGACATCAGCTAGATCGAAACCAAAATAAGCTACAATACATGTGAGGGGCGGGGTTTGTTGTGCCTGGCACCACTTGTTTGCATTTAGTTTTAGTTAATTGAAACCTCTACGTTAAAACTATTGGGCTGAGAAGGGACCTGCCATAACTATAATATAATACATTATTTTCTGAACACGCTGCTGCAACCCTTGAGTTATTTCATTCTCAGTTCAGTGTATATAATAAAACAGAACTGTTTGGCAACGCCGTCAATGTCCCTTTCGAGAATTGCTCCTGTTTCTTGTCCTCCAACACTGATATGAAATGTCTTTAATCTCAACTAAAAAACAGAAAGCATATTCTTTCAAAATAATTTAGATTTAAGTAGAATTGCAGTGTAAACCTTGCGGATCCAGGCGGGCATGGTGTGTGTGCTGGGTGAGCGGTGATGTGTGTTGATGACGATGACGGTGATGATGATGGAGGCGATGACGAACACCATGGTGAAGAGCATGTACTTCCCGATGAGAGGAACAGCACTGGAGGTGGACGGGATGAGTTCCACAATAACCAGCAGGAAGACAGTCAGAGACAGCAGGACAGAGATGGACAGAGTCATCTTTTCACCTGAGGACACAGATCGATGGTCACAGTCAGGTGGGAAAGAACAAATACCTCAGCAGAGCTGTCACATCATTTTTCTGACAACTTCCTTTTACCTCCTGCATTTTAATACATATATTTATATTTCAGTTTTTAGGAATTTGAGGGGAATTTTATTTTGTATCATTGTACAACTTCCCAAAATCAAAACTGATTACAACCTAAGGGGATGGAAGTACATATCACAAACAACAAATGGAAAATACATAACAAGGTGAAAATAACAGAAGACATGCAACAAAACAAGCACCATAAAGATGACAATGACATAAATGATGGCGTGAGAGAAGAAATGCCAAAGATGCTAAAAGATTTTTTATAAAAGATGCAACAAGACTGAAATGACCTAATGCAACTGGACGAGTGAAATGAAAAATATAAAAAGACAAACACATGGAACTAGACAAAAATGAAATAAATGGTAAATAAAATATGCAAAGATACAATACAAATGAAAGGACCAGAGAAAAAAATCATGTTCCAAATTCTCTTGTTGAAACTGAAAACTGATGTACACGTAATGAAATAATGTTCATTAATTTCAATATACGCTCATTGGCCATTATATTAGGGACACCCTAGGTGTCCCTAATAAAGGGGCCGATGTGTGTATATGCAGTGGTGATGTTTGGTTTGGACTTCAGCAGTTTGTCTGGACCATGACTTCATGACTAAAACTACTCAGTTACCACCATGTGATTGGCCCATATGAGTTTTGTGATAGTGAGTCATTGTACAGGCATGCCTAATAAAACAGCCAGTGGGTATATTGTTTGTTTTACTTGACATTAGAACATTTTAATACTTTCACATAATATTAGCATGACAGTTCAGTTCACTTTGCACATAAATAGCCAGTAATGGTGTCATTCAACAGGTAGAAGGCTAATTCCAAAAAAGTTGGGACATTATAATCTAAATAAAAAAACAGAATGCAATGATGTGCAAATCTCACAAACCTATATTGTATTAATAATAGAACATAAAAAAAAAACAAAAACATTTTAAATATTTAAACTGATGATATATACTATTTTAAGAAAAAAAGAGGTCATTTTGTATTTGATGGCAAAACATTTCTCCAGTTGTTTATTTTAGTTACACATACTTTTCCAGACTTATGTTGACATATCTGAACTTTTTGGTGATGTTTTGTTGCCATCAAATTCCAATTTTATTTTTTTTTCTTAAGATGGTGCATTTTAGTTTAAATATTAGATATGTTTTCTGCATTTTATTGTCAGTAGAATACTTTTTTAAAAATTATTATTATTTTACAATTTTACTCTTGTAAATAAATAAGGGTGTGTCAGTCTTTCTACTGAAGTAAACCTAGTACAAACTTTTGCCTCGTTTGTTTCAGTGACATTCATACAGCAGCAGGTTGTGACTGTCCATCTGACCTTGTATCTTCTCTGACCTCATACTGTGTTCCAATAATTTCTTCCACAAACCCACTAGGATGTACTCACCAGAGTCTGTGGGTAGGTAGAACACCAGTCCGGTGAGAAAAGAGAAGAGCATGCAGGGAATGATGACGTTGACGATGAAGTACAGAGGCAGACGCAGCATGAGGAAGTGGTACGTGATGTCCAGGTAGGGCGTGTCAGGACAGCAGGTGTAGTAAACCCAGTGTTTCCAGCTCCTGTAGTCCTTCAGCACCCATTCACCCGACTCCATAAAGTTACTGAGGTCAGGCCGATCATTGTCCTACAAGGAGGAGACAGCAGGAAAGAGGATTCATGAAGTGTCTGCAGGCTGGTACTGCCTCTGGTGTCCATGGGAGTTTAGTTTTTATGATGTGAGTGGTGAGATGATACAGTTTTAACTAGGGTTTTACCAATACCAGTATCGGGTATCAGGTCCAATACTCAGGTGTGTACTTGTACTCGTACTCATAAAAGTACTCTGATACAACCGCACCGATACCACTTACGGCACCGTGACGTTCACAGGTAAGTGCAGCAGGTACGCAGCGGAGGAGTAATGTAAGCAGTGGAGATTTTTTAAAATAAATGACGGTGACAAAAGTAACACTGAAATGCAAGTTTCCAGGTGCTTGTGGATGCGTACCCAGACGGAGAATACCACTGGGAACCGTGGATGTAGAGGATCTGTTCAAAGAGCGACTGTGTGAGTTAGAGAAAAACTACTGACAGATTTAGGACAACTACCCTCATCAGTATCGATATCAACATTAGTATTCACATTAGTATTACCTCTGTCGTTTCCATGTTTATTACTACTGACTTTCTTCTTCTGAAAAAACTTTACTCTTCTTCATGGTATTTGTCCAGTATGGGTAATTAAGAGGGGCGCCCCCTGGTGGATTAATTGAAAAACGCTCATTCCAACACATTAAAAGTCAGTAGCAGCACAGTCAGACTAATGACAACGACAGTAAAACATATTTTCAACAGTAACTAAGAACTGTAATGGTACTGTAACATTTAATTTGAATATTATTTTATTTCCAAATTATTCATTTTTGTTTATTATTTTGACATTGTTTATGTTGTAATTTACATATTATTTCATTAATTATTTAGTCAGTTTATATTATATACTCAGTGCCAATGAAAACGCAACACTTGAATGTGTTTTATTGTTCCTGAGCTGCATCAATATGTTTAAGTTTCACCTGTATTGTCACGTCTGCCACCAGACGTTAGTCTGGTTTTGTCTGTCTTGTGTGTTTTGTTGGTCACTTCCTGTTTTATTTTGTTAAGTTGTCCTCGTGTGTCATGTCTGGTGTCTTTGCTTCCTTTCCCTAATCATTTCCACCTGTGTGATTACCTGTCCCCGCCCTGATTTGTTCCACCTGTGTCTCATTGTCTTCCCTCCCTCTTGTGTATTTAAGCCCTGTGTTTTCCCCTGTCCTGTGCCAGTTCATATCGCCTTGTGTGTTACTTACCAGCGTTTTTGGATCCTGTTTGTCTGTCTGCCTGTTTTTTGACCTGGATTGCTTCTCAGACCACTGCTTTTTGCCCGACCCTTGTCTGTACCTCTGCTACCGTTGAGTCTACGTGTGCTTGACTTTCCTGCCTGTTTTACTGGTACATGAGCTTGTCTGTCCCCTATGTACCGTTGCCTTTCCGTCTGCCTGCCCGTGTATGACCTGGTCTGTGTACTGACATCCCTCTGCTCTCCCCAAGTCGGATCCCCGACGTGTTTTCTCGGTCCGGACTGTGCGGGTCAGTATCCGGTCCACTTCACGAGACCCGTGAAGAATCCTGAACTCTGTGGCCTCAAGATTCTATTAATTCTCACTATCAGAGACTTGTCAGTTAACCTTGTGCTTAATAAACCCTGTGAACTTTTACGTCTGCCTCCAGGTCTTGCATGTGGGTTCAGTCTCCGTACTTTGATCATTGCATGTATAAGATAATCCCAGACAATTTCTTAACAACCTGAGATGAGTTGAGCTATTGTCACACTTGAATGAACTTGTCTGCATTCATAAGACTTGTTTTTCTCATTGCTCAGTAATGAACTGCTCAACTTAAGGAATTGTGGTCAGTTAAGGAGTGGTCATGTTCTGTATATAAAGGCAAGCTGAAAAGCAGGAAATTCATTTGCAATAACTCAGCGATGCCTTGACTGACACGTGACCAAAGATGCCATGCTACGGGGCTCCTGGAGGCCGGAATCTCTGCTCGGCAGGTGGCGCGTCGTTTTGGATGCAATGCGTCCACCATAGTCAGGATGCAACAGAGGCATGAAGAAACTGGCTCAACTGCAGACGGACCTCGCCCTGGACGAGCACGTGTGACCACGCCACAGCAGGATCGCTACATTGAGCTGCAGCACCTCCAGGACCGCTTTGACTTTTGGTTTTGGGGGTCCTTGAGTGTCTTTCTTTATCCTTATTTTTTGTCAACAAATTTGGATATGATTTTTTTTATTTTTACTCTATAGAAATGGCCTATGATTAATTCCAAAGAGCTTATGGAATAAAAATCCTCATCGATTTTAAAAAAAATATAAGAATCTTCAAGTGTTACGTTTTCATTGGCACTGAGTATATATTCTTTTATTATGTTTCTTCTTGCCTTTCTTAATATTTTGGTTCCTGCCTATTGCTTGTGGTACGACCTGTTCTGGGGTGACTCAAGGGAGTGTTGTCCATAGTGGAGCGCGCTCTGGGTATGTTGTCCTGAGCTGCTGGCAATAAAGCATGCTGAAACTGTCCTGCCGTTTGGTGATTATTAGCACAGAAGATAGCAAAACCTATCACCACCAACAATACCATTGTAACCCGCCTTACCCACAGCCTCGGTGAGACAAGCAATATTTCAGGGTTACAGTATTATTAAGTACTCATATCGGTACTCAGTATCAGCAAGTACTCAAATGAAAGTACTTGTACTTGTACTCAGTCTGGAAAAAAGTGGTATTGGTGCAGCCCTAGTTTTAACCCATAAAGACCTAAACATCCACCATCAACCAAAATCATCAACTGATTTAAATGTTTAACTCTTTAAAACCTGACGTGTCATCGCTGACACACTCTGAACATATGCAGTTTAGATGGCTGTATTACTCTTTCACTGTTTGTGCAATTGTACAAATTCCAACGGTTTCTGAAACCTGAGACGTTGTGCTTTATAGGCTTTATTGGACCATTACAGTAATTTCACTCACGCCTTTACTAGAAGCTGGAGATGAAGCGGTTTTAGCAGTATTATTACATGCAGTAAATGGTAAATGACTGCCAGATTTTGAAAGATCTGGAAAAAAGTGCTCTGGAAAAATGTGCAAAAGTGTGTATTTTGTAACCGTCAAAATAAGAAAAAAAAAAGTCCAGGCAGATCATTTTAGGCTTAGAGTTTAAATACTTGTTAATCCATCAATCCTATTAATACATGTAAATAATTGGTGTAAAATGCAGTTTGTCTTTGTCTCTTCATCTTTTCATAGTCATCAGATATGACCCATTTGGATGTTCAGGGGGTCTGTAGTTACCGTGGCAACACTGTCATCTTCTTCAGCTTAATTAGCCACTTTCACACTGAGATCCCGGAAAAAAGGCGAGATGGTGATCCCGCCTCTTTTCCACCATTGACTGAATTCTACAGCCAAGCCAAAGGCACAACAGAGGTGAGACAGGCTGGACTTTTACACAGCCGACCTGTGTTCTGGAATCAAAGGGGTGGTGACACAGCACTCATTTTTTAATCCCCCTGGTGAGGGAGAGACAGCGGGTGCATATGGAGGCACTAGCATGGATTCTGCGGCCCATGGCGGCTGGCTTCGTGCCAGCCGTGGCCACTTTCCTGCCTGGTGTGATTGGCTTTGTGCTCGGCGTGCCCAGTTTTGTGCCCCAGGTGAAAATGGCACGTAGCCGCAGAATCATGCCAGTGTCTCCATATGCGCCCGCTGTCAGTCCTGCGCAGGAGGTGGCACTTAGTTGCAGAACGAGAGGTGTTCCTTTTACGTAGCGTTCCGAAATCATGATCCCACCTTTATCATAGCTCTGTTAAAAACCTGTTTAACCCTGACCATATTTTCAGGGGAAAAACGCCTAAAAAGACATACCCAAAGTAAATGAAGAATTACTCCACAATAATAAGGTTCATATGGATGTTCTTGGTGTCTATGGACATTTAGAGACCTCACAGATGCTATTCCCATTGTCTAAAATATTGTATCTATTACTGTGTCTGAGTAAACTGTAACAAACTATAAAGAGAAATTAGAATTTTTTTTATCCTTGCCTGTTTTTTTTCGGCTGGATTGACAATGATATGCATAAATTAATTGTTTGTGTCTGAGATTTTTAATAGTGTATATTTCACCCCACAAAGATTAAAAATCATGTTTGAGCATTAAAGTTTGCACTAAAATACACTTTTGATGTACTTTTACCAACATCAGGGTCTAAACTTTGAGCAAAAGTTGAAAAAAACATCCATTGTCCTGATTTATCATATTTTTATAGTAGATCAATATTAATATAATTTTTTAGCCCTAATATGATTTTTTTTAGCCCTATCGGCCCGCGGGTGGGCCAATAGGTCTAAAGGGGTTTTAATACCTCCAGAGGTGGTACAAAGCTGCAATAAAGGTGGAATCAAATGATCCCACTCTTTCATCTATACTGACGTAGTTCTGGAATAAAGGCGAAATATTCCTCCAACAGGAGTGCTGTGTAAAAGGAGTTATTGATTCACCAGTAAAACCCATGGAGTTTGATAAATGACAATGTATGGAAACAGTTGTTTTTATGTTCAGTTAATGATATATTTCATTGAGAAAGTCACTTTTTCTTCAGTTTTCTCTATTTTTTTATGTAACCCTCAACTTTAATCTGAGCTTTCATAAACATCTACATGATCAGTGAATTAAATACAGGAAAATATCTGATTTTCACTGAAAAA
Source organism: Sphaeramia orbicularis (assembly GCF_902148855.1). NCBI lineage: Eukaryota > Metazoa > Chordata > Actinopteri > Kurtiformes > Apogonidae > Sphaeramia > Sphaeramia orbicularis. Next base: position 42,270,172 of record NC_043971.1, on the reverse strand, counting down.
ATGCAAAATACAGAGGATAATATTATAATAAATGGTGATAAATCACTTAAGAAATGTTAAATTGAGAGAAAAATCATTTGAGAACTGCTACAGAAGTCGAACTGGGTCTTTATGGGTTAATGCAGGGGTGTCAAACTTATTTTAGTTCACGGGCCAGATTCAGCTAAATTTGATCTGCAGTGGGCCAAACCACTAAAATAATAACATAATAATATATAAATAATGTCAACTCCAAACTTTTCGCTGTGTTTTAGAGCGAAAAAAGTTAATTTACATTATAAACAGGTTTACATCTACAAACTATCCTTTCAAAAGATGTGAATAACATGAACAAACTGAAAAAATAAGTATAATTTTAACAATATTCTGCCTCAGTTTATCATTTACACATGTTCATTATAACTCACAGATCACAGTGGATCTACAAACACACAAAACATTTAATAACAGGCAGAATTTTGTTGAAATTGTACTTACTTCTCTTAAGATATTGTTCACATTATTCACGTTTTTTGCAAATTATACTTCATTTTAGTGTAAATGCATGAAAATATTTACATTTACAAAGAGAAACATTTGAAGTTGTCATTATTTATATGTTATCATGATAGTATTTTACTGGTCCTGCCCACTTGAGATTGAATTGTTCTGATGTGGAACCTGAACTAAAAGGATTGTTAATATCTTAGTGTAATTTTTGCATTTCACAAATTCATCCCAAGGGAGGCCGGATTTGGCCCCCGGGCCGCATGTTTGCCGCCTGCGGGTTAATGTAAACTCACTGGGTTGATGACCACCAGCAGTCCATCATACGTCCACGTGCCCAGTTTCATGCTGCAGTTCTGTAGGTCGAAAGGAAAATGGAGGACGATAATCTCACAGTAACTCTTAAAAATGGCCGGAGGGTTCCACGTGATCATCCCGGTGTGCTCCAACAGGACTTTAGTTTCATGGATGATGGCGAAGTCACCATCAGCGCTGAAGAAGAGAGGAAGAGTGTGAGAGGAGGAAGGAGACTCGGTGTAGAGACTTGTTTTGTTTCTTTAAGGACAAAAAAACTGCGTACTTGTTGTAAAGCACCAGGTCTGGTTTCCATATATCTGTCGATGGGATTCTGATCTTCTTAATTCCTCCATAATCATCTGGATTCCACTGGAGATTCACATCGATCCATTGCTGAGGAGAGAATTTATTATTCATTTATATACACTCATCACCCAGAATACAACAGAAATCCTGTTCCTCCAGCAGGACGACACAACAGCTCCTTTTAGATTTTCTCTGGTGAAAATGACAGAAAAGATGCAACAAGACAAACACCACAAAGATGACAATGATATAAATCAGGGGTGTCAAACTCATTTGAGTTCAGGGGCCACATTCAGCCCAATTTGATCTCCAGTGGGTCGGACCAGTAAAATAATAACAGTGAAAAAAGTAAAATTATGTTATGATCAGGTTTACATCTACAAAGTTTCCTTAAAAATCTAAATAACATGAACAACTTGAATTGTCTTGAGAAAAACAAATGCAGTTTTAACAATATTATGCCTTAGTTTATCAGTTTATCATTTAAACATGTGCATTACAATCGCACAAAACATTTAGTAACAGGCAGAATACTGGTAAAATTGTATTTACTTTTCTCAAGACATTTCCGTTTGTTCATATTTGTTCAGGTTATTCACGTTTTTTTGTACAAGTATAGTTTGGTAATGTAAACATTTTCATGTAATTTTTCTTTTTTACACCAAAAAACACAAAGAGAGAATTTGGGGTTGTCATTATTTATAGGTTATTATGATAATATTTTACTGGTTCTGACCCACTTGAAATCTAATTGGACTGTATGTGTCTGTATGTGTAACCCGAATTAAAATGATTTTGACACCACTGATTGTTAATATCTTCAGTGTAATTTTTGTATTTCACAAATTCAACCCGAGGGCTAGATTGGACCCTTTGGCAGGCTGGATTTGGCCCCTGGGCCGCATGTTTGACACCTGTGATATAAATGATGGCATGAGACACTAATACAAGAGATGCGAAAAGACTTAATAAAAAAAAAAAACAAGACTGAAATGATACACTGCAACAGGACAAGTGAAATGAAAAATATAAAAAAGACTAACTCATGAAACTGAAAATTAAATAAATGTTAAATAAAATATGCAAAGAAACAAAACAAATGAAAGGGTCGGAGAAAAGAAAATGTTTTACATTCTCTTGTTGACACTGAAAACTGATTTACATATCATAATTAATAATGTTCATTATTTTCAATATACACTCACTGGCCACTTTATTAGGTACATCTTACTAGTACCAGGTGTACCTAATAAAGCGGCCAGTATGGGTATACACTCTTTTGCAGACCTCAGATTGTTGCCTTTCTGACCATTAACCTCTGACTACTGGTGTCAGTGAGGCATGTTCACTCCATATCACTCACATAATTAAAGCATCTTATGATCATCAATCCAACATTTGAGATCCTTCATATGTGCACTAGGTAGGACGGATTACAAATCATCTGAATAGTAATAATATGAAGCACACCCAGTTGTCTTTCTAATGGGGACTTTTACATGAGGGTTCATGAAAGTTCATCTTACCTGTCTGAGACGCACATTACTGGTCACAATCTGGTTCACCTCATCCTTAAAGAGAAGAAGAAAAACAACAGAAAACTGTCAGTGTGATTGGTTTGTATGTGTGTATTCCATTGTTTCTCACATTAAGTAAATTGTGAAGTTTTCTTTCCTTCCCTTGTGTAAAATTGAAGATTCTGGTCTTTAAATATTAGCACAGGCCACATTCAGCCCAATTTAATCTGAAGTGGGCTGGACCAGTAAAATAACAGCATGACAGCTAATAAATAATGACAACTCCAAATTGTTTTAGTGCTAAAAATAACATTCAGTTATGCCAATAGTTACATTTACAAACTATCCAAACAAAAAGGATGTGAATAACCTGAAAAAAAAAGAAATTTCTTAAGAAATATAAGTACAGTTTTATTAATATTATGCCTGAACTTATCATTTATACATATGCCTTACAGATCAGATCTACAAAGGCACAAAACATTTAATAATAGGCAGAATTTTGTTAAAATTGTGCTTAATTTTCTTTAGACATTTCAGGTTGTTCATATTTGTTCAGGTTATGCACATTTTATTGTTACAGGATGGTGTGTAAATGTAAACATTTTTTGTAATTTACTGTTTTTTGCACTAAATCAAAGAGACAAAATTGGTGTTGTCATTATTTATAGGTTATTATGATATTATTTTTGAATTTGATGCCTTAACTTGCACTTTGCAAATTTATTCCGTGGGCCGGATTGGAACTTTGGCGGGCCGGTTTTGGCCCCCAGGCCACATGTTTGACACAACTGTGTATTAGTGTTTCTCCAGTAGTCCAATTAGATTCATACTGTCTACTGAACTTATGAAGATTTCTTTCTCTTTTTTGTCAGACAGGTGGAAAAGCCGCGGTCATCTGCTCTGAAACTAACAAATACCACCGCTGGATTAGGGAGGCCGTAGAAATTAGAAAAGGACCATGAACAGGGATGAGGGATCCTACCCCTTCTCCCACACCTGGGATGCTGTCCTCTGTGGGATCCCAGGCAGCAGGGGGCATAACCGTCCCCTGTTGCCTGGTGAACCTGGATAAAACAGCTGACAATGACACGTCACAATAACATCAAGGAAGGCGACAGGCTGTAGCCCAAACATGTTAAGATAAAAAATCAACTTTTTTTTCCACCTGTCTGACAAAAAAGAAAAAGAAATCTTTATTAGCTTTTCTCCAGGTTTGTCAGAACAGGAGTCAGATGACCGACTGTCTTGGTAGAATATTGTAATGAATAAACTGAAGACGTTTTCTATAATAACTAAAGTAACAACTCAAAACACAATAGAGTAGAATAAACTATCAGGGGTCATGTATTGTTTTTAAATACTGATTCTACTGTGGATTATGTTTGCATGTTTAATAGAATGGCTTCACACACATATACTCTTCTGTCATCATTTCCATTTGTTTGTTAAATTTAACCATTTGTGCTTGTGGGACATTTTCACATCACTGACGCATTAAAAGACTGGACTTAAACAGATCACATGTGTCTCAGAAAGATACTAAATCTGATCTACATTCAGAACACATCAGGTGTTTTGGGAATGATTTGTTTAATATAGGAAAATGAAACTGACCATAACACTGATGTACTGATTAAAACTATCAGAGAATGTGGCCTTAGTAAAGGGTTTGAGCTAGTTAAGATGATTCAGTGGCTGTAGGAGTTCACAATTATATACAGATTTTAGATTGATTATCACTAGGGCTGTCAAAATTAACACATTAACGCAGATTAATCCATCATAATGATTAATCTGATTAAAATTTTTAATGCAATTAATCCATTTGCAGTGCAGAGTGACTGTGAACGTCTCTGCTAATACATTTGGGGCAGTTTGTCCAAGTAGAGTTACTGTCACGCATGAACAAATGGGCAGTAGTGACAGGCAGCAGAACCAACCCGTAAAGATGGAAGACACTAAACAGCACATTGGCCCTCTGGATGGAAATATGAGGACAAAAAAAAAGCCATGACGGAGCAGTCGACCGACAAAGTATTATGTACACTCTCCAGGAAGGACTTTTGTTTTTACCGAAGCGGTTCCAGCTTCAAATACCACATTAACGCAAAGCATACGTTAGTCAGCTTGCTTGTGAGAAACACATTAAGTGCATATACAGGGTGGGGAAGCAAAATTTACTATGAACATTTAGTTTTTTTTTCTCAGCAGGCACTACGTCAATTGTTTTGAAACCAAACATATATTGATGTCATAATCATACCTAACACTATTATCCATACCTTTTCAGAAAAACTTTTGCCCATATGAGTAATCAGGAAAGCAAATGTCAAAGAGTGTGTGATTTGCTGAATGCACTTGTCACACCAAAGGAGATTTCAAAAATAGTTGGAGTGTCCATAAAGACTGTTTATAATGGAAAGAAGAGAATGACTATGAGCAAAACTATTACGAGAAAGTCTGGAAGATACTATTAAAGAAGAATGGGAGAAGTTGTCACCCGAATATTTGAGGAACACTTGCGCAAGTTTCAGGAAGCGTGTGAAGGCAGTTATTGAGAAAGAAGGAGGACACATAGAATAAAAACATTTTCTATTATGTACATTTTCTTGTGGCAAATAAATTCTCATGACTTTCAATAAACTAATTGGTCATACACTGTCTTTCAATCCCTGCCTCAAAATATTGTACGTTTTGCTTCCCCACCCTGTATATTCCCTTCTTTGCAAAATGAAATGCGATTAGATTAAAAATGAATGATATTTAACTGTGATTAATCAAAATTAATCCATAGCAACCTGTGATTAATCTGATCAAAAATTTTAATTGTTTGACTGCACTAATTATTACTAAATGGAGCATTTGACAAACCTAAAAGCTGACATACTTTTTGCACTTTGTTCTCAGTGACTAAGACTAATTTTTGTGAATCGTAGTATTGGTCTTTAAATTGCACAATTTGTCCCATTAAAGTAGCCGAGATTAACCCTGGACCGCAAAGAATGCAAATATACACATGTACACAAACATATACACACATACATATTACACCTGCACTTTGCGTATCCTCTTTTTCTGCACTATGCAAATACAAGAGTTGGTTTTTGAGTTTGTTTCGATACTGTAATACAGTGTTTTAGCTATTATGCTATTATTTATATAGTCACTTCAACTTTATATTTAATTTTATTTACATGACGTCACTGCTTAAGAGCAAGTTTTTGTCTATCATTTGGTTGTCTAACTTCTATTACACGGCCTTTGTGGACTGTTCTTGCATTTCTACTGTTCATAACATGACCCATTTACAAATAAAAATCTTGAATCTTGAATCTAAGTTTGTATTATTTTGCCTTTTAGTGTAACTGTGACACATTTATGCAAACAGATAATGTTTGTTATAGTAAAAGAGATGGAAATGTGTGAGATAGACTTAATATAAAACAGTCTGGCTTTATTTCCCTACTTTCATCTCATCTTTAACCCTCAAAAAACAAGGTCCAAAGGACAGAGGACAGTCCTGCTGCCAGTGGGAGTGTCCATAATCTGTGTCTGGATGTTACTTACTTGAACTGAGTGAAAACTGCAGATGAGAAGTGTTCAGCTGTGTTTTCAAACAGCCCAGTGAACACACCCTCAGGGGCAAAGCACTAGAATATTTTACAACAGCAGCTGTTTCTTAAATACTGTGCAACAATGGCACTATTTATGAAAATGACTCCAGCCAAAAAAGTAACCCAGTTAATAGTTTTGCATTTATCTCTATATAGTTATCATGCTTCTTCTCTGTGCTGCTGTACGTTGTATTTGTTGTATCACCGTGCACACACTGTTGTATTCGTGTTTTAATATCTGACTGTTAAGCACTGTATGTTAAAATCTTGCATGAAAGCTGTTCTATAAATAAAGTATGAGCTGAGATTCTTACATATGAATCATGCATCACATTTTTGTTTCTGTACAAAACTGCTGTATTTGACATTTTCAGTATCTGCAGAACTTCAGAGCATTATATTAATATTAACATCCAGACTGATTAATTTTGGACTTTCAATTTTATGTAAAATTTTCCAAATATACAGTATTGTGCAAAAGTCCTTGGCCAATATTAGGTTTGTTGGTTTAGTAAAGTTCTAATGACCACATACGCATTTCTGTCTCTGTTAAGATTCAATCTGATATATGTGAAGTATGTACAGCAGGAAAAACAAACATTTCAGGGAAAACAAGGCCTCTATAAACCACAGAGGTAGTATTTAGTGTGACCTCCCTGTGTACTAAACATGTCTTATTTTGTTCAGACAATATGAGATTTATTGCATTAATTTTCTGACATTTTACACCAGGTTTCATTCACCACACGACAGATGTTTCAAACTGTTTGCGCTGCTTCTGTCATGGGGTCAGAGGTCACAAGAAATAGTAACTTTAACCTTTAGAACACATTTAGTTCAGTTTTTTGTGTGTGTTTTAAGGCTATACACATTTCTTGTATTTTCTTGTTAAATCTGAAGAAAAGAGAGTGAGAAGTAAATGTATTGTGGCGTGCTTGCTGCATTGCATTATGGGTATTGGACATTATGTTCTATTGTGTTCTATGTTATGGGCAGGGGTTCAGCGGGGGTTATTGTGTTTGTGTGAATTTAGGTTAAAGTGTGTGTATGACAATGTTTATTGGCCTTTTTATGTTTATGTTTATTTTTCTTACCATAAGTGAAAGCTGTAGGCCGAACAATGCCTTACCTGTTCATCTGTAGAAGACTAATAATGAACTGTATATCTCAACTAAGCCCTTATTGAAGCAGGTGACTCTCCTCTGGTCCTCATCTCTACGGGAGCCCAATGGTCTGCATCATGACATCATAAGGGTGACACCTTAGTTAGCTCCCTGGGTTTTAACAGGGTTATCAGTAAACTCAGTTTTCCAAAATTTCAAATTGCTGTGATATTGCCAATATTTAAGGGACTATACCGAAATTTGACAAGCAATATCTCTCTGTAAGTCCCTTCTCATATGCCAAATTTTCACAACTCTACGTTGCAGTTGCTATGGTAATGTATGTAAAATGTGTTTATTGTTAATAACTTCCGTTCTGTTCATTGTAGCGATTTCAAACTAATGCCAAATTATTGGAAATTCAATTACCAATTCCATTACCTACCTCATTTGTCATGTGCGAAAATATAGATTTTAACGTATTGTCATCTGGGCGACACAGTGGTGCAGTGGTTAGCACTCGTGTCTCACAACAAGAAGGTCCTGGATTCAATTCCAACACCAGTCGACGGGGGTGTGGAGTTTGCATGTTCTCCCGTGTCTGCGTGGGTTCTCTGTGGGTACTCCAGCTTCCTCCCACCATCCAAACACATGCACTGATAGGTTAGTTGGTTAATCTAAATTGCCCATAGGTGTGAATGTGAGAGTGATTGTTTGTCTCTACATGTTCAGCCCTGCGATGAACTGGTGAAATGTCCAGGGTGAACCCCGCCTTCACCTGTAAGTAGCTGGGATAGGCTCCAAGTGACCCCCCTGACCCTAGTGAGGATAAAGTGGGTTCAGAAAATGAATGAATGAATTATTGTCATCTAAAGTGACCAGGGCTCAAGTACTTAATTTGCATATCCCCAAAACGGCTTCTATCTTGAAAACTGAGACGGATGTCGACTAACTTTGTATTATTGACTTATAGGAAGTCAGACATGGTCTTTCATTTGGTACCAGTTTTGCTGACCTTCGATGACCTTGAAAGGTCAAACTCAAGGTCATGATTTTCAAAATACCCAATTTTTGATCATAACGCCCTCAATTTTGCAGATAGAGAAAAACAACTAGTATCAGATTATAAAGCATGACAATATAGGCCAAAGCTCTTTTTCGAAGGCCGCCAGCATGCGCGCTGACTATGGCTATTTCATTTGTTTGTTTGTTTGTTTGTTTGTTTGTTTGTTTGTTTGTTTGTTAACACTGCAGCAGCAAAACTACTGGTTCAATTCATACCAAACTGGGTTCATAGATTACCAGTGACCCAGAATAGATGTCATTTTATTTTGGGAAAAATGGGTCAAAGTTCAAATTTTTAATGAATTTTTAAATCTTTTTTTTTTCTGTTCAGTTATAATGGCTGATATTCCACATGTCTATAAAAGCATCAATTTTGTTTCAATTTACTTCAGACTTGACACACATATATATAGAGGCAATTGATATTCTGACATCAGCACAGGCGTAGACATGATGACATCAGCTGGATCGATGAGCTACAACACATGTGAGGGGTGGGGTTTGCTGCGCCTGGCACCACTTGTTCCTGACAGTGTTAATGCTTTCTTCTTAGGGCCACAACTATTTGCTTTTTCTTGCCCTAAACTGTTGTAATTACATCAGGTTGTAGAAATCCAAACTGGGCGATCTCCAGATAGGTTTAAAATATGAGAGGAATTATTTGTATATACGTGTTCACTGTACTATAGTAGCCAGTGTCATAAGAGACCAAAATGAGTGAGATGTTGGTTGTTCTTTACCACACTGATGAGCTGAATGAGCTGCAGTCCCACTGTGACCACCACAGCTTCACTGAAGTGGTTGACTGGTCGAACCACTTTGTTGTAACCGGTGAACAGGGTTTTCACCAGTCGGGTCTCATCCGCCGAGCAGAACACTGAACCTACCACACACACACACACACAAACACACACATCAGTCATCTCCTGACAGAGTCTGGAGTTTGATGAAAACCTGCAGAGGGAGGACAGGCAGACGCGTTATTCACCCAAAATGAGGCAGAGTTGTTGTTGTCATGGTGATGTGGACAAGGAGACAGGCTTACAGGCAGTGTATTTTAGGAGCTCTAATATTTATACGGTTCAAGAAAATGACAGTTCATCAGTTTGGCCTGGTTTTGTTGTTTCATCAAATGAGTAAAATCCCACACAGTGATCCCAGATGTACTCATGTCAGTTCTGGCTTCACTTTAGACACAAAGCAACATTCACTGGAGATTTAGAGGAAAACGTGTCAGCGCAGTAAACCTCTGGTCTGGGTTCTGACAAGAACCATGAGAGGCCCCCTTCAGACAAACACTGGATACATGTCGGGTGGTCTGGAAGGATGTGCAATCAGTTACTAAGGATAAAGATCCATCCATCCATCCATCCATTTATTCATCCGTCCGTCCGTCCGTCCATCCATCCATCCATCCATCCATTTATTCATCCATCCGTCCATCCATCCATCCATCCATTTATTCATCCGTCCATCCGTCCGTCCATCCATCCATCCATTCATCCATCCATCCATCCATCCATCCATCCATTTATTCATCCGTCCGTCCATCCATCCATCCATCCATCCATTTATTCATCCATCCGTCCATCCATCCATCCATCCATCCATCCATCCATTTATTCATCCGTCCATCCGTCCGTCCATCCATCCGTCCATCCATCCATCTGTCCGTCCATCCGTCCATCCGTCCATCCGTCCATCCATCCATCCATCCCTCTGTCCGTCTGTCCGTCCGTCCATCTGTCCATCCATCTGTCCGTCTATCCATCCGTCTATCTGTCCGTCCATCCACCCATCCAACCGTCCGTTCGTCCGTCCATCCATCTGTCCATCCATCCATCCATCCATCCATCCATCCATCCATCCATCCATCCATGTTTTCTTTTATTCATGCATGTTTTCACATTGAAAGAACATTCCATCATGACAATTGTTTTAATTGTTTTGTCTCTTGATTTCTGAAGTGTTTGTCCTGTTCTTACTGTGAAGATGAGTTTAAAATCCCAAATAAGGGTCTTGTTGCTCGTAGAAGATTGGACTGCTTTTATATTTTACATCATTTATGCTATTTGTGTCTCACATTGTTCTCATCTTGTTTCATATTTTATGTGTCTTTAACAACAATTTCATCTTGTTATATGTTTTACAAATACACTGCTCAGTCCAAAAAAGTCACACATGCTATATTCCACCGCACCACCTTTTGTTTTGATTCCAGGAGACATTCACTGGATTTAACTAAACAGATAGTTCAGATCCTTCCACTGGTAAGTACTGCAGTGGTTAATAATGTTTCAGCTGTAACAGGTTATTTAACTCTAACCGATGCAGTAAGTGTCCTCTCATGTCTTTAATGTCAAAACAACTGGACAATACCAGGACTGATCAGGATCATCAGATTTGTGACAGAATGGTTCAGGGAGAATGAGACATCATTTTCACACATGGATAAACCTCCATGAAGTCCAGACTCTAATTTGGGATGTGATGAAGATTTGATGCAGTGGTCCGATTCTCCATCATCAATAATCAAAAAATGAATGCATACTATTATGAACCTTATTGTGACACTACATAAACACTATGTGGCAAAAAAAAACATGTCACAGTGAATGTCTCCTGGAATCAAAACCAAAGGTGGTGCATTCAAATACTACATGTGTGACTTTTTGGGCCAAGCAGTGTAGTTTAAAACCACACGGTAAAAAATGCAGTGTCAACATGTCAGAGTCAAACTATTTTAACCTAGAAAGAGTTTTTATAGCTCTATGGAGAGTAAACCAGCTCTAACAGTAGAGTTAAAAGTCAGTGTAAAGTTTAGCACAGATGCAGTGTAAAATTCAACTCTACAGAGGGATGATTAGTGCCAATCTGCCGCATTGCATTGTGGGTACTGGACATTTTATTCATTGTATTCTATTTTATGTACAGGGATTCAAGGTTTTTTTTTTTTTTTCTTTTTTGTTAATGTTTATTTAGGTTAATGTGTCTGTTTTACAGTGTTTATTGGCCTTTTTATTTTTACTTTTATTAATGTGACACCATTAGTCGAACCTGTAGGCAGAGCAATACTGAACCTGATTGTCCATACCAAGGTCATAATCATTAACGAAAACTGACGAAATGCTAAAAACTAGAATTGAAAAAACATTTTCCTTAACTGACATAAATAAAAACTATAATTAAAAGACAAACATGATAACTAACTGAAATTGTATTGTGTGGTTACAAAACTAACTAAAATTAATAAAAATTCTGGATAAAATTCCCTTCGTTTTCGTCTTTGTCAATGTCGGATTGATATGAAGTTGATTTATTTCGCTCTAGCAATTTTAGCTGGTGACACCATATGACACTTCATGGTCCGTCACGTGTTGTCACTTGTCGTTTTGTCATCTTTTCGTCCCCACTCTACCTGGAAACATTCAGACTAATGTTGGGAGAAAGCAGCAGAGTCCTGTCTGGGATTTATTTGAATATGATGGCAAAGAACATAAAAGATATAAAGAAACTAAAAGTAAATTAAAACTAACCATTTACAAAAAAATGAAAACTAATAAAAAACCAGCAAACCTGCTCTAAAAATGAATTAAAACTAACTGAATTAGAGAAAAAAAAGTCAAAACTAAGTAAAACTAAACAATAATGAAAAATCCAAAACTATTAGAACCTTGGTCCATACAAAGTTACCATGGTATTATAAACGATGGAAACCCATAGAACAAGTCTTCTCCCTTCAAACTGTTAGTGCGTTAATAATACACTTAAACTACCATTACCATCCCAGGAGCTACTTCAAGAAATTTCTGTAAATCATCTCACAGCCCCCACCTGGAGAACCCTTCTAGTTCTACATTGTTTCAATATTAGTGGAGGGTGCAAACTGATGAAGAAAATAAAACTAGAGAAATAAATATTAACACATTATAGAGTCATTTTTAAACTAAATTTGGAGTAAAAATAGCTCTATAAAGTGTAATCATATCACTCCAACAGTGTGAAAACACCACAGTGTTAAATATTTTCACATATTTCATTGTTAATTTTGACGCTGAATTGATTAGAATGAACTCTGAAAATTTGACACTGGCCATAAAGTGAATTTTACACAAATTTTGAGTGGGACCAAATGTTATTTGAAACAGAGTTAAATTCAACTCTCTAAGAGTTAAATTGACACTTTTTTTTTGTACTGTGCACAAAGAACCATCTGGCTTCTTCAGCTGTCTGACACTTCTCAGCCTTTACATTAGAGCAGGGCTGTCAAACTCATTTTATTTCAGGGGCCACACACAGCCTACTATGATATAAAGTGGGGCCAGACCAGTAAAATAATATAAATAATAGTATAAGAACTTATAAATAATGTCAACTCTAAAGTTTTCTCTCTGTTTTTGAGTGAAAAAAGTCAGATTCCATAATGAAAATGTTTACATCTACAAACATTCTGAACATGAATAAATATGACCAACCTGAAAATTATTTTTTAAAAATATGTGTTTAGTATACTTAGTTTATCATTTCTACATCACACCTTACAGATCACAGTGGATCTACAAATACACAAAACATTTAATAACAGGCAGAATATTGGTAAAATTAGACAGACTAGTCTTAAGACATTTCAGGATGTTCATATTTGTTCAGGTTATTCACATTTTTTCTAAAAGGCTCTTCTGTAAATGTAAACATTTTTGTGTAATTTTGCTTTTTAAAAACTAAAACAAAGACAAAAATTTGCAGTTTTCATTATTTATAGGTTATTATGATAGTATTTTACTGGTCTGACCCACTTTAGATTAAACTGACCTAAAATGATTTGAACATCCTTGACTGTTAATATCTTCTGTGTAATTTTTGCATTTCACAAATTCATCCCACGGGCCGGATTGGACACTTTGACGGGCCGGTTTTGGCCCCCGGGCCGCATGTTTGACACCTGTGCATTAGAGGAATGATGATTTGATGTTTATTGTAAAAATTCTCAATATATACTTTTTTTTTTTATCACACTTTTGGCCACATTGCCCAGCCCTTGTTAACCTAGAATAGACTCATAACAAATAGAGATTATTTACCTGAAACTAAAATCATTAATGCACAGATGTTTACTAAATATATTTAGAAGAAATGTTACTATGAGCTTATTTTGGCTGAGGAATAGTGAGTATCATTTGCCGTAATATCCAGCTGACAACATAGCTCCACACAAATGCTTTTGCGCTGGAAGTGAAATCATAGCTAAAGTAAGAGGGAAGCCAGCAGTGATTCACACAGCAAACATTTCCCTGACCTACCAGCAGCAACCCGAAACCCTTCGAGTGACTCAGAGAGAGACATAGGAATGTACAGAGAAAGACGGTAACACAGTGGAGTTATTAAACGAGAGAGGAAGCAGGAACAGGCGGATGCAGACAGATCAACAGCGACAGCAGTGGAGTTACTGACATTCCAGTTTGGTGGAAAGCCTCTGTACTCTGCCCCATGAGCTGCCTAAGCACTCTGATCAGATCTGCTCCTCTATACGTCCTTAGGCCTAATCTAAGTGCTAAGAGCGTGTTTGGGAAAGCCAGCTTTGGCCAACGCGCCTCACATTAAGCTTGGATCAGACAGAGTTCACAACAATTAACCTGCATTTAACACTTCTTTATACAAAAGGTTTTTGCAGCTCACAGACTCATACATGGCATCAGACTGACAGATCCATCCAACCACAGTCATTCAGTCATTTGTCATAAGTAGTAACTCTGTCACATGAAGATATCATCACATTAAAGCGTCCATTGTTTCATATTACATCCCACTGTGTCACAAATCACATGGACAGTTTTACATTCTTCCACATGGAACAGATGCAGACGAATGTTTTTATTTTTGCTATTTATATCTTCTGTATTTGTATTATGAGCCTTATTTTACTGCTGTAGTTTAGATATGAAAACCTTCCGTGTTCACCTTTAGTATTTCACATGCCAGTATTTATTCATATACATGAGATTAGAATGACTTTTGGATTGATGATAAATGATAATAAATCAATCCATAAATTATTATTAGTAGCTTAGCTCTCTACATAATAGAGAAGGTTTTGCTGAGGCCAGTTATGACACACAGTTGGAAGACAATAAAATATAATTATATCATGTCTGTAATTTAAATAGAATTTAAATTTAATTCTTGTGAATTAAAGAATTTGTACTTTTTATTTAGTAACATTATGAGAATTGACTGTGACTGTGGATTGTTTTCACTGTTAGTTTCAGGAGCAGTGAATTCCCACTGAAGCTGTTTAGAGATGGTTTCTATTTACAGTGTCACACTTGTTCAGTGTATTATTTATCAGTTTGTTGATGTTTGTGTTTTGCTGAATGATGACTTGATGTCGGTGGTCATTAAACCTAAAGCTGCTTTACAGGCAGTAAAATACTCTGTACACCCAGGGAAATGTTGACTTTAGGAATCCACTGGAGTTTGAGTTTCACTTTTGGAGTTAAAACCCTTTTTTGTGACCCTATTAGAAAGGATTACTCAATGTTAGATATTAACACACCTTTGTCTGTCTGTCTATCTGTCTGAACCCTAACTCAAAATCTACAGCACATTTCAACTTGAATGTTTTATACATTTCAACATTGTAAGTCTCTACTATATCTCTATATTACAGTGGTTCCCAACCTTTTTTGGCTCATGACCCCATTTTAACATCACAAATTTCTGGTGACCCCAGACATTCAAGACGGAGACATTTTTTTCTGCTAAAATGAATTTGTTTTTTAACATGTAATAGTTTGCTATACTATGTTGCAAATAAATGTTAATTTTAGATGACATTTAGTCTATATAATGTATATTATTATGGATGGAGGCAGTAAAGCCAGGTGTAGATTACTGCACAAAGTCAGAATTTTATTTTTCTTGGTCAGTCAGTCCAGCTTGGATTTACAAGGCTGACAATTAACCCTTTCATGCATGAATTGTGAGAACCTTAGACAAGATTTTTGTCTTCAGTGTTTTTATTCCTCCTTAGGCATAAAAAAACAATGCGATCAAGTTTTTTTTTTTTTTTTTTTTTGTGGCGTTACAAAAATATCCATGCATTTAATTTTTGAAGTAAAGAAACATGTGTTTAAAACCCAATATCAGAAAGTGATGTGAAAGCAATGAAATAAAAACATTTTTAATGCTGCTAATCTGATGTCTTCTCACATTTTAACATATTCTAATGCCAGTAATTACTCACTTCATGGAGATAATATGCAAAAAAAAACCTTCTTGTCTAACAAATAACAATTGATTTACACTCAAACATGTTAGTGCAGATCAGGTTTATCAAGAACGGCAAAGTTACAGTAATGGTCTGAATGTCAGTGTATTATGGGATGGTGCGTAAGTGTCCACTGTGTTGGCTGATATGGAACTAAAACAACAAAACCCATTAATATACAAGAGAACAGCTGGAGAATAACTGTCCACTGGAGTGACTTATGCATGAAAGGGTTAATACTGAACAAACAAGAACTCAAGCTATGAATTATGAAAGAGCTGCAGCATCTGAAACCGACCACAATGAACATTTGACAGATAAACAGTACCACAGCGCTTCAGTTTCAGCTTTACAGTTTGTCACGTCTTTTATGGATTGTGATTGTCAACTCACTATGCATTTTTTATTAGTAAGTTTTTTGTAAAATTTTTATCAATTACTAGATATTTCAGGTGACTCCATCTGAATTCCAGGCGGCCCCACGTGGTTCCTGACCCCAAGGTTGAAAAACACTGCTCTATTATCTCCCTCAAGATGAACCAGGTCTAGATACAGATTATATAACTATTTATATTTTTATTCAGTGGAATTATTCAGAGGTTTTTTAGTGGTCATGGTCTGAGGGGGTTAGGGTTTCATTTGTTGGGATATGACGATGTATGATGGCAGAAAAATGTCAAATTCCTTCGCATTATGCTGTATTATTTCTTTCATGGACTATAAATTACAGTCTGTATGGGTCATCTCATATATCCAGTCCAATCTCTACACTTCATTAGCACTGGATCAATGCTGCAGATATGTTTGATTCCCTCCACTGTTGACTGCAGGATGTTGCAACAGTGCATTTGCGAAAAAACAAAAAACAAAAAACATTGGTAGTACATCATAGTATTAACCCATAAAGACCCAATGCTACTTTTGTGGCAGTTCCCAAATGAATTTTTCTCTGGATTTAATCTTTCTTAAGTGATTTATCTCCATTTATGATAACATTGTCCTCTGTATTTTGCATTTTTTTTCAGTGAAAATCATGTATTTTGTTATATTTATTTCACTGATCATGTAGATGTTCATAAAAGCTCAGAATAAATCCAAAGGTTATTAGTTATTATATCAGAAACAGAGAAAACTGAAGATAAAGTGACTTTTTTAAAAACAGAGATATCAGTAACTGAACATAAAACCAACTGTCTCCATCCACTCTCATTGATCCAACTCCATGGGTTTTACTGGTGAATCAACATTGTAATAATAATAATAATAATAATAATAATAATAATAATAATAATAATAATAATAATAATAATAATAATAATACATTTTATTTGTAAGCGCCTTTCAAGACACCCAAGGACACTGTACAACAAGATAAAACAATCCATAAAATACAAAGAAATAAAAAGATTAAAACAAATAATTACTATATATAGAAATGAAGTTGTAGAATGGAGATTAGAGTTTATGGGGGGAAGGCTATTCTGAAAAGGTGAGTTTTGAGTCTGGATGGTTGTAGAAGATGATGGTGTTTCACATTCACTATAAAGCCTCTGAACGTCCAAATGGGTCATATCTGATGACCATGAAAAGATGACAAACTGCATTTTACACCAATTATTAACATGTATTGATAGGATTAGTGGATCAGAAGTTATTAAACAGTTTAGATCAGTATGGTTTTGGTCACCAGTGGCTGTTTGGGTCTTTGTGGGTTAAAATTATAAAGTCCTTACAAAAGAAACCAGCATATAACAAGATATGGGACATTTTCTTTGTGTGGTCACAGCTCAGAGGTTGTGTCTGTCACGTACAAGAGGGGGCTTTCGAAGTGAAAAACAGATCACAAAAGGAAGAAGAGTTACAATCCTACCACTGCATAACGGAAATATTCACCTTATTCCAGCTGGAAACTTCCAGTTACCCAGAATAACATGGGTGATGGACACAAGAAACACACGTGGAATTCACTGGAAACAAACCAAAATTTTACCAAGTGTATTTTTCTCATTTCTAGTCCAAATATCTCATCACACTTAAAATAAGACATAATCAGCTAAAGAGTAGCTTTTCAGTGAGATATAAGAACTTGTTTTTAGACTATTGATCTTGAAAATCTTATTTCAACAAATCTTACCAAGATAATTTTCACTTGTTCCATTGAATTAAGCAAAAAAAAAAAAAAAAAAAATCTACTAATGGAACAAGTGAAAATTATCTTGGTAAGATTTCTTGAAAGAAGATTTTCAAGATCAATAGTCTAAAAACAAGTTCTTATACCTCACTGAAAAGTTACTCTTTAGGTGATTATGTCTTATTTTAAGTGTGATGAGATATTTGGACTAGAAATGAGAAAAATACACTTGGTAGGATTTCGATTTTTGCAGCAGGGAAACTGCATGAAGGCATCACAAATGAACACGGAGGAGAGTGAACAGCACAGAACACAGTCATTCCAAACAGTTTATATGTTCATATGAAAGTTTTAGATGAAAGAAAAATAAACCAAATGTGAAAGTAAATTCCCAGTTTCACTTCCAAAACAATAACCATACTGAGATATAAAGTTACATATAAGCCAACTCCTGCCTGTGTCTTGTTGAATTTCCTGAGTTGTCTTTAAACTAGTGGCATTGTACACGTGGTGCCATTGTACAGTAGCATAATAAGTACAACTTGTCTGCCACCACTATCCACTTGTAAACTACCATTTAATCATGCATTGTGCAGGTAATAATTTGAACCAACATGTGAGGCATGAAGGGAAGAGCATGTATTTGTTTGGCCTGTCAAGCATGGTTAATTCATACAGCAGCAGTGAACTGCAGCCTTCACATTGTAGCATGGTCTGCTAGCAGTAGAAATTTCATGAACGGCAGCATAACCACCTCCAAAAAAGGAGTATGGCGGCAGGGATGAAGAATTCAATCTAGGGAGAGGCTAAAATCACCCAACATACCTCACAACATTTGAATATGGACATAAAATTGTGCCTTTTGAACAGATTTCATTCATTGATAAATCATTCTTGTTTCTTGACTTTTTATTATTGCTTAGTTTATCCTTACATTATTTATTGCAATACTGTTTGGGCGGCAACCTGTCCTACGTATCTCAATAAGATTCTCCTAATTCAAAAGAAATTTTTAAGAATGATCAGTTTTTCTAAGAGACTCGACTCGCCTGCTCCTCTTTTCAAATAATTCGAACTTCTCTCAGTTTTTGATGTGAACGTTTACCAGACCTGTGTCTTCATGTACAAATATGTTCACTTAACTCATATTCTTCCTAAAGTTTTTCAGAATTTCTTTTTAGTGTCTTCTGTTATTCACAACTTTTCGACACGATATTCAAGCAAATTTTCTCTTCCGTACTGCCGAACTTCAGTCTGTCAGTATTCTCTGAAATATCGTGGACCAAATCTGTGGAATAATCTAAGACCTGAACTTCAATCAACATCTACTTTATCATTGTTTAAAAAGCATCTGAAAAGGACTTTAATTCATGAAAAAATGTAAGGCTGTGTATCACTTGATGTGTATTTGATGATTTTTAATGTGGATTACATTTTTATTGTTTTTACTTTAGTTTATTATTTCAGTTATATTGTATTTTTTAATTCTTTTTTTGTGTATTGTTCATTTCGGGGGAGGTATTTATATAAGCCTTGTTTTTTTTTGGCTTCTAACCTCTCCTGCACAATTTTGTTAATTGTTTGAATGTTGTTGTTTTTTCCATTGCTGTTTTTATTATGTGCAAATAAATTAAAAAAAAAAAATAATAATAAAACAAAATTGTGCCTAGTAGATAGTCAGATAATGTTTCTATTCATTTGGCGAGTTTGGTGGCGATCGGGCCTGTGAAGGCTGAGGAAATCTGTACAAACGCCCTCCTGTGCTGCAACATCGATCGGACGGAAACAGAACGTGCATTATACGGTACGATTTTCCACATTAGCCTCCTCTGTTATAACTAACACAGTGTGTATTGATATTTCCCAAATGTAGGAAATGTTTTGTTCATATAATAACATTAAAATACGTCAAATATTTCTATTATATCCGTCGTTGCGCTGCTAGTCAGGTTGACACACATTACACACCGTGCATGTTATTTCTGAAATCTGCTGGCTGTTTGCACTCGGCCTGAACTGAGCAGCCTCGGATCCTGTTTCATTTAGCCAGCAAGCAGAGGACACACACACACACATGCACACACACATACAGACACACACTCAGGTGGTTGCTTTTACACTGTTTTCTTTCACTGCTTTTTTTTTGTGTTTTTTTTTGTGTATTTTTCTTAAATATCTGGATTCGAAGGAGTGCTGTGGTCCATTAAGAGCTGGTGTTAATTTTTGTCACTGCTTGTGTGTGTCTGCCTGCTCGCCGTCTGTTGTTCGCTCAGCATGCTTTGATGTGGCCACGGATAAAAATAGCAAGGAGGCGGGACAGCAGAGCCACTTGGAGCTGTCAGTCATTGCTCAATCTCAGCTCCTTCCGCATAATGCTGAACTGCTAAATGCAACAGCAAAGTACCAAAGGCCCTTTCATTTTCTGCCAGCGCCGATCTGAAAAGTGACAAAAGCACAGGCATGGAAGAGTAAAACCCAAACCCTCGTTTTTGTACAAAATGTTGACTTTGAAGTTCAACTGTAACAGGTTTAGCAGGATCAAGGTTCTAATAGTTTGGGATTTTTCATCATAGTTTAGTTTTATTTAGTTTTGACTTTTTTTTTTCTTCAAATTCAGTTAGTTTTATTTCATTTGTAGAGCAGGTTTGTTAGTTTTTATTAGTTTTCGTTATTTTCTAAATGCTTAGTTTTAGTTTAGTTTTATATCTTTTATCTTTTTCGACGTCATATTCAAATAAATCCCAGACAGGACTCTGCTGCTTTCTCCCAACTTTAGTCTTCGTGTTTCCAGGTAGATTGGGGATGTGAAGACGACTCTAAATGACAAGTGATGAGAAGTGACGGACCGTTAAATATCATATGGTGCCAGCAGATAAAATTGCTCGAGGGAAATAAATCGATTTCGTATCATTCTGACATTAACAAAGACGAAAACGAAGGGAATTTTATCCATAATTTTTATCCGTTTTAGTTAGTTTTGTAAGCACACAATACAGTTTCAGTTAGTTATCGTTTTTTTTCTTTTAATTATAGTTTTTATTTATTTCAGTTCACGAAAATGTTTCTACAATTGTAGTTTTCGTCATTTCGTTAGTTTTCGTTTACGATAACAACCTTGAGCAGGATACAACTATAATATGTATTTGTATATGTGTATAAACATACATTTTTCTTGTAAATATTGTACATTAATTTTGCTCTTTTTGTTCGTCTTTCTCTTTTCTTGTCTTTTTTCCTCCACTTCCACATACTTGAAAGAAATTATCAATCAATCATCAAACAGCCATACACTATTACTGACTTGTTAGTTGTGCAGTAGGCCTCTGTAAACCCTGGATCTGTTTTCTGAGTCATCTTTACCTTTGTTTTTGAGATAATAAACACATACATTATGTAATTAAACATATACTAAACATACATTAAATAATTAAACACATACTAAACACATACATTATGTAATTAAACATATACTAAACACATACATTATGTAATTAAACGTATACTAAACATATACATTATATAATTAAACATATACTAAACAAATACATTATGTAATTAAACGTATACTAAACATATACATTATATAATTAAACATATACTAAACAAATACATTATGTAATTAAACACATACTAAACACATACATTGTATAATTAAACACATACTAAACACATATTATATAATTAAACACATACTAAACACATACATTATATAATTAAACACATACTAAACACATACATTGTATAATTAAACACATACTAAACACATATATAATTAAACACATACTAAACACATACATTATATAATTAAACATATACTAAACACACACATTGTATAATTAAACACATACTAAACACATTATATAATTAAACACATACTAAACACATATTATATAATTAAACACATACTAAACACATACATTATATAATTAAACACATACTAAACACATACATTACATAACTGGCAAGACAAGATACAGTTGGATTAATGTCCTCTCATGTTTTATGAACTGTTACCTCAAAGCGAATGTACAACATCCATAAATAAAGCTCCTCACATTCTTCCCTCAGCTCTACCTGCAGCTGGTTGGTCCCATCCATTCATCCTGATAAATGTTCATGTGTTTACTATAAAATACCTGTATATAAAGGACTGAATGAACATCCCTTTAAAACACAGGTGTCAAACATGCGGCCCGGGGGCCAAATCCAGCCCGCCAAAGGGTCCAATCAGGCCCATGGGATGAATTTGTGAAATGCAAAAATTACACTGAAGATATTAATCAATAGAGTAAAAATCATTTTACTTCAGGTTCCATACATACACATATAAACCAATTAGATCTCAGTTGGGTCAGACCAGAAAAATACTGTCATAATAACCTATAAATAATGAAAACTGCAGATTTTATCTTTGTTTTGGTGTAAAAAAGTAAAATTACATGAAAATGTTTACATTAACAAACTATCCTTTTACAAAAAATGCAAATAACCTGAAGAAATATGAACAACGTAAAATGTCT
Source organism: Sphaeramia orbicularis (assembly GCF_902148855.1). Classification (NCBI taxonomy): domain Eukaryota; kingdom Metazoa; phylum Chordata; class Actinopteri; order Kurtiformes; family Apogonidae; genus Sphaeramia; species Sphaeramia orbicularis. The sequence continues at coordinate 42,247,863 of NC_043971.1, read as the reverse complement.
TCAGAAAAGTGAGTGCAATTTCATCACTATTCTGCCTGTTACTAAATGTGTTTTGTATTTGTAATTGTAATGTAAGTTGTAATGCACATGTGTAAATGATAAACTGATAAACTGAGGCAGAATATTGTTAAAACTGCACTTGTTTTTCTTAAGACATTTCAAGTTGTTCATGTTATTCAGATTTTTAAGGAAACGATGTAGATATGAACATTATCATAATGTAATTTTACTTTTTTCACTGGTATTATTTTACTGGTCCGGCCCACTTCAGATCATCTTCGGGTGAATGTGGCCCCTGAACTAAAATGAGTTTGACACCCCTGCTTTAAAACACAGACCCCTTTCATTTAAGTGCTGTAAGGAAAGGGATTTTTCAAGTTTGGGTGTTTTCTGGAATATGATTTGATCAAAGTAGTTTTTTAATTATTTGGTGTGTAATGTAATGGTTTAAAGTGTGAATTTATACATGTACAGTTTATCCACTGCAACTTCACGTCTCAGAGTGAGCACTGTCTGAGCTTTTCACTCTTCTTCTTGTAGAGTAAAGTTAATATTCTCTAGTTTTATTCACAGGTGCAGTCATATAACTGTTCTACTCTTTCCTTAAATTATTTTACAGATTATAGTCCGTACCATTTTACTAAAGCACATTAACATGTAGAGACTGCTGAACATGGTACGTGTCCCATGCCTTCTGGATGTTTGGCGTGACTGTGGATCACCTCCATATCTGTGGAGTATTTCATATTTGTGGAGGCAGAGGCGTCCTGCCCAGTGACTGTCAGGTCACAGGTTAATCTCCACAAGAGACACATTGTTCATCAACAGGCATGTGTTGGTGCACAAGTGTCCTTGAACAAAGACATAAACCCAAACTTACTCCCAGAGAATAAATCACTCTTCAAAAGGACGTCACTTACAGTAAATGCCTTGGATGAGAATGCAGCGACAAATGTGAACAGCTCGTTTAAGGTTACTTCAAGGACTAAAGCATAGATGTGGTTGTTTTTAAAGATGTTTTGTACAGAAAGCAACAAGTTTTAGTTCACATTCAGCTGTCCATTTACTATAAAACAGTTGACATTAACTATAAATGGTTCCCATCAGTCTCCATCATCACTAGTGTGTTGAGGAGGTGGTGATACACACAGGCAGGTCTTTTATAGTAATATTAGGTGTTTTATTATCAGTGAACTGAACCACTAATGTACACCTACTGTCTGTTCAGGTGTTGAATTCATCACATTAACAAAACTTGACCTGTTCTTTACACCAAAATATCCAACAAAGCATCCTTTGTATCACAACACATATCAGTATGAATGCCTCCGATTCATACATTATAGTGTTTTTGTTTATTTTGCCTTTTGATTGTGTGATGTACGCTACATTTTGTGCATTTGTGTACCAGGCCATGTGCCAGCAAGACTTTCTGTTGTTTGAAGAGTATGGTTTATGAGACAGGAGTATCTCATTTATACATTTATCCCCATGACAAGCACTTTACTAACATATATACATGTGTAGAAGCCAATAATGTAATAACAGCCGATAACGTAATACATTTGCCAATTTTAACCCTTTCATGCACTGTCCACTCCAGTGGGCAGCTCTTCTCCAGCTGTTCTCTTGTATATTAATGGGTTTTGTTGTTTTAGTTCCATATCAGCCAACACAGTGGACGCTTATGCACCATCCCATACACTGTAATTCAGATCATTACTGTAACTTTACTGTTCTTGATAAACCTGATCTGCAGTAACATGTTTAAGTGTAAATCAATTGCTATTTGGTAGACAAGAAGGGTTTTTTTTTGCATATTATCTCCATGAAGTGAGTAATTACTAGCATTAGAATATGTTAAAATGTGAGAAGACATCAGATTAGCAGCATTAAAACATTTTTATTTCATTGTTTTCATATAACTTTCTGATATTGGGTTTTAAACACGTTTCTTTACTTCAAAAATTAAATGCATGGATATTTTTGTAACTCCACAGAAAAAAAAACTCGATCGCATTGTTTTTTTCATGGCTAAACACTGAAGAAAAAAATCTTGACTAAGGTTCTCATAATTCGTGCATGAAAGGGTTAAAATGTAGTAAGCCAACAACGTAATGAAAGTCCTGAACTGATAATGTTATAACTTATTGGCTGGTTATTACGCTATTGGCCTGGTAAAAAACAATTCTTTGCAAATGTAATAACTGAGCCAATAACATAATAAGTTATAATGTTACTGGCCAAAAGCTATTCCGTTATCAGTTCAGGACTTTTATTACATTATTGGCCTATTACATTTTAAAAATGGCAAATTTATTACCTTATTGGTTGTTATTACATTATTGGCTTCTACAACATGACATATAATATCACATAAAATGGAAAAAAAGATGGCAGGTTTTTCTTCTTTAAGCTGCTGACACTAAAATCACACTAAAAGTTCCTGTTGAAATAACTTTCTTTCAGTATTTAGTGACTCGAGAGACTAATTTACATTTCACTTGATACTGAGAAATGTTTAGAACCTGTGCTGTTAAAATAAACTCATAATAAGAACAAGAGGGTTGGAAAAGGCAGACATATACGGTCCATGCTCCCACAGACACATTCACAGGACTCACCGGCTATTGCACCAAGAATCCATGTCAGCAGGATCTGGATCCTGGAAAGGTTCATCTCTCCACCAGATGTGAAAAAACAGCCCTGAAATCTACAGCATCAGCTCAATAACGTGTTGTAAACCTGTTCGGCTGGCTATGAAGCGGCTGTAGACGCGGACATACGCACGACTCGGGTGGAGTGTGGAATTGAAGTGAGTGGAGAAGTGAGTGGGGTGAAGGTGGATGGGCCAGTAAGTGAACTCTGAGCTTTGGTTTCTCGTGCCAAACTTCCACCTCCCCCATCCAAATACACCCAACCTCTCAGCACACTTCAAGGCACAGCAGACAGCTGGAGGTGTGTGTGTCCATGTGTGTGTGTGTGTGCGTGTGTGTGTGTGTGTGTGTTGAATACACTCAAATCAACACTGTTATAATTTCTCAGATGGTTTGTTTTTCTTGTCTCCAATTCAGTCATGAATATGAATAGGACAGAACATCAGAGAGTAGTAAACAGAGACAGACAGACGGACAGACAGGGACAGGGACAGAGAGACAGACAGATGGACAGACAGAAGGACAGTGGAGGAGAGAGACAGACAGGTGGACGGTGCAGGGGACAGGAGGAGAGACAGAGACAGTGAGTGGGAGGCAGACAGGGGGACAGCTGAGCTCTGTCACTGATGGAATGACAAGCATGTTCACACAGGCTGCTACACACACACACACACACACACACACACACACACCAACGACCATCCAGGCAGCAGGCGAAACCCACCAGAGACCGACTTCCACTCTGTGTTCTGTGGCCACTGTCTGTCTGTCCTGGTGAGTAAAAGGGAACAGTCAGGTTTTAAACAAGTTTTTACACACCTACCAGTATGACTTTACCCATGAGCAGAGGAGTGTGTGTTGACCTTATGGTGGATGTTTAAGGGGATGCATCGACACACTGAGCATTCAGAGTTTGGAGTTTATTTCTTATGATGTCACAGTCTCAGTCATATTTCTAAAAGACAATTTTTTCTGATTTGTTTGTGTTACAGCTGGGGCCGTTGGTTGTTCTGTTTTTTTTCCCTTGTCTCTGCCTTCAATTTGGGCTGACTGGAAACACCTGCATTCAAATTCGCCTGCCTATAAAAGCCTGGAGCTCCGACCATGAAGACCAGTGGTTCCGTCGCTGCAGTTTGTTTTTTGTTTGACTCAGCCTATGTTATTTATGTGTTTTTTTAATAATTGTGGCTATGTACAATTTATTTTTCCATAATAAATTTTCAGTTATTTTGTTACAAGCGACCTGCTCTCCACGTCTTTCCTTGCTGTCTCCTGGACCATCTTTTTCTTTCTTTTAGTTTTTGTTACGTGTCGGCACCCTAGACCTCCTGGCACGTAACAGTATGGAATTAAAAATGAAAAACAGAAGAATGTAGAAATATATGACAAATGTACAGGGGTTGGACAAAATAATGGAAACACCTTCTATGATGCCACAATGTTAGGTGTTTCCATTATTTTGTCCAACCCCTGTATGACAAGGTCAGAAAAGTCACTGGAAAGAAAAACGCATGTATCTAATATATATATATATATATGGGTGTAAAAATTGTGAAGTTACTATCTTTATATGACAATGGCATCTTTATCAACTGTCTGTAATTTTGTACCTAAAGAAAGTTTTTTTTTTTTTTTTTTTTAGAAAATATCTCAAACGCAATAAAATCTGCTCTTTGATGAAGTCAAAACACAAGTTTTGACAATAGAAAACAAGCCTCAATTATTATTATTATTATTATTATTATTATTATATATTGTCAGCAATCCCAGCTGAGTTTTTTGTTTCCTCAGTTTAAGTACTAAGGATCAGGAAAACTTTGTAAAAAAGCCTAAACATAAACCAAACTCATGGAGGCTGTGGTCAGTGGCACCAGTCACAACCATGTTTTAGCTGAACTTATAGTTTGTAAAATCTGCGATTGGAAATGACTGATCAACCAAACAACTGAAGCATAGAAATAATTTAGCGTCAATTTACAAGTTCACTACAGTTCACCCAGAAACACAGTATACTTTACAAATGCAAATCACCACTGAGTAACATGCATTTTGTTTTACAAATATGAAATTTGCTTACCAAAAAATACACAACATATTTCTAATCCATAAAAAATAAAGCCTGTTCTACAAAACCATACCTTATAAAACAGCTTAACTTAGATAATTTTATGATGGAATGGATCCTTATGAAATATGAATATTCTATTAATATGTAGTACTATGTGTACTGCATTAATATATATTAGTATTATATGTATTACTACATGTACACCAAGAAGTATGTAAGAGGGAATGTGAGAGCAAATGAATAATGGATCAATAATGTAAAGCGCTTTGGGTGCCTTGAAAAGTGTTATAGAAATCTAATCCATGATTATTATAATTATTATTATGTCAAAAACACACCGAGGCCACTGACTGTGTTTCATCTGAATACATATTTATTAGATAAATATTAGGATGTCACATCATCTAACTACATACAGATTTGCAACACTAAAAATCACAATGTTTTTCTGACCAGTTTAGAATATGAAATGATTGTACATAGAATGTACAAAACCAAAGAGACAACTGCCACCTGTCGTGCCAATCATTTCAGATTGTACCTTTATAGCATATTTTGCCAAATTGCATAAAAATTATAAATTTGACAAAATTTTTTTTTACAAACTGTAAATTTGGAAACAACCCTTTGCAGCCTCCCCAGGCTCGGCGTCTCCAAGTCCCAATTACACCTCAAAAGGGTTCGATAATTTTGTAGCACCTTTATAAAGTACACAGGTAATAGAGAAAAACACAGAAGTTTAATATTACACAAAGGAAAGAAAATGTCTTTTTTTTTCTCGGAAACCCTGCGTGGAGGGGTACATAAAGTATTTTACATACATGAACAGGTGTGGTTAGAGAGGTCTGCACAGACGCAATCAAACACAGACTCATTTTCCCAATTCAATGTCTGACAGGAGGATGCAAGCTTTACAAATTCTAAATACACTATGCACACTCCTCCTGGAGAAAATGAATACATTTCTGTTAACGTGTCTCTATTTGTCATTTACATTATGTACACATATCCCATAAACCCCCCAGACCACCCCCTACCCTCTGCAACAACCTCTGCTTGTAATGTGAACAGGAGAAGTCCTCCCTCTGTTACATTTGACTACATTAATTGCGTTCTCTTTCATTTTCTCGACTTAATTTTCCAACGTCTGCAATCAGACAATACAATCTGTGACGGGGCAGGATGCCCTGAACATCCAAGCATTGTTCAGTTTCCTAGATGTGGTTTTGTGAAAGGTTACAGTTACAGTTACACACTGTGTGGGGAAATAAAACATCCCAATGCAGCAGTGCATTGTCTTGAACAAACACAGAAACAAACAGAAACAACATCAGATCCTTCAGCTGTGTTTATACGCAGGCGATTTGATCAATGAAGACGACTGTGAAAGCCTCGTTCTTCATATGGACTATTATCCTTTAACAGGGGACAGTTAGTGTACAACATACAGTATGTTCCAAATCCATTTACTGTACTGCATAAAATTGTGTAAACCAAATTATACTCCTCATAAAAACACAGAACAAAATAATAACTTAAAACTCAAAGTAATATAAAACACGATAAAAATAAAATAATGCTCACATCTTTTTTGCAGAGTGTGGTTAGAAAAAAGCTCATATCAGGCCTCAAAACAATGACGAGGAAAAGTTTTGCACATTCTCACTTTTTAGCGGACAAGGGTGGTCGTTTGTTCCAATAATATCAAACATGTCATTTTTGGAGAAATTCTGAGCTCAAAGCTGCTTTAACAATCTTTCAATCACATAAAGCTGACTGTTTTCATATAAAACTGACGGACTTCTAACTGACGCACCGATTCACTCAAATATCGGTTACCGCGGATGTGTCGTCACAGGGTAAACAGGGAAAAAAAACATACACTGATACACATGTAAACAATAGGAGTCCAGTGAGAGCGCATTTGGATCAATTCATTTACACTAGTGGACTGTTTCTCTGGGATTCACTGTGTTTGTGAGTGTGTGTGTGTGTGTGTGTGTATGTGTGTGTGTGTGTGTAGTCCTCGACAGACATACAGTACCATGTAGTTGCCAGTAATAGAAAGGTACAGTACTGTACAGTCACAAAGTATTCACATAGGGTATATACAACAGCTCTGGAAACACTGTTGGATCATGCACAATGTTTTTTTTCTTCTTTTCCCCAAAAAGGACGCAGTTCAATAGTAACAAAACAAAACAAAAAAAAAAGAAGATAAGGAAACATCGATACAATCACACAGACATTTTTATAAAATACAGTGATTTTTAAAACTTGTCTGTAGGATGTTTGTAATCCAGTTTTAACAACTGAATATTTAGGTCCAACTCCTTATAAAACGCATAGGACAGCTTTGGTGATGAGTATCTGATCAGCTGGACAGACAGAGAAAACACAAAATGAAGGACGAGAGTAAAAAAAAACAAACAAAAAAACAGGACAGTTGGATTTGCATTAAAATAATAAATATGAGTCAGTTAAATTTGATCAAGCACATTTAGGCTGGACAAAGACATCAGGAGCCGTTGGCACACATGCACATGAGAACGAAACGGTGATAAACAGATGAAGAAAAGCGAAACGGTAACAATAAATACAGCTACTGCGAACCAGCTGGGATTAAAAAAACACCAAACAATGAGACTTCTTAAGGTGGATGATGTTTGTCTTCCTTTCTTCCTCTTTCATAATATCTGTCATTTCAGGCAGAACAAAAAAGAACATGTAAACACAAACTTAACACACACACACACGCCCACACGCCCACACACACACACACACACAGACGCCATTACCCAATGCTGGATGGTTTTACTGTGGTGACGCTTATAGCTCGTTTGTTCAGTGCTCTGATTCTGATGAGGTTGTTCCAGTTTCAGTCTATGATGAGAAAACCCACTGGAAATGCGCACACACACACACACGCACACGCACACATACACACAGACTCACACACAGAGACACACTAGGAAGTAAGGGGTCAAAGGTCATGGCATGTGCCAAAGTTTCAAATATTTTGGAAGAACACATTTCAAATTAGATACACTCGAACAAGACCATGTTTCTTTTCCCTCAAAAAATCTTGTCTTTTTTTCACAAAAGGAAAATAAAATAAAAAAAAAAATTATATATATATATATATATATATATACATATATATGTATATGTATGTATATATAAGCTACAACACTTAACCTGGAGCCCACAAAGGCCCCCCGTCTCCTCCATGTTGTGTACACATGATTATAGCTGCACAGTTTTGAGTTGAAAAGTCACAAATATCATATATGTATATATAATATCGCTTTAGTGCCGCCAAAATGGCTGTTGATGGTGTGTCGGAGTGTCCGAGGCGTGAAACTGGTGTGTTGAATCTTTACATGGGTAGAAAAAAGGGAGTGTGGGTATGAGTGGCTCCTCCTGCCTTCTTGTCTCTCCGAGTTCCTCTTTGTTGTTGTTTTTTTCCTACGTCACACGTGGTCTGTGGTGTTTCCGAGTGTCAGGTGTGTGTGCGTGTGCGAGCGTAGGAAGCTGCTTGAAGTGTCGATCGGACGTTGCTGAAGTGTCTGTGGACGGACAGTCAAACACGTTGCGGCTCCCGGCGAAGGGAAGGCTAGTTGTTCTCGAAGAGCGACAGGAGGTCGTCGTTGCTGTTGGTGGGGAGGTCCGGGGGGTCCAGGTACGACAGCAACTCATCAGGGTTGGCCAGTTCTGGTAGCAGCTGCAGAGAGACCGACAAGACGGGAATGAGGACCAGAACTATATTTACCAAACTACTGTTCTGTCTACGATTGCAAAGTGGAGATAATTTATGAACAAAAAAAAAAAAAAACCACGAGCTGAAGAAAAATTTCAGAAGGAAACTCAGATTTTCTCTGATAATAAAATGACACATTCACAAGAAAAACAAATACAAAAGAAGATGAAGTCATAGTAAGTAGTAATAACTTGGGATTTTTATCTCAAAATTTGCTCTTGCAAATTTATCATTATAAGAGAATATTTAAGTTTTATTTCTCATAAAAGTGTGATATTTAAAAATAAACATTACTTTAATCAGATAAATTCTGGGTTGCTAACTTATTGACTTTAATATATAACAAATATGAGTTTTTACATAAATTTGAGAGACTATTCTCAGAGAATTGTTAAGTTTTTCCTGTCAGTTTAAAACTTTATTCTCTCAGGGAGCATTTACAGTTTTTAAAATGATCTTAATCTTAATGAATATTCACATTTCCTCAGTTTGGGACATTAATATCTGAGAATTTATGACTTTTTTGAGCAAATTTAAACTGCATAATCTCAGAGAATATTTGAGTCTTACAAATATGTGTGCACTCTTATAAATTTGCTACTTTAATCTAAGGATATTTAAATTTTTTATTATTATTATTTTGTTTTTTTTTTACACATATGCATCTTTAATCTCAATTTTAGAATGTCTTGTTTTGTTTTGTTTTTTTTAAATCTAACAAATAATCTCAGAAAATGTCCATTTTTTCATTAATTTGAGACTTTTCCTGTAATTTTTGCAACTTATTTCTACCTGTTCATGTTTTTTTTTTTCTGGTAAATTCACAACTTCATTGACTGGCAGAACAAGTCTTTTTTTCCTCAAGAAATCTCAAAAACTATTCATACTCTCCCTCCTCATATTAACAGAACATCTGAGTTTTTCATGTAAAGTTACAACTTTATAACCCGCCTCCATAGGCGAGGGGAATATTTTCTTTGCCCAGATTTGGCCCTAATCCTCTAATGCCGTTGCCAAATGAGTGTGAATGGAATTAAATGTCAGTGTACACATAAATAAAAGCTACTACAGAGTACAGTTCACAAATAGCACACGCAAAGAGATGAGAGCAGCTGCGACACACAAAGCTCGCCCAAAGCACACACTTACATCCAGGGAGGGTTCAGGCATATCCTGGGCTCCCTGACCCATCTGGCCATCTGAGGAGGGGTTAAAGTTCAGATCGCTGTGGGGGTGACTGTTCTGCCCAGGCTGCTGAGGCTGCTGCTGCTGAGGCTGCGACTGGCGAGGCGGCTGCGATGATTGGCCACTGTGATGCAAGGGCGGCCCTGATTGGCCACTGTGATGCAAAGGCGGCCCTGTTTGGCTACCGGGGTGAGGAGATGCATGCAAGCTCTGCTGCATGGAATTATGGGACTGATCGGGATGGGATATCTGGAGGTGCAAGAGGGAGAGAGAGAGAAAGTGGGAGTAAAGAGGAGAGTGATGAGGGAGGAAGAGGAGGAGGAGGCATGAAGGGGAGAGAGGAAAAGTGAAATGAGTCCCAGCGTGAATAACATGGACCAGGCTTTAAGTGGAAGCTGTGAGCAGGAGACGAGTACAGCTGCAACATTATACGGTGACATGAGCATGTGAGCATGACTGAGCACACATGCTGACTACAGGGACACACTGCACCTCCATCACACTCTAATCAGACTACTGAGTACCACACAGGGCTGGGTGACACACACAAAAACATTACCCTGATAAAAGTTATGAGTCAGCTGAGCTCAGAAATGGTCACAATAAATGTCAGTTCATTATTCTTTTCAAAGGTTTGTGGTTGTAAGAAGTGATGCACAGTTTACTGTTTATATTCACGGACCATGATCGGGCGGTCCTGGTTCCCAAACTTTTATCGTTAAAGACCCCAGAAGAGAAACGTGGAGTCTCCTTGGGAACCAAACTTTGAAAAATTCATTTTTAAATGCTTGAACAGCTTCACTTTTTACTGAAAATGAACCAACTTAAAGAATTTTTATGTCTGTAAATGTGAAAGATGAAATCAATAAAGAGTGAACGTACTGTAGTTGGTTGATTATGGTTTACAAATAAACAAATGAACATTAAAAAATCACAATTAATAAAATAAATAATCAAGAAATTTACTAAAAATTAACAAAATAATAAACAAATGACTATACAGTAAAAAGGTACCACAGCCCATTTCAGGAGAGACCGTTGTTACAAAAACACAGAATGGGTTGTGGGTGGATAAATCCATAAATGATGAGGAAAATGCTGATAAAAACATATTGTGAAAGTAATTTTTCCATGAAGTTCATCAGAAAAGCATTTGATCAAATCAGTCAAAGCTTTTTAGCAGGTGATGACGGCACAGTTTTGTTTTGGGTTTTTTTTGCATTAAGAGGTGAAAAGTAATTGAGAAACAATACTTTGGCTGTGCATGTAAAGACCATGAAAATGTTCAATATTTTCAGTAGACCTGGGGGGTCAAACTTAATTTAGTTCAGGGGCCACATACAGCCCAATGTGATCTCAAGTGGGCCGGACCAGAAAAATAATAGCATAACAGCATATAAACAATGACAACTCCAAGTTTTTCTCTTTGTTTTAGTTTAAAAAAAATTACAAACTAAAGATGTAAAAACCCTGAAAAAACTAAAATTTCCTTCACCAAGTGCAATTTTAACAATATTATGCCTCAACTTATCATTTATACATACAAATATGCATTATGAATCAGATCTACAAAGGCACAAAACATTTAGTAACAGGCAGGATATTGTTAAAATTACACTTAAATTTCTTTAGATATTTCAGGTTGTTCATATTTCTTCAGGTTATTCACATTTCATTGTTAAAGGATAGTTCACTGTAAACATTTTCATAATTTAATGTTATTTTTTTGCACTTAAACAAAGAGAAAAATGTGGAGTTGTCATAATTTATAGGCACAATGTAATGTTATTTTTTTCTACATTAAACCTAAAAGAAAAATTGGAGTCATTATTTATAGGTCATTATACTATTATTTTACTTCAGATCATAGTGGGCTGAATGTGGAACCTGAACTAAAACCAGTAAAAGATGGGAAAGACATAATAACAGGCAATGAGACAAAAAAAGACACTACAATTATAGACGAATTATTGTTTTATCACCCAGCCCTATCATGGAACATTGTAAAAAAAATTCCCAGGGTGCAGGTTTGTTGAAACTATGGAGATTAATATGTTACCAGATTAATATAGTTTTGGTTTTATCCTTAAAATGAGAACAAACATAATTCAATGACTACATTTGAATTCACACTATCATTAACACTGGGAGGAGCCTGTACTCACAGCGTCGTTCATGCTGTGGCTGAGGGGCTTGTCCTGGGGTAGAAGACCACCGGGTGCATCTGGGGGGTGGGAGAGCTGGGGGCCGTGCATGAAGTCGTTCAAAGGGGGCCCTCCTCCCCCTCCTCCTACACCACCGGATGGATTACCGTGGGGGAAGTCGAAGTTCCCCTGTCCATGGTAACTGTTGCCTTCAAGGATGAAAAACAAAACTTTGTCAAAAACTCGCAGCAACTTACTCAAGTGTGTTTATTATACTTCTGCAAAACTTTATCTTTTGGAAGAAGTTACATAACGGGTGCATACTTTTACACTTTTTCACAGTGTTAAGGCTCATTTATGCTCTACGTTAAAGACACAGATAGATACGGACAGAGCATTCTGTCTGTCCTCCGTGTACATTACGTGTGTATTTCTGCCCATTTCCTGGGAGCTTACAGATGCGTACCCAGACAGAGTATGTAGAGCAGTACCACCAGGAACTGTAGAGGCAGTGTTGAGATTTGAAGAGAATAATTTTTTAAAAATAGCAGAACTTTTCTAAGGGTACTGTTTGAGTTAGTGAAAAGCTACCGACAAATTAATAACAACTACCCCTATCAATATCAACTTTAGTATCCACAATAGTAACATCTCCTCTGTCCTCACCATGTTTGTTATTACTGACTTTCTTTACTTTTATGGTATTCGGCCTGTATGTTAATTAAGAGCGGCGCCCTCTGGTGGATTGATTGAGAAACACTCATTCTAACACAATGGATGCATCTGAGTATGAAGGCAGTGACTCTTGACAACTTTAGTAACAGACGTACATATTTACACTACCAGTCAAAAGTTTGGACTCACCTGGTTTTTCTTTATTTTCATGACTATTTACATTGTAGATTCTCACTGAAGGCATCAAAACTATGAATGTACACATATGGAATTATCTAGTTAAAAAAAGTGTGACATAACTCAAAGCGTGTTTTATATTTTTGATTCTTCAAAATAGACACATTTTGCTTTTATTACTGTTTTACACATTCTTTGGCTTTCTCTCGATGAGCTTCATAAGGTAGTCACCTGAAATGTTTTCCAAAAGTCTTGAAGGAGTTCCCAGTGATGCTGAGCACTTGTTGACCATCAGCGGTCCATCTCATGCCATTTAAATAAGAAGGTGAGTCCAAACTTTTAACTGGTAGTGTACGTACATAAAGCGAGCATAAATGAGCCTTAATACAACATTGATCAAGCCAACGAGCTGACAATATTTTAAAAGAGACTCAGCAGTGAAGTCTCCTTTGGCCTGTTTCTGTTTCATGCATCAGAGAATCATCAGTAGCTCCTCCTCTCCACCCTCCGCCATCTCACAAATGAGCCCAGATGATCCTGGGTCGTCTCAGTTACCTGCTCCTGGGTACTCGCCCCCATTGCCGCTGCCATGTTGACCAGGGTGAGGCGGGTACGGGCTGGGTCCTGGTCCGGGGCCATGGCCGGGACCCGGTCCTGGTCCTAGCTGGGCGATCATCTCCATCACATTGGGCATAGTCATCTGACTGGGGCTCATGGTCTTGAAGCGCTTGGCCAGTGGTCCATCGGGGTCTTCTTTGATGTGTAACTCAGACTTAATGGGAACCGGTCTCCAGCTACACGTGGGGTCGATAGTGACCTCCTCGAACTCTGAACTGTTATAAAGAAAACACAGTGTGACTTTGATCTCACAACAAAACAGCAATGTGTGCAGATAGGAGACGGACAGAGGAACTTACTTCTGAATGGCATTAAGGATTCCCCACATATACTGGTCCACCTCCAGACCTTCTAATAATGCTGTTTTACTAAGAGGAGAAAGAAACAAAGTGTCATCCATTATGTTTATCACATTATTTCTCCTTAACTTAACAAAAAAAAAGACTTTTGACTCACTTGCATACAGGACATCGCCATGTCCCCCTCTCACAGTTAAGCTGTAGGTATGACTCCAGATCGAAACACTGCACAGAGAAACAACACAAACGTTCAGTGGAGAAACCAAACTTAAACTCACATTTATGTCATTTAATAGCATGTAATGCAATTTCTGCTACTAGGGGTTCTCAACCAAAACTATAACAAAATATAGTAGCATTAGATGACGCTATTAAGAAACACGGAATTGTGAGTGTCTGACGTGAGTCAAGCTGATATGAGTGTTCACAGATGAGCTTATGTAGCAGACTTTAATTCACATTACACTTATGTTGTGTCATTCTAAGAAAATAAACAATGTTAAACACCAAATGTAAGTGATATGATGCCATTAACATGTGACCAGATGACGCTGCTGTCTGAATTCAAACATTTTAGAAATGTGATATATATAATGTATAAAAGCAAACAAAGTATTAAATAATCTTATTTAAGTGATGACAGGAGGCAGGGTTCATCCGTTGTGTTATATTAAAGGTTTGTTTCAGAAGTTTGTATGAATGAATTTGTGCTCATTCAAACAGACTGCAATTAGGTCTTATCAAACATATTTTATTTCTTTTTTTTCTCTTCCCTAAAGGGGGAATTTGTAATAACAAAATCAAAATAACATGAATACTGGAGTGAACACATTGTAATTTTAAACCTTATTATACAAGAATTGAACAATTAGTGGGTCTCAGACAACAGACCTAGTGTTTTTTGGGGTTTTTTTTGGATATTTTGACATGAAAATGTTGGATACTATGACTGGGGGATTGGATTTGAACAAACCTGGACATGTTTGCAGTCATGCCCTCGTGCTGGTAGCTGGATGCGTCTGAAGGTAATGGGACATTTCAATGACACTTTGATCGCTGTCTGCTCCACGCCGTCCTCCCCATTCAGAGTTGTGTTGCCTGCCGACGCTGCTACGCTGCTGAAATTCCTCTTAACTGTAAAGAGAAGAGGCATCAGATGAAGCCTTTGAGAGCACTACGAACTAGTTTATCACCTGCAGGTGTCTGTGAAATATTTCAAAGCAGACTATGAAGAGAAACAGATGCAGCCTTGTGTAATTAAGACACACATATGAACATTAACCGCCCTAAGAGACAAAACAAGCCTTACTTTTGGTGATGCAGTGCTCTGCAGGCAGGAGCCTCTTCTTCAGGAGCCCCTGGAGGACGGATCGCACAGATGGCCTGTGGACCAGCTGCAGCACGAACAGGTGGGACTGCACAACACAAAAAATAAATTAAAAAAATGAGAGTCTGTTTTGCTGTAAATCATCTGTGTTAAAATGATTACAGTTCAGACTTTAGTAAAAGTGCAGTACTCACACAACAGCAGGCAGTGACAGTAATCTGGATGGTGTTTCTCCCAGGTTGGCAGACGTGTTTGAGGTGCAGGGGTTTGTGGGAGGTTTTGTTGTCCCCCCTCTCGATGGTGAGCGGCGTGGCGTTGACGCTGACCTGCACCGAGGCGGGCCAGTTGGTGTTCATCTGTCTGTCCTCGTGGTGGTAGCACTTAAACTGCAGCTCCAAGTCTGACCTAAAAAACACAAAAGGCAGCGTTTGGTTGTCATTTCCCCAAAACACAACGTAAACAGAGCTTAAAACATACGAGCAGAGCAGGGGTGTCAAACTCATTTTATTTCAGGGGCCACATTCAGCCCAGTATGATCTGAAGTGGACCGAACCAGTAAAATAATAACAGTGAAAAAAGTAAAATTACATAATGAAAATGTTTACATCTACAACCCTCTGGAACTCCCTGCCCCTTCACATCAGGAACTCTGACACACTCACTGCATTCAAAAGCCAACTCAAATCTCACCTCTTCAGATCATCATACTCACTGACCATCATCACTGACTGCCTGTTCCACCTCATCCATCCTCATCTACCTTCTCTCATGTGCTTTCTTTTTTGTATCTGTCTCTACCTGTTTGCTTGAGTATTTGTTCTTTGTTTGCCCTTTTGTATTAACTCTGTATCTGTTTTACTCATTTGTGTGTTCGTACCTTGGCTGCTTATTGTAAAGCATCATTGAGTACTTAAAGTGCTATATAAAACCAATGTATTATTATTATTATTATTATTATTATTATTGTTATTATAGTTTCCTTAAAAATGTGGATTAATGTGGACAATCTGAAACATCTTAAAAATAATTGCAATTTTAACAATATTATGCGTGTTACTCCATAAAATATTTAGTAACACGCAGAATATTGTTAAAATTGCACTTATTTCTCTTAAGACATTTCAGTTGTTTATATTTGTTGAAACAAAGAAAAAACAGTTGGAGTTGTCATTATTTATAGGTCATTATGATAGTATTTTACAGGTCTGGTCCACTGGAGATCATATTGTTCTGTATGTGGAAGCTGAACTAAAATTACTTTGACATCCATAACTGTTAATGTCTTCAGTGTAATTTTTGCATTTCACACATTCATCCCACGGGCCAGATTGGACCCTTTGGTGGGCTGGTTTTGGCCCACGGGCCGTATGTTCGACACCTGTGCAGTACAGGGTATGTCCATATGAGGGCTTGTGCAATGTCTGACCTCCACATGAGGGTCTGATGGACGGAGGGTCGAAGGTGGAAGACGTGGTTACTGACAGCCAGGTTGTGCTCCAGGCGGAATGGCTCCAACACCACTCCATCCCTGACTGGGAATGTCAGTCGCAGCTCCTCATTAGGGTTACCTGGAAGAGAAGAGAAGAGAAGAGAAGAGGAGAGGAGAGGAGAGGAGAGGAGGGGAGGGGAGGGGAGGGGAGGGGAGAGAAGAGAAGAGAAGAGGAATTTACTGATCCCCAAGGGAGAAATTCAAATGTACAGCACCACAGGACAATAACTATCAAATACAATAAAAAAAAAAGATTAAAAAAAATGTTAATGTGACTGAAAGTGACAAAAACTAATACTACTATTGCTATTATTATTATTATTATTAATAATAATAATAATAATAATAATAATAATAACTAGAAAAGCACTCGGAGAGCGCAGACCTCCACCAAGCGCAAAAATTCCCCACATAATCGGTGATACAAATCCTACATTTATTTTTTAAAATAAAATCCGCCTTCTGGATCAGAGCCGGATCAGAGCCGGATCAGCCTTTGAAATGTGATAGAGGACCCCATTGTCAATTCCTGAGTTAAATTTCATGAGTTTTGGTCAATAATTAAGCGAGATATTGGGAAACGAAAATTTTGGCCCCATTTACCACACTGTTAACGAAAATTTCAAAGTGATCCAGAATCCAGGATTTCTTCCGGATCACCCCCAAAAGTTAATCATTTCTTCCTTATCCCATTTCCAACAAACCCTGAAAATTTCATCAAAATCTGTCCATAACTTTTTGAGTTATGTTGCACACTAACGGACAGACAAACAAACAGACAGACAAACAAACCCTGGCAAAAACATAACCTCCTTGGCGGAGGTAATAATAATAATAATAATAATGAGTGTGCAGAAATGAAGAAGAGACTGTGAAATACATTAAGCTCCCAATGTTAGAAACCAAATAAGGGCAAAAGAGAAAAAAAAAAAAAAAAAAAAGCACATGCTAAAATCTAACAGGCCTTCATCATGAGTTCCACAGCTGCTGAGTTACTCACTTGGAGGGGGCGGAAGCGCTGTCATATTTGGTTTCATGTCAGGTGGGAATGGGGGCTTGACATCCTGGTTTGGCGACAGGTATGGAGGTATACTGCTTCCTGGAGTCATCGGGGGCGTGGGGTTACCAGGGACGGGGGAGTGGGGGTAGTTACCAGGCCTGGGAGGCTGTAGAGAACACAAAAGTCCAATGATCAGCACATCTGGATAAAACATCCACACATGACCCAGTTTGAAACCAGTTCCTCATCGTGAACAAGGTCAGCCAAAGAACCAGCTCCAGTCTCCACCAGGAAAACTGCACCTGGACCTGCACCGACACTTGGCAGGTCTAAAGCTAGGAGCTGCTTACATCAGGGGTTGGAGGGTGGGATTCAGTTAGAGTTACTATGTAGTGTCCAGTCAGCTTAATCCACAGAAGAAAAATAGGACCAATGGCCCTGTGTCTCACCAGCATGTTCTACCAAGCACCAATAACAACCTGAATGTGTGAGTTTGTCAGGTTCTGCCCCTGTTTTAGAGTCCTGTGGTCTTCATACAGGATATCAATCTCCCAATAGAAGTGGGCGGGACTTTCACTAGAGGAGAACTCAACTAATTAAACGAAAGTCCATAAATGAGTTCCTATCAGTGCTCAATAGTAACTATATTGATATCTCTAACCATTTCCATGTTATAAATCATCAAAATATGGTCCATTATATTATTATAAGTAAAGACAAATTTAAAATATTTCAAAAATTCATCCAAAATTCAAAAATCAAAATTTCTCAAAACCGTGAACAAACTTTATAGACACTGTCTACATATAAGCTACATAGAAGCTACATATAAAATTTGAAATTAATCCGACCAGTAGACGATGTTTGAAGAAACTGCTAACGAAGACGACAACAAAGACGCAGATAAAGACGAAGATAATGCCAGACACAGCGGCCTCACAATAGGTCATAGTAGAAACACAAGTGTTCATACTAAAGGGAATCAAAAACTTACCCCAGTGCCTTGGCCATAAGAGTATCCACCTCCAGAGAAATTTGTGTTCTGACCGTTAAAGGGCTCAGGCTGTGAAGGAAACACAGACACAGAATGATTTTTTTCTTTTTTACACTTCTCTCTGGGTTACTTCAAAACCAGGCAGGATTCTGAGATAGTGCTATAAATGTATAATGTATAACCTTCAACTTTAAGTTAGTGTCTACAATAAATAATAGTTAAAGGCTGGTGTATTTTTGGAAGAGTTAGGAGCAGACCTTGTAGTACTGGCCCATTGGAACACCAGGGGGGTACTGGCCCTGGCCCTGCTGCCCTGGCATCCTCTGACCGGGGTAGTTAGGAGACGGCAGGGGCCTAGAGGTGTTGGATGGAGGGTACTGTCCCTGCTGAGGTGGGAACTGACTGTTAGGCCCATACTGCTGACCGCCATAACTCCCCTGGAAGAGTCAGAGAATGCTGAATCAGTTACTTGCAGTGAAACATGGCACAAATATACCGATATTTACACTTCAGAGGTTTCCACTCACATCCCCTGGATACGGCCTCTTCATCCCCTGCATGGGCATGCCCTGTCGAGGTCCTCCAGGATACCCCTGCTGAGGCATTCTTTGGCCGTGCGCTCCAAAAGGCCCCATGCCCGGCGTTCGAGCCTGGTTCATGCCCATCGGAGGCCCACTCATGTTGGGATTGGTCATGCCTGATCCCATGCTGGCTGGATTCATGCCTCCAGGGGGGGCTCTAGGGCCTGGCTGGTTCATGAATTGGCTGTTGTAGGCTTGAGTGGGGCCCATTTGGAACGAAGAACACATCTGGAAGCAAAATGCAGGGTTTCAGACTTAAACACAGTTATCCGGGGTCTCTAGGGGTTGGAGGATGTTTTTCTGTGCGTGTCTGCTTTGTGTAGCCTGATGTGGTAATTAGATGTAGCTGTAAGTGTGTGTTGGCAGGTGTGTTCTCGTACTGTACCTGTCCATACTGATTCATATCTTTATTCTGGGTCTCCTGCAGCGCTGCCACGGTGGCGGTCGCTGTGGCTGTTGCTGTAGCGGCGGCGGCGGCGACAGCAGCAGCTGCGGCGGCAGCGGCCGGTTGAGTGAAGTCACCAGGAGGTCGTGTGTGGGACGTCATTCCCATACCTCCTGGAGCAGTGTTTGGACCTCCAGAATAACTGCAGAAAATACACAATTCCAGCTTTAATCATATTTCAAGGCTTATCTTATGTTTTTGTTTTTTTTTTAACAGTTGTACATGTGCCGTCACTGTACCTCCCACTATATCCCCCAGGGCCTCCTGGGTAGCCGGGCCTGCCGTACATGCCCTGCTGCATGTACGGTTGGTTGGAGCCTCCTTTGTTTGGAAACTGCTGCTGCTGAGCACTGAACTGAGGAGAGTTGAGTCCTGCTCCGCTGGCGGACATACCCGACGCCATAGGGTTACCCCCTGGATTCATGGGATTGTTGCTGTTAGCCATTGGGTTCCCCAGCACCTGGAAATAACAATACGGCACAATTTGTACATTATTACCTTGAAACAAAAGGGAAAGTTACAAGAACACAAAGGAGGATGAATTTCTGTGATGTGTTCATGTAATTTTCAGCTTATCTTACTTTATTATTATCACATTATTATACTATTAATGTCATTCTAGTACCAGTTTATCCTATTCTACTGAAATTAATGAAGGAAACAGTCATAGTGGAGTAACAAACCAGTAACTAAAGCAGTAATGCAACTGCAATTCCCATGGAAAAAACAAAGTTATAACCACACTAAACCTTTATTATTAACACAACCACTGTGTTCTTCCATATGTTAAAGTGATAGAAGCCTTTTATTGTGAAAAGGTTATGATCTGTTAGTAAAAATTTTGCCTCCATATTTATATTGCAGTCTTTACATGCATTTTTCCTTTTTTAACATTATGTTCTTTTTCAACTCATACCAAATTATACCTCTGTTAATATAAAGGTATTGTGTGGTTATTACTTTGATATTTCATGGTAATTGCAATTGCTTTACTGCTTAATTATCAGTGTAGGACTCCGCTATCACCATTTCATTCATTTATGACAATAGAATAGAATGGGATTTGTGTAGTTACATTTGTTCAATGTGAGATGGATCACACATTAAATAAAGAAATAAACTGCATAATGTGAAGTGTCACCTAGTTCCCATTTTAAAAGAAGCCACCTAGAAATAACAAAGCATGTAATATAGAAATGTAATATTCAGAGAGCAGTATTCCACATCAGATACACATGACAATCTCACCTGACTCTGTGTAGTATTGGTGACACCCCACACTGTTGTAACCACAGACAGGGACCCGGGGGGCTGGTTGGCGTTCTGTTGCCAGGGTACGGAGTCGTAGGGAAAAGATCCATCACTGGGAAATGGAGAAATACATAAACATGTGCCTAGTGTCACTGAAAATTCCAAATGACCAGCAGAAAATGCCAACAAATAGCCAGAAGAGCTGTGCATTCATCCAAAAAATGTGAATAATTTGGGAATTCTTCTTGCCAAAATGTTAGTCAATTTAACATGTTTGGCATTATATTTCAAAACATATTTAGAGCCAAAAAAAAAAAACGCTAAAAACCGCTAGAGTGAAATAGAAAAAAAAAACAAACCCTAAACTCCAAATTGCTGGATGAGAAGCGAATGATGGATATGTTTAAGTTATATCGATGTGAACTGACGGAAAATCAGTGCATATGGAATGGCTAGTTAAAGTGGAATGTTTAGCATTCAGATTGAAAACAAATAAAATGGGGAAACATGAGAATCTGTTGCATATAATAAACAAGTTCAGCCATCATGGGGACAGGCAAAAAGCCAGTGGAGCGGGGAAGGAGCTGCTGTTTTTGGACAACGGTTTGTTTTCGTTCAGAGGTTAGCTCTTGGAATGAACGCTGTGTTCAATATTTCCTTATAAAATCTCAACGATATCCCATGATCCTCAGCAGAAGCAAACAGCACACTTGGCTGCAAACTCTTTCTGCTGGAGAGGGAGAGACCGAGGGAGAGCAGAAGCACAGAATGTTCTCCAAAACATTACTTCACTGCTCTATTCGCTGTCGGTTTGTCCCTCCACCCCAAATGATCCCAGCCCCTCCCAAACTCAGCCCCACTCTTATCCTAACAATGGAAATCCTCTGTGTCATGTTTCTATTACATAACAATGGAATAGTACATAACATCTTAATAGTAGCTGACACACTATTGCACTCAGTCTCTCCAAAACACTCAAGTTTTCTCTGGCCAACTTCAGCTTTAATGATTCAGTCTGGTACACGACGGAGAATGTGTCATCAAATATCCAGTTATTGATCAAAATACTTCCAGGAAGCCAAGGAAGTCAATGCTCAGAACTAAAAGGTCATTTAGATTGACAGTAGATTGGTTACTATTTCCAATTTGTATTAGTTTTTCAGCTATTTTTTCACTTCAGTCACGTTTTAGTTCTACAAGGACATGAGTAGATTTAATAAATGTAGGAACTGACTCTTTTTAGTTCAGTTTTTCAGGAGAAAACCTTGATTTGCAGAAGCTGAAAAAGTAGGATAAAAATGTTTATTTGAAAAACAAATTTTATTCAATATCCTACATTATGCAAAGCCATTTTATACCTGTCACCATTAATTAAGGGAAAAGGAAAATTAAGCGAATTATTTTTATTTAGTTTCTGTGCTTTTGAAAACAACTATTACAGTTTTTGTTAATTAATTAAATTAAATTATTTTACAGTTAGTTTTAGCATTAGTTTCTATTAACTATCTTTTACACAACTACAACCAATAGGAGTGTAGTATTTGATTGTTGTTTTACAGTATTAAATAGTATTACTTTAACGCTTTACAGGGCATTCATAGAAATACTCTGTAATTCATGTTTTCAACCTTAGTGTGTTATTGGAGGACATAACAAGACTTTATTACTGTTGTGAAATTTTTCAACATTTATTTTATTATTATGTAGAAAATCAAGGTCAATGAAGTTACCATATTTGGTTCTTTGCCTGTAAGCAGCAAAAAAAAAAAAAAAAAAAAAAAAATCCAAGAAGTATATATAAAAAATACAAGAAAAACACATGTAAGGTGAAAGGAACATGTATTTTAGAACATTAGAACATCACTGTCAGAACATTCCAAAGTGCTGATCCAGACACCTGTCCACATCCACATTCTCCCTTTGAACATCATCCCTTACATTAGTACCATTACTTCACGGTACCAAACAAAGCAGGTACACTCACTGTTCATGCAGAGGTGGACCTTACGGACCCTGTAGACCACACTGGACCTGAGACTGTTGCCTCACTGTAACTGTGGCTGTCAGTGTCTTGTAATGAGTGTAGAAATGACCAAAAATAGTCACTTGTCCAATAAAGGGTTAACTAAAAACTCTAACAAATGTTTTGCAGCTGTAGCAAACTCAAGCCTGCACTAATACATTGCAGTCTACTTTTTTTGCCTTCAAAGTCTCATTTTCACTCTTTTACTTATAGAAAAAAGTTATTTTACTCGACATTTAAGACCACCTTGAAATGAAAAGAGAACTGGTTCATTGAAGTGAAAGGAGACGTCCTGGAGAGTCCCCACTGACCTGTGTGTAAGGCTGGGCTTCATGCTGTTCATGCTGGGCTGCATGGGAACTTTCCCCTGCGGTTCGTTCTGCCTGTTCTTCTGGTGACGCAGCAGGAGGAGACGACCCAGCTCCTCGCACCACGACGACAGCAGGGCTGCAAGGCGAACACAAACACACACACATATATGCACACATGTTACACCAGAACAGCATGGACTTATAGCAGCCTGTGTGTTTGTGCATGGTTAAGGTTCTGTACGTAAATTAACACGCACACACACAAAAACCTGCAGTAAATAGTGTTAGCCTGTCAGGTGTCTCAACAATGCAGTAACATTCAGGATGAGAATATTCTAAAATCCTCCAGGGGGCAGCCTAAGTCAATAAACCTTCATTGATAACTGCCTGTGTTGATTTCACATCTGCTACATCAGCCCATCTCTACCTGCAGTGTGAAATACAGACTGAAATCTATCTACAGCACAAAGGACCTCCCAGTTTTTTCTTCCTGAGAGGGAAAAGCTGAAATGGAGCGTGTGAAGCATACAGAGTCGGAGCGATAAGGGGAGCTGATCTAATCTGTATAGGAAGGAAGGAACCACTGTGACATCTTCAAATGCTGCCACTTTCTTCAGTTCACGACAAACAGCCTATTCTTCGATTGTGTTCTGCGAGTCCTCTCCCGTCTCGAAGGACTCATCACGCTTTTTTAACCCTCTCATTTTCTTAATAAAAACAAGACAGCAGACGTATCACATGCAGGAGATGCTTTTTCCTCGGGCTATCGGTGACCTAATTTTTTTACGTTTTCTCCAAATGCCAATCAAATTGATCAGAGCTGTATTGTGATTTGAGAACCTCACACTTTTGTTTATTAAAGAACACTGCCGAGTCAAACTTTAAAGTTAAGAAATATCAGAGGGCTTAGGCTTTGGGACTAAAATAAATAATTGCAGATGATATTATTAGCAGTGGAGACTCATCTACAAGTATTCGACTAAGTTTGCGTCTATTATATGGTGTGTGACATTGTTATCATTATGGAACGAGCATTTAATGAGAAGTTCATAAGTTGATTATGAAGGAAAAACGCTAGATTGATGAAACTTAGTATCTGGAAAACTCATTTTACTCTTGAAGCAGGTCAGTGGCTAATACACAACATTACATTTTGTTGGTAGCTAGTGTTGTTGCATGCTTGTATGGTTTCCACATGTAGTATTTGCACAAAAAAAATTAGCTGGAGACAAATATTGAAATATTGAAGAGATGACAAGGCCAAATCTGCTCCAGATATGTACTTTTTTTTTTTTTTTTTTAAATAAAAGATAAAAACTTCTGTATGAATAGGATTCAGGCTCTGCTGTTCTATTGGAACAAGTGTGTGAATCTCAATAACAAGGGCATCACAGCCAACCTATGACCTATTCAGTCCACACTTGTATTTATCTACAATTACAAATATAGTTATAATTAATATTAACCAAAAAATCATATATTATTGTGTTTCTGTGCATTGAACCATGGCTACAAGTACTTTAGGCGGTAATGGTAAATGTTTTTACAAAGACAAATGAGACTATGGTTAAAAAAAAAAAAAAAAAAAGACAGAAGTAATGGTATTTGAATAAGAAAGGAAAGAACACCACAGCAGAGCAGTGGTAACTTTTTCATTTTGAGGGTGGAGAGAGCCAAGCCTCCTAGTTAAAGAGGAATTATTCCACCCTGCCATTACAGAGAGCTTATCTCCACACTAAATCACCACCTCCACACCGAGGGACTGTCTCTTCAACTGGCAACCCACCATTTAGACCTAAACATCAGCTCTGAGCACGAATGATGGAGTCGCTGTGAGGGAGACAGAAGGAGAGAGAGGGTCGGAGGAGAAAAGGAGGGATGGAGTGACTTATCATATCAACGTGGCTCCGAGCCACTGAATTTAACAAGCTGCCGAGGCCACAAGTCATTCATGATAGAGTCTGGGTCTGCTCTGGGCTTTGCGCATATTTAGCAAGTTTACAGTTTACATGACCTGGTGTTTACCTCCCAGTCCCCTGTGTTAAAACCTCTGCCAACAGTATCACACATCTGTAACTGCATCTGTTCTATCACTAAATCTGCACCAAAGTCCTTCACACATTCGCAGCCACAGCCATTTCTCTATTTTGTGTTCGTACTTTTATGTCAAAGGTCTTGAAAAACCTGGTATCAACTGGGAAGAAAAAAAAAGTGAAGCAGTCTCTTTCCATGCAACAATCGAGTTTAGACAAGCCTGAATCAAGATGTGATGACATTTGAGGCCAGTGTCAATCAACTGTGCTCAGCCGGCCCACAAAGCCCTGAAGAAACACACTACCTGAAAAGCATGGACTGTAAAACAAGAAATGGACATAGCCACTGGGACATCTCACATCGGTTTGTGAACAACTGTTTTGAAGCCTCGAGTTTGTGTTTTGGTGGTCAGAAGTGATCATGTTTGAATCAGAGGCTGGAGCTGGAACAGGCTAATAGGGTCAAACTAACACTATCGCTAACTTACTGAAAACACTGAGCAAACGGCAAACTAGGAAATATACAACACCACCAAGTCATTTCAGCTGGTTACTAAATATTAACCCATTCATTTGTATCTAATAATAGTGGTGCTCATGCTGCAAAATGTATCAACACACAAATTAGGAGGATATCTGACTAACCATATAATGCTAATCCAAAATAATCTAATGTAGCTATACTGACAGACTGGGTGTTGGAATTAAATACACATAAACTCTGTTAAACATTTGTGTAAAAGTCAACATGACACACATCAAAGCCTGTTATTAGCTTTAAAATGTTATTAAAGGAGCAATAACTTACAAGGGAACAACCGACACAATGGCCCCTAGGAAAAATGACTTCCAGAGAAGTTCCTTTGCAACCAACATTTTATGCAGCCAACGACAACTGAACATATTTCTACAATGGCGTCAGCGTAAAGCTGAGTGTTTCAGTGTTCAACACTTGAAGATTAGTAATAAATATTCTGTGTAATTAAGAAATACATGTACATAATGTAGAAAATCTAATATTCAAGGCTTTTAGAGAAAAAACAAGACTATGAAAAATAAAATTAAGAGTAGTTTTACCTTCATTACAACCCTGGTTCCATGAATCTCACGTATTTTAGGTTCAAGCATGTGTTGTCTACATGAACAAACCACCTGTTAACTGTTGAAGACAAGCTAAGGTCAACTACTTAAAGGCTTTGAGTTAACCTTACACGGTCTAACTTCAACTACAAGGTTTCCACGAGCACAGAAAAGGCATCTTGCTTCAAGATATAAAGGCATTCGGGATTGTAAGAAGGTTGTAGAAAGAAAGAAAATACAATATATGAGTTATGTGTCTGATCTGTGCTCACAACTGTTTTAAACATCATGAAATAATGATAAGTCGAGTTCGGGATGAGCAAAATCTGCAAAAGGCCAGATCAAAGCTGTGGTAAATGGTACTACTAATGCTTAAACTAACACTGAGTGGGGTGAACATGTGGTGGTGGATGCAGTATGAATGTTAAATGGTCAGCATAGCTTATCTTTGATCAAACCTGATTTCTGGAGGATAAAGGAGAAGCCCTGCTGAACATTAGCGATAAATGGTAGAGTCCAGCTACATAACATTGGATATGAACGTTGCCCAAAGGCACCCTCTTCAAGACTGAGGGATTGTACTGATTAATAAGTCGGCTGCGTCGGTTGTAAAAACGGTAACTATTTTGTAGTTTGCAGCAGTGGGCGACTCCAGACTGAACCGACACAGTTCGAGGGCTCTGTCTAATGTTGGGTCTCAATAGTCAGATCTCTCCCTAATAACCAGTCACGTCTCTCCACTACCAGTGGCGAGAGCAGAACGTAAGCTGATTTTTCAGGAAACTCTCCTGAACCTTCGCTTAGCTCCATTTCTAAGAAGCTACAGGTTTTAATTGAGTAATGCCCTGAAACATATGTGCCGTCCTCACCCAGGCTGTATTTAATGCTGTATGGCTGACTGATAGCAGAAGCCCTGGCTCGTTCTCACCTCCCCTCAACCCCTTTGGGAGCAGCAGGGAGGGAGGCTGAGCCCTGGTAACAGGCTGCAAGGCCCATTAACTAATGACAAAGTGTGTGTACAAGTCCTCTTTAACAAGGAAACCCCTATGCTAATTACTATGAACTCTGACAGTGTTGTGTGTATGTAAGCATCTGTGTGTGTCTGTGTGCGGTAAAAGCCTTCTGCTACACAACACATCATTTGCCAGTGAAATCAAGACAGACTGTGAACTATCTGAATGTAAGAGTTAAAATGTGTGCAACCCTACATAACCGAGTTAGATGTGTGATAGTGACCCCACTTAGTCGATAACTGTCTGACACATTTTAGTAGTGAGGCTGTTGCATGGACTGTATGTTCTGGGTGGGAAAAATGATGGAGAGAGCCACTCAGCTGAAAATCTGCTGTGTTGTGATGCAGTTACAGCCTCTTGAAGTGCAGATTCTAAATGACCACCACTAGGTACGGTTCTCAAGTGTGAATAACTGATAGTATAGTAAAACTGTATCATTTTAGTTTCTCAGTGCACTATTCAGATATTAAAAAGAAACACCAGAATGCACAAAGGACCTATTTTGGGGCCATTGTGTCTTAAATGCCACTCATGAAGGGATCATCCACATATTCAAATGTCAGTGTCACAACCATTTTTTTTTCTTTCCTTGCAACCACATAGTAATTATGACTCAATAAGGATCCTGGTGAATGTTCAGCAGAATCAGCAGAGTGTAATGTAGGGTTGAAAAATCCCCCTGACCAGTTCTGAGTGTGACGGCCTTTACACACCAAGTCAGGATTTTTTTTTTTTTTTTTGCGATTCTGATGTGTTTTTATTACTCTATATGTTGCAGAATTGTGCAATATGAGCGGTCAAATGGTGAAGATTGCTTTGTGTTGCTCTCAATACATACATTTACAGTTTAATAGACAAAGTGAGTGCTGGCTGATAAGCCTTTTGATGGATCCATAGCATTGAAACATGCAAGATATGGTGAATAGCTGTCGTGTAATTCACATTTTTCTGATAGTATTTTGTGATGGCTGAGCTGCCTCACTGCCGTATTTGTGCGTGTTGCCTTCTTACCATCTTGAGATTCTTTCCATATGTTTATAAAACTTGTCGTAGCCAATTTTCTAAAGAATTGAAGGGTAAAAATAGAAAATCAAACTTCCCCAATAAACACAATTGACGTAATGTGATCTTATTTTTTTAAGCATGTGACTACTTTGGCATTTCTTGACATTTTCATTGCTTCAGCTGATGCAGTTGCATAGTCGCTTCAAATTGGGGAATCACCATTTGCCAGAGGAGACCAGATTCATGTGATTTATTCAGATTAAAAACAGCCCAAAGCACACAGACATAGACTTTATGAATGAATAAAACAGAAAAGAAAATCCTTTTGCGTGAGAAACCCGAAACCAGTAAATGTTTGATAAATGAATACATGATGAGCTGATTAATTGCTGTAAAGCACATATTGAGGATCACTGTTGCTGCTTATTTTTCTTTTTCGGATAATACAGAGATGTTTTGTTTTTCCTGAACAGCAGCTACATTAAATGTAACCCTGAGATCTCTGTGTGTGTTTGCCTCAGTGTGATGTTGACAGTGACAGCTGCAGAGTGTCATCCTCGAGAATGAATTACAAAGTCAACAAGGTGAGATTGCACAAAACCGCTAAAACAGTTTGTATAATTTTCTGTGATCCCTGCTGTTATACATTGTCACAGCACTCCATAACACTTCCACAAACATGTTTATCTTGCTAAATTGAGCTATGGCTATACCCTCAGAGCCCACCTGTACCTGTATTTTGCCCTAAAACAACACATTTTACTAAGTGAGCCCTATAGTCACACCAGGCTTTCATTAAAATAAAAAAAGTGATACTGTGCATGCAGGTCCACTGTCGTTTTGGTGATAACAATAACAGACAAAAGAGAAGATACTACATGAAGGAATTACACTTTTTGAGCATGAACACTGCAGCACTAGACAAGGAAGCCTTTTGAGAAAATGTGTGGGATGATTAAAGAAAAAGAAGCAATTTATTATAGATATAATAGGCAGAGGTCTGTAAAACACTGGCAGGTAGGTCTGCACTGTGTGGGTACGGGATATTATGCAAAAAAACAAAAAACAAAAAACAAATGGAAGGCTATGAAACCCTGTGAAATAAAAGGAAAAAAAATCATGCTGTTGCAGAAGTGTAATGGAAGCCATTTAAGCAGTCAATGATATCCCCCATCCTGCCCCCTCTCCATTCAGCCAACTTCTTCCAGAGAAGAGCATATCAAATGGGCTTTAGTCTCAACAGCTTGGAGGCAGAACAGCTCAAACATGCCCTGCAGAGACAGCTCTGTGTCAGAAATCACACTCAACCAAAACCAGCTCTGTAACAACACTATTCACACCCCTTCCAAATATTCCAAATCTGAAACTAGTCTCCAAATATTTGGGACATCTTTTCATTAAATCTACTGGCAATTTTCCTTCATTGTTTTGTTGCACGATGCACTTTTTTTTTTTTTTTTTTTTTTTTGGCTGGTTTAGCAGAGTCTCCCAAACCACGATCTCTGGCAGTACACCAGAAGAGAGCGGAAAAGAGGGGGGAGAGGATGGATGGAAGGATGCTAGACGGAGGACAGGTGGAGATGGAGGGAGTGGGCAGATCCCCTCCTCCCCGGGATGCGTGTGGGTCACACAAGCCGAGAGATGCTGCAGCCCAGAAGGGAGGGTAGCTCTACCTGAGTCACTCTGACATCTCCTGCAGGTGCTGGTTTCTGTGGGGTTCAAATTGCACATTTTTAAACGTGGCAGAGTTATACGAGTCAGCATGAAAACCAAACATTGTGCAGTATAGACCTAAATAAGATGGTGCAAAATGTTGGATCTCATATAGGAAATGTAGAATTTCCATGTTGAAAGCTGCCACACACACAAATATACTTATATTTCCATAAATGTAATGTATTTACAAGAGTCCATTACAGTCTATTTTTTTTTTCAAACTGAGCAACGGTTCTGAAAGAGTACGTTTTTCATCATTGTCATTTATCACACAGTCACACAGGTCTGCTGTGTCTTTATGTAACACATTGAGTTAGGGTCACGACGATAAAAAAACAAGGACACCCACAATATTTTATCTAATTTAAGTTCAGCAAAAAACACTGACATCTTCCAAAATCTGCACATAATGAAGACAAACAAAACCAAAGGAACAGGACAAATAAAACAGACTTTAGCCAGAAATCAATGTCTGTATATTTTGTGCGTATATGTCAACTCTTCTACTTCATCATCAGTACAGGTGTGCGATGTGTAGATTTGATATGTCACTGTTTATGCCACTGACCAACTGTATGTGTGTGACTCATATCCTACGCTGGAAAAGGAAAGCTGAGGCTGGTGGATGTGCATTATCATATAAAAGAAACGGACATAGATAATGGTACCTACTGGGTGGTCGACTGCCGTTTAAAGGCCCAGAGTTTAGTATGTTCTGGAGCCAAGGAGTGACCTTAACCTCCTAAGACCCAGGAAAGTAAAACTATTTTTACATTAAATAATTTCTTTGCTTGGACACAGCATGATGCAACACTTTTTTCACATAGATTTTTTATCTTTTTATGGAATGTCCTTTGCAGTGGACAGTATTTTTCATTTTTTTTAGGTAAAACGGTGAAACTCTTGTCCCCTACAGAAGACAAAAGTGCATTGCTGGGTCTCAGGAGGATATATTTGTACAAGACGGTGGAGCTGGTGGGACAGAGTAAAGGCTGAAATTCGCTTTGCTAATGATAACTTACTGGAAACCCCAACCACGCTGCTAAATAAGCAATGCAATGCTGAACACCACCAAGTAAATTCAGCTCATTTCAGCTACTTACTAAATGTTAGCACGTACAGTTGTTTGATCGAGTAATGTCAGCTTTACATAAATTAGTATGCTGGTTGGTTTGATTTGCTGAATAGCTGAAGATAACTGACAATATTGACATTAAGCGATGCTAAACTTCAGTGACAACTACAGTAGAGCTATTCAATGAAAAGAGCTTTGCAGATGAGTGAACTGTCAGTCAAAGTCCTCATCACAGACATGACAGCGTTCTATTAGACGTCAGTTGTTATTAATGCTAATAATTTACACAATAATCACCAGCCTGAATCAAGCAATGAATGATGCCTGGAAAAAAAACAAAAAACGTATTGACACTGTATTTCTAGGAAGAAGTTGATTTTAAATGGGAAGTCAATGGAGGCCAGGGGTTTATTCAGGTGTCTGGTGGCTGTTTTTGCTGTTAAGTTACAAGTTACTGTGACTCTGACTTCAATTTCAAGCAGACATTGTTGCCCTTTGATCTGTATCAGCTGCTCTGAGTCACAGCACAAAGCTCAGGGTCACAACCTTTCAGATCTGTACCGGAGAACTGTCACAACGCTCACGATGTTCACATATCCGTAAATAATCCTATGTACTATACTGCATTCACTACATCCACATGAGTCACGCGTACTGTATAGAGTTGTGCAGTAAAAAGGCACAATTGCGCATACAAACTGACTAATATGACAGATAAAAGGAGAGAAACAAATGTAAATGTGGCAGTGTAAATCTGTGTCGATGAGTAAACAAACAGTCAGTTGCTGGGTGTGCTGAAGATGCGCTAATACAGTAAAGAATCTCACACGACAAGACAGAACACCAGCCAACATCAAGCTATGAATGAACTGTTCTTATCAGCCACGTGCAGATCCCCGCCACTGGAGGGGAACTGGTGAATATCACGAGCCTAATTATAACTAGACACGCTACTTTTTCACAACTTCCACAATATGTCTTTCATCTTATGTTGTTGTTCCTTCAATGAAGTCGTTAGGGTGAAAAACACATTTGAGAATTTGGAGATTTCCTGGGGCGACTGTTTCATAATATAGACAATGATTAAAAAGTGATGAAATTTCCTGCAGTGGCTTTATTACAGGTGAATTAGTTATGGAAGAAATCACAGTGGATTAATCACGGGTAGTAGTCGAAGACATGACAAGAGCACTGAGGTGTTAAGAAGGTTTTAACAAGTGTTTCCTACAACACCTCCTTCTACAATGCCTTAGGCGGCTTAGAGATTCACCTCTCTGATATCAGTTACCTTTATTAATTCTCAAACAGTAAAAACTCAGCTTGGCTACTTTGCTTTCGGTGGGGTGGGGTGATTCATGGAACAAAGCTGCAAAAACAAATGTAGGCACATGCAGTTCATCGTCAAATGTCATGAATGAGTCACTGAAGCAGTCTAAAGGGAAGTGAACTCTCAAGAGATCACAAAAACGTGCAAGTACGAGTAAGTCATAAAAACAAAGCGTTGGACTCAAAAAGAGGAAGGCCAAAAAATAAGGGGGGGGGGGAGTAGGACGCAGAAGGTTTCAGTGGTTTCTATCAGGCTAACAGGAAGTGCTGCTGAAACTCCACCAAAGATGGTTCCACGTTGTTTACAGAGAATAAAACTCAAGTGAGTGGAATCCATTCTTTAATACTGAAAACTACAAGCTCAATTAAAAGATCAAGGGTTCGTCACCCTTTACCCTCCCCCTCCCCCTCCCCTCTTTCACTCCTAATGAGTGGACAGACCGTCAGGATCTGGCTCCGAGCACAGGTCGACAACTTAAAAAAAGAATCCACAGTGGAAAAGTAGGTCATCTCTTCTCCTGACACAGAGGCACATCACACTCCCACGCATTGTTTCTTAAATGCAGTTTTCAAATGTGTGATCATTTCCAGCATCTCTGACAGTAATTTAACTTGAAGTGCATGTAAAATAGCCAGCTTTAAGATTTACTAAGTGGGAAAAGACATATACTTCAATCAATATTAATAATATTACTCAATGTACTCATATATTATTCTTAAAACAGACCAAGACTTTAGACGACAAGTATCTGTTAGAGCATCAGGGTTTGCATTGCAGGATCTAAAACAGACATTGACCAATTAAAAGCTGATATAGTGTGAGATTTTAGACTTTACTAGAGAGTGGACTAAGTGTTGAACTCAACCTCTACAAATTAAGACATATGATCGCTGAACATCATACTCAATAATCGAACAAATCTAGAGTTGAAAATCAAAGAATCTGTCAAATCTAGACAATTCTATTAGTGATTTTCTTGACAAGACACATAGTCACTATTAGAGCCAAGTTCTGCCAATGACAATAGTTCATAACACATCCTATTAATTGGTCTATGTCTTGTCTGAAATGCATAAAGGTCAAAAATTTTGTTAGTGTAAAGTGTAATTTCAATCCACAAAGCAAATCAATAGAGATACAAGAAGCAATTTGCATTATTAAGTTATACATTTGAGTAATAATTAAAGAAAAATGCCAAATATTAGATTGTAGTGTATTAATTCGAGCATTATCTGGTTCCTTTCCTCTATTAATGGAGAAAGAAACTGAGAAGTTTATCAACAGTAAAACAGCCTCATGCTAAATAAACCAAACATAGCCATGTAGACAGTGCTCAGTATTAAACCTCAGGGCCCACAAAGCGTAGAACAGATCTGCCGCCATAAATGGATTACTTATCAGCTACGTTTAAAAGCTGATATTTGGTCCTCACAGTGGTAGAGCATGTGCACGCATCCACACACACACATACACACACCCTCCACAGATTGACCCTATGACAGTCCTGCATGTAGGTCAACCTGTGGTCAGCTGATCTGTCCTGATCCTGTCTTGAGCGAGAAGCCGGCGCTTTGGATGACAATCACACTAAAAGACATTAATAGAAGCCTACGTGGCCTAATTTACAAATGCAACAATTTACAAAGTGCAAGAGGGGATTGATTTGCGGCTTCAACCTGGTTAAAAGTGTAGAATATGACGTAAACAACACCAGAGGCTGTATTAGTTGTCAGAGTTTACAATGCATGTGCTTTAGATGTTAATCAAATTGGCCTCAGTTAACCACTCACTCTGTACAAACGCACTTCCTCGAATGGTACTTTGATAAGATGCACACACACACGTGGACAGGAGAAACACACACACACCACACACACACACCAGCACTTACCCAGAGCCAAGCAAAGTCCCTGCACATCTCATCTCATTCCCCTCATAGCGCAGAGAAAAGACTCAAGTGTCACAAATGCTCCTGTTCCCGCAGAGGCCAGTGGTAACTCTCAAAGCTTTGGCTGCTGCCGAGCCTCCTGCCTGCGCCTTATCACTCTCACTCTCTGCACAGATCCCTTACTCTGCTCACTCTTTCTTTTCTTACTTCCTCCTCTCCTCTCTGCTCTGCTCTTCTTTCTCCTTTGCTCACTCCTCTCCTCCCTTGCTCTCTGATCTGTCTCTCTTCTTTTTTTTTTTTTTCTCCCCCCCTTGTCCAGCGTCTGCACAATGCACATCAATTATTCAGAGGCAGTGCTCCCGGTTTCTCAGGCTTATCCAATCAGAGGAGGGCTCGGCACTAATGGGCTCCTGCTGTACCTGCTACCGGCTCCAACACACTCTTGAGACACCAGAGGGGAGGAGGAGGAGGAGGAAGAAGGGAGGGAGGGGAGAGAAACAGACAGAGGGAGCAGTAGAGACAGCTGAGGAGGAGGGAGGATGAGAAGAGGAGATAAAGAGAGACAGCGAACCGACAGACAAACAGGACTAGAGATAGAGAAGGCGAGATATTCCTACTGTAAGCTTCTCACCTCCGTGGTGAGCGTCTGTTATTGATGTCTACTGCTCCATCGCCCTGTTTCTCTAAGATGCCATCACACACTTCAAACGCACACATGCATAATCCAGCAATTTGTCAGGAAGGGCAGAAAGCTTTTGAGCTCAGGTTGCAAACTTGCAGAAAGGGGAGGGGCTTATTGCGCTCGGCTGTTTGTGGCTGGCCGCAAGCCAAAGTAAAACACAGGAAGAGAAGAGGAAGACACATGATCAATGTTTTCAAAGGCAGGCGAGTAGTAAGTCATCAGCTTTATCAAAGAGGGGATTCCTGCCTGCTGGACAGTCTAACCTGAAAACATCAGACGCCTCTTTGGAAAGCCAACTAACAAGACACATCAGAGTAAAAGACTAGCAGACAGAAGAGTGCAACCAGGGGAAAGCACACCCAGGGTGAACTGGAGTTCAACTTCTCTTCACCTGCTGCTAACATAACTTAGCCTGGATCTGTCTGCCAAAAAAAAACATCTGACAGAACAAACTAAGACTGCAAGATAAGAGGGAATGATGTGCAGTAACATTGTTCAATATGCACTGGTGAATATTAGCCATACAGCGCTTATGTCTTTTTGCTGCAGAACTGAATAACCAAGGACAAGTAGTTCATTCATTCTTATTCTTTTTCTTATTTTCCATTTGTGTAAAAGCTGCAAAATTAATCTAACCTGAGTGTCATCCTGTGCAATTATATCATCGAAAAGGCTGCAATTAAATAAAACAATAATGTGTAAATGTGACAACCTATTCTCTGTTTGAGTGCATTCTGCTTCTCTCTATGTTTCATTTTTGTGCTGTTTTAAGTCTGTATGATAGATGGGAAAATTACAAATGGCAAAATGATCAGCAATCCTGGCCTTTTTCTTAATAACTAAACAAAGACACTCAAGATACCATTTATTTATCGAAAATTTCAAAATTGTCCTTAATAGCCTCAAAAATAATTGAAATTTTTGCACAAACCCTTTATATTCATTGCGATTCAGGCAGCTTGCAATGTTGCTAAAGTTAATTTCGCAACATCAATGAAAATGCGATTTATCATCAACGCTGGACCAAACTGATGTGACCTGTCTTTGTTCTATTCACTTCAGTAAGTGGAGATGTGCTGCGCGGCTGAGGAAGGGAAACAGCCCACTGGCCTCCTGACAAGCGGAGGGAAGTTGTCTTTGTGTGGCCTTTGTGTGACAGACACACTCAGTCATCAACAGTTTCACAAAATATCCCACGCATAAATGTAACACATACAACAGCTGCATTGTTGGACAGAAATATCACTTGAAAAGGGTGTGTCAAAACCCCTGGGGGAGAAGGAAAGGGGGAGGGGGGGGCTTGAGTCCTGAGGTGTGGGTGCCAGATCAGTCAACCCTGAACAAAAGGAGGATTTAAATCATTTGCTCATCCGGTTTTGACAAGAACAAAGTCTACAGTGTTCGGAGTGCAACTGCACTGCCGCCTCAGTGGGGATATTACCAAAATGAATTTACTTGCAACTGTACAAACCAAACCAATTAAACACCAAGTGATAGAGGATTAAATCAGCCAGTGGCTGTTTAAAGCAGCGCCGTAATAAGTGTTTCCCTGTGAGCTTTATTTCTATAAATTTATTAGCGAAGTTCTAAAGGTAGTTTTAGGTTGCAAAGGGGTTTCATCATCTAAGGCGAACCACTGGAGAGTGTCAGAGGAGAGGCCCGTCTGCTAAAAATAAACCCTGTTTCCTGTTAATAATTCAGAGAGCTGCTCTTACTCAGCAGTAATTAAATATAAAAGTCTGTAAGGTTGATTGGGTCAGTAACAAAAGAGGCCTACACCTTCCTCTAGTTCTACACACACAGCTCAACAATGGAGACGAACAACAGGAGAGGGAGCGAGAGACAAAGATGTCAGGGTGAGAAAATCAATCAGGATCTAGTAAATGGAGACAGAAGTGGGAGCTGTGTCAGACTGTTGTGAGTCTTAAAGGCAGGCACAAATATGTTCAGTGTTGGGCAGTAACTGGGTCCAGCTCATGTGAAATGAAATGATCAAATCAAATAAAAAAGAAACAAGGTTAAAGGTTCAGTATAGAAGACCTGCACATGCTTGTGTGCTTATGTGAAGTTTGCGTTTCTAAGCGGATGTTATCTAATGTGTGAGCTGTTGGGATGGATGTAGGCAACGGAAACAGTCATTCACCAAGAAATGAAATAAACAATGTGTCATAACCACAAAAACCTAATATATGCACCCAAGCAAAGTTGGTTACTAATAAACTATTAGAAATGGTTAAGTGCACTATTCATGTGTCCAGGCTCTATTTATTTGGCAGTGTGGCTAAAACTTTCAGCACTGATTGCCTTCCATTGATCAATCAAATCAATTACCCAAGAAAGAGCTACTGGAGTGTCATCTGCTTTTACGTATTTACTTAAAAACAGGAATGGAGGAAAGCCACCTTCTTATCATAAGGCCCCTCCTGCTCTGACTGGTCAAATGCACCCACGGAGCCAACAATCCTCAACAACCCCGGGGTCCTCTGGAAGGGACATAAAAATCTGAAAGGATGAATAATCTTTTTTTTTTTTTGTTTAAATGGTTGTCTAAGAAATAACACTGTCCATTAAGAACACCTACAGTGATGTGTTAACCATAGTTGAGCCAGACACTGGTGTATAGGCAATGAGTAGTGCAAGAAATATACAAATATATACAAACTAGTGCTGTCAAACAATTAAAAAATGTAATCAGATAAATCACAAGGTTGCTGTGGATTAATTTAGATTAATCACAATTAAATATTCATTTTTAATCTATACTAATCGCGTTTCATTTTGCATGAGCAAACAGACTCAAGATAGAAGGGAATATATATGCACTTAACGCATTTATTAAACACCTTCAACAGTTTCAACAAAACAACTTGAAACAACTGTTCCATCTTTGCTTTTTTTTGTCCTCATATTTCCATCCAGAGGGCCAATGTGTTGTTTAGTGTCTTCCATCTTTATGGATTAGTTCTGCTGCCTGTCACTACTGGAACACCTGCCCGTTTGCACATGCATGACGGTAACTCTACTTGGACAGACTGACCCAAATGTGTTGGCAGAAACATTCAGAGTCAGTCTGCGCTGCAGATGGGTTAATTGCGTTAAAATGTCTAATCCAATTAATCATGATGGATTAATTTGCGTTAACGCATTAATTTTGACAGCCCTAATACAGACACTTTCATGAGGGAACTACTGAATAAGTAATCCAAACTCATGGTACATTATTTGATTTACATTACTTATTGGATTTTAACAGTGTAAGCAGTTAAAGATCCATATACTTCATATGACCTGTGTTGCATCTGTCTGTTCTCAGTCTCTTGCTGTGGTTGGTGAATTATGGGAGTTGTGAACTCTATGTATATTTTGCACAGGACATGGGGTGAGTCGGAGACACACCTTGGAAGTTTTCTGTCACTGTCAACACAGTAAAGTGGTTGTTTTCCTGATGTGAAACCCCAGATCACCCTCTGAGTACGTTCTGATGACTGACAGACCATTTGGCAATTTTGCACTTCTGCTCAGAGATATTTTTTTCTTATGTTAGACATGAGTGGGTGGGGAAATTCACAAACCATGATATACTCTCACGAGTTGATTTCAGATGCAGTTTACCCGGTAATCCAAGTTGATACAAATCTAACTATGAGGGAGCTGAGTCGAGTCTTATGGAAGAGTAACAATTCACTCCTTGTGTAAATTGTAGCTCTTTTCGTTTGTGAGTTAATAATACACTTTACAAATGACTGAATCATTACTACTGAGTGTAAGGAACAACAAGCAGCAACCTGCATCACTTTAAACATTACAGGTCTGTAAAAACATAGCTATCATTCCAGGAGGATCTAACTTTATCCAGAGCGTGTCAAGTCATGCTGAAAACATAACACAAAACAATCTGAGTTACATTTAAGGTTTACTTTTAATCCATTCAAAGCCTAAACAGAAGACGAGCCTTTAGACAAACAGTGAATATAGAGAAGAAGTTAATAATAGGCATGAAAATATTATTTGTTGACTCACTGGCTGTTGGTGTGAGCTTGGTGATAGAGTAGTAGCATCACAGAGGAAGGAAACCGTTGATAGATTATATGGCTAATCTGATTTGTTGTCTGCTGTCGTTCACAGTAACCCAACAGCTGAGGGTCTTTTAGGGCTGTGCGTGTCTTTGTAAGCCACCAAAGTGCCTATTATCTAATGGACCTCTCAGTTGGGAGTCTGCTTGTTGCAGACTCCAGATTACTGCAGGCAAAACATAAACAAGTCTAAGAGGATTTATAAGACACATTTAATGTTTAGTTTAACAAACGGTTCACCAAGTGGAGACTGTACAACCATTAAAGCTCAGAAGTGTTACAGATTGTCAGCTAAATGTCAGAAGTGCAGTGTTGATAGCTGTTTTAATGCTGCACCAGTGGCCAGTCCTCAGAGCTAACAGTGCTAATGCTAGCTAGCCTATCTAACAGCAGGTAAGTCTCTTCACAGGCTGATTCCAGATTAGAGCAACACAATAATCCTCTGGGTCACACTGCAGGGCCACAATCTCCAGACAGCTCATCAGCAGCAGCCGGCTGTTGTTGAAAATCACTACACTTCACTGGACAAGTCTCACCAGGCTGCGGTTTACAGTTTATAGATCAGCAAGAGAGCAGTGTCGGACATTTGGGGGTTTGTTCAGTCAATTTACCAAGACACAAAAAAAGGAACTCAGACATGTAAAAGGATGACATGATAAACAGAAAATGTAATTCTTTAACTACTGACCATTCCCTGGCCAAAAAGCTTTTATTATCAAATCTTTCTAAACAATCAGCAGCAATGACAGCACTAAAAACATGTAAGAAACTATGGAATCATGAGTTAAGATGGTATAAATAAATGTATAGTCGATGTGGAAGGTGAAACTTTAAAAGAATATTTATATATTCTCATTTAATAATCATATATTTTCATTTATATATCAAAAATGTATTTACCTATATATTTATTATTTATATTTTGGGGCGATGTGGTGATGCAGTGGTTAGCACTCGTGCCTCACACAGCAAGAAGGTCCTGGGTTCAATTCCAACACCAGTTGACGGGGGGTGGGACCTTTCTGTGTGGAGTTTGCATTTTCTCCCCGTGTCTGCGTGGGTTGTTTCCGGGTACTCCGGCTTCCTCCCACCATCCAAAAACATGCACTGATAGGTTAATTGGTTAATCTAAAAATTACCCATAGGTGTGAATGTGAGAGTGATTGATTGTCTCTACATGTCAGCCCTGTGATGAACTGGCGAAATGTCCAGGGTGTACCCCGCCTTCACCCATAAGTAGCTGGGATAGGCTTCAAGCAACCCCCGTGACCCTAGTGAGGATAAAGCGGGTTCAGATAATGAATGAATGCATTTATATTTTGTAAGTGATTACAAATAATAATTTGAAATTGTATTTTATTGTATTTTTTCCATTTTCTCATTTATTGTGTATTTGTTTATGCATTTTTACACAAACATTATTTATGGTATATGCATTACTGCATTTTTTCATTTTTGACAAATTTTTTTTTTTTTTACAGTATTTTTGTATAACTTATTTTCTTTACTTTTATCCTTTTCCATTATTTCCCATATTGCTTTTACTATTGCTCTGCCAATTTCTGACGTATTTTTATTTACTCCTCTCAATATTTCAACATTTATGATCTTGCACATTTACAGACATATTCTTTATTTTGGCACTCCTGTGACTCCATATAACACATAAACTGAATTTTGCAGCCACTCAAGTTGTTGATTTGTTAAAGAAGGGAAGCAGAAATTGCTTTATCAATGTCATCTTTAACTCTGCTATGAAAGAAAGTGTCTGTGGGATTGATCTGCAGTCTTAACAGTCTGGCTCTTCCCCTCCCCGAGGAGCCCGCAGAGAGCATCCCAGACTCCTTTTTGGCTTCGTCTGAGCTCTCAGGTGTCAGATTTGCGGCCCTCTGTCGCCGTGCAGGCTGTCAGGAGATTGTGCTGTGGCTGCACAATTAGATCCACAATCAAACACGCAGAGAAAAAAAAGTAAAAATAAACACATGTGACCACAAAGACAGAGCTGGCAGAGGAGAGAGATCTGCGCTCCCTTCATCTGCA
This sequence comes from Sphaeramia orbicularis, assembly GCF_902148855.1. Lineage (NCBI taxonomy): Eukaryota > Metazoa > Chordata > Actinopteri > Kurtiformes > Apogonidae > Sphaeramia > Sphaeramia orbicularis. Next base: position 42,206,927 of record NC_043971.1, on the reverse strand, counting down.
GCTTTTGTTTTGTGTGAGTGCACGTATGTAGCGTGGACTTGGAGTGTGCATCACGTCTCCTGTGTCGCCCTCCCGTCTGCTTTGTCAGACAGACGTCCTTGTAAGGGAGGTAAGATGGATGCTCGGTGAGTAAGATCTGCCCTGAGTCACATCTGCCTCCCACCCCGACAGCCTGCCTGTCTCGTTTGATGACTGGCTGCATCATATCTCCTGTCCCTCCCCCCTTCCTTTCTCCCTGCGTGTAATTACACTACAGTTCCCATTTGTCCACTGCGCAACAGCCCTTCCTGAAACCCAGTGCCGTCTTCTATTAGATCCCAGAACCATCAGCCGGGCCTGAAGATGATTCTGACTGTCAGTCGGCCAAGACAGCCAGCCAGTCCGAGCCATGCCTGGACAACAATCACATTATCCCAACACAGGAACACAGACAGAGAGAGAAATACAGCAATCAATATCGTACGCTGACGTCTGTCTGCCCACTTAAGTTCCTCCCAACAAGATGCTTCCCACCACAACTGAAAGAGGATATTTAGCTTCAGCAGATGTTCATTTCATAGCAGCATACGAAAAAGAAACTGCAGAATCTGATACATTTCTGCCTGTTTGCCTCCACATATTCAGTTGCAACACACTGCAGCTTGTATGAGGAATTATGGGATAACATTTCAGAGCTTCTCTGTCAGTATTGTCAGAGCAGTTCCCGTTATAAAACAATGAGATATCTGCCATGTCAGACAAACAAGCCAACAGAAGAAAAATCTGACTGTTTAAACAAAATATTTGACTCCTGCTACTCCCACTTATTTAACTGCTGAAAAAAGCTTTATCTGTGTTCTGACTGGATGACTACAGCTTTGTCAGGCCTCTGTCAGGCAGAGTGAGTGCTCCAAGACACATCAGTGACACCTCTCGTGCTATCCATCTTCCTCTCTTTTCCCTCTCCCACCTCCGCCGGTTTCACTTTGAAAAATGTACGAGACCAGACCGCTTCTGCAGGACTGGACGAGGGCAGGAGTGGACATGTGGATCGGGCAGAATTGCATTTGATAAGTAAATGTCTGAGGAGAAGCAGTACAAGGAGCTGTGTGTGTACAGTGTGCATAGGAGTGTGAGTGAGAACGCTGTTGAGCAGACTGTTTTTGTGAGAGTACCACCCGGGAAGCTCATCTCAATAGCACATTAATGTTTAATGGGAACTAAAAATATCTGACATTATAATGTTCTATGGGCATCGTGTATGATGTCTGTGGTTGCAGTGGTTTGCAACAATTTCCAAACCCCAAATTTAAGCATTGAACACAACTCTTCCCAAATTAAGTCAGTAACATAATGAGATCCTCTGAGCCCAAAACACAGTTTGCAGCTACACTGTGTATTCATGCCGTGGGTAGAGTAATAGATCATGACTGTAGGCCACAAAATGGTTTCTTTCGACGAACAAGTCAATAATGCAACATGAAAAACAAAGCGCTACATGCTGTCTACTGTCTGCAAGTCGGCTGCAGTCACTGAGGGGATGTCTGTGCATGCAACAGCTGGCGTTAAGAAAAGTCTGTGTCTTACCTGCTGACTTGGGTGTGAATTTGTCTCGGTTAGCCGCACACACAGCCAGCAACCGGTAGCCCAGGTCCAGGTCAAAGCCCTGCTGAGCAGCAACGCGACTCACCACCTGGAGAACAGTGCAAATTACTTTAATGACAGCAATAAATATGCCAGGGTTTATGTCTCTGTATCGGTATATCACCATCCATCTACCCATGCATCTACAGGGGTTGGACAAAATAATGGAAACACCTTAAAAAATCAACAAAATATAACTTAATATGGTGTAGGTCCGCCTTTTGCGGCAATTACAGCCTCAATTCTCCGAGGTACTGATTCATACAACTTGTGAATTGTTTCCAAAGGAATTTTATGCCATTCTTCAGTTAGAATACCCTCCAACTCTTTTAGAGACGATGGCGGTGGAAATCGACGTCTTACTTGAATCGCTAAAACTGACCATAAATGCTCAATAATGTTGAGGTCTGGGGACTGTGCCGGCCATACGAGATGCTCAACTTCATTAGAATGTTCCTCATGCCATTCTTTAACAATTCTAGCTGTATGGATTGGGGCATTATCATCTTGAGGTGAAGGTGTTTCCATTATTTTGTCCAACCCCTGTACAACAGACCTGTTAAATCAGTGATATTGATAACTGTTGAAAAACAGTATATGTGGGTTTCACGGACTTTAATGTCCAGATACAACTGGAAAACACATACACAATTATGTAAACAGCATTAAAAAAAAACAATTCAGAACAGAAATATGGATAATAGAGTACTGGATCATCTGGACAAAAAAATAAAAAATTAAACACAGCCCAAGTCTAAAGAACTCTAGTGAATTAAACAGAAACCTGGTATAATAAACCACAAGATAATCGAGAGCCTGCAACAGAATGTTTCCTAGAAATTATGAGACTTACAATTTTAATAGCACTACCAAATGCACTGAATAAGTTGAAGCTTTTTTCTGTTCTTTTCAGGAGTACTGTAAAAGAACCCCTGCATAATCAGCCTTATTAGAAATAATAGAATGAATGAGGCTTTGGCTGTATTTATAAGCTAAATAACAGAACAACTGGATCTGGCTACTGCTTTGATGTGGCTATATAGATATGTATGGACATTTTTTTCAGACTGTTTATTATAATATTAAGTGAATAATTTACATTTCTGGCACATTTTGTCAAGTTATTACATAATGGATATTATAAAACATGCTAATCCTTTCACTTTCTTCTCTCTGACTCATTGATATCATTGAACTTCTCTTGGGTATCTGCATAAACACATCCTGTACGTTCAGACATACTTGTGCATTCTCACATACACAGACAAAGTGAGATTAATGTGGAGTCTCCAGTCTGGACCGCTCTACTGATCCACAGTCAGGACGAGTCTGATGACTGCTTCAACCTCCAAGAGGGGTGAGAGAGCCAGACCACAATCACCGAGCACAAAGGGCAAACACTCCAACGCTTTGGCTCAGAGTTTTTTCAGTGGTTGTCTCCCAACTAAAGGTTGCAGATTTAATAATCCACAAAGGCCAACAAAAATGTGAACATAGTAGGTGTTGACGTGCGCCTTAAACGGGCTGGAATCAGCAATGTTTTTTTGGTTTAGAACCCTCTGGGAGATGTAACCTTTACTGCACTAATGTACTTATTTTCTACGGATTATTTTATCTGAGCAAAGAAACAAAGGAGTCACAAAATAAACAGATGTTTGTGCAAAAAAGACAAAAAAAAATATCCAGGTTCAGAACGCGATGAAGCAGCTTTCTAGTCTAACCTGTGACACTGTGTAGGTACACCGACGAGGACTTTCAGGCATGTGTTTTTATCTGATGTCTTGAAGGTGAACACAGGTTATTCCACTCAAATCTTGACAGGAACCAGTCCCCGCTGTACCATTTAAATAATCCTTTCGTTGTTAATGACTTCAAAAGCGGTTGAACATTTACGGGACGTGAAGCAGGAGCCTCCCAGACTCTGACATAATGTTAAAGGAGATGCTGAGTGACGTTAAACAGCACTCGGGAGACAGGGGTAAATTATTATTAAAAGGGAAACCCCTCTGCTTTAATTTGCTAACAGATGATGACTCCTCTGCGCTCTCTGACCTCAAAACACACATTAGCTTCAACAAGGTCAGTGGAGGTGCTGTTTTTAGAGATCATGATGCTGCTCTGTAACAGGTAATGTGGCTGGAACGGGAGAATTGGAGTTCAACACAGATGCAAAAATTTCAGTTAGAGTAAATCATGTTGAATATCTGAGGATGTTAAGGACATGGGGTTGTTGCAGGGTTTCAGTACCAGCTGCAGTTTGGAATTTAATTGTGAAGGTTAAAATTGGTTTGGGAGGGTCAGGAAAAGTCAGTTTTAAGACTATAGATTTATAGGCTCCATGTGTGCTCAGGGCTGACATTGAACGGATGGACGGATATTGACTATTCTCTGTTCTGAGAGCTTAGGCTTTGTTCACATGAATACATTTTTATTCTACTCTGTATAACTCTAGCTATATTTCATCTATCATCCACACTAACCTGGCATTCTGCTGCTAGCCTGTCCTGTTAGTCTTGGTGTTTTATGTATTTTAGCTAGGCCTAAATATTAATTAATATGGGAATTTATTCTTGTGTTTTGATCGCCCTGTTTGTTTAATTTTAATCTTTTTTTTTAAGCTCCCTTTTCTAGCTCCCTTTTGCCAGGCCACGGTTGCAAATAAGAATGTTTTCTTAATCTGTCTTGCCTGGTTAACCCCTTTAAGAATGCCATAATAACAGGCCACCTAGGTGTCTTCATGTTTTCCATGCAATAAAAAAGTGTCAGAAAATGTTTTTTGCGCCAATTCTTTTGCACCTTTGTTTTCATGAAAAACTTAACTTTCAGTATCTGGCTATTAATTATCATTATTATACATAATAAAAGCTTAAAACAGTGTGTTTTAGGTAAAAAGAAAAAAAAAATGAAGTTTTTAGCATATTTATTATCAGAAACAATGGTAAATGTCCATAACAAAACTTTTTGAGATTGCAAAAAAAACCCTTTCAACTATTTTACATCTGGTCAAACATGCTTTTTGGTCTTGAACATTCAGTATCCACATTATGGCTTCAAATTTTTTATTTCCAGATGTTGTTGAGCCTGTGTGGATGTCTCTGTAACAGTCCCTTTCTACTTGTAATAGAGTCCCACGTAGCTGCCATAAAGTGTTATACAGTGTTGGAAAGCTCAGGATCTCAACTTCCCGATGCCGTTCGAATTTTGTAGACAGCGCAAATGGCTCAGGAGTGATAGCAATTTGAATGCTGTAAAGTGCAAAACCCAGTGCCAGAGAGACAGCCGTTGTCAAAGGGTTATATAAAATTTAAAAAAAAGACATTTTACAATCCCTTCAACTTTTGGAAACACTGCTGACCCTGTTGTAGCTTAGAAACTTCAGCATTGTGTCGTAATATGGATGAATAAAAACACACACAGGCATTCTGTCTGCGTTTTGGGTCTTATCACTAACCAGGTATCCTTCCCTGATTCGACTGAAGGATGATGTAACTTCACAAGCATCCTCTGACATTCAGTCCAGTTTCGTTTCCTTCCTCAGTGAGTGTGCCCTACAGTTTATGTAAGGCAGAAAGCCAACTACAGCGGCTAGCATAGATTCAACACAGACTTACCCGTGTTTCAACTCATAAGCCTGTTTTCAGTTTAATCTCTGTGGATGTACATCTAAATTTCAGTCGATATGAAAACAGACGGTCCAGGGGGTTACTGGGCCATTCAGACAATGTCTTTATCTATTTTCTGAAGAAACATGTACTGTACTTCATTTCTTCCTGCTGATTTGTTTTTATTTTTATGTTGCATTTCCTTGTGGATTATGTAGGAGTCAAAAACATTACAAAAACAGAAAAATGAGCCCATATTTTAAGCTACAAACAGAGCTATGTCCTGCAAGTAAAGCGCCGGCAGCTCACTTATGTCATTTTTTTTCCTGGGTTCTGATATTCCATCAGCGAGAATCTAACAGAAGATGACCTCGTTGTTCTACAGTTTTATTCGGCCGTGACAAATCTCATGAGCTGCGATTCCGTCAAACACACACAGTCTTTCTTACATTTCACTTCAGCGCTCTGGTAACCCGAACATTACCGAGGCGAGGTAACTTCACGAGGACTAAATCCTTGAAAGAATGCACAGACTTGTTGCTCGCTGTAATTCTCCGGATAAGAAGCCATTTACTCTTTCAGTCTGATGAAGCAATTTAGCCGATAGAAGGAGCCCCATGCTGAGAGGGATCTCAGTGGTGGGCTCCATTGTATAGCTCTTTATCAGCCCTTAAGAAGCTTTATTGTGATTTACACATTAATGAGCATTTATCTGTTTGCTCACGCTACCACTTCAAGGACAATGTTCCTCCGTTTTCAATGGCTGATCTAAGCGATACACATGTGAAACTGACATTTCTTCACTCAACTGTCTTTTTTTTTTCCCTTGAGTGAATGTGTGTTTGATCACACAACTAGGGCCGCGTTTCTGGCCCTGCGCCCAGATCGATGAGCAGTGGTCGTAGCTGGTGAACTGAAAAGCAATAGCCAGAGGTGACTGTCTACCCACAGTCCTGTTTAAGCCTCTGACCCGTGTGTTCTGTCTCAAACACAGAGTGAAGAGAGGTAGCGAGTGACAAGGACTTTAATCTCTGGCGCTGGCCCCTGACGGACTGAACAGCTGCCTCGGATAACAGCTCGATTCAAGGCTACTGCGACTACAGCCTGGGAGTAACACTTAAAACTGCAAAAATATTCAAACAGGGTTAATACATGGTTTGTACATATACAGATCCATACATATGGTTTCCTTTTGGTTTCTGGGTAGAAACATGGGATTTGGAGCGTCCCAAGAAAACGTGATATTATTTGACTATTATTTTGGTCATTAATAATGTCTAAAAAAGCAAACATGTTGTAGATAAAGCCAAAGTGAAGTAAATATTCTAACTGCAAAGGCAATCCTGCAAACTTTTGTGAAGAAATAAACTGCATGCCATAAAAAAATGCCAATTCAAGTTGAACTAAATTATATTTCGACAGCTCTAACTGTCAAGGTTACAACAGTAATGATACTACTGTATATGTGCTCAATAACAAATCTGGGAAGCATGGTTAAGGCCTCTCAGCATAGTTATTCATTTGGTGGAGGTGTTGCGAAAAGACACTTGAATGCTGTGCAAGTGATACAATGGCATATATTTTCATTTGCGTGAATATGAAATTGCAGGTAGGTGAGACACGTGCAAATGCAATAGCTCTACCCATGTTTACGTACAGTGTTGCTTTACTATACCATCTTTGTTCACTTGCAGTATCCTAAAAGAAGCCTCAGAAGTGGACACAGGATCTTAGCCTTTCTCTCTAAACGCATTTAATTATTGTTTTGCTCACATTGCCTAAAAAGTACCTGAAAGACCAGACCAAAAAAAACCAAAACACATAATTAGTGTTTGCATACCGTCAGACATCCCATGAGGCTTTGTTCGAAAGGTCGCTGGAAGGCCCGGGGATCTCCACACCAGTCTAGCAGTTCTGTTGCCGCTGAGTGGAAGTTGGCCGGGTTTTGTAAGTGCTGTGCAAACAAGGGTAGAGAGGCTGCCATTAGAAACAATGGGGAATAATGAGCGTCATTTTTTTCACATTAAGTACAAATTGGAAAAACAGTGAAACCAAATCATTTTGTAGCCTTAGCACTCTCCCTCCAAACTGGCTTGATTTAGTGTCTTGTGTTTCTGCACAACCCTGTAAGGACCTCGAATCCCTCCGATGTACGCCCACTCAGGGTTCCGCTGCATTGTGGGAAGAAGATCACACCCATATCAACAATGATGCCAGTGTTTCTTGTTAATCTCTCTTGACAACACCCAGCCCTCACCCCAGTGAACCACACAGCAACCAAATCTGTTCCCCTCCAATCCTCCTTTTCCTCATTCACAGCCCATTCTCTGAATGTAAGAGAGCCTCGGCACTAGAAGTCCACTGCCTGGCTTGGCTGTGCACAAAGAAAACAACCTTGGTACTGGCAGCTATGTGTGCAGACTCAATACGGCCGTTGGTGTGTTGTCTAATCTCTTTCTGTCTCTGTCCGTCTTTCTCTCTTGTTCACTGAGGCCAGAAACAGTTGAGTCTTTTCTTCCCAGTGTCTGAAGGCTACTCAGGCTGGCAGGACACAATAAGCGGTTTTAAAATTGGGCTCCCTTTTTCTTCACGGCTCAGGAGGTTAATAGCTCCGAAATGGCTGCAGAGCTGCGGCTTGTTCAGTCGGCAAGATTGAGCCCACTTGAAAGCATTTATTATTCTCATCTGGAGCCCAAGCGTTTTGTTTTGTGCCGTCTCGTAGAGAAGGTAGGACTATTGTCTTTAGGGGGCAGCAGAGGTGAGTGTTTCTGAAAGGGCAGCTTTTTGGCAGTGTCAGACAAAAGGGCCCCAACATGTCAGGCCCGCAAGCCGCCTATGGTGAGCTCCCAAAGATATCATGAGTTTCAAGAGAGGCCTTGAGTGACTCATCTTTTGTGATTTGAAGATTAGGCCTTTTAGAGTTAGCGGCGGATTCTCACATGGGTCTGACTGATGAAGAGGAGCAGGGAGGGCCAGGGAAAGTGAGAGATGCTCTTGCTGACTGAGAGGGAGGAGAGGAGCCTGTTCTAGATGAGTGATATAATCTGGCATTATTGCTGCTTGATGGGAGGCGTATCAGCCTCCAGCGCAAGAGGAATCAGAACTAGCGCAGCAGGGGCTGTCTGTCTAGATCTGAACTCACAGCTCCTCCTGCTGCAGTGCTTGCCACCGACTGCCTGACAACCTCGACTCCAGTGTGAGGGGGAGGACAGCAGAGTGAAATAGCTGCACTGAGTTTTAGGAGCAAGAGGAGGAGGCAGAGGAGGAGGAGGATGAGGCTGGAGCTGTTCTTGTTGTTGTTGCTGTTCAGGGTTGGATGAGGACAGGAACAGAGAAGGGGGGGGGGGGGGGGGGGGGTGGGTTGAGCAGCGACAGCAGTGATGGGGTTTCAGTAGACAAACAGCCAGACATTTGACAGACTTTCCTCTGTGAGATGACGGACCAACTACCCAGTTTTTTTTTTTTTGTTTTTTTTCCCTTCAGGCCAGCCAAGGATCAGGTTGTTCACTACTTACCTGGCTGCCTGAAAAACAGCATAGCACCTGGCTCAGTGCCAGCGGCTTTCCCCAAACCAAAACAACACCCCGCTGGCAGCGAAAGCCACAAGCCCAGAGCTCACTGACTAACTTTGCACCTTTGAAGTCAGGTTTACTATGAGTCATATCACTGCCTGTGCAGAGTATATTAACCAAATGACAATGACTGCATTTATTAGGCTAGACGCGTAAACTAAGGCTTTTAAGGGCTTAAGAGTGACGCCAAGGAAAATAATTAAGAGGGCTTTGTTAAATGTGTGGTGTCAGTTCCACAAATGTGCTATATCAGAAGAAACACCTAATAAAACCCATAATAATGTACAATGACAGTGATGGACTGAATGTCAATACCTGTTTTATACTGGAAACCTGACTGTTGCATATTCATAAAAAAAACAAAACAAAAAAAACAAAACAAAACATGGCTAATTCCTGTCACCACCATTTCAAAACAATGTACAAAAGTGTCTAGGATTTAAGAAAAGTATATGGTCTTAGGTTTTACAGTTAATTATATCAAAGATTTCGTAATGAGATATTTTTCTTATTAACCACTTAAACCCTGGGCCATTTGATTCTACACAAAACAATGTAGTAGCTAATAGCAGAACATATGATGCATTCTGTATTTGTGCATTTTGTCATCTCATTCAGTGAGTTTTAGTGGTAGAGAAATAATCAGAATCAGAATACTTTAGTAATCCCAGAGGGAAATTGTTGAAATACTTGTACTACAGGATCTGCTTAGTGTTAGCTTAGTGGTGCAAAGTTTGTCTCTTGGTCTGTTTTATTAAATTATTCATGACATATGCTGGTCTCAGACAGTTAGCTTGTTTTCAATATTTTTCCATTTAAGCATTTGTTGTTTGAGTTATGTTCTGTTTTCCTTTAGTTGACATTCTTCTGGTTACTTGGATGTATAGCATGTGTGTTTTGCTACACAATAAACACAAACAGAACTGTGGCAGCTTAAACTCGAGGTTAGCAGATACATAAAAAGGCTGATGTTACTGATCAGGAAGTAACTCAAACATACTGTAATGGGCTAATTTTGGGTAGCATTCTAACTGTATCTTACAACTGGCGATTTTACACAAGGTAGCAAAATAGAGTATTGTATATTATACAATAGTCTATATAGTGCTGTATATAGAAATACTATATTTGTGGTTTTTCTAGTTATGTTATACAATGTATATCATAACTAGTAAAACCACAGTTCACAGTATTTTACTTAAATCCCAGACACTGATGTAGATTTGTTCAAAACGCTGGTGACACTGGTGCCATTTTCACACATGCGCAGAACAAATTGGAATTCCAACACGGATTGTTTAGTGACAAGCTGTTACAATGCTGATGGGAAGCGGTTCAATTTGAGCCTGTTTAAATAAAGGTTATTTAGAGAGACAAGGTGGCGCGGTGGGTTGTTAACGAAAAGCAGGAACCGGAAAAAGGGAAATGTCACCTTATAATCGCAGGCTCACAGCTCCATCATTCACTGATTCACTGTAAGGCATGGTGTCATATGGATGTTGGGAGATATAAAGGATCACACCCACACACATAAACAAATAAACCCACAGCCTGCCAGCCAGTCAGCTCTCATAGACTATTAATCACAAGCAGAGGCGGTAGCCCTAGGTTATGTCTGTCTGTCTGTCTGTCTGTCTCTCTCTGCCTGTTTCTGTCTGTAAGGAGTCTCCTGAAAGCTTGCAGTCAAGGAAGCATTTAAGTAAAACCACAACAAGGACATGTATACGTCAAGAGTCAGGAACATGATGTAAGGCAACACAGGACCAGGAGGGGAGGGGGAAAAAAGAAGAGAAGTCTGTAATGCTGTTTGGTGCTTTGAAGTCTTGTCTTCTGTTCATTGCCAGATTTTCTTCTTTATGTCTGTCTGTCTGACCCTGTGCAACATGATCTGTGTGACTGCAGCTAATGACCGGAGAAACTGATGGCCATAAAAGGAAAGGGAAGGAGAGGAGAGGAGAGGAGAGGAGAGGAGAGGAGAGGAGAGGAGAGGAAAGGAAAGGAAAGGAAAGGAAAGGAAAGGAAAGGAAAGGAACTTCATTACTGCTGCTACAGTTTCACAGATCATGGGCTTACATTGACAGTGTTTCTAATAATAAATTTACCTCCCACTCACATGAAACAGGGCAGATACTGGGTCCAAATCATCTCTATAGCATCACGAAAATGATTTTAAATAAAACAGGAGCTGTGCATGACTGTTATGTCGTGTTGCATCTGATTATGAGCGATAGGAGTTGCAAATAAACAAGCAGCAATTGCATTATTATTAGCTATTATTTTCATGTGTTTAAGCCTTTACTCAGTGTCAGCATTGGTGAGGTGACAGAATAAGGACAAACATGCAGTTATAGACTCTCAAACTATTGGACTGCTGTTTTAAAGTCATGGGACTAATCATTTGGTCATCACCATTTTGTTTTTTTGGAGTCAGAAAAGGCCATATTTGGATGAGAGGTTGGAGCAAGGTAGAGGTGAGGAAGTAAATCTCACAAAGCTATCATTAATGCTGCCAAAGTCGGTCTTGCTGGATGTATTCTGCCACAATAAGGGTGAATATTTTCTGACCAAGACATATGCATGTGCTGTTTTATTTTGTATGGAGTTTCCTCATATGCACGTTCCACCTAAAGAACTTCTCTCCTGAGACTATTTTGGAAAGGCACCAAAGCACTGCCGCACCATCTTGTGCTCAGCATCACCCAATAACTAGCCAAAAACCCAGATTATTTTTACCCCTATTCCAGAACAATAGTAAAGGGTCTCAGACCTATCTGCAGCACTGGCACAGTTCTAACAAAGTGTGAGGACAGCTTTATGGCAGCATTATCATGCATATCCAGACCTACTAAAAATGCCAACTTCACTGCAAAGTGGGGAATATTATGTTAAAAGACATCACATAATTTAAGCTACTTGATCAATTCTAACATACAGCGGTGCTTGATCAAAGTAATATCAGCTTTACATAATACATGAACACACCAACAGACCTTTTTCACAGTAGGATAACTGAATTAATCCTTAATTAGTTAATGGAGTAAAATTGTGCTAACAGGCCAGCTTTTATCGCTGAATATTAGCGGAACTTATAAATCACAGCTACAGTTAAACTGTCTTGAGGAAAAAAAATTGTTCATGTTTCATTCAATAAGCAGAAGCTAGAAATGTCAGCGGAATGAACTGAATGAGCTGAAAGTAACACTTAGCCTTAAAACTGCATCAAGAGAACACCAGTACATTTACTAGAGGGTTCGAGGACTGCTGGGTAAAACATATTGACTTATTATTTACAGAGAAGCTTTTCTTTTTTTTTTTTTATTTTAATTTGGCAGTCAATTGGAGACAGGATGTTTTGGAGACAGAATCAAGAAGTCGTTGACATTCATGCATTGACTTTGAATTTACAGCTACAGTTGCAGCCCTTCGCGTGTGACACATCTCTTCAGCTGGATTCCAAATGGGGACCATAAGGTTGATGTTTGTTGTGTTAACATAATGAGGTTCACAGAAACACACCTGTTTGATGCACAGCAGCCTGTCATTGGTCTGCTGGATGTGCCGGTCCATTGACGGTAACGTGTTCATCTTGATGTCTCTACCGGAACGCCATTAAAGTTCTTTACTCTGCAGAGACAAGAGGAGAGGTACATGTGTTAAAACAAGTTCCTGTCATGTCACCTGTGTGTGTGTATGTGTGTGTGTGTAGCCTTGCAAGTTCAATCATTGTTTACCAGTTGACAGATCTGTGACAACAACATGACACCTCAAACAAGGAAGCGTGCTCTTTATGTACTGACTCACTGAAGGGCGCGATCTACCTCAAGTATTGCAAATATGATATGTTGTTTTGTGTGTTTGTTTTTTTTTTGGCAAATGCATGAAAACATGATCCACAATTGCACTCATACTGCAAATAGAAACATTGAAGGACTGAAAGAAAACTTTATTGCTATGAAGAAAAAAAAGCACACATTGCAAGATCCACCACGACTGCAAAAAACAGGAGAGTGGCGGTTATCTTGCTCTTTTAAAGTAACATACCTCACAGTCAAGGTTATCAGCATGACATAGACAACTAATTTATGTCCACATCTACCAGGAGATAAGGCAGGGTTACAACATCTTTCTCTTTATTTGTATCTATTGTCCTGATCCAACTGTGAACCTAAAGAATAAGACCAATTTAAGCCTCATGCTCCAAAACTCTGACCATCTAAAGGCGATCTGACGAGGCTGGATTAACAGGTATCGTGCTGTTTGACCACCGAGGCCTCCATCCCTCACCGTCTCTCTGTGTTTATCTCAATCTGTACTGGTCCGCCTTACATTCCTCCACACAAAAGGCAAAGTGCGAAACCACTGGTGGTGGAGGGGGAGCCAGGACTCAAGAAATCTGCTCAGTACTGATAAAAGGTCCCCCAAGATCCCCTGCTGTGGTAAACAGAACAGGAGAAAGAACACGAAGGAAGTGTTAGAGCCCAGCCAGAGAGTTTTCAAGCATAATGCTCAGTCTGGTTGGCTTATCTTGGGAGAGAATATTGCAAGAATGCGGACTCTTTCACACATTCTTCAGAACATGTAAACACAAAAGCAGGGATTCTTCACTTTGATTAAGCGTAAAGGTAAAACTTCAAAGTAACACTTAGAGAATAAGAGTGTATTACTAATCCTTTGAGTTTAAGCAGAGTAGAATTACCTGGAGTGCACTTAGAATGTCTTAAACATGAGTGGGTACATTGCTTCTATGTGTTACGAGGGGAATTGATGAGGCAGAAATGTGGTCAAACAATACTCAGCCAAATGTTCAGGTTATTCAGATGTGATGCTACAATGGCTGTACAGTTCCAGCATAAAAGCAAAGAGGCCAAAAATTTTCAGAACAACTGATAGCAATGATTATCACGGTAAATGTCATAATGTGTCAAGTTTATACCCTGATATTTGGTCCTAAGTAAAAGTTGAAAAACCAGATGATAATTTGTGGTATGTCTACTGATAAAAGACTAAACAAGACAAAAATGACTTAAATGATATAAAAGACACAAGTTGTAACCAGACCAAAACACGTATGTGGATATTGTGCTTATTTTGTTCATTAAATTCATTCTTTTATTCACTAAATCAAAATAAACAAAAACTGGATTCTTACACAGCAAGCTGAAAATGACATAAAACATGGTTATTTGTGGTTTTACTGCAGACAAGCAGTGATAACAGTGATCTAGTCTAAAAGTACAACAGCACAAAATAAATCCAAAAGAGAAATGTACTGTGCTGTCCAGGGTTGAAATGAGCATACATATTTGTTTTTCATTCTCTTTTCTTCAGATACAAGAAAATATGTTGAATATGTCCAAAGCCTTAAAAGACACAAAAAAACTGAACTAAATGGGTTGTCAAGGTTAAAGTCACTATTTAGTGTGACCCCTGACCTCATGACAAGAAACAGCGCAAACAGTCAGAAACATCTGGCATGTGTTGAATAAAACATCAGAAAAGTAATGCAATAAATCTCATATTGTCCGGTTAAAGACATGTTAAATACCAAATACGCTAAACACTTTGGTTTAAAGAAGCTGTTTTGTACCTTTAAACTTTGGTTTCTCCAGCTGTACATACTTCACATACATCCAGATCGGATCTAAATACAGACACTGGAAAATGCATGTGTGTGGACATTAGAACTTTGGTTGACTAACAAACCCAGTGTTGGCCTAGACCTTTCAGAGTATTGGATGCATAATGTGCAATGCATGATTTAAAACTCCATGACATTAGTGTTTTATCGTCCAGCCTTTTACAGCCAACTGTCCATTGTGCAGACCCATAACCATCTGACGAGCATGAACTCTGGGTGGCCTACTTCCACAGTGCTGTGGTGTCACCCACTGCCCAGTAGATGTCTCCCTCCCCTGCTGTTAACCAGCCTGTCCATTCCACTCACTACACCCACAGACCAGAGAGGGCTCCTTTAAGCCCTGACAAGTGCTACAAATCCCCCTCTGTGGCCAGGCAACTCCACGGACCGCTAACAGGGCACGCTCCGGCCTGGCGCTGGCCATCTGACCTTGTGGCTATTGATTAACTGTTTCTCCTACAGCAGTTCCCCTTCCTGCTGTCCCAACACAGACCCACAGCCAAGACCAGAGAGGAAAAGGCAGGAGCAGGAGGAGGAGGAGCAGGGGAAGGAGGGTTAGGGGGTGGAGATAGCTGCCTCTTTAACCCTAGGCTCACTTCTTTTTTTTCTTCCCACACACACACACACATACACACTTGTCAGGGCTTTTGTCCAGTGTTGAAAAGACGGGTCTGCCAGTTCTGGGAGGAAAATGAGTGAGGTGGAACTGCGTCTATCAGGTCAATCCACCTGACAACCCCCACCACCTCCCATGGGAGAAAATTATGTTGCATAACAGATGATGCTTAGGTGGAAACATGGCAGAGCCTGTGTACTATCAAAATAAAGCGCCGTAATCTGTCATCTCATCAGAAAAACATGTTTTTACAACGAAATGTCATATCTGTTTTCACATCTCAAAGATTGACAGCTGACAGGTTGACACAAATAAAAAGCAGAGGACTGTGATTTCTTTCCTTTTTCAGTTTTTTTTTTTTTTTTTTTTTTGGGCTGCTGCTGCTGCTGTTGTTGTTGAAGCGTTGCACATACTGAAGACAGGCCCTGCTTAATCTTTATTGTCTTCCAAACATCTTAATCAGCTCCACTCAGCACTGCTTACCAGAGGTGCAAAGCAAAGGATTACACAGCCAATTATGGTGTGCATATTACAACCTCAGTTTTAACAGCAGTAGGAGGATACTGTGAATCACAGCAGAGTAACAAACCACAAATAATACTAACATCTGAGGAAGCTTGTCTTTCTCTTTCTCTCCTTCGACTCTCACTTTCATTCTCCCGAGCAAAACAAGCTGGGGGAAGTGGGGCAAGAAATAAGTGCTCAGAAACAAAAGCACAGTAATATGAAAAGCAGTGGAGTATGGCGGGAAGGGGGCAAGAAGGGCCAGGCTCGGCCGGGGAAAAGGGAGGGAGAGAGGAAAAGAGAGTGTGTTGAAATTATCTCTTCATTATCAGCAGCCGCACACACACTCATTCATTCACACACAAGCAGACACGGAGTATGATCATTCATAGCATGAGTGATTTCTCATTTCAGCAGACAAATGACTACACACCTCTGTCAAGTACAGCTTGGTCTGTGAATGCAATCAGTCGGTGGGGGTTGCATGAAGCCGCTTACACCGGAGCCAATGATACACTTTAACACTGAGCACAGAATAAAGGTGGAGGAGAAGGAGGGTAATATCTGTCTGTCTGAAAGCATGATGCTGAGGCTGCAAATACCGGAGCATCCACATCTGTTTTCATTTTAAACCAACAAAAACATAAGGAAAAGCATGGCTGAACATCACGCTGTAGAGCAGGTAATTATCACACTTTAAATAACTGCTGTAGATGTAAACATCAACACAAACATACATTTCAGAATCCAGTTGTAGAAGTCATAGTAAGTGTTAATAGGTAATAACAAGGTTATTAGTGCTTTTAAGGTCTTATTAGCATGATTACATGTTACTTAACTATAGCATCATTAAGACATTAACCGTTTGTGGTTTGTGAGTGTGTATAAGAGACTTAACGGTTTATAGACTTTATAGACTGTTTAACACCTTAGGCGTCTCTTCTAACAGTATCACACACAGAAGGCTTTGCAACTTATTTATCAAATGAATATTAAATGTTTTCAAAACTTTTGTTGCTTTATTGAGGATATGTATTGTAATATGTATTTATCAACACTTTACTGCACTTTTTAACATACAATAAACACTTTTATCTACTAGAATTGTTAAAACATTTATTTTTTTTGGTTATAATGCAAACACTTAAAACTTAAAAGGCGATGGATTGCTGCAGAATGCTGATAACAGACCTATGCATTTCGTATTCTTGTTTGTAACACATTTAAATTATCCATATAGTTATGATAGTCTTTATTATACAGTTGCATAGATGGTAGAGGTTTCTATTATTTGTACTAATAGTTGTAGTACTAGCATATCCACTGTTAATACTGTAGTAGCAGTATTAACAGTTATGGACATTTGCCATAGCTACTGGTAATTATACTAGCACCAGCTGTTCTACTTTGTAACAGTTCTAGTTCAGTATACTGTGCATGCATGTGTATCCCCCTATCCCCACCTTCTCCTCCTCTCCCCCTTTTTCTCCTCCTTAACCCTCTCTCTTTTACCCCAGCTGGTCAAGGCAGACGTCCATCCTCCAGGAGTCGGGGTCTGCTCCAGGTTTCTGCCTGTTAAAGGACATTTTTCCTCACCACTGTCACCAAGTGTTTGCTCCTGGAGGATTCTGTTGGTTTCTGTAAATTGACTTGAGAGTCTGGTTTCGACCAGCTCTACATGTAAAGCAACATGAGGTAACTTTTGTTATGATTTGGTGCTATATAAATAAAATTTGATTGATTGATCATTTGTCATTGTTAAGCCTATACTAAACTTTTGTTGCTTTATTAAGATTAACCGAGTTTAATACGCACTGACCAGCACTTTTTTAAACAGGTATATTTTTAACACTTTTAAGCGTTAATAACAGAATTGTTGATTCCTTAGAAACATTGAAGTGTTTCATTGTTGTTTACAACACAGTTTTAAAAAGACTAAACTTTTTCTCTTTTATTAAGATTAATTCATCATTTTCATGCATTTACCAGCAGCTAACTATGCTCTAATTAAAAGTTAAGTGTGGTTTTTGTTCATTCTAAATGTTTTTAATTACATTAACTACACTCATATATGCTTCACTCTCCTTCTAAATAAAGCTCCACCTCCTGAGACATAATAATGGGACTTCAGTAACTAATACTTATTACAAAGGCTTCAGTGTGTTAAGTGTTGCATTCTTACCTCCAGGACTGTGTTTCCTCTTTTCATGTAATTTCCTGGTTTAATGGAAAACCATGGCCTATCCTGTGTGTAAAGTGTAGAGGGCAGTGCAGAACAATAAGAGAAGCAGCCGGGTGAGCAGTGGCCAGAGATCATGTTCATTATTCAACCACAGTCTGGATGTAAGCATGAGTCCTGCTCTGGACGCAGCATGGTGCCATGTCTACTCCTCCTCCTCCTCCTCGTCTTCAGTTATTATGACCGCCGTCTTTATTTCTCTCACTGACACCATGTGCTTTTCGCTCCTCTTTTCTATAGCCCTCAGACATCATTAGAGCCACCCAGCATGCGACTCCTTTCTACCACCTTCCATTTCCCTTTCTATCATTTTCTTCTTTGCTTCGCCCTGTCGCTCATATCTCAACCTCTCCCCCTTCTTCTCACTCCCCCTCTCCCCCTCCTCCTCCTTCCTGAGGCCCCATGCGGGAGCTGCCATAACAGGAGGTGGAATGGATTCATTTGCTCTAATGTGGTTTGGGCTGCAGCGTGGCATGGCGCAGAGTGACACTTTCTCCCATTGCTCAGAGCTTCTCTCTGGCTTTCAGTGTCTGCAGTTCATATGTTTTCAAACAGGCCAATCAGCACCACTCAGCGGTGCAGGCCCCTCCACCCTCCACATCCAACCCCCTCACCATGTCTCTAAAAGCCACCAGACCCCTCTCTCATACCCGCACTATTACCTTCCCACACCACTTTTTCCACTCATTTCCCCTGTTTCGTCCTGTCCACTCCACTCAGAGTTACAGATACAACATTGTAGTTTTGGAATTTCACATCATGATGAATGTCTTTATCATGTTGCATATTGTTCTTTTGTGTTTTGTGTTTATTTGGTTGAGTTTTTCAGCTAAAACATTGACAAAAAAACAGTCTGGTGTTTTGATATTTTACTCTACTTTATTCATTTATATGTTGATGCTTGTATCATGGTAGCTGTTTTGAATGGTCTAACACTTAATTTCTGAAATATTCTGCTGCTTAATAAGTGTTCATTATGTATCAACCATAAGCAGAAGGTTAAAAATAAACATTTTCATCTTTTGGCAAGTTTCATTATAAAGTGCATTTCATACACAATTCAGTGTGCTTTACATAATTTTACATAATTCTACATAATTAACTATACGTAATTAATGTGATATTAAATAATAAACAAAGAAAATGAATAAAATAAACACTAAATCACAATCTTGCTATGTCTTCTACATCACTTGCATTTTTTAAAAATATTATTTGGGTTCTGGTCTTTTTGCTTCTTTTATGGTGCTGTTATCTCTTTGCATTCGTTATTTTCTTTGCGTTGTCACACATTATACGTGTTTGTTGTCACTCTTTGGTTATGTCTGTCTTTTACAACCTTATCTTGTTATGTCTTCAATGTCATTTTTGTCTTGTTTTTTTTCCATTTACAACTCTCTATTGCAGTGTTTTTGTCTCTGCCACTTTTAAATCATTGTGTTATGTTTTTTACAATGATTACATCATATTCATCTTGTTTCATTATTTTCATTTTCATCTTGTTGCATCATTTACAACACTTTCATCTCATTACAGCTGTTAAAAAGTATTCACATTGCAAATAACCTTTTGTCTTGTTAT
This sequence comes from Sphaeramia orbicularis, assembly GCF_902148855.1. Lineage (NCBI taxonomy): Eukaryota > Metazoa > Chordata > Actinopteri > Kurtiformes > Apogonidae > Sphaeramia > Sphaeramia orbicularis. Next base: position 42,187,552 of record NC_043971.1, on the reverse strand, counting down.
GTCTTTTACATTATTTACATCATTTTCATCTCATTTTGTATTTTTTTTTTTTTTTTACAGTTTTTGTCTTTCACATTTTGCTTTTGTGTCTTTTCCTACATTTTCATCTTATTATGTCTTTTACAAAGCATTTAAACCCAAAAATAACCACTTGGCTACTTTGGCTTTCACTCAATACCTAAAATAAAATGATTATTATCAGTTTCCACTGATTTAAAACTTTTTGTTCCCATCTTTGTCTGTATCGCCCAGCCCAATCTCCACTCATCTTCATTTATTACCAGCCCGTATGCACTTATTGCATCATCATTTCTGCCACTTTTCCCCTTATTTGCCACTATTTTGTCGACTTCCTGCTAATCCTCTCCTCTCTTAATCTCCCCTTTCTCCTTTTCACTGCTCCCGTCTCAGAAAAAGCCAACTATTAGTCATATCACTCCCTGCGGCCTTTATAAAACTCAACCCCTCTCCTCAACATCATAACCAGTCGCCTCTATAAAAATGTGAAATGATTTGTCCCTGGGGTGGAAAAAAATAAACTCTAAATGTTGCTGTTTGTTTATCTTCAGTTTTAATGTGACAACCACAGGAGCAGCGGGCAGCTATGTGACACCCAACACTGCAATGCAAACAGCTGTGATGTGGGGATATGTGAGCCGCTCTGTTGCATCTATAAATATGGAGCTTCAGTTGTGGAGTATTGCAGGTATGTGCCACCAGATACCCTCGGGAGCAGCCGATTATTTCACTACTCAATATGTAAGATAAAAAAAAAAAAAAAAGCATGGTCTACTGGAGGATGGCAGTCAAGATTTCAGGGTGCTTGCTCTTTATCTAAATAACAATTCCAGACGTTTTCAAAACTTTTTTTTTTTTTTTTAAACTCAAGACCTTGGCTTTATGTACAGGGTTGTCCCAAAAAATTTTAAATCATTTCTCCTGACCATGCAGTCACTCCGATGTCAATTTTATTTTATTTTTTTTGGGGGGACACCCTGTACTTTTATACTTGTGAGCCTACTTTTTTAGTTGAAATTGTACCTGTTGCGTGTAGTAAAAAAGTTAATTTTAAGGAATGTATGAATGAATGAATGAATGCACATTTTGCAGTAAATTATATTTTACTGACAGAAACATTATCAAAATATATGAAAATCACAAAAGTGGATGGATATCACACAAACAAGTTTCACGAGAATCATTCCAGTACTGACCAGATAGTGAAATCATATCAAGTTTTTTATATGCTTTCCCCATGTATTCCTTATCTTACATAATCATGTGCCTTCATTCATTCATTCATTTTCTGAACCTGCTTTATTCTCACTAGGGTTGCTGGAGCCAATCCCAGTTACTTATGGGCAAAGGCAGGGTACACCCTGGACATGTTGCCTGTTGATCGCAGGGTTGACATATAGAGATGAACAATCACTCTCACATTCACACCTATGGGCAATTTAGATTAACTGACTAACCTATCACTGCATGGCTTTAGATGGTGGGAGGAAGCCAGAGTACTCTAAAATTTGAAAATGAGATAAACTTTTGTCAATACTTGATTAAGACTTTCACACAAAATTCCAGACTTTTCAAAGTCTGGAAAACAACATATCAAAATTCCATACTTTTTAAGACTTTCAAGACCTGGGCAAGCAACCTGAGATTTGGATTTCAGGGATTTCAGTTAAGAGATTAAACTTTTTAGATCTCTTGTTCCCATTTAAGTAGCTTTAAGATCAAACTAATCTTATTCTGTGCCATATAACAGTAATTCCCAGGTCTTCATTAAGGCTCTGTCAAAGTGAAACCTATTTTTCAGGCTACAACCCTGCATAAATGAGATTTATTTTGGACACATTTCCCAATAAATTCAGCCCGACATGTTTGGTATCTTTGGAAATGATATGATCTGCACTAGAATGTCAAATACATTTCTGTGGAAAATGGTTGGCTAAACAGCACCGGATTGTTTTGACTCACCTAACAGTGAGCTGCTGCTTGGTAACGGGTGAGAAAGTCCTATATCTTGAGAACATTTTGTCCAGACTGTGGGTAGTGACGGTAGTGCAATAATACTTTGGGGTTATGATAGTGATCAGTGATTACATTTTATATATGCAGACACATCTGTAGCACAAACTGTGAAAAAGAGCTGGACAATGAGACCAAAAGTAAAGAGATGCTGCTGGAAGTAAATTTAGCTTGAATTTAGCTTTCTAAATTTTTCTCTCAGAAACAAGGATACCTGCAGTGCAGCCAATCATCTCAGGGTTTCCATTATGCACATTTTGGGACTGTTTTGGAATTTAACAAAATGTCATGAAATTGCAATGACATGACTCTGGAGATGGTTTTTAATGTGAAATGACAGATACAAGATGTGGAAATGAGCCAACATCCTGCTGAGATGAGCAATACATACACAGAGAAGGAGAGGAGACAAGAAAAGGCAGAAAAGTGTGTCCAGAGTCAAATATTCTATTAGATTTTAACTTTTATGCTCCATAAAATGATTGACTATTGTCTCCAGTTGATTCAGTGGCTTACAAATGAAGAGTAACTCTTTATCTTAATTACCGTTACACTTCTCACACTTGCCGGCGGTGGTGTTCCGTAAATTGGCTTGAGCGTCTGGTTCCAACCGGCTCTATATGTAAAGTGTCATGAGATGACTTTTGTTATGATTTGGCACTATATAAATAAAATTGGATTTGATTCGATTTGGTGTTTAGGTATTTGTCTTATGTTTTCAGAAAATTTAGGTACTGGGTTGTGGACGCCCATCCACAAGAACAATTTACGTACTTCAATAAATCTCATTTACCATGATTTTGGTCCATTTTACTATGACATATTTATATAAAAAATTGGAAACGCATTAATAAAAATCTAAAAAGGGCTAAAACAAAAGTTCCAAACAAGCACTGGGGGCCACTTTTAATTACTTAAGTATTGATTTAACTAAATCTGGATAAGTGGTGTGCAAAGTGGACAGGGTGCTGCACCTAAGCCTTGGAATGATAGGGTAATCCTACATATATACTGAGTTGTATCTTCTCTTTAAAATATAAGCAGTATTTATATGTAGCTTTTGTCTGAATTGACAAAGCTAACAAATATTATGCACTATTAGGCTACAACTAATGGTTATGTTGGAAAGCTTGTTAAGTTAGGGTAGACATGCTCATTATCCCTGCTTGCTTAATCATTTTTAAGTCCTTGTCATTTCTTACTCTTTAATACATCATGTAAACTAACATAACAGAGAGATAAAGCATTAAGGAGTAGTGTAATGTTTGCAGTACAGAGCACAGAATAGATCTACTTAAGGAAACAGAAATAATACAGACATAACTTTAGTGTTAAATAAATGTGCATTGGATTTTTTTCAATGTATCGATGGTAATTGGCTCCTTCTGTTTCTAAACAATCTACATATTTGCCATTGAAAAACCAATATGAATTGACCACTGACCAATAGTTATCACCTTCAGCAGCTGTGCATGAGAAATACTCATAATGTAATGTGAAACATGGAGAGGAAGCTTTTTGTAAGATCAACTATCAAAGAGACCATATTTATGATCTTCCATTTGCCTTTAATGGTACGTAATCACAGACTGTACTTAGGTACAATTGCTGATTATTTTCACTAATGAATTAATTATTTAAACTGAAGTCTGATATATACCATAAAGTAGTAGTGTTCAAGGTACTGGTTTTGTGTGATCGACAGCTGAAAGTCAACATGCATTTAGTTTAAGATTTGATTGATTCAGTGAGCTGAGTAAACGACATGCCACAACAAAACATGAGCTGACATCTGAACAATATGTGTGTGATTCAATCATTTATCAAAACACTGGTCATACAGTTGTGTCAGACTGAGACTTGACTGTTATTTAATCACTGTGCTCTTTCTGTGGATTTGTGTGTGGTTCCCTGTTGATGTTTGCTTTCATGTTGTTGTATTTATTCCATCTCCAGTGCAGTAATAGAGAAAGGCCATCTATCTAACCGTAAGATACAAAATCAGGTCATCCATGAGCAGAGCGGAGCTTGAGCATCACATGATGAATGAATGAACTCCTTATTCCATACAATGTTCCAGTTGCTGAGGACTATAAATACCAGCTGGAGAAGATTGTATGTCCTGGCTGCCACATACGATTTTCCACTGTCACGAAAGGCAAGATTCTATCACTTGTGATGCACAAGGGGATGAAGGCAGGGTGTATGTCTGTATGTGTGAGTGTGGACAACACAAAGCCAGCGCTGTGTGACTGTTATCGCTGCACCAGACCATTGTAGGACAGCCTGAAGTGTTGAACGCTTTTAAGTCAAAGAATCCATAAATCTAAGCAATATTAAACAGAGTAACAGCAGTCTAGAACATTTTCAAAGACGAAATATTCTCAGAGAAGCGGGAGCAGCAGGACAAGAAAAGCAGATGAGATGAGGAGAGGAGCTGCCAGTGATTGACAGTGCAGTCTGACAGGCTTGTGTAAAGCTAACCTTATGGGCCTGACTCCAGCAGAGTTGTTAGCTCACACACTGCCCCCTGTGACTGCTGAATGGGTAAACTGACAAATTCCATGTCCTTCGGTTTCAGCACCAGCAAACTGCTGACCCAAATGCAATTAAACAACATCCAGCGGGGTAAGTGTAACACACTGATGTGCAGTAGCATATGAATGTACATGTGATAGTGTGTGAGGAGAGGGGATGAAGTGTGTGTGCAGGAATAAGAGAAACAGAGACAGAGGCAGAGAGTGAGTGAGTGTGATTCAATCTGCTCAGTAAGCCATGAAATGGTATTGGTGTCATTAGGGAGAGCAAAAATATATCTGTGCCAGTCTGCCCTCTACTCCCTTTGTCTCTGACACTCCAAAAGTACAATCCTCACACAAAAAAAGCAACCAAGTTCAGCCTTGCTGCACTCTGTAGAACAAAACGTCCTATGGTGCTGTAGCTCTTGCTGAGCCACCTTTATTCTTTGTTCTTAAAAATTGATATTTTTTTAAACACCTAAGTGAGGGAAAAAAAAAGAAAGAAAAACACGGCCTTGCTTTCTATTAACATCAAATTGATTGCTAAATTACAAATTACAAAAGCTGACAATTCAACATCCGAACAAATCACAGTACGCAACAACCCCAAAGGGTTTTTTATGTGAAAAGTACAATACAGATTTTTTATTTGCTCTTGCTTGACAAATAAGTACTGAAAATAAACACATCAATAACAAGTATATTCAATCATTGGATGAAAAATATTAAGGGCAACATATTCCCAGTTAAGTAGATGCTTATTAACTTAGGTGTTTTATTCTTAAATGGCTTATTCTGCAAATACAAGACCATCAACAGTTGTCCGACAATGAACTCTTAATCACTGCTCAGGGAAGTAGTTAAACACGATTAAGGATCACAGTATGTTTTCTTTCCAATTTATTTTAACAATTATTTTGTGTACTTACACTGATTTACAGTCAGCCATATAAAGCAATGAGTGTTAGTTAATAGCTAATAAAGCCATTATAAGCCTTTACCGGCCACTCCTTAATTTTGTTATGCGTTAATAACACCATATAAGTGTTGATATTAGCATTATAGGCCTGTTTAATATTACATTATAAGACCCTCAGAAACAGTTACAACATAATCACCTTCCTATTATCATCCAAACTATTTGAATGACTGTGTGTAGTAGTGAGGAACATGTCCATTAACTTGTACAAAGCTAGCAGGACAAAAATGTCAAATGTCATCACTCTTCCCATGTGATTTCCAGCATTTGAGATTAAGCTGCTGCTCTTTAAACATCATAACTTCATTTGTCATCTGTCATTATCAGTCAGCAACAGGCTTTGGATATTCCAGTTATTACTTGCGTCAAAAGTTTTTGTTTACAACATTTAAAGGGCAAATGTTCCACTGTTCACTGCTGATAAATGGTTCTTCATTAATACATTAGAGTGTCAGGAATATAAGAATGGCTATTCTGGTATTTTCTCCTTATAAGTATAAAAAAATTGCAATTATTAGATAAAATGTCCTTACTTAAATATGAATCAGTAGTAGGTAGGAGGTTATTGAAGGAAAACTATTACTAAACATTGTAGAATAAGACACTAATTTAGGTGCAGAGACCAAAGATTTTAATATCTCAAAATAGAGCAGTGTCTCGTTCTTTATCTGCCACTGGTTGAAAGGACAGCGCCCTCTAGACTCTGCACACGCCACATGACACATTCAAGGACATCTGAAGAAGACTGATGTTTGCCAGTGCATGCTCCAGCTCCTCTGGTGTAAGTACAGTCTGTGCAACCACTGATGCAAACAAATACAAACAAATCATGTTTTCAAGCATCACACACTCGCGGCGAAATCCCTTTGACAGTGGATTTTTACTGAAACAACTAAATAACCTTGGAGACAGCGAGACCTTCCTGTGCGGGTGGAGGAGAAAATGATGCACTCATTCATCTTGCTCTCAGTGTGTGTGTGTGTGTGTGTGTGTGTGTGTGTGTGTGTGTGTGTGTGTGTGTGTGTGTTTACATGTGCACCACTGTGTGTCAGTGTGAGGGTTTCAGTAGCAAACAACACAAAACATCTGCTTACTGTGAAAATGAAACAGCCTAATGGTGTACGCAGAGCACCAGTTTTATTCACTGAAGGGACAATTCACACAGGTACTATTTGGCACAGCGAGCGCACAAACCGCCGCTGAAAGGCTAATGCACTCCACTGCAGCTTTCACAGAACACAAACTCACTCTTTGTGGCACAAAGCACTCTGGCAAGGTATGATCTCAAGTATCAATAGACAAAGTCCACCCTACCAGCTTATTTTTCAGCATAAACACAGTAGTGCATTTCATGCTGAAAGAGTATTTAATGCGTAAATAGGGATGTTTAAGTGTGAACGTGTTTCTGTTTTATTCTGCTCTAGCCCTGCTCGGCTGATTCTTTGGATGTGCAGGAAGATGAGATAGACAAATAGATGACAAGAGAGACACGGACAGAGGTAGGGAGAGGGAGAAAAACACTCACATCACATATTTCATGTAGTGGGAGGCAGGGAGAGACGTGCAGGGAGAGATAGGGGGAAATGGTTGGAGTGCAGGAGAGAGAGATGGCGAGAGGTCATCCCTGGGTAATTTGTTTTGGTCCTCTCAGAGCGCAGACACACAGGGAGCAGGTAAACCAATTACAGTGTGACATGAATCACTAAAACCTACAGGCAGCCACACAGCTAGCCAGCAAGTCTGCGAGGTGGCCAGTGCCGGCCCAAGCGCGTTCGCCGTCTTTTTCCGTGAGCCCTGGTCGATCGCAGCAGCCCGCGCCGCTCGGTCCTCACTTGACCGTGATCTCACATCTGGAAGGAACTGATGAGAGAAATAACGAACAGGATTTTCCCTCCGCATCGGTGCTGAGAGATCCTGTGAGGCTCTGAAGGTTGATGGACGACCAAATAAAGTATGTGGGCTATATTCTGTGTGATCTTGGCTGCAGGGATTCCATTCAGCCACAAAAACATCAGTAGCTGCGTTTGTGTAGACCCTAATATCCCACTAATAATCAGAACAAAATTCCAGTTGGAATAAAAATGTAGCCTCATGTGACCACCTCAAACAGGAGACACTGGTCCAATCAGGGATGAGAAGGGTGGTGTAAACACTGGAAAAAATTAGCACCAAATAAAGACATAAACAGTTAAGCTCTTATTCGTTCTACATGCATGGAAGATTGGAGCGTAAACTGAAGTTTGTGTAAATTATTCAGTATTTCAATTCTTATCTTTATTTTAATCAAAATATTACACATCCTTTAGGGGAATACTGAGATGTACCTGTACTTGTATGTGTTGGCCCAATGTAGGGGTAATATTAAGTGACCAAGACAGATAGAAACATGGAGATAATAAAAAAAAAAAAAAAACCAAAAACTGTTGAATGGCTGGTACAAGGTTTTACTGTTGAGTATCTAACGATTGTTAAACGCCCTTGCTCATTGAAAGGCTGCAAAAATGAATGAAGAACTGAACAAAGTTGGAATCCACCGAACTGTCGACTAAAACTACAAACCCTAGAGAGGTCAGTCAGTCTTCTTCAGAACCACTTTATCCTCGAGAGGGTTGCGGGGAGGGTGTTGGAGCCTATTCTAGCTACTTATGGGCGAAGATGGGGTACACCCTGGACGTGTTGGCATACAGAGACGAACAACCAATCTCACATTCACACCTACGGGCAATTATAGCTTTAACCCAGGGTACCTGAAGAGAAAATGCAAACTCAGAAAGGTCCCTGGTGTTGGAATCAAACCCAGAACCAGGACAGTGCACCACCTGGAAAGGTCAAAATGGCAAAAGTGGTTTCGACTTATCACAGTAGGAGGAACCACTTTGCACATGTCAAAAAAGTACTCCGATTAAATCCTTTGGAACACATCAACACATCTCATCAGACTGCTTCATTTGGTGTTTATAAATCATTTCAGTTCTGTTTAAGAAATGGTGTCCATATAACCATAGCTAGCGAGCTCAGCCTCTGGTGTTAGAATACAAGTAAACTACTCTGAATTACACTGCATATGTTCATTGTTTTGGATTACTATAACCCATAAAGACCCAGTGCTACTTTTGTGGCATTTCACAAATGAATTTTTCCTTCTATTTAACCTTTCTTAAGTAATTTATCACTGCTACATCACTATTATAATATTTTCGTCTGTATTTTGCTTTTTTTTTCAGTAAAAATCTGAAATTTTCCAATGTTTCATTATGTAGATGTTCATAAAAGCTCAGATTAAAGTTGAGGGTTGTTGTAACAAAAACAGAGAAAACTGAAGAAAAAGTGACATTTCCAGCAAAGATATCAATAACTGAGCGTAAAAACAAGTATCTCCATCCACTGTCATTGATCAAACTCCATGGGTTTTACTGGTGAGTCAGTGTTGTAGAAGATGATGGTGTTTCCAAGTTCACTACTGAGCCTCTGAACGTCCAAATGGGTCATATCTGATGACCATGAAAAGATGACAAACTGTATTTTACACCAATTATTTACATGTATTGATAGGATTAGTGGATCAACAGGTATAAACATTTGAGATCAGTAGCTGATTTTAGTTGCCAGTGGCTGTTTGGGTGTTTATGAGTTAAGTAGACAAAACTAACTACTGTAGTAAGACTGATTTACGCATTTAACAGTCATTCAACTCAAACCTTTCTTGAATTATTCCTATTGCATAGATAGAAAACGATCTCTGTCGGTGATCATCAAACCTGGCCAAGCTCTGCAACTGTAAATCTTGAACTGAGCAAAAGCGCAGAGGAAGTTTACAACCCAATCTAATCTGACACTAAGTATTTTGGCTCCTTAGTTCAATCTGCAGCACAAACAATGGTGGTAATAATGATCCAGCTCCTCTAAAAGGCTGGATGTCAGAGCCTGATGGAAGTCAAATACTCAGGGGGGGAGGTGCTAAGTATTTACATGACAAAGACTTAAGCAATTACTTTAATTTCTTTAATCACCCAACGGCTGTCAAAACGATGTCATATCCCGCCTCAGTCACGTCAGCGCCACAGGCTATGCCGCGAAGTAGCAGGGACCAACTTGTAAATAAACAATCAGCTAGGTCGCCTTTCTGCGCCGTTAACAGCCCTAATCCTCGAGTTGATGTAAAACTGACAGGAGCATCATGAAAATCCGCCCAGCATCGGGAAGGGAAGAGAATGGGAGATGACAAGGAGAGGGATTGGACTGGATTAGATATCGCCTTGGCACTTGCTTTTATTTGATGTGGCCTTGGTGCATGTTGTAGATTCACGAGGGGTAAATATTTGATGAAAGCGTGATGGTGTTGGGCTTACTGCTGCCAGGGGTTGGTCTAAGGGAGCAACTAATAAAGACAGCGAAAGGCAGGTTGTCGATCAGCGCCGGGGCACTGGCTCTGTGGAAGTGGCTGGAGAGTGGAGTGGAGCCTGTCGCCCTTGACGTGTTTACCAAAGCAACGGGTCTTCTAATGTTAGCTCAGCGGGGCAAATATAGCTCTTCTCTTGACTGTACATCAGTATGCACTCTTGTACGTTTGCGCGCACACAAACACACCCTCGCAGAACACCACAGGGGCTGCAGTGATGTTAAATCTACCATCTTGTTGCCCATTGAAATTAATAAGGGCCTCTGAACTGCTCTCTGAGAGTCACTAACTGGCCATTTGCACCGTCTGACTCCGCTGGAAAAGCCAGTCGCCGCTTCCTCTCACAAACCCTTTCACCCTTCAATTTTCTATTTTTCTTCCCTCCATCTCTATTGTCTTCTTCTTTCCATCTCCACCCTCTTCATCTCAGTCCCCTCTCCTCTTTTTCCACCACCTCCCCTCCTCTCTCAGCCCCCCTCCCACCTCCTCTTTCTCTTCTCCCTCTCTCTCTCCATTCCTCTGGCCCTAAAACCAGCCCCTCGGCCGCCCGCTTGCGCTCACTCAGATGGCTGTTACCATGACAACCCTGTTCTTTCAGCTCTCGCAAAATAATGAAGACAATGTGTTTTCCATTTAGATGAGTTTTCTGGCGCAGCGGGGAGATATGGAGTGTCCATCTTGCCTCCTCTCTCACTGCGGAGGAAATGTAATAAAAAAAGGGTTTCTAACCTCTCTCTCTCCCTGTCTGTCTCTTGCTCGCTCTACCACTTCTTTACTCTGCCATTCCCCCTCTCCACACACAAACACACAGGGTAAGGTGCTGTGTAAGGCAGCTTGGTGGAAAAGTGAACACTGTTTTTTGGTTTTTTTTTTTTCCACCACAGAAGAGAAAACAGCAGAAAAAGCTAAGGTCTGGCTGGTGTTGCAACAAAGCTCATCATCCACAGTGAAACACCCACTCATACCCCAAAAAAGCTGAACGGCAGGTACGGATGGAACTTCGCCCATTAAAAAACAAACAATCTGCATTCATATCACAGCAACTGGAGACAGCAGAACCTGGTCTAATGTGATAAATTACAGCTTGCCCTGCTCCCTGTTGTCAAATCCAGCCTCTGACGATGATAGACTGTGAACATTTCAAGTCTTATTTGAGATTTTTTGGGACTTAGCAATGATATTTTCACAGCATAATGCTCCAGCACAGGAATAAGTGCCATGACAACTAAAACTGATGGAAAGAGCTTTCTTTGTTTCCCTGCCAAGGATTTATTAACTTGCACTGCACATGAGGGGAACTGCAATTCCAACCACTTGTTAGGAGAGAAATGTAACATTTACACTGCTGGGAGAGGTAATTCAGTTGCAACATAGTGGCTGGCATTTTCACCCAGAGCTTTCACGTAAACAAGCAAATGCTTATTTGCTATTTCTCCATATCTAACAACAGCAGTGTTGCAATGAAATGTGGGAATGGGAAATGAGACTTTGCGTAAATCCTGAATTTTCAAGACTGAATGAAAGGCAAGAACAAGTTCCTCATTTTCTGTGGTCATACACACTTATGCATAAATGCATAAATAAATGCAAAGTTTAAGCAGTTGATGTGCACAGGTCAAGCCTTGGCTTTCGGGATCACACACTCTGGTATTCTGTCTGCTCCTTTGGAGAAATATATATCCTCCTGCCTGCAAGGGAAAGAGAAAGAGAGAGCTCTATAATATGTGTATGTCTGTGTGTTTACAGTGGAAATAGTGAGTCTGGGACATTTTCTTTGGGTCTCTTTTCCAGTGTTTATGGAGAGTGGTGAGGAACAACACTTCCTGAGAGGAAAGCCAGCTTTCCGAGCCCAAACTCTCTTCCAAGCCTTGCAGACGGGGAACGCTCTGTCTCCAATTTATGTTTTCCACCCAGTGCTGCGTAAACACCAGTGTAGAAACTGGTGTGTATGTGATCACATATTCATTACCTTACGGGAACTTGAAGCTGTTGGTATAGTCACTTGTGGGGACCCTTTAACATTTATCATTGAGTTCAAGGGTTAAGAGTTGCTTTAAGGTTTGGGTTAGGGTTAAGCAGGGGGGGTTAGGTTCCAGGAAATGAATGTAAGTCATGTGTGCATGCCTTTGTACTGCTCAGTGGGCAAATTTCAGTATTCATACACTTTTTAGAGGACATTTTTGCCACTCATCACAGCGTTTTAATGGTTAAGACTTGATTTTAAGGTTCAGCTTATGATTAGGTTGAAGCTTCAAGTAATGACTGACGGATAAATTATGTCAATGAGATGTTTTGCATGCACTTTATTTTTCATGTTATGGGGACATGAATCTGTCTTCACAGGCACCTCTGGGAACTTGAGTCTCTTAAAGGAACTAAATACAGGTCTACATGACATAAAACTTACAATTTGAGGGTTAAAGGATGTTTTAAAGGTCCAGTGTGTAAAAGTTAAGGGGGTGGAATATTTAAACCAGTGTTTAATGACACTAAAATAAGAACTGTTGTGCTGTCCAAAGCAGCACCAAACTAACTTCATCATCCTCTCCTATATTTCCCATTTATAGTGGGTATATTATTGTCACCTTCTATGTTTCAATGTGTACAGGAATAAAAACCAACAGAACAAACACTAGGTCTTATGAGGGCCTTCTACTTTTTTTTTGCAGCCACCATCCATGAGGGTGAGGGGGTGTTCAGCTGGTTGCACTCTACAGCTTCACCACTAATATGTCACAAAATATTTCACACAAACTTTAGGGTTCGGCTTAGGAGGTTAGCAGTTAGGCTAAGTCTCCATGAAATGAATTTAAGCCATTGTAATGCACCCTAAACATATGGAAACACGACATGGGTGTGTGTTGTGTATAGTTGAGGGTGTGTATGAGGATTACACCCACAAAACAAAAAGGCAAGCAGAAAGACAAGATCACAGACAAATGACTCCAGAAATCTAAGACTGCAGAGACAGCAGAGTCTACCAGCTGTAAGAGGACCTTCTCATGAGAGAGCTGTTGTAAGAAGGTGACATAAAGAGGGTCAGTAGCATTGTGCTTCATCATAACCTCACTGCGCTGACCTTCTCCTCCTCTAACGTCGTCCCCAGCCTGTCACTTCCAATGACAGAGGAGTTTAACAAGGAAGCTGGGAGCAGAGTCTCCCCTCCTCCTCCACTCCTTCTCACTTTCCTCTCTCCCTGCCGGCCTCTCTCCCCTCATTCTTAATTACATCCAGATCAGACTATTAATGAAGTCGCTCTGATTTTAACAACACCTACAGGGAGTCAAGGAGGGCTTTCCTCAGCCAGGGAACAAATCAAACTTGATTTGACTTCTGGCTTTGACACCTCTAACTAGTACGGCTATAAAAAAAATAACATACTTCAGAGAGAAGTCACTATGACTAGCCATTATTTCAATAGCAGATGGTAGACTTATTATAATATTTGTATTTTTATAAGGGGAGGCATTTATATTGCTTTCTTTCTGAATAGATAAACAAATCTGTACAGCTCTACTGATACATTTGTTGGTTTTACTTTATACTGATTAAGACAAGATAAGATATATCCCACTGTGGGGAAATTTCACAGTTAACAACAGCAACATACAACAAGCAGGTGTAAAGAAAAAAGACAGGTAGAAAAAACACAAACGATTGAAAAACTAAATATAAAGAGATTAGTTATTTATTTAATGAACAATAATATGGTCAACAAACAATGAAAAATGATTGTCTAAATGTCAAGTCACACATTCACGAAGCAGAAATGCTAGCATATTACCACTAACTTTCTATTTTGTAATCCAAGTACTTGTTTGAGAGATAAAATAAAGATGATATTTTTGTGTGAAGAAGTATGTCATCCTTCTGCTGTTTGTATAAAGAAGCTCAGGTGGGTCTTTTTAGCTTTTTTGCTAACAGAGGTGCATAAGAAGGTGATGACAGCTTACCATGTGTGCTGATGCTTAAACAAACCCTAATGATCAACAACAGAAACACTGCTGCATCGCTTTGTTTTCATGCACTGTTTACTTGCCTGCTGAGTGCTAAACTTACCCTTGTTTGATCCTCAAAGTGCACACCTTCAGCAATGCATATACAAAGACGCATAAATAACAGGTGGGGGTTGTAAATTATATAGGTTTACGTGTATATACAGTGATAGTGGCCTTTTGAAGAGCAGGTTGCCTTTATGGTGACTTTAAAGAGCTCCAGTGATGCAGGTCCTTCCCACACGCATCCATATTTGATGTACAGCATGTGGCGGGAAACAGCCTCTGAGCTTCAGGCGCTCTGATGTTCTCAAGACACTGTTGTCAAAAAGCATGACGGCACATTGTGTTCTCTAACAGTCTCATCTATATGTTTACATCTGTGTGGCTGCACTGTCAATGTGTGTGTACGTGTGGAAATGCCTGCCTCTCTCTGTAACACCATTGTCCACTGCCACCTGCAGATCACACAAACGCACACAAATCCCGGCAGATCAAAACACTGTACTCCATCAAATCCACTGAAAAGCCTGTTTACTGATGATCCGGTGTGAAGACTACAGGTTGCTGGGAAGGGAGACAGAAAGAGGGAGGTGGAGGGGGGGAGAGAGAGAGAGAGAGAGAGAGCGAGAGAGGTGAAGGGTGATGGTGGTAAAGCAGCGAAGCAATCGGGAAGTGGTCGACTGCAGGGGCTTTTATCATCAGCTATTGTAAAAGAGCTAGGTGGGATAATTGGTCTCCTAAGCTCAATGCACAGCATGCATTTTTAATGAGCACACACTGTTGCTCATTTAATATACTGTACAGTCTAGAGATTGCAGATGGAGGGGGAAAAGCTGGTCATTTAAAGAGAAGTGAGAGAAAGTAAAAGATCCATGTTTTACTCCAGTTATGTAATTATGTTCCAGTCCTTTGTCTCTGTTGTTAATGTTCTTAGCAGTTTTCTGCATAATTGCTGCATATCTTATCAGACCAAAAGGTTGTTTTCAGAATTAATGAATTTCACAGATGTGTGCAGCTGTCTACAACATATGAATAAAGCATATATATCCAATATAATTATGCACTACTATATATTAGTGTCATATGACTCCTACTACTTGTGTTTTATGTATGATTTTGATATACCTTTTATATTAAAGGTGAATTATGTAACTAATCTGAATGTTTCCTTCGTCTTCATGAATGGCAGTGAAAAAGGTTTTTAATAAATTTGTTGAATTTAGTCATGCATTATGCAGGAAGGCACCATTCACTGTATAAACATTTGATTACTATATTTTTATATGTGCAACTAATAATACCGTCAGTAACCTACTGATTCCTAAGTGACTAAGTAATCAATGTAGATTCCTGATAAAAGTACAAAAATACTACCACAGTGGAATAACATGAGTATTAGTAATATAATATCCACATTCGAGACGCTGGCTGCAGTGAAATGTTGACATTTCGTGAGTGTATAATAAAGCAGAACTGAGTCATTTTGTTTTCTGAACCTCTACAATAACTCTGAATGGTCTTCCCCTTTTTGATATTTTATAGGCAGTTGTATCTAGTGTTAAGGTCCAATATTGTCAACTTAGTATGACTGAGTACCAATTCATGCTATTATCACCTTAATTAAAAAGCCTACAATTACTTGCATTAATGAGTTGTTTTTTACAGCCAGTCTAGTGCAGAGACAGGGGGTATTGATTTGATTGCAATCTTCAGCTCCACCACTAGATGCCACTAAATATTACACACTGCTCTGGGTTTCTTCAAGCATATGGGCATGTTGTGATACACATACAGACAACTTATAAAATATCCATGTAGTACCAAGGTGTCTGCATCAGATACCTTCCAGCTTTAATATTCTGCTTATACAGATTTTCATTGAAATACAGCAGTTGGAAAGTTGAATGTTCAGCTACTATGGACTGAAGAGTGAATGGACTGAGCCGTCTCACTTAATGACCTATTAGGAACCATGACCCTACTGCACCCCGACCATCCAGACTGCAGCATGTAATCCAGTAACACAGAGAGACCTACCCTCCTCTGCCAGACGCTGTGGGGAAGAGTTTGCAGGCAACACACACCGGCTCCGGCCAAGACTCCTGACCTGTCAAAGCACCTCGTAATGTTCTTACTGGCCTCAAAGCAACAAAAAGAACAACCCGTAGAATCACCGCAGTCTCAGGCGAGCATTAGAGGGCCGCTGCCGACCGGGAAGTTAAGTGGCTGGCGGCAGGGAGCAGAAGCACCCGGGTTTAAGTGAATTAAGAAAACTAAGTTGTGTTTAGCTCTGGCGTGAGTCCATCTGTCCATGTTGGAGGGCATGGTGCCTGGGCTGCCACCTCATAATGGCATTAAACACCTCCCAAAGTGATGTTTGGGAGTGAGTACACCGCAACCCAAAGGCGGTGAAAGAGCCGTACACAATGGAGGACTGCACTTGGGCTTAGAACAAAAAAATGGTTAAGGGAGGAGAATTAAAGAGGGGTGGCAGGAGGGATAAAGGGAGGACAGGAGGCAGAGAGAGGAGGTGGCAGGTGGAGGGAGTTTGATAAATGACAGGTCTTTTTGCCTCTCTCTCCCTCAACTCCCTCCCTCCCTCCCTCCCTCAGACTTCCTTCAGGGACTCGCAGACCTCCTCCAGCATCCTGCCTCGCAGCTCTCCATGAGCTCTCCAGTCTGGGTCCATCCATCAACCCCCCTCGCATCCTGAATGCATGAAGTATCCAGCCACAGCGCAGGACCCCACTCCCCTCTGTCGTAACCCTAACACACACCCTGTTAACACAGCCGCCGTCTGCTCCTCTGTCTTCATTGTGGCTGCAATTAACCTTTGTTTTCGTTACCAATAAAACTGCTGTTAACACAAACTGTTCCAGATCACTGCCTAAGACAATACAACATAAAACTGGCTGATGTATTAGTAAATCATATCCATAACCTGTAAAACAAATGGACATACCCACAGTGATGTAACCCAGTGGTTTGTGTACTACTGTTGTGAAGATGAGTCCAAATTAGGTTGTTTTTCGTTTTGGGAAAGTAACTCAAACAAACTCACAAAGCTAACAGTAGCCAATCATTAACTTATTGAAAAGATTGAGAGTTTATGCTTATGTTAAGTGCCTCCAAGTAATTTCAGCTATTTGCTAAATATTAACACACAAAGGTCAGTTCCGTATCAACACAATAACTAGCATGCTACCTGGGCAATTAGCTGGCTAGTTGACAGATCATATAACACCAATTTAATGCTAACAGTGGCTAATGCAGCAAAGCTGTGCAAACACGCTTGCCTTTTTTATTAAATACCAGTAAACTTCAGGAGGCTTTGTAAGTGTAACAAAATCATAGGATGGTCTTTTTAGCATGAATTCCAAACTACAACTAAAGCAGAGCTATCTATCAAGAGAGTATGTTTTATTCAATTAACAGAAGCTCGGAAACTTCAACTCAGCAAGCAAAGCAGCAAGCAAACTTAGCTGTTTAACTATTTTTGTTATTTTGATTACCCATAAAACCTTATTTACAGAAAAATAATTAAGAAAACAACTGCCAGTACACTTAGTAGAAACCCCAAGACACAAGAATGACTCCTGGAAAATAATATTCACCTAATACTCCTTGGCAGAAGTAGCAATGTTTTTGTATGAGAGCCTGTTTAAACATGGACTTTTATGGATCCAGTATCTACTCAAACTCTTATCCTCTTTGAGTTATTGTCCAATGTCATTGTTAATGTATATTAGTTGAAATATATTTTGTCACGCCTGTTTTGGAAATGTCAGGAGTGTAAAGTACCAATATGTTAAAATGAAGGAGGTAAATGTAAGAAGCTAGCTGAAAACAAGAAAGAAAGAAGAAAGTAATTACACAGAAAGCCAACTAAAGTAAACTACCAGAGTATATTTACTTTGTTACATCCCACCTCTGTCCATCAGGGCAAGGTTGGTCCTTTTGATGCCCAACGGATGCGAACAAGCCCCCTCCATCTGAAAACACCCCGCCCCCTGTAAATCAGCCAATCCTCTCTTCTGACCGAGCAGCACACACACAAAAAGAGATGTGGAGGAGAGCTAAGCGTAAGCATCTGGATCACGCAAATGAATTCTATTTTCTGACGGTAGACAGACGGACCCACCGGACAGCGGCCGCTAATCTACCACCTCCCCCTCCGCCACCTATAATCCCTTTCCGAGAGGCAGCGAGTGAGAAAGACAGAGTTTAGGACAGTGAGAGTAAAAGAGAAACAGTGGGGTTTGCATAATGGTGAAAACAGGTTTGATCTGATCCCGGTGCCTTTAGTGAAGCCGACTGCCTGCTGGCTAAATAAACACTCAGTGGCCACTTTGCTAATTCTACTCAACACAATAGAAGACGGATGATGTTTCTTTCACACTTTCCCCTGCCTTGTTTGATTTTCCTGCACAGCAGAGTGTATATGGTAGAAGAAATAATAAACTGCAGTGTGGTGTGAGCTGGCCTGACTCAAGTGCTGTTAGGTGACAGGGAACTCAGCTGCACAATATTTGAAACAAAAACACGCTCCAAAGCAGAGAAACACAGGGTGAGGGCCATATTTCTTCCAATTAGGTTTAACTGACTTGTAATTTACTCCAATCTCCTGTGGTCTGTATGTGAGCGGCTGCAGCCGCAGCGAAGGGGAGTGGACTTAAGATGAGGTGTATGAGTGTGTGTCTTGTGTGCTACAATATGTGCTTTGTATTCATTGCAGATAACAGGAGGCCGTTGGAGGAGGGAAAACAGCAGCCATTGATTTTGTGTGCTGGGCAGGCGTTTCTCCATTCCAGAGTCTGGTCGATACACACAGCGAGAGCAGGGAGCACCAGAGGGTGAGGGGGTTATACACCACTTTGGACACATATCTGCAGTCAGCAGCGACTGGACATAAGGCCTGTCAGGGAATCACAGCCATCTTAGTGCTTTATTATTATTACTGCACAAACATGATCGCGGGCAAATAGCACCACTTTGCAAACACATGCCTGAATGAAAGCAAAATGAACAAATGAACTCAATACGATGATTTCTTTACTGTGAGTGGGGAAGCAAAGAGTGGGGGCATGTTTCAGCATTAAATCCTTTATCAAGTAGCCAGCAAATCAAACATTGATTTTCATGAGCTCTGGTGCCAGGGGCAATAAGGATCTCCCTCATCAACTGAGGCAGCACTGACCACACACACACACACACACGCACACACACACACACACACACACACACACACAAAACAACAGCCATTATGCCGACAGCAGACACTAAATGAATTTTCATGCCAATTGCCACGATCTGAATAGGAAAACATTTGCCAACCTTTTTTGTTTCTGTTTGCTGAGAGAACCAGCCATCAGCTTTGATCAAAGATGGGTTGCCTTGGATTAAATGTTTGCTACAGGGACAAATATGACAGTTCAACTGGTTTTGTTTAATTAGAGACACAGAAATAACACACTTTCAGTGGAAAGGTGTAACCTATTTCCTCAAACAAAGACCTTTATTTGAAAAAGGCTTGTGTTAGACAGACCTTCGCTTCTCATTCCCTCTGATAAGTATATGGTGTATTGCAACCTCAGTTTGCTGCACATGAATCCTTTTACAACAATTAACAATCAGATGAATCTCACTTTTACTCTGAAAGCATCTGTGTGACCCATCTCACTACATTACAAAGCCAAATAAAATCTTTCCCTGGCCTTGTTCAGACCTGCTACCATTTGCTCCGCTAATGTTACTACACAAAGTTGTTCATACAAATTTAACACATCGTGTATCTGTTTCAAATTAAGCAGATGGAAACTCTTAATTTGTCTTATTGTGAAACACAAGAACCCAAAGAGCACCACAATTACGAACCTTACCAGAAAAAAAAACTGTTTGGTTGAGACATTAACACACAAACCTGTGGTAACCCTTCTTTGCCCCTATTTTTGGCCATTATCAGAGACCCAAGGACAAACAGTATGGTAATAGTTTCAGAATGTCATTTTCATATTAAGGCAATAGCTGCAACTTCCAATCAGCTTCTTGCAGTGAAGTTAAACTGGTGTGACAATTTCAGCTGTTAGCGGAGTGAGGCAAAGACAGAGGATGGCAAAAAGGCAATTGCCTAGGAACACAGAAAACATGCACATGTAAAAGATATATGCAGACAAAATGGAAAAACAGGCTCAGGAAATTGGCCAGTCCATGTATAGACAGGAAGAAAAGGGAAAAAAGTAGGAGGGGGTCAAATGGTGGAAAAGAATGAGACAAAAAAAAAAAACAGAAAGTATGTGTTTTATGTAACATTAGGGTTACTTTCCGTAAAGGCTGTATCCAGATTATAGGCAATCTTCTTTGCATCTAGTACATGTTTGCTACTCATTTACATTTTAACAAACATCATTTAGACTCAAATGCCCTTGTGGAATTAATTAATATAAGTGCAGCTGTTCTGAATCATCTGGTTTGTATTGTTTTGTCATGATGAATCCAAAACTACTGACTAATGAAAAAAATACAGTGTAAAAAAAAAGACCCATTTCCAAAAATATACATACAAATAAATAAATAATAAATGCTCTGACTCATCAAAACCTTCATTCAGAAATGAGGACAATCAAAGCCCCTGGAAGTTTATTAATATGCAAACATGTCAATCTTGTCCAAATTTAGTAGCAGATGTAGATGCAATAGCCCCTTGCTTCTGTTTTTTCATCCATTCATAGCACTAGTGCAGAAATCTGCATTAGATAGGTGACATTTGGACCTAAAGGAACAAACAAATGAATAAGTGAAGCTCAAAATGAAAGCACAACAATGGAAGAATGGATAATAATTTCACGGTCTGTCTAGGGTTTCCTTTACAGAAGTGTATTTGTTGTTGTGTCTGTGAGTTTGTGTGTGTGGACCATCTCTGCTGCCCTCCACCAGACTTCAACAGAATGAACTTTAACCTCTGAGATGAACCTGAAACCTGAGCCTCTGGGCCTGGCTCAGTGAAATCGGACAGACACCTGACTCTGAAATCCACTGTGAGACACAAGGAGTCAGACGTAAACACAAAACACACAGAGGCATGTCTACAGACACACATACTGCATACACAGACACTAAAATATAAGACACATGCCACAAACAATCCAACAGGCATGATAAAGACACCTTTAGTGACCCACAAAAGCACATTCAGAGTGAGTCTTGTGTATCATTATCCTCACACACACAAGTAGTTCTCACTTTAAGAAAGCATTTCTCAACATGAACAGCAGATATTACTATGACACTGCCTATTGTATCTCCTGCAGTGGGTGAGTGTGTGCGTATGTGTGTGTGTGTCTGAGGAGAGTAACAAAAGAGAGTATGCAGTGCTCATGTTTCCTCAGCAGACGGGTTGAGTCTTTGTTAAAGCACAGACAGACTCAAAAAGAAAGTGGAGAAAAGAGGGGGAGGCGGAAGAAGAGCAAGTAGCCAGAATCCTGCTTTTCTACCTGTGATCTAAAAAAGTCGACTCTTTGAGTGTTTCTACCGCATGTGTCTCTTCATCTGTATGTAACATGGCAACATAAATATACAGCTGCACATGGAGTGAGCTGTGTGGGACCAACAATCGATCTGGCACTAAAAGTCTTAGACCCTTCATACCTGACTGATCACGTTTTTTTCTTTATCTAAAATTAAGAAGTGCCGGGTTTATTTAGAGAATAATGTGCTGTTAAAGAAAGAAAAAAAGACTCAACACGTTTTTTTAAAAGAAGTATTTTGGTATCAGTCCTGAAACTCAGGTATCACACTGGCACCCAAGAGGAAAATCTGAAACAATTCCCAGTCCCACTATGAACAACACACGGACTGACAGTAAATTAACTGCCAGCTTTTACAGACCGAGGTGTCATTTAAGTAATTCTTGGAACATAAAACACCAGATATTTGCTGGTTCAAGCCTCTCAAATGCGAGAATTTGTTACATTTGTTTGGTTATAGAAAATGTGCACTCTGGGAGCTTTAAATGCCTTCACACTGGTTAGACTCATCGCATAAATACACGTTATGTACACATCGGGGTTGGGATGTACCGACAAGGATTCACAGATTAGGTCTAATGAAAGTTTAGCAAATGGAAAATGACTGATTTAAAATGTACAGCTCTCTGTTGCACAGTTAACATTAATTTCAATTAGTTACCACGTAACTCCAGGTTTATTGATGTAATTCTATATTAAACTGTTTATAAATATTTACAACAAATTTGTCTGTTTTAAGTCTGCATTAGCAACTCCATAAACATAAAAATGAGGGAGAACACTTCTTACTCTGTTTTCAACAATAATGGGCTACACTTGTTTGCTAGTTCTCTAAATAAATAGCAAGTTATTCTACTTATGATGGCTTTAATTTCTCCTCTTTTGAGAAAAGGTTTTTAAAAAAATAGGTGAACTGGCTTTATTATAATTGTAGGGAAATTTGCTCTCTGCATTTTAGTCATCATAATACACATACAGTACCTAGCATTAGCATTAGTATTAGCAATTAGCATTACCTCAATCATTGGTATAATCCAAACTACATGTAAAAAATGATCTGTTATGTTCTATAAACTGGTATAAAGTGTCTGTGCTAAAACAAGGACACAGAAAAGCATTAGGACTGAGCAATACAATGATTTATCCTTCCTAATTTTCATAATAATTATTACAGTAGAGATTTTTCACATTTTTAATTAATTATGTCAGTTTCAATGCTTTGTTTTACTTAATTGTACTTGAACAAATATTTTATGGTGATTATTCTGAAAGTTCTACGTCTAGATTTGTGAAATACTCCACTGTTTGGCAAGTGTCTTAGTTTAATAGTAGTCTAACAGCACAACTGTCACTCAGGTCCAAACACCAAAAATAATAATTTGACATTATATTTTACAGTGCTAATTTTTGAGATTGACAGATATGAACATTTCCATCCTGATAACATTCTTGGACATACCACCCGGCCCTAAAAAGGGAAACTAAATCAGTGTACTTGCACTCATTAGTTGGATAAGCTGACAGTAGAAATCCATCTACAAAAAGCATGTCAGTGTGGGTACATGTATGTAATGTTCTTTTCCTTTTCACAGTTCATTAAGACGAGCCACTTCACCAGCGGCTGCTGTGAATGGGAGCGCAGCAGCTCCAGGCTCATTGTGGTCTAATCCTTCACTTATCTGAACTACGTCAATACTACCGGCCTCCAGCAGACCCCCACCCTCCACTCCATTCTTGGCCGTTCTCCTGCTCTCTGTGTTTCTCCTTTTCTTCGGTCCCCCTCCCCGATCCTCCTCATCCTCAGCCTTCCCGCCCTCCAGCTTTCATTCCAGTCCTGCTCTGCCCCCCAAGGTGCTGCTTGAAATCCATCCTATCTCTTTTCCTTCCTCTGGACAAAGTAGAAAAGGCTAGTGGGGGTAATAAGACGGAGCAGCAGGGGTGGCAAGGCCCTCGTAAGGTTATTAAGCCTTAACACACAAACACACAGTGGGCTGTGGTGCACCTGAGGTTAGACCCCCAGGGACCCAGGGCTATTCCTGCTTAGCTTTGGTATCAGTCAAAAAGGACACCAATACCTTGGTTTCAGAATTTTTTGATACAAATTTCCCATTTGAAAGGAGTGATATTTTACTTTTTTAAATACAATTATGCATTTTAAAGCATTTCCCTGTGGTCTGCATAAACTGTAAATGCTCCGCTTGGGTCTGAATTCTTCATTAATTCAACTCCACAGGTCCATCTTCAACCCTATTTCTGAGTAATGACACCAGAAAGGTCATTTTGAGCGTTGGCCCTTTAAATGCACATGACCCCACCCCATCCAGGTTGTTGACTGTGCTGCTCTGTCCCATTCAGCCAATTGTGTTTGTTAATACGACCTACAACTGAACATTTTAGGTAACTGGCTTGAAGTTTGGACATATTTTCAGTATGGACTACAACCGCTGCTGCTGACAAACAATTATGGTGTACTCTGAGAAATGTTCGTCAGAAGTCTCAACCTCATATGCGCAAATGTAGTGATGTAACTAGTTATAAAATGTAACAAATTAAGGAGGAACTAAAACGGGTTGTAGAAATCCACTCATTTTTTGCCAGAATGAATATAAAGATAGCTTTGCAGCACATCGAGGGTTCAAATTCTAACTTTATGAACTGTTAGGGTCCACATACACAAATAAATGCACCAAAGACTAATAAAAGTGGGCTTAGCAAAACATGACCCCTTTAATAAAAAGGAAAATGGACATCATGCTAACTGGTATCACAAATGAATTCAGGTACAATTCAAATGCAGTCATTCTTGATGCATCTCATTGTATTTCATCCTCAGTTTTTTCCATTTTACTGCACATGGCTGCTGTTTCATCAGTTAAAAGAAGCACTCACATAAATTCAAAGCCATTTTATTTAGGAAGTGCTTTCAAAAACAAGATTGTAACTATATAAACAGCAATATCTCTTCATATAACTGATATAAAGAGCTGTATCTTTTCAATATCATGTTTATGCGACCCTTCATACTCCATAAACATTTGAAAATCACAGTGTAAATCCTTCTGGAATGTGTGACAAATAGAGATGTTAAGATTCAATGGTGTCATGATTCAATTTGATTATGGTGTCTGCATTATGATGCATCTTTAGTTATTTATTCATTTTTTTCAAACTTGTAGGAAGATGGAGAAAGCAGTGATTCAATCAGTCAATGAAGAACATAGAATAGAAAGCAACAAATACACTCTCTAAGAGGTAAACATTTATTTAGTCCCATCCCTTGCCAATAAGTTATTGATAATTCAGAATTGTATACAGATGCATACACATCCATACATATACATACATGCATATATTATATATTCACATATTCACAGGCATACATATACATATATACCGGTACACACAAATGTCCACACCTTCACATTAAGGTGCAAAACTGTTCAACTTATTTGCATTTTTCATTTCACTTATTTTCATTTTTCTCAATGCAGTTGTACAGTGACATGAAAAATAACTATTTACTACAACTTAAAAAAGTCTCTAAAGGTAATACCAATAGTAAAGATGCCATTTGTGAGCTCTTCATGCCCTGACACTATTGACATTTACTCCACTGGTAAAGAAATATTATAATGAGAACTACCTGATACTATCTAAGTAATTCTATCTAAGCCATAGAAGATTTTAAGTTTGGTACTCAGCCCTGTTTCTGTTCAGTGCATGTTTGTTGTGCAAATGCTGAGAATGGTAAAAAAAAAAAAAAAAAAAAAAAAAAAAAAAAAAAAAGTAGAACTATGTCAGATATGTTTGACAATGCTACTCATTCTACCAGCTTAAAAAATATAATATTGCAAGACTTCAAGAAGTATATTCCTAAAAAGAAAAGCCTCCCCAAACAGCATTTAGACCATCACGTAATGCCAGAACTCTCCACTGAAACCTAAACAAATTAAATTCATTTAAGTGGGTTAACAGCTCCTTAAGGCAGAGTGAGACATGTTTCATTGCAGGTTTTACAGACTGTCAGAGCCTTTAGTTGGCTAAGAGAAAAACTCCTACATGAGAGGAGAGGAGAGGAGAGGAGAGGAGAGGAGAGGAGAGGAGAGGAGAGGAGAGGAGAGGAGAGGAGAGGAGAGGAGAGGAGAGGAGAGGTCCAGTTGTAACTAGCTCTATCTCTACACCAATAAGGATAAAGGCTCTTTAAACAGGATTTGGACTGACCCACCACTCTATAGCTGGGAGCTGATACAGCATTGCACGGCCAGCGATGGATCATTTTTCATCTCCAAATCTGCTTTGGCATGGTCAGGAGTGTGAGTGTGTGCTGCTGGAGGGTGGGAGGTGGGTCAGGGAGGGGGGCCGTGGCACATAGACAAAACACACAGGGACTCAGTGAGGGAGGGGCTAGTCGGGGTTCATTGTGGTCCATCTCGTGTTTTTTCTTTTTTTTTTTTGTATTATTATTGGTGCTCCTCTGACAACACAAGGCTGGGTCTTCCCTCACTGCTCAGCTGAGCAATCAGGTCACCTCATCTTGACAGACACAAACACACACGCACGGACACAGACGTAAACACGCAAAGACACATGCACGCGTAGACACACAGTTCATACAGCCCGCAGCTGTTGCCAATGATGTCAGTCCTGATTTGGTGAAACTAGCCTTTTGTTTCACAGCATGAACACAGAGTGGAGCAGGAGGCTTTACTCACCAAGAGTCTTCTGTCTTTAAGATTATTTGGACAACATTAGCTACTGGTTACTGACATGGAGGGCACACATCAGCAATAAAATAGTTGAAACTTTTTTTTTTTTTTTTTTTTTTTTTTTTACTTTTTTGCACTTAAAAAACAATTTATTCATACTTTGCGGCCCATTCTCAACCTTAGAAACTGCAGTTTTAGAAGGTGATCTCATGACATTTACCTGCTCACTCATTGTTAAAGAGAGAAAAGTATCTCATCCATTCAGCTGAGATAAACTATAATATCGACAGGAGGATTTAATGCTTTTGTGTGTTTTATAATGAATACGATAAAGGTACAGTAAAATATACAATATGTTTTGGACTACAAAACAGTTAGCACATTAAGACATCACTGTCAACTCCCGAGGTACATATTTTCCCATTTTGTGACAATACATTAAGAAATTTCTCTGTTAATCCAAGAGATGATCACATTAAGATTCATTTTATTAAAATATAACATGTTCACAATGACATATTAATGTGTCCATTGATATACAGTTTAGATCATGTCATTAGTTTTGCAAATATGAAGTCATAAATGCAATTATTGGACAAGCACAGAATTGGAAAAATATCATAAGACTCATGGTCTGAGCATCCACATGTCTGTGCCAGGTCTCATACCAGTCATTGTTGAGATTTGTCAATGTGGACCAAACAGATCATATTTCCATCCATATCTGCACACTTAATATGGCTAAAATAATTACTAATAATAATAGTAGGCCCACACAATTAATCCAGTCGCGGCTGTGATACCATTTTAATTATATAATCCCGAAAGGCTGCAAATTAAAGCTCAACTGTGTTTAGGGTCATATTCTAGATTCACTGTTACTGAGCAGAGTGGTACTATGTAAAGAAAAAATATACAAAATGAAACTTGCTTTTTATTTATTTTTACTAATTTGCATTTTTGAGTTGAAAAAAGTATGTTTCAAAACGATGAGTCTTCTTTTATAACCAACCAAATCGACTCAAACCACAGTATTGGGCATCTTTTCTACCAACTTGTGCAACCTTAAATAATAGTAAACGAGAACAGAAGAGTGAATGCAAGTGCAACATATTTTTACGCCGATTTCAGTCCATTTAAAAGGCAAAAAAAAACAAGTTTTTTAAAAAGAATTTAAAGAACGCCAGAGGCGACCTGCAGCAGGTTACTATAATGAGTTGTTAAAAACCTTGAAAAGTATTAAATGGTTTGAATGCGACTCAATAGTTAGAGTGGTGCTCTGTAGTCAGATGCCAACCCCACCCTCTTCTTCAACACAAACACATAAACACTCTGGTCTTCTCCGCCTTCAAGCCCCTTGATGTCTGTTGGCAGTCCTGTTTGAGAAGCTTAATTGGTACTTTCTCATTTTTTCCTCTTTCTCACTCTCTGTCTAACTTGACTCTCATTCAGCTGTGTGTGTGTGTGTGTGTGTGTGTGTGTGTGTGTGTGTGCGTGCATGTGTGTGTGTGTGTGCGTGTGTGTGTGTTACATGAGAGGGAAAAGCACGAGTTGCTTTATGTTTTCATGGCAAAAGGACAAGAGCGTGGGTGCCTCTAAGTGAAACAGAGGCCGAAGCGACTGCACACTCTGTGGCAAAGTGACAGGGTGAGCCAACTCGGTTAACCAAATCTTGGAATGAGACGAGACCAAATTAGGCGTACGCCACAACTTCACACACACACATACACATACACACACACAATCTGTCCCGGTGCCCAGCCGGCAGCTATCCTGCTGTGGATAATGAGAAGGTTTGGAGATGTGCATTTGTTTGTGCAGATCTAACTTGATGGCTCCAACACTCACTAACACTAATCACACACCACTTTCAATCATCGCATCAGTATTCTGACTACATTTAGTTTCACATTTGTGGAAAGAAGCTAAACAAAAAAAGTTCAGGTAGTAACTTAACTAAGTTTCTGAGAAAACGCTGCATCTAATGATTTTCACTGTCATTTCATTTCTTGAATATTTCCTGGATTAATTGAAAATTGTGAAAAATGTTAGTGTTTGTCAAAGCTAAACTGACAAACTCAAAGATAGTCAGGAAATTAAAAAAACACTTAAATTTAAAATTGATTATGAAATGGCGTGCAAGTTTGTGTTTCAGAATCGATACCGTATCACAAAACATAATGTAATAATTAACAATTCACTTAAAGATTTGCTGCAAACAAATCATTGTGTTTAACCCTCCAAGTGCGTACATACATACAGTACATACATACATCTAAACACTGATGTCACTGTTCTGATCACATAAACAACATTTCTTACTCAGATTATACGGATGATCATGGTATATCCTTTTTACTACAAATACATAGGAAATATAAATCACAATATATCACCATATCACAATAAACATATAGTGGTATGGTATAGTATAGTATTGCACATGCATTGTAATCCAATAATAATAATAATTAAATAATTTTCCTCTGGAATTAATAAAGTATTCTGATTCATTTTTATTTCTTTTGCTCTCACAGACAAATGCATACAAATGAACACCAGTGTAAATACAGTATTACACAAAGAGTTGGCTTGTTGCATTAGGCTACTCAGTATCCTTTATAGTGTATATACAGTCTATAATGTCTAAAAGTGTTGCTGCATTGGTGTTGCATGTCTTGCCACTATTGTAATCCAGTGTTCTTGTGACATGTTTTGGCTCACAACTGAAAATACAGCCCAGTTCAGGGGAAAAAATAGCATGTTGACATATAAAGTATATCATATATTGCCAGTCAGGTGTGATATGTGTCTGCATTTCATGATCCATGTGGTATAACACAGCTGCTGACATGTGATACAAACATAAGAGATATCCTTCTACTTAGCTGTTATGCTGTCAGTGACATTTCAGGAAATAAGCTTGCTTCTCCTGACATTTCGTGCAGTGCCTGGTTACAGTATGTACTCCGGATCCGAGATGTGTTTTCGTGGAAGCCGAGCCACCAGGGCTGCTTGTTGGAGCAATGATTTGATTAGGTCTGCGCTGATTACAGTCTTGTTGGTTACAATCTACGGCTCTATTAGAGAGAGAGCGAGACAAAGAGAGGGAGCTGGAAATGGGAGGGAGCGAAATGGAGCGATCGACATCGGGATTGTCAGTTTGTGGAGCTGTCAAGAGTATTGTCCTCCTGCGTTTCGGCGGAGGTGTGCGTGAGTGGAGCTCCAAAATGAATCAGCTGCTATCAAAGAGTAGCGTGAGGATATTAATACTGGTCTGTTAGAAGTTATCAGCACTTCAGGAGAGTGATACGACGGCGTGCATGAACTGGCCCTTTAGAATCGGATCTCAGTAAAGGAGTAGGACCAACAGCTCCCACTTCACAAACAACGCTATCACAGACAAACACTTTTAACAGCAAGTGCCTTGTTTTGGCTTTGTTTTGCAGCGCTGTAGACACTGCAGCGCAGCGGCACAGCAGCTCAACCATGGTGTGTAATGTTGGCTGAGAACAAATAATCTGAAAAGCCTCAAATGCCCTCTGCCTTTGTAAGCTTTATGAAATATTAACCAAATTAATCTACAGTCTTCTAGAGAACATACTGTGCTGCCAGTGATTCCCTGTAAACCAACAATCATTCCTGAGATTAATTCACGACACGCAGCCACATTTGTGATCTGTGAAAGCCGGTGAGAAGGTATAATCGCAGCCTTTCATATATTCTGTTTTCTATTAATTAGGTCCGTCCCCAGTGAACGCTGCTCAGCTTGTTGTAGTGACAGCCAAAGAGCCACAGGCGTCTCTCAACACAGTTTTACCCCTAACAGCAAGACAGGGCCTGGTGGAACACATTATTATAACATTACAGGACTTAGCAGCCAGCAGTGCAGCAACTGATCGGAGGTTAGATTCATGTTGTGCCATGTGAAGATATTTTTAAAGGCTGACAGGACACTCTGTTTAGTAAAGCAATTTCTAGAGGCCTCAAGGCAGAACAAAAGGGCAGAGTTCAGCGAGGGCAGAAAAAGCTTCACTCCAAATATGTGACCGGAAAATGAGGGCTGCGAAGTAAAATAGAAAATCATTTGAAGGGATTTTATAGATTGCAGATTTAATGTCCGACTGATGGGAAAAAAAAAAGAGGGAGAGAGAAAGAGAGAGAGAGAGAGAGAGAGAGAGAGAGAGAGATCAGGATTAATCCTCTTAGCTGTTTGTTTGGTAATCTGATTTAGTCTGATTTTTAGGCTGCTATCTGTGGTTGTGGTTACTGATGCTGTCTCTGGATTGACCACAGCCATTTTCACCTTCAACAAGCACCCCCCCGCTTTTCCCTCTCATATGTTCGAATTTGACACATAAACAAAATATTGGTGTATGTAAATCCATAGCGTGGTTCACCAAATCCAGCGATGTGTCTGCTTATGAAATGATTCCCCACTCTGACTCTGCTCCAGAGAGGAACACTATGCCTGTCCCTGTTCCAAATAAATGACCTACTTTGCACATTAACACACATTTACATGCAGGCAAGATCCAGGGCAGCTTCATAGTTTCTGTTCCCCAGCTCAGACACTTCTCGTTTTAAATGCAAGGTGGCTTCTGTCCAATTCTTCGAAAATGTAGCCCCTTTTTCTAATTCTCCTGCCATTTTTGAAGGGATCACTCAGGCGGCACAGCTGAACGGAAACAAGTTAAACCATATTTCCTTTCGACCCAACTGGAAAATAGGTGCATAATACACGCCAGGCTCTCTGGCAGAATTGTACTTTTGTCGTGAGAGTGCGTTAAAAGAAGGTGAGGCTGGCACAGAGGCCCACTTAAAGGTGCTCCCGGCCTAGGCAGAGCTATTTCCAGACAACCCCCCCACACACACACACACACCAGTCCCCTCTGCTCTCCTCCACCTCCACCTCTGGTAGGGAACCCACACCACTGCACAGGCCTCCGTCACACACACGGCTCAAGAATGGATCCATTATTCACACAGGCTGTTAAGGGACTCGCACACCAGGGTGGGACATACAGACAGCAGGGTTACATAATATGGAGAGAAAAAAATATATATCCTGACAATTTTATTTCTTCTAATCTATATATTGCAATGTAAAGAATACAGGACTTTTGACTCAAACGGCTCCATTAATAATGAATGAATTATACGAGAGCTTCAGTGTTACAGGCAATTTGCAATTTTAAACTAGTTGTTGTCTGTCTACATGAACTGAAGGAAGGAAGGACGGAAGGAAGGAAGGAAGAAAGAAAGGAAAAGAGGAAAAACATACAGGATGAACTCAAGACAAACAGTTCAAAAACTGTGTATTAAATTTATATCAACGTACACCAATTAAAAAAACAGCACACAGAAGGGTGTCAACACGTACAAATACCGCATCATTGGTCGTTAATGACTTAATAAACATTCACAGTTAATATATTACAACAAACACCGCACATAATGATTTTTTGTTAAGTAGGATTATTC
The DNA here is from genome assembly GCF_902148855.1 of Sphaeramia orbicularis. NCBI lineage: Eukaryota > Metazoa > Chordata > Actinopteri > Kurtiformes > Apogonidae > Sphaeramia > Sphaeramia orbicularis. The sequence goes on along the minus strand of NC_043971.1, from coordinate 42,155,913 downwards.
TCTAGAGGAACAACTAATCTCAGTGTTGCAACACTGCAACCTTTTTCACACTATTCAAAAAAGCCTCATTGATTTAATTGGACATATTCCTCAACCTATGATTATTATACGGTTGTGATTCTGTAGGGGAGGGAGTCTGATCATATAAAATGCAGTTGATTTTGCCTGTGTTCCTCACTCATTCTGATTGTCAGGTATTGGTTGATGATTACTGGTGATGATGACTGTCATTGTTGGTTCACTAGTGTATCCAAGAACGCTTAAATTCCAATCCATTCCAACTTTATTTGTAAAGCACTTTAAAACAACCACAGTGTACCAAAGTGCTGTACAGAAAAATAAATAAGAACCAAAATAACAGAGTACAATACAAGAATAGATTAAAAGGCATAGAAGAACTGTAAAAATAAAATAAAAAATAAAAATAAAAAATACAATGAAAATTTTGATAAGTTCTGCTCTATCAGAGTTTTTTCGGGCAGTGTCTGGGAAATGAGAACCATTTTCCTTTTGTGAACAACAGCAAAAAGTTGCAGCATAAGTTGTAGATATTGCATTACCTGGCACTACATCCCCTGTTGTATTACTATTACTGTTAAAAAAAAAAAAAAAAGGATGATTACACTAGTGTTACTGCTGATTTTTTTATTTCAATACGCAATTTGTTTCCGTTTTTAATTCAGTCCAATCCTGTACTGATTTGGTTAATTGTACAAGGCCCACCTACAGCTGGTAAATTATTAAAAATTTTGTTTTCACTCTGACCCCAAGCAGTTACAACAGTTTCGTGGATAGCAAGACCATTGGGTTTAGAGCTTTACTCATCTAAAAAGATGGATCTCTGGATTGTGTTCATCCATACTGGATCATTCATATTAAGATTGATTAGAATCCGAAAATCTATTTTTTAAGCCCATCCACATCGATGACAAAGCTGTAGCGATACTCTGTGCAGCCCTAGTACTTAGAATTGCTCAAGCAGGCAAAATTCATAATGAGTGCAATATTTTTAACAAAGGAAAAAGGGGTGGCTCAGCATCATTTCATCATTAGACAACTACCATTTCATATACAGTTAATATCTATAGTGCGACTCGGCTAATGAAAAGTAATGAGACCGGGGTCTTGCAGAACAGAGTTGCCAGTGTGCATGCTCAGCACTGAAATGAGGTGTAAAATATCAACGGCCATGTGACTGCAGGAACACACACAGACGCGTAAAACATAGTCGACTCAGCCTTACACACACACACGTCATATGAAGTTCACAGAAACACCTGACAGCACAATACACACAACATGACATGGACATAAGTGGAAGTGCTCGCTCTCTCTCTCTCTGTCTCTCTCTCTGTCTATCAAACACACATACACTGAGGCCAGATTGTATACGAGTTTGCTCACGGACCATGATAAGAAAATGTGGTAAATGCGTAATCTGATATGCATGACTTGAGGTTTCTCTCTGCCTTTCTTTTCCTCTTGGAAATCGCAGGTTGCATCCATAATTTACACCAGCCTCCGTCTGTTTCTCTCTTTTCCACTCCTCCCCCCTCCTCCCCCCATTTTTTTTCTTCTTCTCTCCATCTCCCCTTCTTTCTTTCCCCCTCTTTCTCTCTTTCTCTCTCTCTCCTGGCAATCTGGCTTTTGCAGCCTTGCTCATTAGCATATTGCAGAATGTGCAGATGCCACCAAAAATTATTCACCTTCCAGCACTTTGATGCCGTTTCGCATGTATACAAACTACACTGTCGACATTTTGCACAAGCTCCAAAACAAAAGCTGAGGACGAGGACTCTTTTTAAGTCGAATCTGTTGTGTTACGGCCTTTAGTGGGATGTTTCTTTGCGTCCTCGTTCGCCCTGATTACATTTTCCATCATGTCAGTCAAAGGTTGTTGAAATACTCTGATGACGATTGATGGGGTGTTTTTTTCCTGCCAAGGCATAAATGAACACTTAATATTCATGCTGTTCAAGGGATAACTGAATACATAATAGTCATGCTGCTGAAAGGATAATTGAACACATAGTATCAGGCATCAAATGGAGCCCTTTCTTCCAGGTTTTGCAGAGGAAGACAAATGAGTGGAGGATGGGGATTAGCAGTTGTCCTCCTCTTGGAGATGGATATTGCTATTGATAGAGGCAGATCAATAGTCATATATGGTAACTCACCATTGGTTCGACTGTGCTAACGCTGCTGTTCAGGTTTCGCGCCCTGGGGACAACTTGAAGTGAAGCAGAGAAGGGTATCACCGCTGAAGCGTACATGCGAGTATGTAGTTTTGTAAACATCCCTCAAACGGGGCCTTTTTTTCCAAGATCGACCACATCAGAGGAGTAACAGCGATACTACAGCGAAGCGCACACAATGACTTGGCATCACAACTTATTTGGGCTGTTGTTTGTGACTGGATGCAGTTGTTACCTGACAAGCACCAGCTGTCTGCCATGCAAAGAGGAAACGCCGCTGCCCGCAAAATCACAATACTGATTGTGTAAATCGTCACGCAACCCATGTGCTTTCCATTCAAGGCACTGCAGAAACGAACTCTGATGACGATTAATTCAGTATGTTCTGATGTGTCTGTGGTCCAATAGCCTTCATTGGACAATGGGACACAGCCTTGTATCGATTTCAGTATATCAGGAAAATATTTACATATGATTCGAGTTAGGGTTTTTGTGCAATAAAACATGAGAAAGGTTCTGTATATTTGGTTTTCAATCCATTTTTTTGTGAACGGTCACTAAGCTTTCTCTACACAAACATGTAGGTATTTGTACAACATGAGCTTTACATTGAGGGCCTTGGAATGACAGTTGTAAAATCCTAATAAAATTATTAAAGTCTGAAGTTTTTTGCTATTTCTATAATAACATTACTACTGAGTTAAAACAACTTACCCTTTATGTGATTATTAAACCTGCCCTAAGTGTTTTTGTTGTTGTATTAAGATAAATATAACCTTTATAGAGCATTTACTAGCACAACTATGAATTTAAAGGCACATCGTGTATTTTCTAGTAGATCTGCTACTTCTGTTACTACCTTAGACCATAAAAGCTCTAAAAAAATTACAACGCATGACTGAACTTAGTCACTCCAAGCATTTCACTCAGAGGAAACTCCTCAAAATATCTTGAATTATTTAAAATAGTTTCATTCATATTATGCTCAGGGACAGTGATATTCTCAGCATGTTATTTTATTTAAGTAAAAAAGCCAAAAGTAATATTATGTGTTAACCTTATCTTAACGACAGATGACCAGATCAAATGTAATATTAGTAAATATCAGCCCTCTCTGAGTCAAGAAAATGTATTATAGTTTCATAGATATTTTCATCTCTAACTACTTACTGTGGGCTTTTAAAAGTTAACTAAGCTTTTTGCAGCATCCAGATTCAGTGTTTTATTAAGGTTAATGGAAATTGTAAATGAACTACACTTGTAGGGATAAACTGAGCTGGGACTCCGACGCCAACCAAATAGTCCTTTTTAAAGCTGCGGTGTTTGTATTTGTTTTTTAGCATCACTAGGAAAAAAATTCATGAAAAAAACTCCCCTTTCAACGCATTGTATCAAAGTGGTCTGAGAGGACATGCCACTTCAGCGTTTACTCCTTGCCTGTTTTTTCAATCTGGCAAAAATCTACCCTGCAATACCCTAATTATGTGTGTATCACAATCACAGGGTTAAATATATGACTGACAGCGGTGATTACCAATCACTGATCAAATACATGTGCTCTTCTCCATGTCCGCAGACAGAAGCTTTGAAAAGTGGCTTCATTTTTTTACATAACGGCATAAAACGATATCAGGTTGATCATGTGTGGAAGTGTGTATTTTCAGTTTCTGCGTGTTTTCTCCTCCCTTTTTATTGTCACAAATAGAGGCAAAAATGTCTAAAAAATATATTTAAAAAAAACACTTCATGTACTTTACACAATTTCCCCATCTGCACAGAGCATTTAAAAGCATTCAAGGTTGATAAAATACATATAAAATTTGCACAGAAATACAACATATTAGAGGGCAAAGCTCTGGGTGAGCTTTTGTACTTTGCCACTGAAACACTGTGCTTTTATTGGTTAAGATTTAGCCAAGAAATAACAGATATATTAAGCATCTTTTTAAGGACTTGTGAGGTGTTACTAAATATTAACTAAAGGTTTTTTTCTCACAAGGTCCTGAATATAAAGTGCTTCCAAATCCAAATTATATGGTACGACACAACAGGAGAAAAAAACAAACTTCAGCCTCAGCATCCTATCTGCTTTCTACCCAACAGCGTTCTAATGCTATGAAAAAAAAGAAAGAAAAAAAAGCACTGAATCTTCTGTCTCTGATGCTGAAATGATCGTATGAAGACATACGAAAAGCGATAAATCAGGATCCTTACCAGGGGATGACGTTCCTGTGTTTCCTATTAGGCAAAATCTGCTTCTTAATCCTCATCAATCACAGTGGCGTTCTAAAATGAAACAAAACAAAACACAACACACATCAGGGACCGTGACAAGACACAATCTGCTTTTTAGTGATAGGAAAACAAGACTTAGGTGGCATCATTTATCAAGATGTAATAAAGCGCTCTGACAGATTGGAAGCACGTAACAAGAGCCGACAGAGCTGGAGGAGAGTGTACATCTAATCCCCGCCAAATATGAAACATAAAATACTTAAATGACAAATACAAGTTGATTCCCTGTCTTCTTTCGGAGTTTTTTGCAAGTTGGTGAAGCAGCTGTCTTTGAACTCTCCGGGCTCTAATCATGGAGGAATATTTCTTCTATGCTTCTGGCCTTTTTTTTTTTTTTTCCAAACTGCGATGTGCAGATCTCCTAATGGGGCGACCACTCACTGACTATTAATGCACTAGCCTACTTTACAGGACTGTATCTTTAACTTGCTATTAATTTTTTTCCTATTTCTATGTTTGAAATTCCCAGATCTTTTCATTAATATTCTGCTAGACAGCTTCCCAAAAATGTCTGGCTTACATTTTTCCACATGTGTACTTGTACAGTAGGAGGAAAGAGAGGACTGGAGCTATCTTCACAGGCTACAGATTGCCCCACATTTAATTACTGTTAACACTAGCACTAGCAAGCTAAATACGCCTCCATGATTTATTCATTTTCCCCCATATTTGAGTCAAATTAAATTAGTCATATGGGTTTAATTAACTAAATATGATCTGATATTATAATTTCACACTTGGATATGGGATACAAAAAAAGGGTACTTGAGCACAAAGAAGCCATGGTAAACCAGCGCTCATTAAAGGCTCTTATGTGTAGTCATGTTGGCATTACCAACAGCAGCATTAGCTGAATGATTGCTTCTAATCAAGGTTTACACACTGGGAGGTTACCTTTATTCCTGAAGAGCTGGGATCACTCTGCTCACACCATTATTCCCCGTTCCTGTTAGTCATTGAACCATAGCTAATGTAAGCAACTCCCCTCATATTTTCTGGGACGAGTGCATCGCTCATTCTATTACTGTAGGTTGTGGGACTGTAATTATGGAAAATAACAGTTGATATGCCACTTTAAAGGGTCAGTTCACCAAACAAAAAGAAAAACCCTGAAACAAACATGATTTCTTACTTTTTGAAGCAGAAAGTTATAACTTTATTGACCCTGGTTATATCTGCTTCTAAGGCCTACAACTTTATAAAGACTCAAAAGATAGTTAACACATCAAATAAAACTGATAAAAGTGCCAACTCTCAACATTAGAAGTGACGTTTCTGCCTGAAAAAATAATTATTTAGTGATTATTAAAGAAGTTGGAGATCAGTTTCAATCAACAGACTGGTTCTGATGGTTTATTGACACTGTTTCAGGAAAAAACAGGTAGCTTCTGATTTACTTCAATGTCATCATTAATGTCATTTTGTAGTCTTTAAAGGAGAGGGGTTATTTGTGCTTTAATCAGAGAGTTGACAGGGTGCAAATGACAAGAAGTGACGGGAGACAGGTATGCAGTGAAGGCTCCCAGTCAGAGTTAAACAACGGATTGTGGGTGATTAATTATGTAATCTGCATGATAACGTACCATCATGCTACATTTACATAACCTTTGAAATAACTTTTATTACTTGGGTGTAAAAGCCTGTCATAATCATCACATTTTAGTAATATTTGTGAAAAAATAATGCAATTTTTTTGTGAGACAATAATATATTTACAGACTTCTCCATTGGACTTTTAGGGTTTGTGATCAAAACGCATCAAAATGTAGTTGGTTGAATATTATAAACATCTTGAGATCAGGAGAATGGAGGCAGTAGTGCTGTTAAATCATAGCAGAAGAAGAAGGTGCCATAACATGATAGCACTGAAACCATCTAACCTCAAAAAGGTGTAAGGAGGATATTTCTGCTATTTTCACACGGGAGAATGGAAATTGATTTAACCATTATATAAAATGTTTGCAGTCGGCTCAAATAACTTAAGTAAGGTGATTATGTTATGATCATGACAGGCCTCATCAGTGGAAAAATGGGTTAAAATGGCAAGTTAATACAGTGTATTGCACTGTAGTAAAAGGTGTATTCTAAAGGGAATATTCATTCATTCATCTGTCAGTTCATAATGTGTATAAAATGACTTTTCTCAGTTATATTTTGCCGGACTGATTTGAAACTTGGTAGGCGAGTGGTTTTCACTGAGATGCTGCTGATACAAGGACTGTTGGTGTGTCATTGAACTTTTGATTTTTGTTGAATGAATGAGGAATGATGGAGGGTCCCATCCACCAAAACACATCCAATCCAACCCAAGGTGGAATTTCCTCTTCAGCTGATCATGGTAATGTCTGTCTGAAATGTGTTCCATTGAGTGGTTACTTGCAAATGCAATGTCTGATGCTGGAGTTATTTCCCATTCATACAAAGGCTCCATCATGGCGCTACATGCACTGCAGTGACTGATATAAAAACCAAGTGGTAATTTACTGATTTTGGTAATGAAACACGAGGCCAGTGTGGCATGTCTTCTCACTCTCGCTGAGAGGAAATATGGCTGCCGAGTGCTGCACCGGCTTGCAAAACACACTGTCACAGCGCTTCACGACACAGGCAGAATTATCAGAGAAAAAACAAATGGAGGCATTGATTCACTAGTTGTTTATTTACAGCCCTCTCCGGAGAAGAAATAAATTCCCCTGTTGAGGCTTTGTTTCCCCATCACACGACACAACGGGATGCACGAGAAGAGGGGTGAGCAGGCCACACACACAGAGGCGAACAGAAATACACAACCAAATGCAGGCGCTCGCACACGCAAACGTCGTACATCTGGATTAATCTCCAATGGGCGTCATCACAGATGCCATTAAATGTAGCAGAAGGCGAGAATCATGCAGGAAAGACGCTGCCATCTGAATAATTTATTCAGAGGCTCATCTTGTCTCACACCAGGGGGATTTCTACTTTCAATTTACGCTGTTTTCCTCCCCATATTCAAATCAGGGAGCAGATTTGTTGTGATTGGCACGTGGAAGGTCAACATTAGCAAGCTAGCACCAACGCCATCTTCAACAAGAGCTGGGGTGCTGGTCTATTAGTGCACCAGGTTAGTGTGTGAGTGCGGCGGTCTTTGTTTACCTCACTGTGTGCTGGGTGACACTGGAGAATAGGCCTATGGAGCGCGGAGACAGCAGTGTGTGTCTGAGCTTATTAGGCTGCTTTCCAAGGACACAGGAGGCTCTAGACATTACACTGGCTGGGGAAAAACACCATCGCTAATCATAGCAGGAAGATGTTAGGGCTGCAGACAGAAGACGAAGGGGTGGGGGGTGGGGTGGCAAAAAGGACAAGAGAAGGAAAGGAGTAAAGAACGAGTCGGGGAAGGCAGAGAAATTGAGCAGCGGCGGTGAGGGAGGAAGGAAGGAAGGCAGGCGGGCGCGAGAAAGAATTAGAAAAAGGAGGGAGGATGAAGTCATGGCTCTCATGCATGTCCTCACTGTGTGTGTCACACTGGGACTGAGAAGAGGAGGAGGGAGAGTGGTTCAGTAAGGCACAGGTCATCTGTGACAGGACGAGTTGCCATTAGCCAAAGGCACAGGGAGCAGCTGACAGGCAGGAGGAAAAATTCTCAGAGTGACAAACTGTATTTGCAAGTCCTCGGTTTGAAATTTCTAGCATTCTGAGCAGCACAAAGGACCTTTTTTGTTGTGTAGTGCTGTTGTTGTGTGATTCCTTGGGGAGAAGATCAGTCTGTTTCACTTTACGCTCAGTGTAGGCGGCATACATACAACAGAGACAGAGAACATATTTGAGATGTGATCGCTGTTTGTGTTTGTATAAAGACACATGGTCTGTTTGAGAAGAGCGTCTCATTCTCTGAAATGTAAACCAAACTCTCAAACAACGGGTTACGAGGTTGCTCCGGGGGAAACTGTGCTTACCAAGCGAGATGCCCTTGTCATTTACAGTAGTAAATTGGTATGTGCTAGCTAACTCTGATGACAGGACTTGGCTGTTTCTACCGTTACAGGCATGAATGGCCCCGTAGTAGCCAGGCACAGTGCAGCGGTTCAACAAGGCCTCTTTAACCAGCTGAATGACAGGCAAGCAGACGGGCGGTGGGCCAAGCACAGACTTTCAGCTCCGGCTGCTGTAAGGATGCCAATTCAACCAGACCAGAGAGGCCACATGATGAGGGCAGAGAACGAGTGGGAGAAGCAAGTCTAAATCTGACTGCCTCCCCTGTTAGGTCCTCCATTACTGTCTACTCTTCCATGTGCGCCATGTCAGCATGTCTAGATTTTCTGGCATTTTCCTTGTCAACTCCTTACACTTTTGTTTACGGCTCTGAAAAAAACAATAATGCGATTATTTTTGACATGCTTTGTGATATGTCTTACTTCTGCATTTTATTTTTGCTGGAAAAAAGGAAAAATAAAGGCATGATTTTTGCTGGTGTCTGTACCAACCAAGTGTGTTCCTTTATGTCTGGGGAATATAATTTGTAAGGCATTTTCCACTAAATTAGTTCTGGTCCTTGAATCATTCCATGCAGGATTCTGGGAACTTCCATGCCATCTAGATAACCAGCACTTGCTTCCACCGGCTTTGAGCGCAACCACTGAAATCAGGGATGCCTCTTCAATGAAGGCCATTGAATATTACAAAGCAATTGATTTTCACGAAATACCACCCAAACTCCTTTTGTTGACTATCCTTTATTTTTGTGCCTTGTTCAATTCTTCATTCATTTCTGTAAATACAACTCAAGTTTTCATGTGTTAGTTCAAATCTTTTCCTAAATTTTGCTGTAGTGGGTTATCCGTCCTCTTGTTTTCTTCTTTATTATTTCTCTCTGACCACTAGAAGTCATCTTGGAGTGGATTTTTATGGTTAGAATTAACTGTCTTTAACTTTACTAAGAACTGGATGACTTCTGAACTCCACATCAAACTAAACATAAATGAATAAATCTGGAACTGAACATCAAACTTCTCTATATTGCTCAGTGAGTGATTACAGTGGAAAAGGTAATTATCTGCCTCTTTATCTGCCTCTCATGGAAACAGGTCTGACCATTCAATACTCTGTACATTACCACATCGATGCCTATTAATTGATCTAAAACCAACTCTTTTATCCTCGTCTTGGTTGTAGCAATGCATCAACTTTCCAGTTTCTACATTGGTTAATTTTTTTGTTGTAATTATTAGAACAATTCTAAATAAGCTTGTCATATTGTGATGCCTTTTACAAGAAAAACTGTAATTTGGCTGCATCATGATTTTAAAAAGATTCCCATTAACTGTTCAGTCCTGCTTCCGTTGTCCTTTTATTACTGTGGGAGTCTTTGGATGCAGCTTGCTGCCTTGTTAAACTTTAAATGGCAGAGTCCAGCGCCCCGAGCGTTACATCAGGAGCTCTTTGCAGCCTCTCCTTGCAAACTGAAGGGAAACTCAGCACCAGAATGACACAGCATGGAGGAATGCACCAGCGGATGTGGTTCTCTTCCCTCTCTCTGTGTCTCTGTTTCTCTTTCCCTCAGTCTTCCCTCCTTCTCTCGCCCCCCCTACTGTGGGCAGGTCCATATGCACCCAGTAATTATCAAGGTTATTTTCTTCAGAGCGCCAAATCCCTGTTTATGGGCATGAGCGTGTGTCACAGGGCCCTGGCCGTCAACCCACAGGACGCATGACTCTATAGACATCCCCACAGAAAATCTCAGCTTCAGTGACACTGCGGTTGCCAAATCCTGCTGCGGTTGCTGCTCTGCCTCTGCTTCCAGTTACAAAAAAAAAAAAAAAACATTTGCAATTTTTTTTCGGTAGCTGTGTCACGACCTCAAATGAGACAGCAGAAATGATGTTTCGTGTGAGCTTCGACCTCAGGTCTTTCCGAAACCTTAAAAAAAAAAAAAGAGGTATTTCTAGAAACCACCGACTAAATGCAGGGGATCAAAGAGCGAAGGGAATACTCACACACAGAGTAAGACAAACATCTTTGAATTAACGCAGTGTAATTTACCGCAGATATGAGCCACAGACCCCATAGTTCATATTCCTGTGAACTGTAAACAGCGAGCTGATTTCCTACTATTATTGGTCTGTTTCAGTCCTTTCCCAAAGCCAAACACTCTGGAGAATGGTGACCTGGGATACAGCGCACATTTCCTTTGGTGAGGGCAACAGAGGAAGTAGGACCGTGAAAGGCCAGTGGTTAACAAGCCTTGTTAAAAAACACTAACCCATCCAACAAGCTAGGTATTATATCAGTTAATTAGAGGCAAACAGAGGGTAACTGTCATCTGAATGGGACACAAAGTAGGCTTGTTCTCGTGCTACAGTAGGCTTGTCAGCAAACAAGGGCCTGGAGCAACCTGAATTGCAAGCTCTAAAGTAAATTTGCATGTAACAAACTGTTAGCCGGGGTCAGCAGTGCACACAAACACGCATGCACGCACTGAAATCGGCTGCTCCCTTTACAAAAGCTGCTTCCTCTCCGTTTCATCACACGGGCCAGGCTTTGTTAGCGTGCGGAAATGCCTCTAGAGGGAATGAAAATACTGGCAAGTCCCTGCAGCTCATTCTGGAGAGAGACGTAGAGGAGGAGACAGGTCCTGCAGCTGATCACACACAAACACACACGCAACCACACATATGTTATGCCAAGTACCAATGTAGGTTGAGGGCTCCAGTTACGTACAGAGATAACCGTGTTAACCTAAAGAACATAAACACCGGTGTGTGGTTACAGAACTGTCAAGACAGTGGAGGAGACGGAGGAAGCCAACACTGACGGTACAGAATCTAAAGTTGGACTGATGTTGTCATGACCACAACAAAATTACAGGCGACGTCACAATGAGGGCTTATATCGCTGCAAAAATCGGGGGGTTTCCAGCCTGGGAATTACATTTACAGAATTAAGCGATTCTACTTCCTAGGTTCATTAAATCACACAAGTATTGTCATCTTGCAGAGGGATCATATAAAGTGTTCCCAAAAAGGTCAAGCAAAGTTGAGACACCCGAGGAACTTTAAATCAAATGTGCTGCATTTTCAGGGACATCACTACTGTTTAAAAGTAATTGTAGATCATTTCTTTCTTGCTAGCGTTCGGATCTGACAGGGGGACACACAAAAAGAGGAGGGAATTATCTTTGCAAATAATCATTACGCAACACAGATAATTGCAGTTAACTCTGTCTTCATTGAATTTTATGCCACATGCATTGTAGAATACATTTAGTTCTCCTAATGCAGAGGAAGAACCATTTACAGACATCAAATCCTAGAAAACAAATTTTTAAAAAAAACACATCTCTATCAGTATTCAAAGCCTTAAAAGTGATACGAGCTCCATTAAAATCTGAAATTATGGAAAATGATATATAAATATTAGCTAAACATGATATTTGTGTTAGTTTTCCCCTGGTGTTTTTATGTGATTACATGCAAAACACTATGGGTTAATAAAAAATAATTGCCATAAGTTAAGATGCAGATTTACAACAGGCCCCATGTATCTATACAGGGTGCACACTGTGAGATTTTCTACACTTTCACACCTATCTATTGATTAAAAGTGCTACTCCACTTGCATTTGACCAACAAATGGGCTGTATAAAAGAAGTGAAAGTAATAAACCAGGGATTCAAAGATAAATGCATTGTGTTCATTGCCATCCAAGTTTTTTGGAGTCAGAAGTGACCGTTTTTGTGTGAAAGGGTCAACTTAAAGAAGAGTGAGGGGTGAAACTCTCCATGTTGGAAAAAAAAAAAAACAGCTATAGTGCTAATTAGGAAACTTTGTTAAATCAATGCTACATAATTTCATTTTTCTTGCTAAATATTACTACATATACTTGTGTTTGGTAACAGCAATGTCAACTTCACAAAAACAACACACTGATTATCAGGACATCTGACAAACCACACATGTAATACAGAACAAATACTAACACTAGCTGACATAGTTCAATGAACAGGTACTCTAATAAGAGTGAACAAACTCTGTGAAACATTTGCGGGACATAGTACTTTAATTGTCTTGTTAGTGTAACATAACCACAACTACGTACAGTAAAGCCGCCTGACAGGAAATACTTTTTATTCAATGATTAGAAGCTGATAACTTAGCAGGTAAATGAGCTGTCAATCAAAGCCCAAAGACCAGATACCAAAACCTTCTATTCAACTGAAAATCTAACAGAGGGATGAGTTACACAATGAGTATGATGCTTAGAGTATCCATATAAAGAGAAGAACCTTCAGTTTTTCTCGAAACTCAGGCTGTAGTTGTTGCCTCTTTGGACAACACAAGGAAACAAAAGCATTCAAAGGAAACACATGCAAACTGGACCTAAAATCCCCCAGTTGGCCGTTGGATCCAAACCGCTGACCACCTTTGCTAAACCACCGAACCACTGTGCAGCCCACTATCTCACCAATGGTCTTAATTTTTTTTTTAAGTTCCATTACCTCACTCTGTGGTCATCTCATTTGGTGAAAAACACGTGTTTGTAATCAGATGACAGCCTCCCAACAGATGATTGCAATCAGACAGTCAATGGCCAGTACTTAAGGCAAAAACACAGCATATTAGTAAGAAACAGGAACCAGCAAGTTAAAGGAATACATCATATTTTCTGCAGGCTGCATCCACTGTTGAATTAATAAGAGTGCAGACAGTGAAATCATCCATGTGTTTCAACCTTTTTTATCTTTGGTTCATGGCATGCCATGCAAACTTCCAAACAATACCCTGAATATTCACTACACACCTGCCAGGTTGATATTTAGAATTATTTTGGGCAAACAACCACTGCACAGTATTGTTCAGCTGCTCTGTCTCCTGATGCTACCCACGCTCACATCCAGTTGACCCAGGAAATTTGAAACAGTATGCTATTTTGGTTTAATATTTCATGTAAATTTCACCTCCTACACAAAACTGACAGACTCAGCCGCCTACCATCATATTGTTACAGGGGATACAAGTTTTCTGAAATAACATAGCTGCCCACTATTAGTCAACACTGCATATTTGCTGAAGTCAAAGTGTCCAGACACTCAACCTGGCATTGATTGTCAATTGTATGTCAGTACGTGATGGTGAAAAATGTATAGGTTGGTTAACACAAAATACAACTGCTTTGGGTTATTTTAATCATTTCCATGATGCAAACACAACTTGCTGTCATCTAGAGCTGAACAATTCATCAAAATCTTATCTTAATATGGCCAAGTGGAATATCCAAATTGCAGCAGTTGCAATTTTTGATATGACTAAAATGTGTCATAGTAGCATTATAAATGAAGCATTGTGATGCTACAGAGATGCCCCAGCCTACTAATCATATTCTTTAGACATACTGTTGTGGAAAATGCTGGATTGTTACAAACTCAGGCCAAATTTAAAAAAAAAAAAAATTAGTGACAATGAAAAGCAAAAATTACCTGTGCTCCTAAATTGTGGCTCATAGCGACTGTAATATCTGTTTACATGTCTTCAGTGTCACATCCTAAAATGCCGGATTCTGCTGATTTATGAAACAAAGATATTACCTTGGGCTGTAGAAAAACCCTAACCCCAACTCTCTTTCCTGAAACCTTATACATGAACAAGTAACCAGTTTAATTATAAAAACTACTATGATTACTTGATAATGAAAACAATCCTCTGTTGCAGCCCTTCTCCCAGTGCATCACACCTCCACCGAAAACAGCTTCGCGCACAGTCCTATGAGACCAATGAAATACAAGCTGCAAACTGGTTCTTTCAACAACAAAATATCATTTGGACATGGTATTTCATGTTGTTTGATTTTTCAATTGCACTTGCCAGGTCATGTCTTGTGTACCACTGCAGGTTGAAACCACAAGCAGCTCTGCTCTGTAATAGATTATTAGCAAAACCTCTTTGATGTTCACCTTCATTTAGACCTTCAAATAACTGGCTTTGATAGGTTGGACTGGCTTCATTCAGCTGTCACAAAGGTGTTTTGGGGGAAAACTAGTGCTTTTGCTCTACAGTGTGCAGCGGTTTGCCACATCTATAGACACGCAGTACGGCAGTGGGCCTGTAAACATACAGAACTATATCAAACAGCATGAACTGGAGGACATAGGATTTAGTGTGGTGTTTATCAGTCCCTCCAGGCTGTTGTGATGTTGAAGTCATAAATGTTCACTCATATTTAAACAATCCTAGACCTTGCAATTTCATCTAATCTGTCAATCTTTCTGTAACTTTGACCAATCACTGTAGTTTCACCATTCATCGTAGTCAAGCCACAAAATCACTTTGTTGTTTCTAGTTATGAAGATATGAAGATGTAGATATTTACTATTTCCTCTAGTATTTATATTTTGTCATATTGTTAGCCTCATGGCATAATTGCCCAAGTCATATTTTTGGCCGAGTTGTGATATCAGTGTTACTTTACTCTCCAATCACTGCTCGTTCATTTTACGCAGACATCACAATTTGGCCAAAAATATGACTTATGCAATTATGCCATGAGGCTAACGATATGTACTGAAAAGTTTGCAAGGTGTGCTATTGTTATTGAAATCTATCAATGCCCGGTGTAAATCTCATAGTGTTGTGCTTCCTGTTTTTTTACTTAAATTTCTGTTTTACCGTTATAAATAAAGCATATTTCCATGTGGCACGATTACTGAAAACACTGACTGGAAAAACTTGCCATTGATTTAAAAGGAAAGAAAAAAATCTAAACAATTCTTTGCAATTTCACCTTAGTCCTCCCTTTTTACTGCAAGAAAACACCTTAAACAGTCACAACATGCATTGCAATTTCTTAGAAAAGCTGCCTGAGAAATCTAGCAGATGATTTATAATGTCAACACTTAACAGGTGAAATGTGCCACATGCTGATTTCATCTGAAAAGGTGCTTCTGTAACAGCAGATCCATGTGTGGACTGTCTGTGGGGCACCGCAACTCAACTGCAATACTGTCTTCCTGAGAAGATATCAGGGGAAAAACAGATTCAAGATGTACTGACAGAGTGGAGGAGCTTTCAAGACAGCTGCTCGAGTTTCTTTCTCTGTCACTCTCACTCACTCTCTCACACACACACACACACATACACACACACACTTATTCTACTCCCTCTCCTTTTTAGCCAGTGACAGCAGGCACCCAGCGATGACATGAGGAGTGTCTCTGGCAGCCAGTAAGGCAGCACTAAACAGACAGAAATATCTGCTCTGACAGACGGACAGACCGTCACCCACTACGACATGCATGCAGCTGTCACTAAGCTTAGCGCTCCTCTTCCCAACCCTCTGGTCTGATTTTTTTTTTCTTTTCCAACTCTCTCTCTCTGCACTCCAAATAGTGTCTTATTTTTCCTCCTCCTTGCTGCTATCATATACCATTTCGAAAAGCCACTCCTACATTTAAGGGATTGTGCTCGGCTGTGTTTGGCTCGTGGCCAGAGGAGGAGGAGGAGGAGGAGGAGGAGGAGGAGGAGGGGTTGGCTTTCATGAGGCCAACTGTTGAACACACCGCCATCCTGCACTTGACCAGAACTGGCCTGCATAGGTCCAGCTCTTTGGTCCTTTCATTTGCTTGTTTCTTTTGTTCTTACTTTTTCCTGCTTCCTCACACACACAAAAAATCTGCTCTCTCTCTCTTTTTTCCCCCCCTCTCTCCTTCTCAGCAACAGCCGTTCTCAATTAGGAGGGTCAGGGAACGGAGCAGAGAATAACTCTGGTATCTGGAGCTGGAAGGACCCAAAGATCAGCAGCAACAAGAAACCACTGCTGCAATGTGCCGTGCCAAAACCTGGGCTGTGCCTACATGTGTGTGTTTGCATGGGCGTGTGTGCATAAATCTGCTCTGTGTCAACAAGTTGTCAGTGACCTCTGACCCTCATATTTAAACAGACATGAATATGACAGAACTGCTAATGTTGAGACTGGCACGGAGCTGTCCTTTGACTCTGCTCCGTGGTTCAATTTCAGGATTCTTGTGGCTTAAAACAATGGAAAAATCACGCATATGCAGGCACAAGTAGTCACGCCCATGCACATGCACCAAATCTTCGCCCCACGTAGAGAGCTACTTTAATTGCTTTGTTTCAGTGGTCCCCTCTGAATCGGAGAGAAGCTGGGGGCTGCAGTTTACAAGACACATCTGCAGGTGTTGTATTTCAAACTGAGAAACTCAAGCTGTGAGAAAAAACACATTTACTAATACAAGTGCAGAGACAGAGGAATATACAAACTGATTTCTCCCTGCACACACACACACATATTGCAGGTGCAGCGCGGCTCCTCAGCGGCATCAAGTCTGAAAATGCTGGCACATCTGAGCGAGGTGAAATGGAAAATCTCTTAACATCTGTGTCTCTTTATAGAAAAATACTGACTTTAATGTGATGCAACAGCAGAATATATGACAAGACAAAGCCGAGCCGCAGTATATGGAGCACAGACCTGTCAAATCAAGAGAAAGCGTGCTTATCAATGGAGCTCAAGCGATGCGACTGACGTTTCCTCGTATAAATTACACACCAAAGTCTTGACAGAGCCATAAATAGCCTTTAACTGATGTGTAGGATCACGTATCATCAGGAAACCTCTCGATGGACGCTGTACTTTGGAGAAAACTACTTCACTGTGTTGCCACACAGCCGGCAGTAAAGAACGTCGGCCCAGTTGACTGTGTGGAAAATAGCTCATTCAGAACAATTTTCACCCTTTTAATTCGAAACCTCTCGGAGCAGTGTCTCAATGAGAATCAAATCTGTTTGTTATAGCAGAGAGTCGAGTAGTTTGGAGGATGGCGGGTAGCGAGTCTCCCAATTCACCGAGAGAAAGAGCAATCAGCTAAGCTTCAGATGGCATCTGACAGATTCAATCTCCTTTTCTTCCGAGCGTCTCTATTGTAATGTTCTCACACACTGGCAGGGACACCGCATTGCACGCATTTCTGATAATCTATGCAAATGGGCCCCAGATGGACAAGAACGTATCTAATTGAAAAACATATGTGTCGCACTTAAAAACAATAATTCTTACAGTGTTTCTTTCTTCCTCCTCTCATCCTACTTCTGTCATCACTCATTGAGTTACGTGCGACTGTGACACTGGCGTCTTGCCACACCATTTGTGAAATTAGTCAAATGAGAACATGTTTCCTTTGTTTATTGCTCTGAATGGCGACACAGAAACAAGGTTTGAGTATTCATGAACGCCATTTCTCACTCTCCCGCTCACACTACAACCACCACCCCCTCTCCTGTCTCTCTCTTGTGATTTTTTTCCCATCTCTCTCCCTCTCTCTCTCTCTCACTGTGTCTGTGTGAATTGTGCCACAGCATTGGAGGAACGTCCCAGGCATTATGAGTAGCCATTAATGAGTGTGTGGCGTGGCGTGTTGTGATGCGCGGCATATTACAGTCATTCATCAGAGCCAGGAGACACTTGACAGGCGGACAGCCAACAGGTTGTGTAATCATATAACACAGCCATGTCAGGCCTGCCACGGCTCCGTGTCCCATTCAGGCCTCTAATGTTGTTTTCCTCTGGGTAATTGACGACGCCAGAAAGAGAGACCCGGTGATGGATAACATCATGGGCCGACCGAGTGCATAAAGATGGCGGCCTAGTGCGGTGATGTCATTTCAGATTAGATCAACATTTGGAGACGTTTTAAGGGGAAAATTTGCTTTATTACAAATGGGGTCTTATTTTAATTGTTCAGTCGATCATTTCCAAAGGTTATGATAACACTGCTCTCATTACACATAAAACTAGCCCAGTCCTTTAAGATTATCCACACGGCAAGACATTTACAACGTCAGTCTGGCCACAAATCTCACCTCTCATTTAGGCTCCAATTTTCTTACAAATAGGTTTGGCAAATCTGGGGGTTTGCTTGTCTGGCTGTCACTCTGCATAAAATCTAACTTCCTTTTAGCAAATGCAGACTTTCCCAGCACACAATTAACTATAATGTCACTACTTCCATATTAGACGATAAACAGAACTACTGTACAAACATCAGGGTCGTGCATTGGCAACAATCACCAACCTTGGTTGTGATTCAATGTACTGCACTTTGATGCACTTTTTATGAAATAAAAGTGAAAGAATACACAACCTGGGTAACAAAAGCTCAGTCAAAAAGCTCAAAATAGATTACAAAACTAGTATGTAAGACAAAATGAACCGCCAGCCACAAGTCTTTCCATATAGACTTCATTTAAAATCTGGGGGGTTTTTTTTTAGAATTGAGCTTAATGTCGCAATATTCTAATATATAAACTCTAATACCCTCCTCACAAAAATGATAAAGTTAACTGACACTTTGAAAAAAAAAAAAAAAGGATCCAAAGTGATACTAGTGAGGTTTCCATCTAAATGTAGAGCCCACTGTAACAGAATTTTCAGAAAATCTACTAGAAAAAATACTGTTTTCATGACCTACTGTTAAAATGGTAAGAGCTGGTTTATCAACATCATGATTTTCATATAATAACCTATGTAACCTGTGATAGATATACAGAAAAACACCATCCTTGCATTAGCTTTTCCTTATGAGCTGCTGATGAGACAAATCCGACGTCTCTTACTTACACAGTGTTATCTCAAACTCCTCAGACCCTTTATCTAATATTTGTTTCTGCAGATCTTTATATATCTAATATGACATTTAAGTTTGTTTGTTTGTTGGATTTATTCAGGGAACGCTGACTCTCCATCCGTCCACACATACCTGGATGCCATCATTTATTCACTGTTTCCAGTGTAATTATACCAACTTCTACACTTCTCCCAAGCGATATACCTAGAATGTTCAGATTTCAAGCATTTCCTTACAGGTTTTTCTACGTGCAGATTGAAAACACACATAAAAGCAGTTAGATGGAGGGGTGCTTACAGTAATTATCACGTCCTACTAGTGTAAAGGGGAAAGCCCTGTCTCTACATGAAGACAACCATTCTAAGGCGTCTATCTATCTTAAGCTATTAGCTGTGTCAAAACACGGCAGAGACAAACAGTTACCCCGGTCTTTGCAATGCCAGGAATGGCATCTGATGCTGAGGAATGCGCTGCAAGTACTACAACTTTTCTGCACAGCACAACTCTGAGCTGCATCAGAGGAGCACAGGTGGCCCTGAGGCAGTGTTAGACATTGTTAAGGATAGCAAGTATCCTCACACAACCTGTTCTGCTCTGTCCCTAAGCTGGAAAAGAGAAGACAATGTTCTCTCTCATCCTCCCACTCTTACCACTTTATACCTCTGCTTGTTTTTGAGAGCTGCTTCTTGCGGTGCACAAACAGGCCAGCTTTCTGTGTTTGTGTGTGTGTGAAAAAAAAAAAAAAAAAAAAAGCGGCTGTAAGACGATAACCACAATGAATATCAGGGATAAAAATACACATTCCTGTCTGCTAAGCTCCAGCACCCTGAGGTGAAACTCCTAAGAGAATGAGAGTGTTGATTACATTTTCTCTCTTAATCTATCTTCTTCTATGTCTCTCGCAAACACACACAAAGTACATAACACAGAAGGTCTTGTTTGCTCTGCACTTAAATGCATCACATGAACACATTTTTCCTCAGACAAATGTTGCTCTTGAGAGGAAGAGAAGGAGGAGGCAGATAGACATGAAATGAGAGGGAAACACGTGGAAATAAAAAAAAAGGGGGGGGGCTGGGATGCTAATTCCCCTGGTGTGAGCTAATCCCTTGAAGCTCCGACATCCTTCACTTTATCTAGGATTGCCATGTGGCACAGAGGCATAGACAGACGGCCGACCCTTAAACTCACTCTGCCTCCTTCCTCGATTTCGACTCCATCACCTCACAACGACTGCAGTGTTCGGTGTCAACAGTGGCCACACTATGCGCCGCTAACATTAAAAATGCATCCAATTAAAGCTGCGCAGGAAAAATACTCCACTGTAAGCGGCGACAGTCTGTAACATGTTTGCAGCAATGATAGGCTTTCTAAACAAATGAAGCCTGAGGAGCTGTACATTACTCATCCTGGTTGGCTGTCTGGACAGACTATGCCTCAGTTCCACAGCTGTTTGATCAACCGTTGGCGCTTTGTGAATGTCCGAGAAAGAACAGACATATTTAACCCATAAAGACCCAAACCTCCACCAGCGTCCAAAAGCATATACTGAACTAAAATGTTTAATATCTGTTGAGCCGTTAATCCCATCAATACATGTAAATAATTTAAGTAAAATTCAGCTTGTCATCTTTTCATGGTCATCATATATGACCCATTTGGACGTTCCATAGTGAATGAGGAAACACTGTCATCTTCTAAAACACTGATTCAACAGTAAAACCCATGGAGTTGGATCAGTGACAGTGGTTGGGGATGCTTGTTTTTACGTTCAGTTATTGATCTCTTTGCTGAAAAAGTAAAAGTAAAAGTTTTTTCTTAGTTTTTTTCTGTTTTGATATAATCACCTTTGAATTAACTCTGAGTTTTCATGAATATCTTAATTAAATAATAAAAAAACACATGATTTACAGTGAAAAATGCAAAATACAGAGGCTAATGTTATAATAAATGATCATAAATCACTTAAAAAAGGTTAACTACAGAGAAAAACTCATTTGGGAGCTGCCACGAAAGTAGAACTGGGTCTTTATGGGTTAATGCATTCAGGAGGAGGATGTTTATGGTGAGAAAGGATCGGTTAAACTCTTCTTTTTATACTTTTTGCATCTGCTTTCACATTTTGCAGCTCTGCTCTGTTCTGTCGCCTGGCATCATCTCTCTGGTTCGTCTTTACTGTGCGTTAGTTGTCACTTTGCTGATGGTCGGTATGTGTGTGCGTGTGTGTGTGTGTGTGTGTGTGTGTGTGTAAAACCTGTCGCTTTTTGCGCTCTGACGTCCACATGCTAAGCGCTTTGGCTGATCCCTGCTAGTCGCGCATGTGTTACAGTATCTGTGTCGGCCTGTCTGTATAAATGTGTGTGTATTTGTGTGTGAGGCAGATGTTCCCCAGGCGGTGGCATTGCTCAGCGTTTACACACACACACACACACACACACACACACACAAACACACACTAAGGAAGATTAACTGGTACTTTATTATTTATTTGCTTCATGGATGTGCTTCCACCCACCACCCAAACCCCCATCGTCGTTCTTAATCCGTGGTAGCGAAAAAGAGGACTGCAGGAACGGCAAAAGAGAGCGTCAAATCCGAGCTAGGTGGCAGAGCTGTGAAAGAGATGCAGAGATTTGCTCCACTCGAGGTTTACTAGATAATGTCTTTTCTACCAAAAGGCCAGAAAAAAAAATTCTAAGTATAAAAAAAACTATAATGGATCGACAAAAATTGAAGAGAACAAGAAACTAGTGGTGGGCAATTTCATGATCTTAATCTGACATGTGATCTACTTTTCAGAGGTGCTGCACAGATCATGTCCTAAAAAATAAATTACAGCTATTATCATTAGTTTATCAGTGTAATTTTGGTATTTTGCAAGGTGTTGCACGTAGGTGTTGAACTAAACTTTTTATGTCATTAATACAGGTTTAAGTGCACTTACAGCAATACTTTAGCATCTGTCCATACAAGGTGTTCAGTTTTAGTCTAGAACCTGCAGAGTTTGTGTCGTGTGTTGTTTTGCTTCCATTTCAGAAATAATGGCAACAAGCTAGAGCAAAGTCAGTAGTCAGACAGCTGATGTCTGAGCTCCAATGTACAGTGAGTGTGATTTGCACTGCACACAAAACTCCAACAAATTAGACTGCAATCTAGATAACTCATGGAAACATTCGAGCTCTATGTACAGGAAAAACCGAGCTGGTGTTTACTTCATCTAGATGTCAATATTTAATCATTTCAGCCCAAAATGATGCAAAAACTAAAGTTTCTCATCAGATACAACAGTACAGAGCCATCATTCCCAGTCTTCGCCTCCAGAAACCAGAGAAAACTAGACCAAAGTCTGGTGTTAACTCGCCTACATTTTATATGAGGGGAGAAAACTGTGATTCAGATTGTGGATCGTGATTTTTGCCTCAAAAACCCATATGTCTGTCATCCACTTGTATAATATGCTCAAAGTATTTAATTGTATAGGGGCTGGCCAAGGGAAGATTAACATCCAAATCAAAAAATACATTTAAAATCACCTTTTGAAGACTTATATATTTTGAAAGTACATTACTTCTAGTGTCCAGCACAAGTTTTATTTTTCAGAAAAATCTTTTAAAAATACTTAGATGGCATTATATTTATGTTTGCATTATTTGTCCGATCCTCTTTTATTGGACCTATACTATACTTATCATAAGTTGTAAGGTCAATTTAAAAACCTTTTGCTACGCTTTTTACAGTGGTTACAAATATCTAATAAAGTGAGATAAATATATGCTAAAATGTATTACATTAGTTTATTGAGGTATTTGTCTTTGTAGATACTATATATGCCGTGTATAAACTAATACACATGCTAAAAAAACAATTGAAACTTGTAATTATTCTCCCTTGTCCATCCGTTACAGAAACACTTAGCAAAACTCTTGCTATTTTATGCCCTTTTATATTAAAAAAATACAAAATGTTTGCTGTTTTGCAAAATAGACACCCTAGAGGTCCAACAGTAAAGATTTTACAGTTTTATGAAAATTGGAATTGCACTTCAACCCTTTCATGCATGAATTATGAGAACCTTAGTTGTTTTGTTTTTTTTGTTTGTTTGTTTTTTTGAGTGTTTTAATTCTTCCTTAGGTATGAAAAAACCAATGAGATTGAGGGGTTTTTTTTCATAGATTTACAAAAATGTCCACTCAGCTACACTATGAATTTTATTCTTGAAGCAAAGAAACATGTATTTAAAATCCAATATGATAAAGTGATATGAAAACAGTGAAATGAAACCATGTTTAATGCAGCTAATCTAATGTTTTCTCACATTTTAACATATTCTAATACTAGTTATTACTCACTTCATGGAGATAATATGCAAAAAATAACAATTAACAATTGATTTTCATTCTAGAACCAATCAAGAACAGCAAAGTTACAGTAATGGTATGAATTGCAGTTTATGAGATGATGCATAAGCGTCCACTGGGTTGGCTGATATGGAACTAAAACAACTAAACCCATGAATATACAAGAAAACAGCTGTAGAATAGCTGTCCACTGTAGTGACCACTATGCATGAAAGGGTTAAGGCAGGTTTTATAAAGTGATCAAAAACAGATGTTAATTTTCTGTCCATCCGTTACCGAGGGGTTTTTACTATTTTTAAGCCAGAAAATTGGGTTAAAACATTTTTTTCAATCACACATCTAAAAGTGCTCATTATTCCCTGCAAAATGAGGTATCATTCATCTTTCTACCATAAATAGCTGTGAAAGTCAAACAAAAAAGTAGTAAGGCTGTCCATTTGGTACCGCTTGGCCAGCCCCTATAGCATGTTAATATCACCTCTATATATTATCCCACTTGTATATCCACCTGTAAAATATGTCCATAATCCATACATTATGTCTCTACCACTTCAATACTGTATACTGTAATGTTTATTACTCTTTATATAACAATCCATATAGTATATTTATAGCACTCCAAAATCGATCCTGTACTGTATATTATGTACATACCGTCTACCGATTGCACTTGTGGTTAGATGCTAAACTGCATTTCGTTACCTTGTACCTGTACATGTGTAATGACAATAAAGTCGAATCTAAACTTATCTAAAAAGCTCATCATTGGATCTTTTAGTCAGATCACCCAGACCGACATGAAATCTACGTTATCGCACGAACATGGCTTTACTGTGTTCACCAATCCTTGTCCCAGTTTCATAGGAATTACACTCCTATATAACTACATCCAATCACGTCTTGCTCTGAACATAATGCTGCACACATTCCATTGCCCTGTGAATAAAATCAATATCCAACATATTTTATTGTTTCCTCACCCCTGCAGGTATTTAGTTTGAGCAAAAAAGAAATATCATGACTTGGTTAAAATACTGAAAAGTCATCTTTCAAAACTGTTCTGTATTATACCAAACCCTGGAATATTTCTCTGACAATGACCAAGTGCCATTAGTACCTAAATCTAACAATGACAACCAATAAGTAGTTACACATGCATATTATTTCTAATACATGTGGTCCAAAGGCACAGTGAGAGATCAAACCACACAAACAATACTGATATATTTATGAAGAAATGTAGATATGAAACACATTTTTGGTTCATAAACTTTCAAATTATCTGTGGTTCGCAGAAAATGAACAAGAGTAAGATTTTAATGAAGTTGAAAAACTCTGTACTAAATTGACATTCCCTTATTTTCATGAGAAATGTTAACGGTGTTTTGCTCAGTACACCAATCTTGTATCTGCCAAGTGTAAAATCTACAAAAAACACTTTTTTGGAAATAAATGCCTCTTTAATCAAAGCATGGTGGCTGTATTCTATTCTCCAAGTACTGACACTGGCCACAAGCCTCTCGGTTGGGACTGGCTTTTTTTTTTTTTTTTTTTTTTTTTGTTAAACAAAGCCAAACAGGATCCTGCACAGCTCCTCATAAACAGCAGCTGCAGACTGCTCAGTTCCCAGTTCCTCCCCGGTCGCCAGCCCGGGAGGGTCCAATCAAAACCAGCCACATTAACTGCCTCAGTTTGCCTTTGCGTGCCAAGTCTGCTCCATTAAAAAAGAAAAAAAAAAAAAAACTAAGCCAAAGATGTGTGCACAATCACTGAGCTGTGGATTAAAACAAAAATCTGTTTACCTGTGTGAACTTTGACCTCTGCGGTGCGGCTGCTGCTGCTGTTAAGGTCGCTGCCCCCTCCCCCACCCCGCCCTTCATGTATTCCTCACGCTCGGTCCCTTGCTGACCCCTCCTTAAGTGGTGGTCTGAGGGGAAGACAGAGGGAAAAAAGCCGGTTAAATTTCTTTTAATGGATGGCCAAGAGAACTAGGTTCAGACAGAGGACAAATGTATCACACAGAAATACACACCGGTGTTGAAAAATGTATGCAGGAAGCCATGAGGGAGTTTGCTATACTGCCCCATTTACTCTACCTCCTAACCCTGCCTGAGAGCCAATGAACCAATGAACAACTGCACCACCCATCACACTGCTGTGCCTGTATACTGCAGCAGTCCTGTATACCAACACCACCACCGCCACTACCACCACTTCCACCCCAATCAGACCCTACCCCCACTGCACAGGAACAATGTCCTTCCTAAAGGTTATCAGCAGCCCTGCGCTTGGTCAGCCCTCATCCTGAGTCCATTACACACAGAGCTGTGAGTCTCACTGCTTTAATACACCTCTTTTAGTCTCCCCTCACTGCTTCGCTGCAGCCCTTTTTGCAGGCTGACACAAATCCAGCCAATCCAGTATAGGCCCAGTACACACACACACACACACACACACACACACACATACACACAGAGGTAATGGGATAAGCCAGTGCACTACCATTCACAAAGTTAAACCTAGAACACACTTAATTCTGGAAACTGTTACTGCCATGAATGTGACATCTCCCATTAAAGACGTATTGCAAAAATACATGAAAACAACCCTTTAAAGTACTTTCTATACGGTAAAATAACACACAGAGTATATAAAAGTGGAAGTCACCAAGATGCTGCCTACTGGTTTGTGGGCTACTGAGGCAACTTAGGAAAAGGTGATGAGCTGAGGAAGGGTGGCGAAGCTATTGTTAACTCTTCAAGTAACCAACTAAAAACACTAACTGCACTGCAAACTACAAAATGGTACAGTGAAAATCACCCAGCAATTTCAGCTAATTGCTAATTGTAAACTAACACAGCTGTCTGATAACAGTAAAGAATATATTAATTTGGTGGCTTGCTGACAGCAATATAGCATTAATGCTAATATTATGTTATACCAACATGCCAGGTATTCCAAGCCATGATTGCGTCCTCTTAAATAATACAAAGAAAATAAAGTACAGTAACTCTACCACTAACTTACCAAAAACACTGAGAACACTACTAAGTGGGGAAGAGTTATGATAAATACTGCAAAGTATTTTTAGCTTCTAAATGTTAACACAAAGTTTATATTGCAGCACTACAGTAACTGTGATGATTGTGACAAATAATGCAATAATTAGCAGAGTACGTTGTAGATCATAAAATACAATACTGAATTATTGTTGCCATTTGCTTAGTTATGCTGGAGGTTCACGTAGTAAAAGCTAAGGTTGTTTCACCTTGAATAACACACAAACATAAAAAGAATATGTATATTCATTGTTTATTAGCTGGTATCATTATTTTCATAGGAACTCTACTGCTAAATATGTACAAAAAACAGCCAAACTGCCAACTACAAAAAGTTTTGCTTCTTGCAAATGTTAACACAAAATATATATGCCATAACACCATAAAGTACATAACTATGATAACTGTTACATATAAAATACAATAAAGCATTCCTATATGAAACATTAAGTAGCTGGCTAGTAGGCTGGGCATATTATACAATATTAGATAATTGTTGCCATTAGCTTATTTATGCTACCAGGTGAGTATTTCTCGCCATGGTAGTTTTCCCCTTGAATAATTCACACAACTTGAGTGTTACCATTTCACATGTATCACACTATTTCAAACTACTGCTAACTACTAAGTAGGAAGAGTTGTGAAAAGTAGCAAAAGAAGTTTATCGTTAAATGTGAATATATACAGTATGTAACACTATACAGGTTATAATTATGACAACTGTGACATGTAAACACACTCATTAACAATCTAGCTACAAACACTGAATTATTGATGCCATTAGTTTAACAGTCAAAAGAAAATTTGAAAATTTTCATATTTTCTTTGACTGTTTTAACTAGTGTTGGCATTTTAAACGCTTCTTCAAATGTAAGCTAGCTTAACATTTTGTAATGTCATATTTCTTTATCTACTTACTACCACCCATGTTGTGGTGTTGAACTTAACCATAATTCTATCATTTTCCAGTAATAAAGAATTTCAGGTGAAGTTTATAAAAGGTGAGTGTTAGTAGCAGTCCTTACAACTCATGGACCAAATGCACCACATTCTTATTTTCTCCATTTTTTCATTTGAGCTGCTCATGTCACCAATTTTCCAAAACGTGCCAATAGTCTTCAAGTGCACTTTTAACCAGAGCAACAAGTCATCTTAGGGTAAAATAAAGATGCTCATTTCTCTCATAAACAGGGTTAAAAATCTGAATTCTATATTTAGGTTTAATATCTCTTAACACCAACATCTTAAAAGACAATAAACAGATGGAGGAGCCCAGGAGGAGGGGAGGGGAGGGGGGGGGGGGCAGTGGTGGGGCCCCCCATTTTTCTTAACACCTGCTCATTCATTTAATCCATGAAAAGAAGGGGGGTCAGCGCATACTGTGGGAAGAGGGGTTGATTTTGGACTGAGGCCAAAAAGAAGAGGACAGGGCGGAGGAGAAACCCATAAATACACGGGGAGCTGAGCAGGTGTCGCAGACAAATGTGATTTACAGGGTCTATGTCCCATTCAGCGCTGACAGGTAAGCCTATTAGGTTGATATTACCGAGCTATAACACGCACCAATGGAACCTCTTAAAATGTGTGCGCAGTAAGGTGATGGGCTTTAAGAAAAAAGATTATAATATCACATTATTAAGCTGGTCATACATTCAGTTCTGAAAATTAAATAATTATACTTTTATTGAGTTACAAATTATTTCAAGGTAAGACCATTTAACACCCACAAGAGGAGGCTGCAGCGTGTTGAGCTTTCTTGAGGTTGGTAAAAGACCAGCATGGTTTTATTACAAGCAAGATAAGATTTTATTCCAGTGTGAGTGTGGTGGTGGTGGTGGTGTGTGTGTGTGGGGGGGCTTTTTCCCGCTCACATACTAAAATGATATCATGCTTTGATGCCAAAGAGCTGAGGAATGAGCTAAATACTGACATGGTAGTGCATTTCTGCATATTGGAAACTGCCAGGGAGCAATCACTGAAGAATGCAAACGTTTATAAGAAACTAAATGCACTAGAACACCAAGCGGGGATCTGCAATCGAGTTTCACTTGTAATACTGCACGAGAGACACGAGACTACAAGAAAATTGCTACCACTTGAGCGGCACACTACAGATGGTGTTGAGAGCAACACAGCATAAAGAAATGTGTTCCTTAATAATGTGGTGAATATTGCAGTCAAAAGCTGAGTGGTTCATAGCTTCTGCAGTCTCCAGCTCTGTCTCTGTCAGGAGTACGAACTCTTTCATCCCGGATATAAGAGGCTGCAGTAAAACCCTCAAAGAAACTAATCGTGTTAAATGAGGTTTGTGTCTGTATCCATGACTTTTGAGTGTGTCTGTGTGTCTTTGCTGTGTGGGGGGTTTATAGGTGCCTCCCAGGGAGTAAAACTTCTGTCACCTTTGAATCTAAACTCGGTGTCGACTCCCCAGATCCAGTCTCCTTGTGTTTCAGTAATCTCACTTGGCGTTACTCTCTTAACACTTCAATCCTGGTAATCGTATCTGATGATGTGGTTGTTCATTGACTCAGATAAACCAATTTTCTGCGCAAAGTCATTTAAGTGATTCAAATGCCGCCCATGACAAAGCCCGAGTTTGCCTGTTAAAAGCCCTTAACACCACTACGTTTACTTTAGCTTCCTGGTGGGAATCCTAGTCTCAAGCGGCTGCTGTGCTCATACAAAAGATTCACTTCGCATGCCTGTGTGCACATATACAGTACACACACACATACACACAGACGCGCACACACACCTTATCATCCGAGGTCGAGGAAGCAGGGGGGCTATAAAAGCCAACCTCATCTCCTTAAAACAGGCAGGGCTGTCCCTGGGCATCTTAACACAACTCATCAACTGTTAAACCAGAGAGAGAGGGAGAGCAGTAAAAATCAATGCCCCCCAACACAGCAAACAGCAGTCAATGATGTTAGGCTGAAGGAGGGAAGAGCGAGAATCTGCAGCAGTGTCTGGATGAGGTGAGGAGGAGGAGGAGGAGGGAGGGAAAGGAGAAATGCCGTAGCTAAAAGCAGCAGGCTAATATATGTAATTGATTACCTCTATGCAAATAGAAGAACTTTAAAACCAGAGAACGCAATTTAAAGCTGCGGTGTCTTTGGAATCGATTGGCACTGGAAGCGAGAGAAGCCATTTCCCTCTAGCCAAGATAAAACACTTTACTATGAGCTGTCAGATACTTATCAGGAGGAAATTAGCACAGGAATACCATTTTCCCAAAACAAACAGGTCAAATGTTTCTCCTGCTTGAGTGGTCTCTCCCTCTCCTTCACTCTCTCCTGCTCTGATATCATCATCTGTTATTTCCTCCTGTTTAAATGCCAACAGTGAGGAGGCTGCGTTTCATTCAAACACACCATTTGTAATAAAACCCCATGCAGGCGGGCCCCTGTGCGCCAGCAGGAGCGAGCTGTTGTTTGAAACGGAGAAGATGAGGTCTCCGGTTGGCCCCGGCCCCGGAGTCCGCCAGCGCCCGCACGTACCGATGCACAGCGACTGACGCAAGTCCATCCCAGAATCTGTGAGCCAGATCTTACCAAAACAATATTTGTGTTTTTGGCCTGCAGTCTGTTCCTGGCTGAAGAGGGAGAGAGGAACAAAAAAAAAAAAACTGAAAAAGAAAAACACAGCGCGGAGAGCACAAAGGGATGTTACAGCAGGCAGCAGCCCACACAAGACAGTCTTGGAGAGAGGAGAGGGCAGCCCGGCGTCAACATCAACACCGATTCTGCAGTCATCACTCAGCAGGTAATTATGATAACAACGTGTTCCCTAGACAACCTCGCTGTGATTTAGTTTCCGAGCACTTACCCTTCCTAAAATCTCCTCCCGATAACATCCGATATGATTACAAAGTCAAGATCTTTTTCAAGGAGCGCCCACTTATGTGCCTTTAATTTGGTTTGTAGTAACTCTCCCTCTTGTGAATACTTGGGGATACTTCGTTACGAGGTTGCACCGATGTGATTTTCATAACATTTTTCCAAAATACCATGACATAAATGAACCTCACCTACCAACACTGCCTGTTCTCCAGAGCTCCGCTGCCTGCTATTACCTCTGATTGTAAACACAGCCTTGCCACATGGGGAAATACATCATTTCATTGTGTCTGTTATCATCCTGCTCTAACAGTGGGAGTTTGGCCTGAATGGAATCGGCGGTGTTGACCCTGTGATTACCTCTGCGGTGCAGCATTTTCCTTGGCTGTCATCACAGCCGACCCTTAAACAGCCAGCGCTGCTCTGCAACAGGGCCAGGCTGTTGACATACTGAAGACATTTAAGATAATCCCGGAGATGTCTCTGTGTTTTCCAAGATTATATCTTCAAAGGGGAAACACGGCCGGCAGCCTCTACTTGAAAGGGAGAGAGACGA
The DNA here is from genome assembly GCF_902148855.1 of Sphaeramia orbicularis. Classification (NCBI taxonomy): domain Eukaryota; kingdom Metazoa; phylum Chordata; class Actinopteri; order Kurtiformes; family Apogonidae; genus Sphaeramia; species Sphaeramia orbicularis. Next base: position 42,124,997 of record NC_043971.1, on the reverse strand, counting down.
GGAGAGCTCTTGTTCTGAAGGAGGGGGAGGAATAGCTCAAGAATGCAATCATGGTTTTGGAGTGGGAGAAGGCCTGTCCTGGCTAGCTGAGCCAGTGGGAGGGTGAGAGGACTGAGAGGGCGGTGGCAGTGGAGAGCAATCAGACATGGGAGAGAAAACACACCTGCTGGAAGGACCTAAACAGAGGGAGGTAAAGAGACGACTCTCACCTGTGTGACCTGACAAACGCTGTAAATTACCCAGCTGCCCTCTGGCCCAGCCCTGCCTTTCCTAACGTTCAGGATGGTTAAATGGTCGTTCTGTGAAGCATATACACTACAGATAACCAAATATCTTCTTTCACTCTTTGATATCTGTCGTCTTGGGAAATCACTACACATCTGTTATGTAATATTTTTGGGTTTTTTTGTTTTGTTTTTTATGATTAAAAGGAACAAAACATGTTTTTTGGAATGTGTTCAAGAGTAACATAAAAAAAATATACATCAGTGGCAGGGTGTTTTCCAGGTGGCTACTTCCATCCAAATTTTGTGTCAAATCCAGATTTTGACAAACTTTGATGGGTCTCTGTTAAAAAACAAACAAACAAACAAACAAAAAACACTTATCTGTACATTTGTCAACTTCTTAAGGTTTACCATCCAGGTCTTTTTTTTTTTCTTTCAGACTTCCAACACATTTTTGTGCCTGTAGCTGAGTGGATAGTAAGATCAATAAATCTGTGATCACAGCAACATTGTCACATATTCCTTGATTTTCATTTACTTGGTGAAATTGTTTGATAAAGGAACAGTAAAAGTAGTTACCATATTGTTGATAACTTTAATTTTCTTCAGCTATGCGTTGCAATTATTAGAAAACCTAAATGCCATTGAAAACCTGAGCCAGTTAAAGGGCACCTCCATCTCATTTCGAGTCAGGAAAAGCTCTGAATGCCAACTTCACATCTATATGAGGATTGAAACAAGCAGATTCAGTGAGGCTAAATCATTGTGTATAGTATCTTGTGTTGAAAACAACTGATCAAACATCACTGACTCATCTTTCATTTTCTGCTATCCGACAGCTCTACACTTCTGGTGAGGCAGAGGAATTCATCACTTTTAATCACAACGCTGCTTTGTACACACCTTTGTTTTTTGTTATCGCCTTTACTGACAAACTTAAAACATAATCGCCCATGTTGCTCTCATCTATCAATCCAACCACACTCCTCATCAGGTTGTGGCAGCTGCATCAATTCAGTGTTGAAGTTAAAAGGTAAAGAGAAATGATTTGGAAAAAATGACACTTCACTTTGCTTGTGTGGTTTACATTTCAAAAACAGATGGAAAATTGCTAAGACAGTGTAAATAACAGTACTTTTGACAAGCACACTGAACTTTTATGACAAAAGTGCAGGTTTGGTAAATTAAGAAACATTCCCTGAGGGGAGATCTGTCCTCTACATGGGACTATTTAGGACGTTCCCGTCCCTCAGTGAGCACCGGAGCTCTGTCAAAGTTATCCACATTTGATCACAATTTAAAAAACAGTTCAACTTTAGAGCTGTAGCTATAGATCATTTATGCAATCAATTAATCTATCAATTATTTTCTTCATTTGGATTCGATTAAATGACTGAATTGAATAGGTGAAAAAAAAGTCAAAATGTGAAACGACAAAGCATATTTTAAAAAATCTACATAGAAATAACAATAACAGAAAAAAATTATATATATAAAAGGTCCATAGGTAAATAGAAATATATAACAATAAAAAAAAGGAGATCTACAAACAATATGTGCACTGCAGTCTTCAACACATCTGTATATAACTTATTAACTTACTAACAACTTAAGACAGAACTAACATACAACCATGTGGCAATCCCTGCATCATGTGCATCACAGTAAGTGTCTGAAACGTGACAGTGGAACCAGGTTTCTAATTGGCAGCAAACTTAAGGACATGAAGCTTCAATTCAGTAAAATCAATATCAATTTTTTTTTCATTGATTCAAGTTAATTTATCAATTAATCATTTCAGCTCTATTCAGTTCAACTCCAACTTGTTCACCTCACTTGTTCACCCAGATCAAGGTTGTCACAGTTGTTGGACTCAGATGCCACAGTTGTTGTCCAGCGAATGCAAAAACCCAATGCATGGTGGGAAACACCTGGTTGGCCCCTAATGGAACAGCTGATTTACTGAGAGCTTTGAGCAGAAGCGTAAATGTTGAGCTTTTTTTAGATTAAGATATAATGAGACTGGCTGGTGTTGTCAGGATTTATTCAAAGAACAAATTCAAAGAACAAACCTGTTTATGCACAGAAAATCTTTGTTTATGTTGAGCTTTTCAGTTACTAGATCAGCTCCTATATGTCTGTGTCTCATACAGACTTTGGACAGTTGATTAAGTTGTCATTCCTCTTGGACAAAGAATAATTTTGAATGAGTTTGTGCACAATCGCTTTATAAACACAGGGATTCAGAGTACAGAATTAAATTTTTCTACAACTGATAAATACTTCATGGTCTGAAATAACAACAACTGTGATTATTCCAGTCTTTGTCTATCTCCGGATTGTAAACTGTCAGACTTTTAGCTCCTCCTGCTGCTGTCGCCTCCTGCTCTTATCTTCTTTCATTTCATCCTGTGACTTCACTCCTGCATTGCTTCTACACAGCTCTCCCTTCACTGCGCGTTTCACATAGCGCGTCACCACGGAGCACTTTTTACTCTTTGGTCATCGTCAGCGGGGATCAGTGAGCTGATGCTGATACAGCTGGTATTAGAAGCGCTGAGTGAAATGTATCACACAGAGTTTGTTTAAAAAAAAAATAGGGAGTAAAACAAAAATGAAGAAAATCTGACTCATATCTGCAACAAATGTCATCAGTGACGTCCTCTGTGCCTGTGAGCACCTCTTCATTATGACTCACGGAAGTGTTCACTAACATGGCTCTGACGGACATGAAAATCACTCAGCAGTATCCTTTCCAGACGGTGACCGGTGCTGTGAAAACACCGGTGCTAATTATAGGTAAGAACACTTAAACACACAACCAAGAGGGGTGAAGTAAAGAAGGGACAAGCACTTCATTTCAAAAATAACCATCTGCTGTGGCGAGTTAGGAAAAAGAAAAAAAAAAGCAAAACAGTCTTCTTCAGTCCTGTTTTTTTTTTCTTGATGACTTCATGAGTGAGTCAGCGACCAGAGTCCAGTGCTGGGATCAGAAAGCACAGAGTGAGGTCTGTCTATTATCAGCTGCACATACTGTACGCCATGAGCAGGCAGAAACAGCCTGACAAAGAGGCTAAAGTCACACAACCACCAGAAGGCTATTTTTGAGCTGCACAAGAGGAGGAAAAGGGAGGAAAACAAATATGTCATCAGCAGGAGGCCCGGACTGAAGAGACACATCAGTTGAATCATAGCTGAGTCGCACAGACGTGGACTTATTTTAGCATGAGCGCCAATACATGGCGGTGTCGGTGTAGACAGACAAAGCAGCAGCAGTCCCTCTGATGGAGCTCTGCGGTGGGCCCCTCCTCTGTCCGTCTCTCCAGCCTCACTGGCCACGGTTGAAAAATTAATGCAGCAAACTGACAACACTTAGGGCCTCCCTCTGCCTCTTTCTCTCCCCTCTTGTACCAAACAGGATCAATTACCCAAGCAGGGCTCCACTCAGTAGCGCTAAAGAAACAAGAGGCACTCTCCATCGCAGCTGTGTGTGTATGTGTACGTGTGTGTATATGTGCGCGCACGTGCATGAGTGTGTGTGGGGAGCAGCCAGGCTTTATGATGAGCAGAGAGAGGAGGAGGAGGTGGTAATAGTCTGTTTGCTTCTCTCTAATGACAGCAGCAGAGTGGATTAGTGAGCCTCCTAACCCATCAGCATCACTCCTCCCAGTAAGTGACAGAGCATGTAAATAACAAGTTGTGGCCACTAGAAGGGAAGGAGAAAAAAAAAAAAGACGGCTGATAAACCAAGAGAAAGTCTTGTCTGGGCGTTTCGCGTGTGTGCACCTTCATTTGTATGCAGGTGGAGATTTCCAGGAGTTCCATTTCTACAACATCAGCCAAGTTATTCAAATGCAGCACATCTGACTGGAGAGGATAACATAAAGAAAGGCATCAGCAGAAATGGCAGCAGGCAGTAATCCCCCGGCCAGGCCACTTGTGTTTGCCACGCAGGCAGGAAGGCAGCGCTGTCAGTGGCAGCACCCGTACAGGCCTTATCAGTGGCAGCCATAGGGCTCTTCTAATAACCCTGCTGATGCTCGGCAATGCAAGGCCAGACAGACAGACAGATGGATGGACGGACGGATGGACAGGCAGGCAGGTTTCACTTCCCTCTTAACCAAAGCGTCTGTGTACCAGGTATTAGCCATTTCTTTCACAGTGTAATGTTCACACAGCTCCATACCACACTATGAAAGACGTGGATGCAGCCACCGTGACATCACTCATTATTTTAGGGACTACTGTTTTGATACCTTGGGTTTGGCATTTTGGCTTTTTGGGCCGAGGGATGAACATATTTAGACAAGAGGGTGGAGTAAAACAGTGTTAGCTTGAGTGAGTGGTGAATCGCAGCGAGCTAATGTTCACAAAGCTACTAATTACTTAAAAATGCAAAATGCACTGTTAACTGAGTTATGTTTAACAGCTAAAAATAATACACAGAGTAGTTTTTCAACAATATCACTACATATTAATAGTAATTTCATTTTTGTCTAAATGGCATGATTAGCATGCTAGCCGACTGACAATATAATGCGAACCAAATTCTTGCTAACAATAGGCTAGTTAAAGTTATGCTAAAATAAAATGTATCGTAATTAAGTACCAGTAAACTTGATGAAAATTTTGTGGTACAATAATGCAAACTTGTTAACTATAACTACAGTGGAGGTGTTTGCCTTTATTTGAATAAAAAGAAGCACTAAATGTCCAAATCACCAAGTAAGCTAGCTACAAAACACACATAGCAGCTAGTCACTTGTGACAGCACCCCTACTTATATATAACTTATACCTTAATAGAATTACTGTATGTTTGTTCTGTAAACATGTAAAAATTCACTCTTTGTACAGTCGTTGTGAATAAGTAAAAAAGCTATAGACACCAAATCTGATGTTTTGTACAAGGCTGTAACATGTATTTCTGGTCTAAAATTTTGACATGGGGGTCTGAGGGCATTGAGTCATTTGATCCTTAATTGACCATTCAAAGACCTGCACGTTTTAACCCTTAAATGTTGACTTCACTTATCAGCTCTAGTTTTCTCACTTGATTTCACTGTCCTGAATGCACTTTCCTCAGTGTAATCCTCACAGCTTCATGCTTGTTGCCACGTAAATAAGTCATTTCATCTAGTGTTGACCGCCCCACCTACAGTACTAACCCTGCACACATACACACACACTCACACACTTTGCTTTTATGACAGCTTTGTCTAAACTCAGGCCATCAGTGCTGCTGCTCCGCTACGAGTGTATCTGACTTCAGCATCATTATCGCCATTCAAAAGGTCAAGCACGGTGCTTCCAGCCTCTTCTTTGTGATTTATGCCTTTGTGCTATTTCCTCTGTTCACATTAATCTCCATCTGTAAATCTAATCACACTGCCTCACCGTCACAGCTCCTGGTGCTCTGAGGACAGAAGCAATGGCCAACAGGAAACAGCTTATGTAAATATACCTCTGTTGACACAAGACGGGCAGCACACGGTGTCTTGCTGCAGTTACGAGACACACGGAACATGTTACAGATAAGGACAAGTTTCACTTTGGCTGCTGGGTCTTTTCATTTCCCGTCGCCGTGCTTTGCTCTAGATACACTTTACCATCTTGATGCGCTACTTATTTCTCTGATCATCTTAAGGGATCACTGCAGCTGAAACAAAAAAACCTACAGGCACAGTGCTGTTAGGGCATTTGTAGTCAATGAGTAACTCTAATATTGACACCAGAAAAATAGCATGTCACTTTGATGACGCAAAAACAGCTTGGTCAAATGGAAGTTATTGCATGCCTTCTTGTGCAAGATAATAATCATTACCAGCAGAAAAACTCCACATTCACTTTAAAGTGTACCCATACTGGTCATGCTTACGACATTAATTGTGCGTTGTGTATTACTTATGAGCAAGAGAGGCGCAAATTCAGATTAAAAAAAACAAAAAAACATCATAAATGCACCACACGGGACCTTTTTATTATGTGTATTACAGGTGGGGACAGAACCTTTGAGAAGTAGCCATTGCCAGTCGAAAGTGATTTACCAGCGTTAATTACGGGTGATCAGTGTGAGTAAACAAGCAGCAGTCAGTGAGTGAGATTGAGTGGAAAGCACGTGTTCACGCTCGTTGTTTGTGAAGTCATAAGCTTTGCACTCTGCCATTGTCCTAGAGACGTGACCCAGCACTGGCCAATAATGTGTCATCTTAGCCTGGTGTCTGCTGCACGGGGTCAGTGACCAGTCCATCACAGCCCAGGTAATCAGACAAACCAATGAGTCTGCATCACTACTGGTGCTGGAACAGCGTGAAGGAGGCACCATGTCGCTGACCATGACTGACTGACAGAACAGCAACTTAGTACTTGCACTTAATGTTACTAGACAGAACCGGTCGTATTATATGTGATGTTTTGAAGTAGCTAGCAATGAAAATTCAGTATAGCTATCCTTTAAGCATTAAGGAAAGATCTACTGTTGCGTGCCTTGAAGCAGCCTTGGAGCACTCCGAGTAAAGTAGCCGCACGCTCAGCTCTGTGGCTGCCACAAGCAGCATAAAGACTTAATCAGGTCTCCTGTACAGAAGGACATCGGTGCTTTCTGAGAGAATTCCCTCTGCAAGGACTGATGGGAACCTTGGCTATGACACAGAGAACCCTGCAGGCCTGTCAGCTCAACCCGATGCAGCTCAAATCAGCACTCGGTTTCCGACTGCACTCGCTGCTGCACTGACGCACTCACACAAAGGCTGACACGAATCTCCAACCTCGATTCAAACACCAACTCAGTCCTGCAACAGATTACTTGACAAGTGCTTGTCAGCTTCACGCCATATACATCGACTGCTTCCGAGTTAGATGCCGAGTGACACATAACCATCACAAGATCAACCAAATATGCAGAAGAGTGCGAAAGAGTGAGGACGATGTACTGCTCTGACAAACTACAATTTACCTCTAGTGAAGAAAAAAATCAGTATGGCCTGATTTATAACACTACATTAAGTGATTTGAGTTACTTCTGTTTTAATAATAGATGATAAACCCATGATAATGCCAAAAAGGATTATATAAATGATTCCAAAAGATTTTGCTTTGATAAGAGCGGCTAAGCCAATGCTAATGGCTTCAAATCTGCAATCTGTTACAAGCATCATCTTTAAAATGCACACCGTACAAGCCACGGATTAAGACAGGGAAGAAATCAATACAAAAGCTCTAATTCCTTTGACAGATATCAACTCGAGATTTCAAGATGGTGACTGATATTTTATGTGCCACCAAAATGCAAGGAGAGAGCGTTTAATAATTGATGGTGCTGGAGCAGGGAGATTTTTAACTGCTCTCCTCCTGTTATCAATCATTAATGGAGTTTCCATCAAAAACACTTCAACCCCTCAAGTATCAAATCTCTCTTGAAGGTGGAGGGCCTACATTCAAACATTCCACTTAATCAAAGGGGGCACAATGGGCTCTCCCTTTCTCTCATTTTCACTTGCGCAAATTAGGATAATAACAGCACAGCATAACAGTCTAAGTGTAAAAGTAGGCATTGTAGCCAAGGTCTTTTTTATGTGTTATGAGGGTTAATGGGAAAATTCTAAATGTTTAAATCACAGGAGGGTGGAAACAGCTTGCCTTCCAGCGTTTTTACCTCCTTTACCCCTGCATTTATGTGGGGCTGTTTAAGCTCAATCTATCTATTGCTGCTCGCTCTGCTCTGTAAAGCTGCAAGGCCTGTGCCTGGTCAAAGTCACACAGGACACGATGTGCATCAGCGACACTCACGAAGAGCCTGCTACCCTTTCAAACACCCACAAGGTTACACACCACGCTGCATGCGCACAGAGTTGATGCAAAAATACACACTTGGGTTTCTTACTTCAGACTGCTTTAATGGATGGGCTGTGATCTTTCTGCCTCAAAGTCCAGCAGACAGTTTGGATAGCGTTGTATAAAATGGGCTGATGTCGAGTATAGATTTACTGTAGCGCCTTCTTTCAACAGCCCCACAACAGTGTGAGATCCGACTGCATGACATTGGTAGAGAGCATGAGCACAGCAAATAAGATTCAGTAGCCCCAATTATCCATGAAGATAGTTCTGACGGCGTTTCAGAGTACCAGCGATCAGTGTCATGCTGCAGTGGCATCAGAATCTCACTTCTGTTTGATTTGGAGCTGCAGCAGATTAGCAGCGACTACACCAGCAGATCTGCAGTGGCATACACACATTTTTTCCAACATTTCATCCTTCTGCCACCCCCTCCTCTCACTACCCTCACACCCTCCCCACACACTCACACTGTCCTGTTTCACTGGCCTGACCTTGCCTGTCATCAGTAAAAAACACCTTTTCCAGGCTGCTGCATAAGTAGTGGAGAGGAAACTGTTGGAGAAACTTCAAGCTTTACACGGTGCCTGTTTGCAGTTTTGTGCTGTTTTTAGATAATCCATTCCAGCTTTAAATGGTTTATTTAATTAAACTTTTAACATCCACTATTTTTAGGAAACTTTTAGTGAGGATCAGGCTTATAACAGAAAAACTTTGAGCCCCAAAAGGGAACATTTTCTAATTTCGGTGTTTAGCATAAGGCACACAACCATATTTCGCACACTTATTCATGTATATTTCTTATCATATTGATAATATCTGCCTAGTACATAATGTTTGTTCTAATTGTGTTTTAATAGTGCCTCAATATGCATACATATATATTTTTACTTGCATGGAGCCACTGTAACACACAGTTTCCTCTGGGATTAATAAAGTATTCTGGATCTGAATCTGAATGAACTACAACAGGTAAAACATCAAATATATCCCCAAAATTCTGACCTTGTGTATGCTAAAAGGATAAAGTAATCACCAAAATCACCAACTTTGGAGATTAATTATTCAAGTGTACACAAGGAAAGAGTTTAAAAGGTAAGTATACTTAGTGTTGCAAAAATCTCTGGATGATAACAAGTGCTAATATGAGCGTTTAAGAGTAACTTATACAGTCAAGTGTGCTGTACTGGGATCTTTGGGCTATGTTAAGTAAGGAGAATTAATGCACAAAGCAAGCCAGTTTATATTTGCATGGTGTATGTTATCCGAAATTTGCAGAGCAGCCAGTTTTTCTTCCAAGTGTACATTGGCTACAAGTTAGACCTGGTCATATGAGCAGCTCTAATCTGACAACCGAATCACTTGAGAAGCACTACGGCTATGGTATATGCATTCACTCACACTTTCAGACATCTTTGTAGCAACCATTTGTAAACATTTATTTTGATCAGGCTGTTATCGGCACTTTAAAAAGCACTTACAGTACATTCAGATCATGGAGCTGTCGCTGAGCTGGGACCCTGCCAGCTGAGTGGCACAGGTCAATTATGTTTCAAAAGATAACAACAGCTGCTGCCATTTATCTAATCTCAGCATGATTTCCATCTCAGGGATTTATATTAAGTAAACAAGATAAGTTAAGATATTCATTTTGAAAGAGGACAGGCGTCATAACGGGAGCTAATCTGCTCGTCACACATGATAACCTTCTACTCTGTTACTCAGCTGACTCACGTGAGTTGAACTGAATCGAACCGCGATGCAGCCGAATAATCCAAGGGATTTAAGGTTATCTGATATATTTACCAGTGGCTTTGCATGTTCAATTCATGCTTCGTTACAGACCATTTCCCAAAATGTTTTTGTTCATAATATTTCTGATCTTCAAGGTTGCCATCAGTCTCAGTATAATTGACTCCACATTAAAACAGACAATCCTGACAGATAACGCTGCATAGTTTTTGTGTAAATTATGCAACGGTAATTGAAGTTGGAAAGCCTCCTTGTTAGTAGATTTTGTAGACCCTCAAACATCAGACAGTTGACTCCTGCACTGACAAGCTGCGCTGTCAGAAAATCAAATCAGGAAGGTAGGCAAGTAAACAAACAAAAGAATGAGTTTAGGATGAGATTTTGTTTATTGTCATTTTTGCACGGTTACCGTTTGGCAGCTGACTCTCAAATCTCAAATACTGTGACGTCTTTGAACACACCAGTCTTCTCTGCTTGCAGGTACATGACTATAGTGATAACGTAAACCAATTCTAGTGATGTGGTTGTACCTACATCCTCTTTAGTGTAGTGAATAAAAACACATCAGTGAACCTCATCATAGTACTGAAATACACACAAGGCTGTCATGATCGTGAAACTACTAAATAACTGCTCAACATACTTAACAATATGTCTTTTTCTGTACATTAAGTGCCTTTATGTTCATTCATCCATTCGTTCATTTTCTCATGCAGGTGCTGGAGCTTTTCATAGCTACCACCAGGCAAAGGTGGGGTACACCTTGGACCTGTCACCAGTTCATCACAGGGCTGACATATTCAGATTCAGATGCATAAAACTTTATTTATCCCATACAGGCAATTCATTTGCAGCTTACCACAGACATCAGCCCACATCTAAAGTGCAATGTGACAAACATAAATAAATCAGTGCACAAATACAAGATAATTGAAAGCAACTATGACTAAATGCATTTAAATAATCAACAATAAATAAATCAATAAATACCAATGCAGACTAAAAGATTAAAAGACCCTATTGGTTCTACAAACATAAAAAAAAAAAATCACATAAAATGACTAAAATGGCTGCTGTCAGAGTGCACACAGAGTGTCAGAGTGTATACAGATGAACCACCATTCATGCTCACATTCGAAACTATGATTTAGATTGATCAATTAACCTGTTAATGCTTTATGTTCTATGTGTAATAATAGTTCAGTAATATGCATGGACCTTATGGAGAAAATGCATAACAACACACCTCTGTTAGCTTAATCAACCTGTTTTACACACTTAAAAGGAAATTATCTTACAGATTACACAATGTTCACCGTTAGCTAAAATAATTGCGATCAGGTATTATGTAATAATCATGATAGGCCTACAATACAGTGTGGCACATCAATCATCATGCTGCCTTACAATCATGTTAGTAAATCAAAGCTGCCAACTCATCGAGTCCCCAAGAAATGTATTTTACAGGTTTGAGCCACATTTAATCAAAGTTAAGACAGTACTACATTCATCCCTACAGATCAAAATACTATGATTAATCATGTAGTTCAATCCAGTTTTGACTCTCTGCAAGCTGGCTTTCATAATTTACTCAAATTCGGAATCAATCTTCTGCCTCCGAGGCAGGGAAATGTCAGTGATTTGTAGTTAATAGGCAACGGCGTGCAAAAAAGCATTTCCCTTCATTCATACCATTCTTCATATTTAACATTTCCCACTGACCATATGAGAGTTTACAAGCCTTTCTGCTTGGCATCAACTCACCTGTTTTCAAGAAAAAGCAACTACTGCAACACCAATAACTGTCAAAACACTGAGAGGAATCAATACACAGCCATTAATCTCTCAAGAAGGTATGCGAAGGATCAAACTTGGCAGACACCGGGTATGTCAAACCACAGTTACTCTCTCTAACACAAGCGAACAGCCGCAATTAACAGTCTTTTATTCATTCTGTCATCGGTTTTGTCATTAATGGCACGACTCCAAGCGCAAAGATCCAGTTTAACTGTCAAAATCGTCCCTGCACATCAACCCAACGTCACTGCAGACGACTATCAGCCTGATAAAACCGACATTTCTCTCTGCTCCTGTGACTCGAAGAAAGAGCCTTATCAGGAGAGAGATGGGACAGTGCCAGCCCAGTCTGACTTAGTGCAACACAGTCCAAACAACAGACGCTCCACATGGAGACAACAAACAGCCTAATACCCTGGTGTGTGTGTGACGGAGTATAGTCTGAATTTTAATGAGACGCTGACAGGAAAAAGAGAAACATGGACAAACAAGAGGAGAGAGGGGAAAGATAGAATTCTCTCCCACGGTGTGAGGACTGGCTGCTGCTACTCTCAGTGACCCCGATGCTTCGAGCCACAGATCAGATCAGGGACACTGTGCGACAGATGTCTGCCCTGGCGCTCTGTTCCAGGCATGAGTGCTACTGGCACAAACACCAAAGAAGAAAGGGAACAAACAGTTAAAGCTAAAGAGCGGGATGAACACAGATGGAGAGGAAAAAACTAAAAAAAGGTAATGAGGAAGAAGAAAACTAGAGGAAGAAAGGAAGAAGGAAAAAAAAAAGGAGAGAGTTTGCTGTAGGCTTTGTGTTAATCATACGTCATACCACCCCACAAGATCTACACTGTCATGTGTCTGTCCAACTCCAACCAGTTTGGTCGGAAAGTGACGCTGCAAGTTCAGACAAACCTTGAGCATTGACTCTGAATTTGAGTAACCTGGGAAAAGGAAACGAAAACCTCACATGCAGTAAAATAGCATCATCTGTGTGTCATTCATTCTTTTCAAATGAGAATCTGAAATCAGATCATGAAAAATGAATTATCCATTTATAAATCAGACACTACAACAGTTTTGTGCTGTGGTGAAAAAGAGAAACTGAAAACTGGGACTACTGTTTATAAAACTGCTCTGACACAAATGTGAGACAGAGCAATCAATTGGGAAAAACTGGATCAGTATCAGCAGAACTTCACCGATGGAAATGTCTACATTTTTAATATTTTCAGTATTAAGATGTGTTAATTACTCTGAGTTGATTTCACTGATCCAATTTCATTTACTTGGGTTGATATCAATAGTTCAACCTCTAGCATGTACCTGCTCCAAAGTATTATTACTGTATTAGCCTTTAAAAATTGATCGATATCCAATGACTAACGTATTCTTAGCTATAATAATGCCTGGCAATATTTGGACAGTTAAACCTCTAGTTCCTCTAAACCAAGGATGAAGGGTGTAATTCTCTATCACTGCTTATAAAAGCTAGCAGGACTTAATGAATGGAGCTTGCAGGAAACAAACCTTGGGTCACACAAATAAAAAATAAATGGGAAAATTAGGCTTGAACACATGCCTATTTTTTCCATTTCCTCATATTTGACTTGACCATAAAATCGAAAGCATATAAAACAATGTGCCTCTTGTCTATTTCATGAATGCATTGTGAAGTAGCACATCATTTTTTTCATAATTTGATCATGGATTCTGATGCATGGATCGACCATCGATGCTCTTCTTGAAAATCAGTTCAGTTCTGCAGACAGAATAATTAATTATGCATGAGGCACAAAGATACACCAACCAGGTTTGTGAATGCTCTGAATCTACAGTAGCGATAAAACTGAGGATGTGTGTGTTCACAGTGAAGCAAAAACTCAAAGTATGACCTCCACGCAACGACTCTCCCACTCTACTTCCACTTTGAGGAGCAACATGCAAAAAGGAGATGAGAGGAGAGAAGAAGGGAGCTAATTATAGCCTCACAGCAGGATGGCCAGAAACAAACTTGATTATCATCATCGTCAAGAAGGCACAAAGGAAACCTGCTGCCTCCCTCCTTCCACCACAATCCAATAGAAAGGCTTTTAGCCTTCGTAATGATTTACAAAGTGACAAGTCAAACAGATTTACTGTGACAGGCTGAAAGGGACCAGCACGAACGCTATTACTGCTCACATGACCAGACCTCCTAGCCCTTCTCCTGTTCCCCCTTTCCTCTCTGCCCACACCTCCTCCACTGGCCCCCCACCCCCACCCCCCTCCCCATCCTGTCTGTTCCAGGGGACAGCGAAGAATGAGGCCGGCTCAATAGAAGCCGGCAACAAGCCTATTCAGTTCCCCCTCGCTCAACACGAGCCCCCTTCAAACGAGAGGGAAAAGCTGGGCTTTGTGGAAGTTAGTTACTTAAAGCAACCCCCCCCTCCGATAAGGATCTGGTCATGGAAAACTTGTGGCACTGAGTAAATGAAGATACCTTTGTACAATTTTAACACCATTACCTTAGGTTTATCAGTTTTAATGGGCCATGACGGTATTTCTACAGCTGCTCGACCCTTAGTCAGCAAGCAACGGTTATTAATTTACACCAGAGCTGATTAAAAATGGAAAACATTAGTCAATTATTGTCCCACACTTTCATTTCTTGGGTGTGAATAAAGACTGTGTAAGAGTGTCTCCTCTGCTGGTGTATATTAAGTATTCTCCGCTCATATTCATAGGTGGTGGTGTCTTTTGTGTCCTGACTGACAGGGCCTATATTTGACTTTCATTTTTGTGGTCCTGAAATATGGAGCAAATTTATGTTTGAGCAGCATCAGTCCCTCCAGGCTCAAAGTCGCTTCAGCTGCTGCAGTCGTCAATTTTTTCCCTCACTCCTTTTTTTCCCCCTCCCTCACTTCTTTCTTCTTTGTGGAAGGTGAAAAACACCTTGGCTGTCTCCAACTTTGAAAACAGAGCCACCCCTAAAACCATCAGAGGTGGCGGCAGAGAGAAGTGTGTGTGCATGCAGTTGTGTGTGTGTGTGTGTGTGTGTGTGTGTGTGCAGAGAATTTCTCAAGGAGCAAGAAACCCTCAGGCTACGCAGATTCAGTTTCCCCCCTTTCTGGCTTCCAAAAACAAAGGAATTCCAGAGAAAATCAGGGCAGGACCTCACCCCAAGCCACCGCCGCTACCCCCGCCTCCCTCACTCTGTCTCTTACATACACAAATTCACAGCAAGAACAGTAAAGGTGATCACATACAGATCATCAACACGCCATCTTTCTTGATATACAATTAAGTTTGGGCTACGGGGCCAAAAACGCTATCGCAGTAAAAAGTTTTTGTATCAGTGAATGTCGACATATAATAGCACAATGCATGTTGAATTGTTACTTCTCAACACTTCAATGGCCGATATTTTATCCTGGGTGAAAGTAAAAAAAAAAACAGATAGTTATTTCTGATTTTAAAACAAAAAAGCTGAAAGACGACGACAAAAAAAAAAAGGACGGAAGATGAAACAAGACACATGATGGAAATGTAACAAATGTGACAAGGAGAAAGTGATGTAAAAGATGAAATAAGATGGAAACGATGCAACAGGACATAAGATATAATGACGTAAACAACAAAAAAGACAAAACAGGATAAAAATGAAGAAAAGGATTAAAGTGGACAAAACAAAAATGACCTCAAGCTGAAAGACAAAAGAAGACGAAATAAGATGAAAATACAACATAGAACACAAAACAGACAACACGAGATGAAAATGAAATAAAAGATAAAATACAATGAGACAACAATGGCATAAAATCTGAAAATAAAGGAAAACGTGAAAGACAAAATAAGTCAAAATATGATGAAACAAGATGAAAACAGGGCAATACGATGTAACAAAATTTAAAAAATGGAATAAACAACTAAAAAGACAATGTAAGATGTAAGACATAAAATTACCTTCACCCTTTGGAGTACCTGAATGCACCAAATCACATAACCAATTTAAGATGATTCCTTTCAACTTGTAGAAAGTGCAGATGTCAAAGTAAACTGTCAATTCAATTATGTTAAAACAAGTAAAACCAGATGTATGATACACAATAAAAACATAATTACGAAGTTGTAAAAATGGTTAATTGAACATGTTTGTATAATCATATTTTAATGGTAAATAGTTGTATAAAGTTTCCTAAAAAACACCTGAGGCATTACTTGCATTTTCATGTAAATGGTTGTATATAACTTTGTTATTTGCAAAATTTGTATTTATTTTTTTTAAGTTTTCAGTTTGTATGTTCATTCTAAGTTACAAATATTATTAATTCAACATGTTTTTGGTGAAAACAGTAAAGAATCTAACGTTTTCCTACTTGTATTTCATGTATTTTTAGGCTCAGTGTGTTAATACAACATGTCAAATGAAAAAAAAAACAAAACTGTTAAGACTCACAGGTGAGGTTGTGCTGGAGAAAATGATACCAAACAAGGCAAGGTCAAAAATCAAAAGTATTCAAAAACTGCCAAAATATACTCAGACTCAAAAGGGTTAAACATCAAAGCAAAGACATGATATGATATGATCAGCAGACGGTGGAGGAGATGATAACAACATACTGTCTGGTCATTATTCAGATTTCAGAGCCGTGTTTCTGCGTCTACCGTTGTCAATGACCGCCTCTAACCAGCACATACTTTCACATCTTCTTGTTTCTCTCAGGCCGAATTGTGTTGGTGCGACATTGAGCAACAGCCTGGAGATGCTGCAGGGCCCGGCTCTATGTATGTATGTTGTATGGGGCCCCTTCTCCTTCCCCTCCCTCTCCTCCCAAATATATGAGTCAGACATGAAACGTGTGATGTCCTCACGTGTATCTTTAACAATGTCAACACATGCCATTCAGTTTCTACTCAACTCCCGCCAGGCAGTCGAGTAAAGGTTATGGGACGGTTGTGAAAGCAATATGGCTGAGGTGTGTGTAATAAGTGTATTAGATGAGGCTAATGTATATAATCTGGAGGAAGGGGGGAGTCGTAGAGACAGGAGCAGACACAGAGGAGCTCTTAACAGAAGTGGTCATGTTAAATATAGATAATTTAACACTGCACCGCAAGGAAAAGCAAGGACAGGTTTTATTCATTCCTTACGCAGGTCGTTCCTTCCCACAGCATATAAGTACCGACTTCATGTACAAATATACTGCAAATATAAGTGTATAAGGTGTAAGAAAATATCGGTTCTGCAACATATCGCGATATTTCACTTCACAACACTGTATTGATATTAAAAAGTACTGTATCGATATTTTTAGGTATTTATTCAAATGTAGATGTTGTGGAGGTTCATTTTGTTTTTTTGTTTTTCTTTTTTGTTTATATTTTATTTATTATCTGCCTATTTAACACTCTTTTATTAAATAATGTTCGTTCCTTTGTTGGGATTGCACAAAAATAATGTTATGATGTTAGTCACAAGCTAATAGAATATGAATATTTGAACAGGATCTTAAACTGTAACGTCTGTAAAACATAATTTAAGTTTAAACACAGGAAAATTTTGTGATATGGCATTAGATTCTTTTCTGATCAAATAAAAATGTGTGAAGTATTTGTGCATATTTCTGGTGTAATTCTTCAAGGAAATAATCATTTAAGAAAAAAAAAAAAGAAACAAAAAATTGCCTTTTTAACAGTATCACGATATATCATGATATATCGTATTGTGATCCTTGTATTGTAATTTGCATCATATCGCCATATTCTTACCAATACACACCCCTAGAAAATATGTCAATAATATGTATATGTGTAAATAACAAGTAACATAAATAGAAGATTCTCCATTTTTACTCAGTCATTTCAGTGTTTCTGACTATCTGCACTTTGTTTTTTGTAGTTTTGCTGCTGTAAATACTGCAATTCCCCACAGTGGGATCAATAAAGTCATATCTTATCTCATCTTATCTTATACTAGAAATTACACTTAGGGGGAAAATGACTGATTAAACATCTCATAGGAAATGCCAGAAAACAGTGGAAAACACCTCCCAACAGTGGTTTTGGATGTCATTTATTTTCTTTATCTTGTGTCTTATCAGTTCAATTTGGCCATTTCCACAAACCCTATAGTCTATTAAAGCTAAAAGGATCAGACCATTAATAGATCTGTTGGTGACAGGAAATTATTCAGGGGCTACTTGATAATCAGTTAGGCTAATATGTCTTGTGCAGCTTTCAACAAGTTAGGACTTTTCTAACACTATTACCAATGCAATTTAGGACCTATTTCATGTCCTGCTGCGCTGCCATCGGACTTTGGCAAAGCACCTAGTATAAATAAAGAAAAATACTGGCTGATGCTTTCAGGTTTTCTGATGTTTTTTGAGTGCAACACCTTTATATGTAGAGTTCCTAATTTTGTCACGATTCAACAAGCTTCACCCAAGCACTGAATCCAATCAATGTCAAAAATCACACTTCGCTTGATGTTAGACCTATTTTAAGGACTTACTTATATTATTGTTTAGGACCTAGTATTGAAGCCAAGGCATCACAATTGGTAGCATTACTGATCATTTGTGACTGATACCCATGTGGAGTGTTTCTCCAACCATTAATCGTTTAGTTATTGACGACAAAAGCAATCAACAGTTACTATTTTTATTATCAATTAATAGTTTAAGTGATTTCTACGTGAATATGTTCCAGCTTCTGTCCTTTGAATTGTGGACCAAACATGACATTAAAGTTATTTTGGTCTTTTAAAGAGTTTTTCTCCATTTTCTAGCACTCAGACAAAACAAATAATGGACTAATTGTGAAAATAATTAACAATACTTTTTGGTTGCAGCCCTAGATAATTCATAAATCAACTGACCATCCTGAAGATTAATCAGTTTTAGAAAAAAATAATCATTACTTACAACCATATTCTTCAAAATCAATCAAAACATATTTAAGTTAAAGCATACTGCAAACATATGCTTCCATAATTAGATCAAATCCAATTGCTGAAGCACAAACACATTAGTGAACAATAGCTATACCAGCATGCTTTAAAGTCATAAAACACAGAGACCCTTGCTGTTTTGTCAATAATGTTGCCAGATAATTAAAGAGCCCTGGGAGACAATGATAAACATTGTTTAGAGGCTGATCCCTGGCAAGCGCCAAGCAGTGTATCATTGCTGTCTCCGGAATACACACGATTAGCCTGCTCTCATTACTGATATGATAAACAACGGCTTCCAGCGTGGCTTTAGTTTACTAGGAGGACATACTTGTAAAGGGAGGAGATGAGGGGAAAAAAGTGGTGAAACACATTGCCCCTTTAATAGACCGGGAATAAACAACAGAGATGGGTTATCTGTGCTGAGATTGCAGATAATGTTAGTGATATTTGCGGTGCATTTTCTTACAAAGTCTATCCAAGTCTGCAGCCAGCTACACTTTATCTCTTTCTTTGCTTTTCCTTGTTGTACCTTTCCCTCCAATACACTGTGCTTTGCTGAGATCATTGTTTAATAAAGTGGATTTTCAGATTCTTTGCCTCTGCACTTGTTTCACTCCTCATCACCCCAACGCGCCCCCCTACCACCACCTTCCTCCTCCATCCCTCTTTCACCCTCCCTGTGAAGTTAATTCTGTTGCTGTGGCCCAGCCCACCAGCCCGTCTCCCTTTACAGTTGGTGTATCCACACAGAGGTTTAAAATATGCCCCTTTATCTGAGCCGCCCAGGCGGGAAAATGAAAGGGATGTCAGTCCTTAGAACCCTGGGAAAGCGCCTGGCTCAATCGCCAGTGTCAAAAACGAAGGGAGGGCACCAAACGGGCAAACACACTGCATACAGTAATAGACTTTTCTGTCACTGAGCGATGTCGAAAAGCAAAATAGTCTACAGCTGTGGCAGTGGAGCTCAATGTTAGGTGGCATTATGATTTAGTGGCTCTCTGTAACAACCACAACTGGCTTCATTAACGGAGCAAAAGCACAAGTGGAAAATCAGCACCTAGTGAGTGGTCGTGTCTACCAGCTACAATTAAAGAGAAAACATTTCATCTTGTGCGGCACTTGCATGCTAAAGCATTACCATTATTTGAGAGCAGATACTGCACGACTCCCCCCACAACAGAGAAATTGCAAGAATAACTGCTGTTCCTTTGCATTAGTAAGTCCTAGTTAATTTACTTTGTCAGAATAGAAGGAAGAATGTATCCCTGGAGGTCGTGTTAGAGACAATTTTACCGCCCTCAGAGAATCTTTGCCATCACTCTCCATCTCCCACGCAACCTCCACCAGAAAACCAGCATCACAGTAAGAGACAACAGAACCGACTAGACAAGTCACAAAAATGATATTATAAACACAGCACGAAGCATATTATCTTTATATAATAAATCACAACAGAGTCCCAACATGCTGTGTAAACTGTGACAAACTGTGTACCGTTCATTTCTGTAAAGTTCACTTGCATCACCTTTGTACTGGTAGTGTTTGGAGATCAACAGTAACAAGTTGTACCTTATTGACTCCACTGTGACCAGTAAGAAAGTAGCAAGAGGAAACAACCATGGTCTGAATACACATGTATGTGAGTAGTAGTAATACCACTGATGTACACTAGAGGAAACCTCCCAAAAAATCCAGGCTCCATTCATAAAAACATCAGCTCCTCTCTAGAAATCTATACAAGTAAGTCACTTTTTTATAGGAAGCATTGTGGTCTCATTTATTCTATTTGGACTCAACAATAAATAATTGCTCAGATAATAATATTCTAAGGCTAATAGGCTTCCATGTCCATCGACTGGCCTTTTACTGACTGAATAAAAACTAGCTCATTAGCTCACTTTCAGTGTCAGACCTTCAGAATTTATGTTTATTCAATAAAAAGGACTTTTCTAGTGTAGTTATGGTTGAGAGGTTACACAAATTGTCAAAAGATTTTAATCACAAAAATGTTTCATAAAATTCAAACTGCATTAGCATATGTTAGCTAGCTAAAATTAGCATTACTTCACTATTGTGTCAAAATCAGTCAGTCGTCAGGCAGTTGTTTAGCCTGCTAATCAGGCCTGCTAGCGCTAATTATTATTCCTACACATCACTTAAAGTTGACTTAAACACACAAAAACACAACTGTATGCATCAACATTTTTGCAACTATCTGGAATGACATTTTGGCATTTCACATAACATCTCCTCAGAAGCAGTGTTTTGAAGTAGCATTATCTTAGTGTTATCATGCTAATATAGTTGTCACTCCTGGGGCTATACCAGAAACCTGATTTATTCTATACATGTGTCAATGCAACTACTTCCTGAAACCAGTATTTCTAAACAAAATAATACTTCATAGATTTTAAAAAACAAAACAAAAAAAAGAATGGTAATTGTTTTATTAAGACTATATTCAGTCTTGCTAAATACGTGAATACATGCATAAATATGTGCTTTTCTTTTTTTGTAGGTTTATTATGCTGATAAGTATGTGTTGATAAAACACAAGATTAGCTGCATTTTCTTTGGCTTCTGTAGCTGCTGGGACAAACATGTTTTCAGAAAAATTTTATCTTTAAGGTTTTTAAAATATACTTTGCTGTTTCAGTGTTGGACTGGAAAACTGTAATTAGTTTGCTAGCCAATGTTAGCTACAGTTAGCTTGTTAACCAGATGACATTATTTATATAGTTACATTCGCAAAATGGCTGGAAATTGCTTGTGACAGGAAGTAGCTGCATTTTGACATGCAAAGAGCCAATAAGGTTTCTAGTATGGATCAGGAATGACAATGATTGCTTCTGGCATCAAAATGGATATGGTGACAAATTAATAGTCTGGAAACCCATGGGTTCTTGCATAAAGGCGACATACACTTCTTTGATACAGGCTGTGGTTAGCAGTAGTAAAGGTTTTAGCTGAGTCTAATGCCTGGCATGAACTCAGGTACTGCAGGCATTAGAGAAAGGCTCTAAGGCAAGCCTAGTCCTGAGTGTCTGTCTGGCAAATGAACTCATGTGGGACACTGTGGAAGGTGTGAAGACCTCTTGGAAGAGGCTGCAGTCGACGCTGGCTTGCAGGCATGCTCCGGTATCAGGAGAGACAAGGCAAACACAGCAGATCAGTGGTGCAACCGAAAACCCACTGACCCAGCATGAAGAGGGAGAGGGGACTAATTAGTGACTGTACTTACAACTCAAAAAAGGAGGCAAAGGAGGGGGGGGGGGGGGGGGGGGGGGGGGGCACACGCATACACAGTTGGAGAATGAAGACAATGAGTTTGTTTGGCTTAAACAGGATTTACAAGCCAAACAGACACATGCCAACGCCACTCACTCAGACACATACTATCTCTTTTTCTCTCTAGCCCTTCATCTTTCGGTCTTGCCAAGACAGACACACACAAACGCAGCTGAGACAGGCTCTAGGAGGATTTCATCAGCAGTAAAAAAAGTGAGGGTAATTGCTTGCGATGGTGAGAACTCTTGAGTGCAGGCAGCAGCAGTGGGCGAATGGATGGATGGATAGAGGGAACATTTTGTTCCTCCTGTGCGGGCTCTGACTCTCATATTGTTCCTGGTGAAGCAGGGTGTCATTTATGATTCAGAGGTCCCAGCGTCTCAACGGATGGGAACAGGACATGGCCATTGTGACGTCCCCTGCGCTCATTTCTCAAGGAACATCAAATCAAACATGCATGAGACAGTGACAGGGCAGGCCAGAAACTTCTCTCTCCTCTCTCTGCACTCTGCTTTTCTCTGAGACAGGGGAGTGAAGCACTTAGAAGACCCGGTGTCCCTGATGCCGGGTGGGCTCCGGCTTCAAATGTGAACTTGGGCTTTGATCGGGATCATGATGCTACAAGACTGATACTGACACAACTATCTAAAAAACAAACTAAAACACAGATGTCCAACATTAGAACAAACAACAAAAATTAATATCTTGATAATAAAATTTTGTGTAACTGCAGTGCAAAACTTTACTGAAAGGTATTTACGCTGTTAAATCAAACAAAAAACTGTAATTATGCAATATTTCAACAAGTTCAGGTGTTCAGTGTACTTATATATCCTATGTGTGCTCAGGTGGGGGGTGGTTAATAAAAAAGTACTACCATTATTTTCATGTTGTTTCTGACCATTATCTTTAAATAAAGTCAGCAAAGCTTAGTGAGCCTATGGTCAAGAGTGTATTCAGCATTCTGCCTCCATTTGAAGACCTAGTGGAGTAGTGGGGGGTTTGGGCATCCTGCTGCAAGAACATTTAACATTTTTCAATTAAAAAAAAAAAAAACACATATACTATACATGCCTGGCTTGGGACCATTATTAGCTATATGTATATAAAAAGCTGGAGCAGACAATAAATAAAGAACAGCCAGGGAACCAGGAATGAAGATAGAACCTACTAAAGTAAAAGAGTCTTGTAGTGATGCCTCATAATCAGCTTGGCTCAAAACATCCAAATGAGTCAGTTTTCACATTAAACTGGTACGATTATTAAAAAAATACTTACATTATAAAAGCACGTAAGTATACAAGCATGATAAGTGAAGTGAAGGGATTATCAAATGAGTATACTTTTATCAGTGCTCTAAGTAATAATACAGATAGTGTGTATAGGCTATTAAGTGTGACGTAAGGTTGTCCTGCATAATATAGGGCATTGCTCAAGAGCACTGAATAGTGACTACAAACAGACAAATTACACATTACATGCTGAGTTTAGTTGAGCTATATCTAAGCCATTTAATTGGACTATTGTCTTCGTCCCAGTCTACATCCACAGAACTGTTATCGATTTACCATTGAAATCATGTGGCCTCCACTATGATAGGTGGCGCTGTGCACTCTTTCAGCTTATTAGTATTGGGCTGTTTGTGTTTGAAATATGACATCACAGACCACAATAATTGTCAGCAGTGAGATAGAAAGTTACCAACCCAGTGGTAAACTGGTGCAACAATGGACAACGTTGCAAATTTGTACATGGCGTGCTTTTAGTACAGTCCACTTTTTGTGTAGATCAGATGCATGCAGTTCAACTGCCAAGTCAGGATTTTGTGCACGAACGCACGAAACACCTCGTCCTGTTCCAGTCCAACTGGTCTGTTTACATGCAGGACTAGATTAACTTTCAGTGGTGTTATCTGAGTATGTTAAGGCCCATTTATGCTCAACGTTAAATATGTATACGAAAGGAGCATCCTGTCTGTCCCCTCACTTCGTGCGTATTTTGTCCGTCCTCTGGTAGCTTGTGGATGCAAACCCAAACAGAGCAGTACTGCCGGAAATTGTGGAGGCAGTGTTGAGATTTGAAGAAAATAATTTCCAGAAATGGTGCAACATTTAAAAAAGCGACTGTGTGAGTTGGTCAGAAACTAACATTGTCAGTATCAACATTAGAAATTCCTCCTCTGTCATCGCCATGTTTGTAATTATTGACTTCTCTCAAAAAAAAAAAAAAACTTTACTCTTCTTTTTGGTATTTGGTCAATATGTTAATTCAGGGCATGGTGGATTGATTGCAATGAACGCATGGAAGTACAGAGTGACGCTTGACAACATTTGAAACGGGCATACCTATTTACATACGTAATGTTAGCATAAATGGGCCTTTAGTCTGACTTTAAAACTTTAATTTCAGTTGAGCTAACATTTATATGTACTTTCAAAGCCCAGCATTAGTTGGCCTAACACAGCAATCTTTGTCTGTGTTATGTAAACCTACTCGATGTCAAATTAAAGTATCAGATGTTGCATGAAAAGTACCGATACCACTAAGTGTAAAAATGTGCCTGTGGGCTCCTATAGTCACTGTAGTTCCCTATTCCACTGGGCTGTGTACAGTGGCTGGAGTCAACACTGTTCAGTCTTTTATTTATCCAGGGAAGGGTTTTCCTGAGTTCAAGTGCTCCTTCACCGCCCTGCTTTAACTGCAAACTGGTAAACATATTCAAACACCTGAGAGCTACATGGTCACTCAACAATGCCATGTGTTGCTTCTTGAGGCTACATGTTCAAGGACTCAGCATTATTCACACCGACTGTTCTGAGTAAACCCACCGCAAAGTCCAGCCACAGTCCAAGGTCTGCAGCTTTAAGGACAGCGGTCACAGGCATGTGGCGAAGAGGTTTTCTACCCCCCCAACACACACTCACACACACACACAAACACACACACACACACCCTCCACTCCCGCCTCCTCATGCTGATCCATGTTTGGCTCTCTGTACCAAGCTGATGTCATCACACTCAGCGGGATGACTTACATCTGGGTGCTTCATTTTCTGTAGATTAGTTCCACTGCAATTACCAGGTTTTGACTTGACGAGCGCCGTACACTCACAGATACAATTACAATGCTTAGGAAGTAGTGAAGTGCCTGACATGAGGGCACAACCTCAGTTTGAAGTGAAACATTTCCAACAGCAGCTCCGTAGACTCCCTCGAAGCCCTCATTCTCAAAATTAGTCTTTAAAAAGCTGAGAGGCAACAGAAGATTTTTTTTCCTTATTAAAAGACCAAAATAGGCACACTGAAAACAAAGGCTCTGTCTAGATGAAAAGTACTGCCAAGTTGAACCACAAGTGAGACAGAAAGCGTTAGAGGAAAAAAAAAAAAAAGAGACAGAAACAAAAGCTGACTTCTGCTCAGGACACGAGTGGGTGGGTTCAGGCTGACGGCGAGACACCAGACAACAAGAATCCATGTCAAGTGAACAGGCAGCAAGTATTTCACGGCGCTCCACAAAACGATGTGAGCCGCTACATGAAATGTCAGGCTGTCAAAACATTGATTAGTGTTCGCCAGGTTTTAAGTGCTTAGCGGGCTACAGCTGTGCCGACACATAAACACGGTAAAATTGCCGAGTAACAAAAAGCTAATTACTCAGACACAAGCAATTAGCCATTTTTTCCCATACACCCTTTTAATCTGCGTTATCTTATTGCTTTGAACAAGTTCAAAGATACAGTGTAAGGTGCACTAACTTACTGTATCTGTGAGTAAGCACAGTGGAAGTAGCTGCAGGTGTTAAAAACCATGTTCCTCATTTAATTTGTGAAAGAACTTGTTGCCTGACCTGTTTTACAATCACTGATGAGTGATAAAGAGAGGTTTTTTAAAAAACTTCAAGTGTTTTACTTAATACTATAAAGCCTCCATATTGGTTCGTAGTATCCTAATGTTCTTTTCTTATTCATCTGTTGCTTCTGCTTCGGATATAAACATCAGTGCTGCAATAGTGAGTCAATTACTTCAGTAGTGTGTGACTATTTCAGGGGTTTCCTTGAGTCTGTAAAGCACATGGATGCTGTCTTTGCAGTCTGTCAGTGTGTTTGTGTGTGTGTGTGTGGGGGTGGGGGGGTGGGGGGGGTGCTAAAATCTGTGCATTATTTTTTCATATATTTTACATATTTCGATTTAGTTTGTGGAAGACATAGGTGCATCACTAGGGATGATTTTGTGTCCTTTCATACCAAAAAATTACATTATTCAATAAAGAATCTACAATTTCACATAAGCTACATTTAGACAATTATTTGCGTTGTTACACTGTATGTGTACAAAAACCCAGAGAAACTAGACCTGATAACACATAAAACAATAAAAAGTTACCCACTGTAGATGATCTCCAAACTCTAGATCTGAGATAGGTCATTTATTTCATTGTGATTCTCTTCACATTGATTTTAACATTAATTTGGCATCTGTGCTTCCCAAAATCACATGAAAATGGCTGCACCAAAGCCTAAAAAGACTCAGGAAAATCCTTCCATTTAAAGATTTTCTTTTTCAAATATTATAATCAAAGTAATCTTGGAGGTATTTGATTCATCAATCAGATAAGCAAAATGAGAAAGCTAAATTAATTTCTCTTGAGGAAAGTAGAGCAGCTATTTTCAGTATTTTCTCACACTTCATAAACATAATAATTGGATTAATCAAAACACAAACCAGCATATTAATCAGTAATGAAAACTAGAAAGGCACCATGAGAGACCATACCCTCACTAATCCTGCACAGTATTGTAATACAATCAAATGGTCTAAGCAAAGTAATATGTATGGATCTATGTAACATTTCTACAAACAGGGTTTTAAGGCTCATCCCTTTCCCTTCCACCAAGTCTGATGAAAATCTGTGCAGTAGTTGAGTAATCCTGCTGACAGTCAAAGCAACAAAAACACAACCTCCTGGGTTCATTGTGCATTATTTGTATAAACAGATACCTCTCCTTGTTGTATCGTCAATGTAAGAAACAGTGGACAAAGTTCTGTGTAGAACCACATTTTTCTTGCAATCCCTTAATATGAAGCTTCAGGCTTGGTTAGCCCAAACAAGTGTGTGGCTTTGTCCTGCAGTGGAAGCTTTATTGCCATTGTTTAGTCCTGGAAATGCAACTACCAGGATGTATCTGTACCCTGCAGCTCAGCAGGGAAACACTGCCTGTACTGTTTGTCCCCGATTTCTAACATTTCTAACGGTGTAAACAAGAGGATTTCTTTACAGCACATACAATACTGGATGAGGACAAGGAATGACTGTCAACAAATAAATGGCATTTAAGTGTTGGCACAGATTTTAAGTAGTATTCTCTGCTTGTCCTAAAGTAGTTGCAGTATACTACAGGAATTTTCCACAACAGATATTTGCAAGGTAGCCACCTCCACCAGATTTTGTGCACTGCGCAGGTCTTGACAAAACTCTGATTGGTGTCTTCATGAAAAACATCTTAACAATCTTTGCATGGTATCATAGTCACCTTCATGCTGCTGCTCCCACAGAGACATACTGCCATAAACTGATAGCATAACACATCTGTCATACATGATCTGATTTTGCATGATAAAGTCATTATTAATGCATTTTAACAGTAGCAGGATAAATGTCATTTTCTTCATTTGGTTATATTTACTTTAACGAGTTGAAGGCGCAGTGCACAGGACCAGGACGATACCACCTCTGACCAAGTTCAACCACAGAAAAACATTGTGCAAGGTCTGCATGATTTGGCAAAAAAAGTCATACAAGTCATACAATATTGCAATTGCAGTGACAATACAAATTAATAATCAGTCTGAAATGTGCGTTTTCTATTCAATCACGTATGTTGACAATTTTGCTTCATTTTTCACAAATAAAGTGTCTACTATCAGCAGTCAGTTCACTGATCCACCCATAGACTGCACGCCTCCTTCTTCAACATCATCATCATCACACACTGCTTCCTCTCCCCTGACTATGGCTACTACTAACTCAACTGATAAAGCCCAACTGCGTCATTCCCCTCATTTACTCCCCTCACAGAGAACGAGGTGTCTAAACTCCTTTCCTCTAGCCGTCCTACAACATGCCTGTTGGACCCTATTCCATCCAACCTCTTACAGTCTGTTGCCCCTACTATCACAGCACCAATCACACATGTGATTAATGCTTCACTGACTTCAGGAACATTTCCTACAGTATTTAAACAAGCGCAGGTAACACCACTACTCAAAAAACCTTCCCTCACCCCCACTCAAGTGGAGAATTATCGACCAGTCTCACTCCTCCCATACCTTTCTAAGATCATCGAAAGGGCTGTTTTCAAACAGGTCACAGAATTCCTCTCCCAAAATAACCTCCTGGACATCAACCAATCTGGCTTCAAAATCGGCCACTCCACTGAAACGGCTCTGTTGTCTGCGACCTTGAAAGAGGCTAGAGCAGCAGCCAAGTCTTCAGTACTCATTCTACTGGACTTATCAGCAGCATTTGACACTGTCAATCATGATATCCTGTTATCCATACTCTGGAACATGGGCATCACAGGCCACGCACACTCCTGGTTTCAATCTTACCTTACTGGTCGGTCCTTCAGTGTGTCCTGGCTAGGGCACACATCAGCAGTTCACCGCCTCACCACGGGGGTCCCCCAAGGCTCTGTGTTGGGCCCCCTCCTTTTTGCCATATACACCACCTCACTCGGTCAGATCATCCACTCACACGGCTTCTCATATCATTGCTATGCTGATGATACCCAGCTCTATCTGTCATTCCCACCTGATGACTCCACAGTCTCAGTGCGGATCTCAGATTGTCTCTCTGACATATCTGCATGGATGAAAGCCCATCACCTTCAGCTGAACCTGTCCAAAACTGAACTGCTGGTCTTCCCAGCTAAGCCAACCATACAGCTGGACATCTCCATCACTATTGACTCCATACCTCTGGCTCCTACCAGTGTAGTACGTAACTTGGGAGTCATGATTGATAATCAGTTGACCTTCACGGATCACGTTGCCTCTGTCACCCGATCATGCCGTTTCACTCTGTTCAACCTAAGAAAGATCAGGCCATACCTAACCGAACAGGCCACCCAGCTCCTGGTGCAGACTATGGTTATCTCCCGTCTTGACTACTGCAATGCTCTTCTAACGGGCCTCCCAGCTTGTGTTGTCAAACCACTACAGATGGTCCAGAATGCAGCAGCGCGTCTGGTCTTCAATCAGCCTAAAAGGGCACATGTCACCCCCTTACTCATTGAGTTACACTGGCTACCCATAGCTGCCCGCATCAAATTCAAATCTTTAATCCTAGCCTACAAAATTCTCCGTGGGTCTGCTCCTGTCTACTTAGGTGCACTAATAAAAGCTTATGTCGCCCCACGACCACTCCGCTCGTCTGGGGAACGTAGTCTGGTGGTCCCCAGACCTTGTACAAGACAATCCAGGCTCTTTTCATGGGTCGTTCCACGTTGGTGGAACGCTCTACCAAGTGCTACAAGAACAGAGTCATCCCTGCCTATCTTCAAGAAGCTCCTGAAGACCCAGCTCTTCCGAGAGCACCTCCTGTCCTAGCACTTTCAAACATTCCATTTTAAATATTCTAATAAGGTTTTTCCCAGGACAACCACAGATTCTTTCACGATTATCTCTGGACCTGCTGCGGTGGTCCGGCCTCTTCCCTGCCCTCATCATCACCACTCACTTATCCTCAACCGCCTCCATGTGTCTCCCCCTACTCCCCCCCTTCTCCCCCTCTCCCCCAGTCCCTATCTCTATCGCTCTCTCTTTTTCCCCTTCTCTACCCTCTCTCTTTAACCCCAACTGGTCAAGGCAGACGGCCATCCTCCAGGAGTCTGGGTCTGCTCGAGGTTTCTGCCTGTTAAAGGGAAGTTTTTCCTCGCCACTGTCACCAGTCACAAGTGTTTGCTCCTGGAGGATTCTGTTGGGTTTCTGTAGAATTGACTTAGAGTCTGGTTTTGACCAACTCGATATATAAAATGTCAAGAGATAACTTTCTTGTGATCTGGCGCTATATAAATAAAATTTGATTGATTGAGTGATTTAATTGGTTTTCCCCTGTAAGTCGCTTTGGAAAAAAGCGTCTGCCAAATGCGTAAACATAAACATAAACATAAACATGTTGTATGCATGTATGTCAAGCATGTATGCTTTACACCTTGCTGTTCCATGTCACTGAAATCAAACTGCACAGAGTGGATGTTTAAGCTACAGCCATCTGCAATATTCTAAGTATGCAGGCTGACTGCCATCGCATCACAGTATCTCTGATTTATTACTTTATCATTTGTTTCTCTTTTGACGTCATCTCTTTTATTTTGAGCGACAATCTCCAACTGATGGCGTGGACGAGACCTCCAGCGAGTACCGACATTAGCACGCAGTCCCATATAGAGCAGCAGTCTTTGAGAAAACCCCAAATTTCCTTTCAAAGTGAGTCAGCCTTTAGCCTGTTTAGTGAAGCCGACACTCTCCTGTCTTGTCTCGCAGCCTGGCTGGCTGGTTGCAGAGGCCCCAGGAGAGTCAACAGAAGGAAAGAAAACTCTCATACTCACATAAACACACATCCAAGTTTGAAACAGTTGCAGATGGCTTTAATTCCTTGCCCTCTTTCTTTCACAATTTATCAGGTAACCTACTCCGAACAAGCGTGCCTTCTTTTCATGCTTTCTTGAGATGACTAACACCGCCTCAGTTTGTCAGGAGAAAGAGAAGAAGATGAAGGAAGAAAAAAAAAAAAAACAACAAAAAAATCCGGCACTAATTAATGTGCTGCTGCCGACAAGTGTTTCTGCTGAAA
This sequence comes from Sphaeramia orbicularis, assembly GCF_902148855.1. NCBI lineage: Eukaryota > Metazoa > Chordata > Actinopteri > Kurtiformes > Apogonidae > Sphaeramia > Sphaeramia orbicularis. The sequence goes on along the minus strand of NC_043971.1, from coordinate 42,094,316 downwards.
CAATTTCATTACATCACCTATTAAAATTACCAAGGAGGCAGGGGAAGGTGCACCCAATGGAAATGTGTTTACTTCAACTGATGTACACACAGCAAGAGAGTGGACACAGTAACAAGAACATTTGCAATCCAATGCAATCGCTCTGCAAGAAACGCTGTGTTTTTGTACGCATGCAGTGTTTACTTCAACTGTAAGTGTGTCAGGTATTTTAGGAAAGGGGAGTTAACTGCTGCAGGTGACACCTATTAATAAGTACTTGTAGTAGCCTTGTCAGGTCATTATACACAGGTAGTTACAGAATAGCAAAAGTCAACAAGTGGATAGCAGCAACAAATCCCTCCTAATTTGCTCCTATGCTGCTTTAAACTTCTCTGGCTTTCTAACAAAGCTTCCTCTAACCCCCTCCCAAAGTTTAACTGTCCTGTAGCAGGGTGCATGGTAATGAAAGAGCAGCAGTCTCCTCCTCCTGCTCCTGCCAGGACCCCCCCCCCTCTTCTGCCTCACTCTGCCCCGGCTGGCCTCACATCCAGACGGAGGAATTTAACGGGGAGGGTCCGCCAGACTTGAGGCGATGAGGGGCTGCTGCTCATCCACACAAGACAGAGATTAGAAAATAGGATTCAGATTGTTTGATGTCAAGGAATCCAGGGTGAAAGACCCATTTCTTAGTGGAAATGTTAAGGTGGGCTTGTGAGGAGGGGGTTGAGGATGAGGAGGGGGGGAGTCAGATTGAAGGGGAGGGTTAACACATTACAGCCACATGCATTATAGTCCAACCCTTGCATTATCTATCTGACATCAGAATGCATTTACTTTCTGTGAGCTATGTTTATCCCAGTGGAGACCCCTTTAGGACTCTAATGACCCCACATTGGGAGTCATTGATCTCTGAATGAATCCTGCACGGATCTAATCCCCACTATTAGCCATATCAGTGCACCTGAAGCTGCGTTACATGCGTCTTATTTAAGCAGACCTAACAAAGGTAGCAGACAGACATGCTTGCTAATTGCATTACAACAGGTAGCCGATAATAAGCTTCAAGGGAGTCGACAAGCCTCGACACACACACACACACACACACACACACACACACACACACACACACACACACACACATACACACATACATAGTGGACTGTTAGCTAAGTGACATACATTCTCAGTTTAGCATCAGACGTGTCATCAGCTGACGGACACATTCACCCACACAAACACCTGCAAATTCCTCTCCTATCATCTCTCTGCCTCTCGTGACATGTTGCTGCAGACACGCGGACTTTTGCCTATTTCGCTCGAGCCTAAGTCATGCAAACACAGGATACAACAGCGGGCTGTAAATCACGCCGCTGCGATACCGTCCGCGCGGAACAAACTGAATCTGCCCCCTGACACGAGTTCACCGTCGGCTGCCGGAGGTTTCTCGGAGGTCACCCTATTGTTAGCAGGTAGTGTCCGTCCAGCGGGAGGCGAACCCCATCTTGAGCTAACCCCCGCACGCACGTTCCGACCCCGCGTTTGCAGCAACAACAACACAAAAAGCAGACAAAACCGGGCGCGAAACTTACTTTCAGCTCGGAGCTCAGTGGGGTAAAATCCGCGTTTGGTTTCCTGGTAAAAACCCCTCGTGTTTACGGCTTCTCCTCCGTCCTCCGCTCTGCCTCTGTCTTCCACTTCACAAAGCCGACGTGAGAGCCCCGGAGACGGTGTGAGTGAGTGACTGAATCAACTACCGTAGAGCACGGCAAGTTGAAGTGTCAGATTACACTGGCTATTCAGTTACCAGAGAGCCGTGCTCCGCGGCTGCCCACAAAACACGGCCCGGATCCCGGCGGAAGGGCACCGTGTGTTAAAGGGGTAAGTACACGCTAATGGCTTGCTAACAGCACGTTTCACACCGGAGGGGACTGCGGCTACAGCCCTGTTATGTCTGCCTCTGTCTTATTACATCCCTGTTACCTTAGCCTCATACTAAACACATGCACCACATTATTCATGCTTTTATCTGTTTCTGGGTTTAGCCCTCTTACTCTCCAATAAATAATAAATGTAACAGTAAATAATATCTATCTTAATCCTTACCTATTGGTACTTTCTGATGATAACAACAATAATAACAATAATAATATTAATTTTTTAAAAAAAAATACTCTTTACAACTATGCAACAGTATAATCTTCACCATTCTGTAAGATATACAAACTAAACAGAGAAATTAAATTCATAAATTTATTAGTAAAGGGTTATCACCTACTACAAAAGTACTAAGTAGCTACAGACTAATAGCCTGCATACAAAACATACTATAAGAAAATAGAATGAAAAAAAAAAGTGTATTTTACATGGAATATATAAGGAATGTAGCCTCTTAGCTCTATTATATGATTACTAGTGATATTTACAGTATTGGTAACAGTGTTTATAAAACTGCAAGCAAATTTTACATGCAATTCCAACTGAATTTTACTAGCTTTAAATTCTAAAATGCACATCACCAGTGGATTATGAGTTTTACAGTAGATATGACTGTTGAAATGCACAACAGTTAACTGTTATTCCATTTATTATTATCTTCACCTTTAAGGTGCCTCTTTATTTTACACCATCATTTGAAAAGTTTCTTGTATATGTGGCTACATGTTGTAATAAGATTATAACATATGTCTATGACGAGAAAGTATATTGTTTTGAGGTGAAAAACATCCTGCTAAAACAAACTTTCATGATATGGATCTGCTTTTTCCCCTGACAAGGCACCAATAAGCTTCCCTAGTAGCTCAAAACCATTCTGAGGGTATCCTTACTGCCTGCTTCAGAGTGTGAGGATGTCTCCTGTTTGCCGTGTCTTGTTTGCAGACTCGTTTCCACTCTTGAACCCTGGAAACCTCAGTCCTGCTCCGTCCGTTCCAGAGGCCGGGCTCCGTGTTTTGTCGCCAGCCAGTCTCCGGTGGAAGCCTCGGAATAACAAAGACGTGTTTGAGAGCAGCGGCAGGCTGGGCTGAGCGGTGACGTCAAGGAACAATGTCTCTCCTCCCGACACGCACACTCGCTCCACACACGCACGGACCCTGTCGCGCACAGACAAAACACGCACGTCGAAGAGCAGCAGCGGCGGCAGCAGCACACAAGCTCTTCCTTCTCAGGCAAAGCTGAACTGGCCAGAGGGAGGGCCGCTCAGCTCGCAATGCATCAGATAGAATCACTCACTCCTCATGCTGTGCCTGCACACCAGATTTCTTCTTTGTTTTTTTCTTAAAATAAAAAAACAACAATGGGTTAGCAGAGTGGTCACTGCAAATAAACTATCTCAGAAAAAGTAGGTCTGCATGTGCACACTTTTATTCCTGTAGCTGCCACATTAACATAAAAGATCATCAGTAGAGGTTAGAAGTCTGCTGAAAGGTAATTCACAATTTCTCCTCAGAATGTCATCAGTCCGGGGGTCAAATTCCTGTCAGGAACTCCCAGCCCATGCAGGAACCCACTCCAACACGGTCCAGGCTCCTCTCCTCTGTGAAGGGAAGGAAGAGGCTGACTCGCTGCCTTCCTGCCTGGAGGGCTCCTGATGCAAGGAGGAGGGGGATGGGGGTGGTGGAGGTGTGGGGGTGGGGGGGCTGAATTCGGGGCAGTGGGGGCTTAGGAATGAGGTTGGGGGTGGGTGGGTGTCTCTATCACAGTTCCAGCTTGTCTCAAGGACACCCCAGCCCCCTGGTTGGAGCAGCTAGTCGTACTGATGGGGACAAATGTGGCCAGTGACATCACCAGCTCTGGCAGTCACTCATTTTTATTTCGGGGGTCTGCTTCTTAGACAGAGATTGGGTGAGCCATCAATGTCACAACGCTCTCGCTGTGAAGTCGTGATCTGATGTTGCTGTGATAATGGTTTCTGTCAAAATGACCCGGGACTTTGTTCTTGATCTACCTCTGTTGTTGACAGCCCTCATCCGACACATTAAAGGTTCACTGTGGAATATTTAGTGACATCTAGTGGTGATTGTGCAGAATGCAATTAACTGAATGCCCCTCTACTCTCCTCTGTGGTGGCCACGGCAGACACAGAAGACCCTTTTTACAGTGTTTGTTTTAATAGTTGAGGTAATAGTCATTGTAGTTTCCACTCAGACGTGTAGGTGATGATAATGTAAAAGAAGAAAAAGTCTGGTCAAAGGTACTGTGGAAATATGGTGTCTCTAACATAGTGGACTGCATAGATGTGATCCACTCCCTCTGTAGGTATGAACGGCACATTGTAAAATAAAAACAACTATAACACAACTGCCCATATCTCCTTAAATCTCACACATTGAACCTTTGAAACAGTATTAATGGTGATTCCCATGAGACTCACCCTACATGCAGGCATCCTTCTCAAATCTTCTGGGCTTCTTCTTGTCTCACAATTTTAGCTTCTGGCAGTTTATTAGACAGAAGAAAGAAACGATCAAGGGAAGTATAGGTTTCCTTCTAACCCATGAGCTTAGGATCAACGTCAATAGATCTATTGTTGAATTTTGTCATTAAAGTTTTAGTCAGATAATAATAATATCTGTTCTGGATCATCCATCAAGTTTTTGTTTAATACCATCTTAAGGCGACAGGGCTTGTTACGGGTGTCAAAGGAGTTCTGCAGACGTCAGGTCACTCTCCAGTGACACTCGGCAGTTCAAAGAATGGCTTGCTGTCAGAAATCCTGGCTTTTATAGCTCGGCGTGCGGCACAGCCTCTCCAAAATAATATGGCCAGATGGCTGCCAACAAGATGGATGGATTATAGGTGGGGTGACTTCAGCTTGACTTGGCACTGTGTATAATTTCATACACAGAGTATTTCAAAGGGCTGAGTGAATGCATCAAATGAGAACAAAGGGAAGTCTCAGTGAAGCATGCTCAAACAAGGTTAATACATATTGCACTTTGTTAAAGAGTTTTAAATTTACACATGAAAACTGTTTAGACCTCAGAAACATAACAGACAATCAAGTCAGGACTTCTGCCTCGCCATCCAACACAAACTGTTATATTCACAGGCATTTCCTTTAGGGTGCATTTCTTGAGGCCACTGTGCTCTGTGGTGGTGACAGACCTTCTCTGTGCAGAGGCAGCGGGGGGAGTGATGGATGCTGCTGAGGCTTCATGTAGCTACATGATGGAGGGAGACTTTCAGTTCTGCTGACATCAGCTCCCCGTTCACATGGAGGTGTGATGGTTGTTTACAGTGCCACCCTGCTGTCGCCACTACTAGACTCCTACTGCTGAATATAATACTCTCAAGTACTAATAAACAGGATATATTGTTAAGACTAGAGTGTGACTAAGTGACTCATTGAGTGACTGATACCGCCCTCGCACACAAACAAGGAGCAAGGACAAAGCAATGTTTTCCACTGCTTTAAATGGGTTTTCCGACCCTGGTGTACTGAACCTGACCAAGGTTTTACACAGCCTCAGCTCTGCAGCTTTGGATGAACAAACAACAGGGAGGATGCTTTTGGAAGTTTGAGAGAAGACGTCAAGTGTCTGACTTAATTCAAAATATGAAGAAAAAAAGAAAGCAATACTTATGTGATGAAATTGATCATCGCTATAATTACCTGACAAAAGCGCTTTAATGTCCAGTGGATATGATTTTGGGGGTTTACAGAGCTCTAAATACATAAGCATAAAATTTATTCAAATAGGTTTTCTGATAGTGAGATTTATTGCATTTTCATCACCGTAGACAGAACCCTTTATATCTACAGAGGGAGTGGGTCACTGTTCACAGAATCCACCTTGTTTCCACAGTAGCTCAGAACATCTTCTCTTTTTCTCCATTTTCAAGTAAACTGCATCCAGCATTAAGCTACATGAATATCACCTACTATGGTTGAGTGTGGACCAGAGTTAATATCTCCTTAAATAAAACAGACAAAACCTGGCTTTTTGCCAATTTTGTGGGTTCTTCTTTCTCGTGTTTTTTGTGACCTCTATAGGTCGGGGTGTGTCAAGTTGTATTCAGATGGTTGCAGTCTGCAGCTGCACTGCTACATTATGTAAATCAAAACATAAATAAATTAATGAATTAAGTTGACCTTTGAACCTTAGAATTACACATTGAACTTTTGAATATGTTGCTGTCGCTACGTATCAGTTAATCTGTTTCAACATTAGCTCATATTTTGCTCGTAGTGAAGAATTAGATTGAGAGGTCAGTTTTGATCCCTTTAACTTCTTCCTATTGGCTTTAACTTATTTTCCTTGCTTTAACTAGAGTCCAGGCAAAGACTTGGGAGCCAACAAGGAGCATATGTTTAAAGTCCTCACCATGAATTCAATTAATTCAATCAAAATCACATTTACATTTTGGATCCTGAGATGAAAATATTCAGTAATATACAATCGACACATGGTTGACTAATTATTCCTAAGATATGTGTGAATTGCTAACAGCCTGTGATGAACACATGATCATTGGTGTGTCATAAAATTCTCATTTCTGGATTGTTTTTGTGAGGACGTGCCACAACAACCCAACTCACCAGCTGAGTGAGAAAACCAAAGCATGATAAACAAGGGTTAACATTCAGGAGAGCACAGAAGAAGCTGGGCAATAAATGGATCCCCTCCTGCAGAGAGAAGGCAGAAGAGAGAGCACTAATTTAAAACAAGACAAGAGGAATCTGCTTGAGTACACCATTGATTGTCTCTGGCTGTGAGAAGAACAAGGAGCTGGGAGAGGGACAGAAAACAGATGATATGACTCCTAGTGTCAAGAAGCTTGGACTGCCTTTTATAAAAGCTCCCTCTCTCCCTCTCTTTCTTTCATTCCTTCCCTCTTTCTCCTCCCTCCCCTGTTGTTTCCCGGTGTATGCCGACTGAGCAGCGGCAGATAAGGCAGACAGTCGGGGCCCCATGCTGACTGGCCCGACTGGCTGTGAGGAGCACAGAGGCAATCAATGAGCGCTCACAATAGAGCGCCAGCATCCAGATAGCTAACAGCTCCCTCAGGCCATGGTGAGGAGGTGGAGAAGAGGGGGATGATATGGAGGTAGAAGAAAGGAGAGGAAAGGCAGAGGAAGGTGGAGGGAGGTGATCCTTACGCTTTAACACACGGGTGTCACAGGTTGCTTGCATTTACCACTGAAGGAAAGAAGACATGTTTTCGGTGAAGCAACAGCGCACTCATATATTGTTTATATTCGCTAAAGCATATGTAACCTGAGGTCAGCGTACAGTTCAGGAAGCAAACTTGAAGGCCTCTTATCTTCTGCTCAGTCCTGAGATTTGAAGAGCAGAGTGGTGGTCCAGTGCTCGGGGTGATGGCTGCAGTGATAGTGCTATTTTTAGTTGGCTTCTTCTTTCCCTCATTGTTGCACAGTTTGCGTGTTTGCATGCATACATTTGAGCAAGCCTTTTTTTTTTTGGTACATTATTATGCAATGCAGTATCTGACCTTGGAAAGAACATGTGCCAGAGGGATATGGAGAGAGCTGAGTAAATGTGTGACCACTTCAACCTCTTTGTCATCCTTGACTGCACAACTAGCTACCTCACTAGTCACAGGGCAGCCCTCATGAGGATACAGAACATTATAAATTCAGCTTATTCCGTTTCAGAGGTTACCTCGTTATCATGGTATTCTGATCCATGCTCTGGTGCAGTGCCGAAAGGAAGGAACTGGTGTTTTATTGTGTGTTAATCACCAGACAAGCCGTATTCCAAATAAAGTCCTTTTTTGATATTCAAAATTTTCAGTCATAACTTATCATTGAAATCAGCTCTCAGTAGCAATCTTTTATTGGAACAAGGATCCTTTGACTAGAGTTAAAAAGGAAAACAGGCTGGCAGACAAGCCACCTAAGCGACTGCCTATTTCTCAGGATGACATTAATATAATAGCGCTGGTGCCCAAAACAACTTTGTATTGATTCGCATAACCTTTTAAGCCAATCGATTGCTGCACTCTATCTCCAAATGCTTTGGTATGGGCATGTTTTCAAGCAAGGATTTGTTGCAGTGTTTGCATGTTAAATGTTGTTTTGTGCAGTGACTTCTTTGCAGAAGTGTAAAGAATGAATTCTCTTTGGGCTTTTGTTTTATATAAAAATGCTGTGAACGTAATAGCCTTATTATCTCCTATATGACAGACTGGCTCTAGGTGTCACATACTGGTCTATGTGACTCATCCACACTGATTCTTGAGATTCATTTAGAGATGTTACGGATCCTCAAGGGAGTTCATGAAAAGACTGAATGGCGAGTAGCATCTGAGTGTGTCCCCAGAGGTCAAAGAAACCTCATTTTAAAGAGATGCACTAGCTGAGCTTTTCATTTGTAGCATTTGGCAGAGATAGACGAGGCTTGTTCTGAACACAGGATGGTAAAAGCCATCACTTAGGTCCTTGTATTCAAGTATTCAAATCCACTCACTTTATGCTTTGTGGATTGAAAATAAAATAGTGAGTATTTTGATCTAAAAGAAAAAATCACATTCTGGATTGCAGTTGGTGAAATTTGGAAGCAGAAGTCTCTCAAAGAGTTTCCATGTTTTCTATGTTAAAGAAAAACCCATGTACTACAATCCTATGCATTGGAAACAAAATGGATATTTTTATCATAGAGTTATGGTCACCATAATATAGATTTCAGAACATTGTAACATTCATCATTTAAAATCCGCAGGTCACCGAGAACCCATTTTAGGGTCAGGGGCAGATGTACGGTTAGGGTCATGTTTGATCCATCTGTAAACACTTCTGTTATAACTCCTAAGCCTAACTCTATTTTAGGATGAGGGATTAGAGGAAAAGAGTGGATGTTAAAAGATTAACAAATATTTTACATTCACGTTCCTATAGTTAGTCCTGTTTCATGTTGACATTGCTGAGTGTAAAAATACATAGGCTATAGTCTATTTAAGAGCCTTAGCTATCTCAAATCTCCACGATTGTATGTGTTTACTATTGTTAATCATGTTGTACAACCCTCCACTCCCCAGTTGTCCAAAGCTTTTTCTGAGCGAATGCACAACCTCCTGTGTGTCTCCCGAGGGCAAGTGTTTTGCGCCTCAGAGTTCACGATGAAGCTCTGAGCCACGGAACAGCAGGAGGAGATATTGAATCTCCTCCAGAAAAAATAAATAACGCCCTTGTCTGCAAGTGACCGGTGCTCACTCCCAGACTTTTAAGGCAGCTCGAGTTACTGTGGCCCCTGACAGGAGCAGACAGGTTGTGTCTGAGAAATACCTTCCCACAGATGACATCATTGTGCAAGGGGAGAGAAAGAACAGAGCGAGCCAGGAGTGGCTCTGCCGCAAAGGCTCAATACTCAATCAAAACTTGAGATCATGTCCTGATCTTTTTCCCCGTGAACAAGATTTGCAGCATGATGTTATCTGTGAGAACATTCTGTTGGCTCTCAGAAGGTTTCGCCGCATCTCTGCCCCGTATTAGACCGTATTGTGTCCAGGAAGACGAAAGCTTCAATCTTTAGTTATTAGTATTCAAGAGGCATGAAAACATGACCTTAATTCCCTGGAGAGTGTCAATGCTCAGACAGTACATTTCTCCATTTAATAGTGCACGCATACAGACACACACACACAGGCCTTCAGACGAAGAAATAATGGGATCTAACAAGGCAGTCTTAGAGATGAGTCTATTGTGTGGGTTGAAATTAGCTCCCACCACCCTGCTCCCAATGAGGGTGGTCTCCCCTGGGCGCTGTGGATGACATTAAAGGGATTTGTCCATGAAGATCTGACTCTATTACTGCAGATAATGCTCCGTAGTCGACAACCACAGAGATCAGAGAGAAAAGCGTGTTGCTCACAACTTGTAATCATGTGTATCTCAATTATCTAAAATAGCCTCATCTATTCATCTACTTCATCTGCACTGATTGTAGAGCGTGGAAACATGCGGCTTCACTGAGAGCGGCAATGAGTTAGCATTTACTCCTAACTCCATTTCTTTACATATGAATGAGTCAACACACAGCAAGGTGCCAAAAATAAGGATTAATATTTATTGCCTAAATATTTAAAGCAGTGCAAACACACAGTGATACCACAGAGGACAGCACCACCTGCTGGCCGTGTCAGGTCAGTGGTGGTGTGGGGTAGAGGGGCTGGGGGTTATCTTTACAGTGCAAATATCAGCTAATAGCATTAGTTATGGATGAGACCAGGCAATCTCATCCAAATGCTGCTCAGCACTAGCTCACCCGCAGTTACAGTAATTGTGCTGTGAGTGAATGAGTTACTAATTCATCCAGAAAGGCTGCAAAAGGCTGTGGCTTGTGTTACTATGTTAAATCCCAATATTTAGTCTAGGAATTAGCAACCTAAGAGGACAGCTTCAGTCGTGGCATGTGAGCACTTTAAGAACAAATTTGAGGTACTTTATTTGAGTATTTCCATTTTATGCTGATTTATACCTGCACTTCACCACCATCTCAGAGGGAAGTGTTGTACTTTTTACTCTACTACATAAGTTTGACAACTTTAATACCTTTTCAGGTTACAGTTTATTTTGTTTTTGTTTTCTGTTTTCATCCCAAAATGTATTGCTATTTGACTCAAAAAAGACCACCTTTTCTGTGCTCATAAAAAAAATTGTCTTTTTAGAGATATTCTCACATGGTGACTCCACAAATGTGAAAATCTCACAGAATATAATGCACTGCAAGTATATAAAGTCATAGAAATGAACCCAAAATAAAATAATGGAGGAGTAACATAATGGCAAAACATATAAGGATAGTTTTACTGTACAATAGGTAATAGATAACTAAATATATTTCGTGGATATTACTTAAATACAGTTTCTTTGGTAAGGTTTTGACTCCAGAGTAGTGGAGTATTTTACAGTGCAGTGTTAAAACTTTAAGGATCTGAATACTTGGACAGTTTGGGTGGGTGCAAACAAATTAGGAAGAATCAAGACGAAATGAGCTCTAGCGGTCTGTTGGCGTTTGCAGGACATCCACAGATTGAAACCAGTTGTAGATTTCCAGTCGTCATTCAGGCTCTCCCATTCTGCTGCTGACACCCCTCTGTGATATGACGCAATGAGTGGTGTTTTAGCTGTGCAAACAACCTCAGTAAGGACGGACTCTGGACCTTGATAGCCAGTGAACTCTAAATTTCCCAACCAACACCCATCCTCATGTTGTAATATAAGGGACCTAATATACACAAACACAAAATGACTCGTGTGTGCGTAAAAAAGGAGCCACCCCAGCCTCGGTGAACAGTATCTGTTAGTCAGAATCTCAGCCTATGTACTGCAGCACCTGACCCAGCAGCCACCTCTTTGCGGCTCCACTGTCCTCATATCCTAATACTGTTTGGAATGTGTTACCAGGCAACGGTCTCTGTAAACACAGCACCTGGCAACTCTGACAGGAAACCTCCATAGCTCTGTGGAAAATTAGATGCCTTTACTGTGCACACACCCATTTGTTCAGATAACTAGATATCTGTGCACATGTTCCTTCCCTTCTTCTGTAACTTTGTTAGTCTGTACCCTTTTGTTTATTCAGCACCTTGTAATTTTGTTGGATTTTCTAAACAGCCTCATTTCAGTGTGTTAGATCATGAACTCAACATCAGTTCCCATTCCTCCTCATTACTATAAGACGCCTTTCACCAATTAACTCCCCTTCTGATTTGCATTACAGAGGTGGCCAAGAAAGTGCCATTACTGGACCTCCACTCTGCTTACTCCGTCCCATCAATTTCCTGTTATTGTTGGCAGTTGAGCTGAAGCCCCAGTATTGATTCCTCACCCTAGGAGAAGATAAGGTGGGGAATCGAGATGGATTCCATATCTATTATCTAATGGAATTCCTCCTCCCAGAAAGGTCTATGGATTTTCTGCCATTGAAGCTGTGAAAATGTGAGTCTGCATGGGCCTGTGTTGTGTGTGTGTGTGTGTGTGGGTGTGTGTGTGTGTGTGAGTGTGGGTCTACGAGTGTCCTCTCTCCATGCGCAAAGGGACGCTTTTGTACGATGGATTAATGCGGTAAGCAGAATATGGTGGAAAGTGGCACTAAGGCTTTACGGACTGTTGAAGCATTCAGGGAAATGCACTCTCTATGAATGTGTATTGACCTGCTGCTCTTCAAATGGCCCTCTCAGAGAAATGCACATATATAGGCTCTCATGTGTGGAGCATTGCATCAAACACTGACACACAGTCGAGTGGTGTAGAAAAGGGGGGGGGGTCTTTAGATTGCAGCTTCCACATCATAAAGCCAAGCATAAAATAAAGAAAAGAAAATGATAAGTTATTTCTAACACTGTCACTGTAAAGATTTATTTGTCATATTCTTTCCCTTGTATGTCTTTGGGTAAAAGGGAGTCAGACATAAAAACTGTACAGAACGACATTAGATCTCATATCGTTAACCTCATAGCGTAATGGCCTAAGTCATACACTATATGGAGAAAAGTATTGGGACACATTGATTCAGGTGTTTCTTTTCTAACAGGGGTCTGGGCTGCAAAACAATTATGAAAAATGTCATAATATAGTTTTATATTGGGATAAATATTGATGTTTATATTTCAGATCAACATGAACAGGACATCTTATGAGCTGCAGACATGATATGTCCCAATATTTTTCTACATATAGATTAAAAGCATCAGTATTTCCTTAAAGTTTAATGAGAGATTTTTCTTCGCAAGTGGGATGTGAGGAAAATAGATGGTTAGTTGTCGTAGAAAATTATTGTTTACAGTCAGAGCATGAAAAATATTTTAGAAATGTAGAGGTAAAATATTTAAAATCATAGTCATGGATATTTAAAAAAAAAAAATCATTGTTGAGAGAAATTAAGTAAAAACCATCTCTGAGGCATTTTGGAAGCAAAGATAACAATTTAAACAAAACTAACCAATGCAATGCAATACAATAATATTTAACACAATATAAAATTATATCATGACATTATTCATTATTGTTTTGTATCCCAGACCTTTGTTAGAAAAGAAACACCTGAATTCAACGTGTCCCAATACTTTTGTCCATATAGTGTATGACTTGTATGAGGCTAACGATATGAAACTGGAATATTTTAAGACCACTGTGTATACTTTATATATTTACTGCATACAAAATCTTAAAATCCTTACTGCTACCAAGAAGAAATGATTACTGGTCAATGAAACAAAGTGACATTTTTGGGATTCTTTATTTGTTTTACAGCATTTTATGGACTGAAAGTAGTAATCTCTTGATTCTGTTTTCCACCTCAGAACCCAGAGATCTGCTGATCAATAAATCTATTTGATTGTATTAGTTACTATGAGGCCTTTCCTCTTCAGTGTTACCTATGAAACCCGTATTAAATGCATGTCTTCTCTTTATCTTAAAAGCTAAACTTTTGTCACATTTCCGCATTAAAATATCTTAAACAAAATGACTACTAGCAGAAGTTATGACAAAAGAATAGAGGTTACCAAGCAAACATTATTTTTATGAATTATTTTAGACATAAAAGTGCAGAGACACTGTAAACTGGTTCCACCTGTCACATTAAAGGGTACCTGTAGTGAATTTTCATCGTTAGTAATGTCAAAAGATCTCATGTAACACTAGCGGTTCTGTCAAGTAACTTATATCATAGCCTGTTGTCAAGTAAGTACGAGTACTAAGTCACTGCTCCGTCATTCAGTCATGGTCAGTGACAAGTTGCCTCCTTCACGGGCTGTTCCAGCACCGGTAGTGACACAGAGTCATTGTATTGTCCGATTACCTGGGCTGAGATGGACTGGTCACTGACCCTGTGCAGCAGACTCCAGTCTAAGATGACACATTATTGGCCAGTGCTGGGTCGCGTCTCTAGTACAATGGTGGAGTGCAAAGCTTTCAGCTGCACAAACATGTGCTTTCCACTCAATCTCACTCACTGACTGCTGCTTGATTACTCGCACTGATCACCTGGAATCAGTGATGAATACATACGTCACTTTTGGCTGACAATGGTCCCTCCCCATAGATTCTGCCCCTCTTTAACTCACATAATAAAAGGGTCCAGTGTGGTGCATTTATGATGATATATATATATTTTTTTTTTTTTTTTTACTGAATTTACATCTCTCTTGCTTTTAAGTAATACACAAAACTCAGTTATTGTTGTAAGAATGACCAGTACAGGTACACTGTAAAGGGGTCATATTTTGCTAAACCCACTTTTATTAGTCTTTGGTACATTTATTTGGGTATTTGGACCCTAATAGTTCCTAAATTTCATGAATTTGAACCCTCCAGGTGCTGCAAAGCTATATTTATGGTAAATGGTCAGTACATATAGTAAGTAAGTAAAGCTTTATTTATATAGCACTTTTTAAAACAACATGTTACAAAGTGCTTCACATAAAGGGGAGATAGATCAGATCAAATCAAATCAAATTTTGAGCCAATTTACAGAAACCCAACAGAATCCTCCAGGAGCAAACATTTCTGACTGGTGACAGTGGCGAGGAAAAACTTCCCTTTAACAGCAGAAACCTTGAGCAGACCCAAACTCCTGAAGGATGGCCGTCTGCCTTGACCAGTTGGGGTTAAAGCGAGAAAGTAAAGGTGGAGAAAAGAGAGAACGATAGAGATAGAGAGAGACTGGGGAGAGGGGGGAGGTAGGGGGAGATGCATGCACAGATAACTGAACTAGAACATCTATAGAACAGAATAATAAACACTATCGTAACTATATGGATAAGTGAGTGATGTTGATGAAGGTGGAGAGAGGCAGGGCCACAGCAGCAGGTCCAGAGATGATCTTAGGAAAACCTGTGATGATCCTGGGAATATGTAATGCTTTTCCACACAATTATGGTGCCCAAAGCGCTTTACAAAGCTTCATATTCACCCACTCACGCACACACCCATTCACCAGTAGGCGGCCACCAGTCCGTACTGATAGAAATTTAGGGTTCGGTGTGCCCAAAGACACTTCTACATGTGGACAGTTGGAGGCAGGATTTGAATCACCAACCCTTCGGTCATTGGATGACCTGCTCTACCAACCGAGCCACAGCCACCCCCTTTATATGCATTCTTGCAAAAATCGAGTGAATTTCTACAACCTGTTTCAATTCCTTCTTAATTTGCTACATTTTATAACTAGTTACATCACAACATTTGCACATATAAGGTCAAGACTTCCAACGAACATTTCTCCGAGTGCTCCATAATTGTTTGTCAGCACCATTGGTTGTAGTAAAAACTGAAAATATGTGCAAACTTCAAGCCGATTACCTAAAATGTTCAGTTGTTGGTTGAACGGGACAGAAAGCACGGTCAGCAACCTGGAGGGGCTGGGGCGTGAAGTGACTCATTTGCATTTAAAGGGCCAGTGCTCAAAATAACCTTTCTGGTGTCATTACTCAGAAATAGGGTTGAAGATGGACCTGTGGAGTTGAATTAATGAAGAATTCAGACCCAAGCATAGCATTTACAGTTTATGTAGACCACAGGGAAATGTTTTAAAATGCATAATTCCATTTAAAAAAAGCTGAATATCACTACTTTAAACTGTCAATTGCGTCTGTACTCTAGATCATTTCAGCTGGTGTTGTAACGTGTTAGCCTATGGATAGCATGTCGTAGATCACCACAGAGATCAGCCGATTATTATGAAATGAACTCCTTTCACAAAATAGGAGTTTGTTCACTTGTACTGAGCCACATCCCTGTTCAATAAACAGCCTCTGGTCTGCCTTCGACAGACCCCAAGGCTATGACATGTTTACACTGGCAGTCTGGAGTCTTCTGTCTTTGGTTACATCATCTTTGGATCCAACTGAGAAAAAGGAGAAGAACTTAGGTCATAACTTTGGCCTTGTTTGTAGTCAGGTTTCCATTCAGATGTGTTGTAAATTAAGACCAAAGTCAGTTCTTCTTCATTATCTTCATCATGGTTAAATGTTGCCGGATCATATTTTCCACATATTTTCCATACTATTTCAACTGCTGGTAGACATTAGAGGTATTATGATAAACCCCTGGTCTCAGGTCTGGATCATGTGTCATTGTTTCAGATCCTTTCACTTTTCTCCTAAGAAATATATTTAGTTTGTCAAAGCCTTTCAACACTTGCTTTTGCAGCTCTTCATAAATGGTAGTATTTCATTGCTGATTTCATCTCATGTGACAGTTCGGTTTGTTTCTTATATTACATGTGCTTTCGTGTAAAATAACTGCTGAAACTCAGTGTGCATTAAAAAGTCAAGTAAAATTCAGAGTTCGTCTGCTTTATGTCTGCAGAAGCTCTGTATTGAATGTGTATTATTTATGAAAAAAAGATTTGTGTTACTTTTTGCATTTGTTCTGTTGATAATATAACTCTTTTAGGCACATGTGCATGATCAGTTGATGATTCTAAGTAAATACCCTGAAAAACACCTGAAATTAAATATTAGAATAAAGGGTTTTAAGTTGCTTTTGTGGCCAAAACCTCATTTAGAAGCTGAAAACTTTGACACTAACATTTCATTATTATTATTATTATTATTATTATTATTATTATTATTATTATTATTATTATTACACATCCATTCTCAGACAAAGAAAATGTAAAATATGGACTTTGAAAGAACCAGATGGAAATACAGGTTCACACCTGATGCCAGATGAAGCAAAATTACAGGAAAACATGCTAAATACATGAGAGGCAGAGGTCCAGATCGCTGCTTGGGGTCTTATAGGGTTAATTTAGTGAACCTTGCAATCTCCTTACCGGACCACACATGGAGACACATAATTATTTGTTAAATCTAAGCTTTCTCCAAGCTAACATCCTTTTTTTTTTTTTTTTTCAAACATTTTTTTATGACTTTTCTTTTTCAAAATGTCCCAATTTCTACTGTGGTTTTTATGTGCAAATTGAAAAGGCAAATGACACCTGGATGGAAACACACTTTGTGATTGAATAATATTGTAGACTAAGACATTGAATGAACTTTTGGCCATCTAGTTTCATATTATGATCTGACGGTGCTTTTGTTGTTTTAAAATATTCTTTTACTTTTACTTCATCACAGGCACATCTGAACCCACACAGAGAGCAGCTCCAATTTTCATTTTCCAATATCCCAAAGACATTAAGTTGAATTTCATCCTCCAGACGACCGCCATATTATTTCAACACCCTATTATGATTTCATTATCATTTCAGGTGGAAAAAAAAAGGGACTACGAGTGGCAAAAATGTATTTGGAATGCGTGAGAAATAATGAAGAATCAACAACTCAGCTCGGTGGTGGCTCTGCTTCGTGCAGCTCTGTGGCCTCAGAATACACATAACAATATTACATGGGGGCTTAAATCAATGTGCCACCCAGCAAAATGCAGGTGGGTCTGTGGCATGTTCTGGGATGATAAGTCCCTGTGTAATCAAGCTGTGGCACGGTTGCACATATAGTGAATACTGTCATTCTGAGCGACTGCTGATAAGACGGTGCCTGTTTTGCAGCACATAAGGGAGCTTGGTTTGTGTTTGTAGACAGAGGAAGGGAATTTTAAAAAAAACCCTGCTTTGATTACAGTATATAAACAGTATTCTAATATTCTTACAGCTGCAGGATAGTCACTCACAGCCACTCTTACTTTACCCTTGACTGAAGTGAATAGATTGCAGTATGCACAAACACACACTCCTTTGCTGCACAGGCTTAAACCCAGAGACAGAAGTCAGTGGTGTAATGGGGAAGGTGATAGCCTTAGTGGGTAAATGAATGTCAGCAGCAATTAGAGGCAAGCGTAATAACATCTAACAGAGAGGCCAGTGCTCAGGTAGGTCAGGAGTTTACCATGTATCACCAGGATTACATCCTCACTCCCAGAGTAGACACTCTCAGCCAAGGACGTCTCGAGGGCACGGACAACAGGACGAGCACGCAGGCACAATATGAGACCGGCACACTCACAAAGACCAAACAATTAAAGTGCAAATGGCTGAGACGACCAAGCTGCCGCTCCAGTTGGATAATTCCCCTGCTCGTTGTCCTTCATCTTCTGTTACGCTGTGGCTGTTGTATCTGATCCCTGTGTGAGCAGTGGGACCAGTGGGTTTATATTATTGAGCCTAAGGGTGTAAACACTGAGTAGGGATGAGATGGTACTACAATAAACAGAAAAAAAAAAAAGAGATTCAAAATGGCCTCTCAGGAATACACAGGAACATTCAAGATTGTGTCAACCGCCACACAAAAAGCAATGGCTCATTGTGGCTGAAATATGATGTGTGTATTAGGAGACAGAAATCACTGAATCACATGGGAACTCAACTGTAATGGAGCTTCAAAAAGGTTAACATTTTACACTCTACAGCACAGGTGTCAAACATGCGGCCCGGGGGCCAAATGTGGCCCGCCAAAGGGTTCAATCCGGCCTGCGGGATGAATTTGTGAAATGGAAAAATTACACAGAAGATTTGAATGAATGAATGAATGTTTTTATTATTGTGTCTTGCATAAAGAACATGCCCAGCCCTTACATGGGCTTATAAGACACCAAAAATACACACCAAAAATCAAACACCAGACAACAGGCACAATAGATATGAACAAAACAAAATACTGACCAATTTAAACAAACACATCTGCCACTTTTTCCAGGCTTTACAAACAGATAATGCTAATTTATATACATTAGAACTAAACAACCATTTCATCTTGTCATCATCAGTGCTCCAGAATATATCAGGATTTCGGATACACATGTCATCAAACAAAGGGGCTCTCAGTTCATCATATAGAGGACAATACAAAAGAAAATGTGATTCATTTTCCACTTCCCCCAAATCTCACAGTCCACAAAGTCTGTTTTCTTCTGGGGTTTGGGTGAATCTCCCAGTTTCTAAGGCCGAGGGAAGGATTCCTGTTCGCAACTGAGCAATTAGGGACCTGAGCAATTTGACACCATTGATATTAACAATCAGTGGTGTCAAAATCATTTTAATTCAGGTTCCACATACAGACACATACAGTGAATTACATTTCAAGTGGGTCAGACCAGTAAAATATTACCATAATAACCTATACATAATGACAACCCCAAATTTTCTCTTTGCTTTTTTGGTGTAAAAAAGTAAAATTACATGAAAATGTTTACATTACCAAACTATACGTTTACAAAAAATGTGAATAACCTGAACAAATATGAACAAACGGAAATGTCTTAAGAAAAGTAAACACAATTTTACCAATATTCTGCCTGCTTACTAAATGTTTTGTGCAATTGTAATGCACATGTGTAAATGATAAACTGATAAAACGAGGCATTATATTGTTAAATTACACTTGTTTTTCTTAAGACAATTCAAGTTGTTTATGTTATTCAGATATTTAAGGAAACTTTGTGGATGTCAACCTGATCATACTATAATTTTACTTTTTTCACAGTTATTATTTTACTGGTTCAGCCCACTGGAGATCAAATTGGGCTGAATGTGGCCCTGAACTAAAATGAGTTTGACACCCCTGCTCTACAGGGTGATAGATTGTTTTAAGGGTTACGGTTGAAACAACGACCAGTTTAAGGTTTGGGTCAGGGTTGTGGTTCCATGTGGTTATGCTTAAGGTTAGAATTAACACTCCAGGGAATAAAAAGTTTGTCGATAGTTGGTCCATACCTTTTAAAAATCTATATCTGTGTCAGGGTTAAAAAGAAAACCAAAACCCACATAAGCAGTGAAAAATAACTCATTTACTGAAATAAATGGAAAGTATTAGAAATATTTGAACTAAAATAACAGTTTTAACTCATAAAGACCCAATGCTACTTTGATGGCAGTTCCCAAATGTATTTTTCTCACTATTTTAACCTTTCTTAAGTGATTTATCACCATTTATTCTAATATTATCTTATGTATTTTGCTGGTTTTCAGTGAAAATCAGGTGTTTTACTGTATTTCATTTACTGGTCATGTAAATGATTGTGATGGTTATTATACAAAAAAACAGAGAAACCTGAAGAAAAAGGGACTTTTTTGGCAAAATATATCATTAACTGAACATAAATCCAGTGTGTCCATCCACTGTCATTGATCCAACTCCATGGGTTTTACTGGTGAGTCAATGTTGTAGAAGATGGCAGTGTTTCCACGTTCACTACAGAGCCTTTGAGCATCCAAATGGGCCATATCTGATAACACTGGTCTACAAGGAAAATGCTTCCAGAATAAAAGTAATGAAATTTTACCACATGAGATCACTGATAAAGAAAAATCAAGTAAAAAATGCTGGTTGTCTGAACTTTCCAAGATACAGCCTTGGGTCAAAATGTGAAATTCAAGAATTAATGAGAGAATGGGTTTGACTCAAAAGGAATATTTGTCTCAGAGCTACAAGATCTACTTCAAAACACTGTCTGCACATTAGAATACATTCACTTTACAGGTTCTATGTAGTGGAAGATTTATAAAACTATTATATAAATGTACATAAACCAATATATATATATGTGTAATAACACTTAATCATATACCTTGAAAACATCAGCAAACCGGCACTTTTGTCATTTATTTTCCAATTAATCTTATTAAAATACGTAATATTTAGCACATTTAATGTCTGAAACAAATCATTTCTAAAAAAATTGTAGACCAGTGTAACCATGAAAAGATGACAAACTGCATTTTACACCAATTACACATGTATTGATGGGATTTGTGGATCAACAGGTATTAATCAGTTTATATCAGTTGATGGTTTTGGTTGTCTGTGGTTCATTGGGTCCTTATGGGTTAAAGAACAATTAAGCCAAAATTATAATGGAATTTTCAGTATTATCTCAAATTAAGTAGAATCAGATGTCATATCAGCTTGAAATAGCTTAGCACAATATGATAAAGCAAGTTCAGTCACAGCTAATGTCATGCTTTATTTACATACATACTGTACTTTAGGATGAACCAGCACCTGCCCAACATTTCCAGTCAGACCAGTTTAGGGAGCGAGTTACCCTACTTCTCCACTCTAAACTGACAATGCGTTGTTTCTTTCTTGTGAACTATTTATACCATTTACATGTATTACAGGACACAGTGTTTTTTTTACATCTTTTTAATTTTTTTAATTTGTTTTCATTAATTTCTAAATTATTCATTGTGCTTTGTATTGCACGGATCTCTGTTATTTATTCAGTGGGGACTGCGGATGAAAATTAGCACTGACTCTAATTCCGGCATATTTACATGTTTATACTGAAATGAAAAGTATAAATATGTTCATTAATGTGCACTGTCCTGCCTAAATAAAGATACATGCATTTTATTCCACTTGTCCAACTTCTACAAATCAACTTTTTTCATAATACCAGAAAAACTAAAACATCACCAGAGCTAAATAAAAACTAAGGCTGTTAAATTCCTCAAAATAGAGCTAAAACTACCAATGCACTTGTAAAAACTAACCAAAACTAGCATACCGGTGTTGTCTTTTATCCATTGCTCAGGGGTTGATCTAATATTTATATTCAACAAACTCAACCAAAATTCCCCTTTTCTTGGCTCAGCGCAGAACCACAGTGAATATGGAGAAATAATGGAACAGAAAGATGAGAGGGGAGCTCACCAAGCATAAGAACATGTTAAGTCAAGATAAAGAGTGGAAATAGGAATTTGCTGCACATGTGAGAGGTTTAATCCGGGCATGTGCATGTCGTGTTGAGATGCTGGGCTCATTTCATGCCATGCTGATACTGTGTTTGCCAGCGGTGAAGGCGCTCAGGATAGATAGAGGGAAAGAGGCGGAGGTGAGGATGATGAGTAGGGGTGTGTATTGGCAAGAATCTGGTGATACCATGCAAATCACAATACTAGGATCACAATATGATATATCACGATATATGTCATGATACTGTTTAAAAAATAAAGCAAATTTTTGTTTCTTTTTTTAAAAGATTATTTCTTGGAAGAATTGAATTACACTAGAAATATGTACAAACACTAAACACATTTTTATTTGATCAGAACAGGATCTAATGCCATATCACAAAATTTTTCTAACTCTCCTAGTTTCCAAAAGGAACTAAAATCTGCCACTCTCAGACAATAAAATGTGCTTTTAGGATGCTTCAAATAACCATTATTTAATAAAACTGAGTCAAATAATAATAATAATAATAATAATAATAATAATAATAATAATAATAATAATAATAATAAAAGGACATCCACAATATCTGCATTTGAATAAACACCTAAAATATCGATACAGTACTTTTTAATATCGATACAGCAGTGTTTTTCAACCTTGGGGTCGGGACCCCATGTGGGGTCACCTGGATTTCAAATGGGGTCGCCTGAAATTTCTAGTAATTAATAAAAATAAAAACTTACTAATATAAAATAACTGTTGAGTTGACAAAGACAATCTCAATCCATAAAAGACGTGACAAACTGTGAGTCTGAAACTGCAGCACTGTGGTTCTGTTTATCTGTCAAATGTTCATTGTGGTCAGTTTCAGATGCTGCAGCTCTTTCATAATTCATATTTTGAGTTATTGTTTGTTCAGTATTAATTGTCAGCCTTGTAAATCCAAGCTGGACTGACTGTACATATCCTGACCAAGGAAAATAAAATTCTCCCTTTGTGCAGTAATCTACACCTGGCTTTTCTGCCTCCGTCCACAATACTATACATTATATCGACTGAATGTCCTCTAAAATTAACCTGGATTTGCAACATAGTATAGCAAACTATTACATGATCAAAAACAAATTAATTTTAGCAAAAATGTTTTCAAATGTAGGAAATGTCTCTGTTTCGAATGTCTGGGGTCACCAGAAATTTGTGATGTTAAAATGAGGTCATGAGCCAAAGAAGGTTGGGAACCACTGCGATACAGTATTGTGAAATGAAATATCATGATATAATGCAGAACTGATATTTTCTTACACCCCTAATGATGAGGAGACATGAAGAAGGATGCAAAAAGGAATGGAAAGAAAGAGAAATGTTACTCTAGAGACCAGTAGCTAATGATTGAATGGAATGACTGAAGAAGAGGAAGAAGAAAAAGGATACAGTGAGGTTGAGATGAGACATTAATGCTTTCATTCTCAACAGGTTCCTCCTTAATTCAGACCAGATCCTGCGCCGAAGACAACAGATTACACTACATGTGCATTCCAGATGATCAGACATATTGAAGGCATTTATTAAATCTGCACAGTGTCTATGTGTTTAATTCTTTCATGCTTAGAAAACCAGATGCCTCGTGCGGTTGTCATCACTGAAATGTGTAGGAGGCGTTCGCGGACGATGACATCAAGCTTAATTAGATATAATTATCCCTTTTCTGAAAGCCTGCTGAACTCAAATCCTGTTATTCTGCGCTCATGTTGCACAGCACCCTCTGTTGGCAGCCTCCTCCTCTTGAACAATATTTACTTGCCCTCAATAGACCGTATGGAAAATGGAGAGCTTCCAGTTTTGACACCATTAAATTTAATATATCGGTCCCTTGGTGCAAAAGTGTCTGAACACACTCTGTACTCTGGCGCCAAGCTGGATAGTTTGTCACCGAGCTCACTCTCTCACTGTAAAAATGTGGAACCCGGTTTTTTCACGTGTAACAAGATGATAGCACTACAGTAAGAATAACATCCTCCATCCTTTGGGACCAACTGACACACAACCATATGCCAGAGAGAGGCTTTATTAGAGTTAGAATATGCTTTGATGAGGATTTGAAACTTTAATCTTCCTTCTGTCGAGTGTAACCCTGCTTCAGTTTTCAGTATCGGTTCTTAATGCCAAGATGCACACTTTTAAACACAATATATTGGAAGTAAGAAACATGCAACATATGTACGCTTCACTTCGGGACTGGATAAGAGAATGCAGGATATTACAGCTTGTTCTTATAATCTGCTTTCAGTCATTTACATAGTATGCATATTAGATAAATATATACTTGATATTATGTGCATAAATATTGGAGAACAAATTCTAACGCTTTCAACATGTTTGCCTGTGAAATTGTTAGCATCCTATAATAATTGCTGGTGTCCATGGCAACCGTGGTTCTTCTTCTTCTTCTTGTCGCTCAGGTGCTACAGATCATCCTTACATTACACATGCACACATACACATCTCTACACACACGGATTCAATGACAACAAAGTACATCTTGCACAGAGTGAATGAAATGAACACCAGAAACACCAAGCAAACTGTTACATCAACCCTATCTGGCAACGTCCTCCGATCACATCTGCTTTTGTTCAGAGCTTGTAGGAGCTTCTTTCTCAGGTTTGACTGAAATCTGTTTCTCTTTCTCTCTCTCTCTCTCTCTCTCTCTCTTTTTCGCTTCCTAAAGAAAAAAAATATCACAAATCAAATGTTACCACTGAGTAATGGAATACATGTATTAAAACAAAATATAAATACATGCATTTAAATAGGTAGTAATCAGTTCTATTATAAGATGTCCAGTGTGCAAGATTTAGAAGGATTTTAGACAATCTGTTGTGTTCTTGTGATCTTAAGTAGAAGACTTATATCTGCAGAATCAGTACTTAGATTTCTATATTATAAAAGCCAAGTGGCCTCTGTGTGTGTGTGTATGTGTATGTGTGTCTGCTTTATAACTGAAAAAATGGACAGAGCTGGCTTTTGTTTTTTAGAGTACTTACATATTTTGGGTCAAGGATAAGACAGGCAAAAACTGCTTATCAATACGACCAATACTTTTGGAGATATTTGTTGCTTTTAAAATTACAATGGGCTCACAGGCAGCCCTCGGATGAGTCTATTCACAGACACAAAGGAGGGGGGGTGTCACGTCTGCCACCAGATGTTAGTCTGGTTTTGTCTGTCTTGTGTGTTTTTGTCTGTCACTTCCTGTTTTATTTTGTTATGTCCTCCTCATGTGTCTTGTCTGTTGTCTTTACTTCCTGTTCCTAACTGTTTCCACCTGTGTGATTACCTGTCCCCGCCCTGATTTGTTCCACCTGTGTCTCATTGTCTTCCCTCCCTCTTGTGTATTTAAGCCCTGTGTTTTCCCCTGTCATGTGCCAGTTTGTAATCGCCTTCGTGTGTTACTTACCAGTGTTTTTTGGATCCTGTTTGTCTGTCTGCCTGTTTTTGACCGGAATTGTTTCTCTGACTACTGCCTGTTGCCCGACCCTTGTCTGTGCCTCAGCCTCCATTGATTCTACATGTGTTCGACCTTCCTGCCTGTCTTACTGGTATGTGAGCTAGTCTGTCCCCTATGTACTGTTGCCTTTCCGTCTGCCTGCCCGTGTATGACCTGGTCTGTTTACTGACATCCCTCTGCTCTCCCCTAGTCGGATCCCCGACGTGTTTTTTTGGTCCGGGCTGTGAGGGTCCGTCTCCGGTCCACTTCACAAGCCCCGTGAAGAATCCTGAACTCTGTGGCCTCAAGATTCTGTTTACAATCACTGTCAGAGACTTGTCTGTTAACCTTGTGTTTAATAAACGCTGTAAACTTTTACGTCTGCTTCCGGGTCTTGCATGTGGGTTCAGTCTCCGTACTCTGATCATCACAGGGGGGCTGCATCCGGATCAGTGGACCCACTGGGACACAGCAGAACCGGGTTCAGCTGTGATCAGACACTAACAAGGTCTGGTTCTTACTGTGGCCCAGTTCCACTCCACCAGACCTTGGTCAGACCTGGCCCGTTAACGTCCCCCTCCAGACCACCCCCCCCCCCCCCCCCCCCTTTGTTGTGACATGGTGACAGACCGTTCTGCACAGACTCAGATCAGACGGACCTGAGTGATCTGGACACAGTACAGCAGTGACTCAGAATAAACCATCATGTTCAGTCCTGTGTACAAGTCTATGGTCCAGGTCAATGTCAATACAAAACAAAATGAGAGCCATTCTGTTTCGTCCTAGTCTGTGCTGTAAGCTTAGCCAAGTCATCAAGTAATGTGAATTTGATGAAGTCATCCAGTAATGATGTAACGCCCTTTCAAACAAATATATAAGCAGGGGTGGAGTGGTCCCCTTTTTCAGCCTGAGGTTCGTGCCCAAACCAACCAACTTTTTCCATGGAGGAGGACTTTGAATAAATTAAACAGCAGCTAACTCTTGCAGTCATGCTTTTTTATTGGTTATAAGTTCAAGTATATGTTGGTAAGTTAACAGAAAACACTTCGCTTTAACAATATGTCTGATTTAACCCTTTCATGCATGAATCATGAGAACATTAATTAAGACTTTTTTTCTTTATTCCTCTTTAGGCATTTAAAAAAACAATGAGATTATTTATTTTTTTATGAAGCTATTTTTCATGGAGTTGCAAAAATGCGCATTGAATTTTTAAAGTAAAGAAACGTGTATTTATTGATATGCTGTGTGAAAACTATGAAATAAAAACATTTAATGCTGCTAATTTGATGCTTTCTCATATTTTAACATACACTACAAATAAAAAGTTATGGATATTTTAAATTTTTGGGTTATTTATTTTAGTTGGGATTTTTGCACAACGATTTTTACTTTTTTGTGTGTGTGAATTGAAACAAATTTTTTTTATTGACCAGACATAGTTTTATTTACAAATTGCAAAAATGACCAAAAAAATAACCAAAAAAAAAAAAAAAAAAGAAATATCCTTAACTTTTTGTTTGTAGTGTACTCTAATACTAGTCATTACTCACTTCATGGAGATAATATGCAAAAAAAATTAAATAAAGTAATAATAATTGTTAATTACAGTCTAATACCAATAACAAGGAACTGATTTACACTCGAACATGTTAGATCGGGTTTACCAAGAACGGCAAAGTTACAGTAATGTTTTCATTTGCAGTGTATGGGATGATGCATAAGCATCCAGTGTATAGGCTGGTGTGAAACTAAAACAACAAAATCCATGAATATACAAGACAACAGCTGTAGAATAAGTGACCACTATGCATGAAAGGGTTAAATTTAAATCAGATAAAGATTTATAAGGTAAAAAAATATGACAAAGATGAAAACATGTTCACCTTTGTATGGAGCAATAAGTTGAAATTAAAATAATTTAAAATGGAATTTTTCTTCCCAATAGAGAGGTTTTTTATAAGGCATCACTTATTTCCCATAAACCGCAGAGGGAATATAAACTTCCATTACTGACAATATTTTTCTTTTAAAATGATTCAGAAACTAAGTGAAAAGAAAATGTTGTATGTAAGTGTAAATTCCCAGAGTTTGATCTTCATCTTTGTTTGTTTTGTTGTTAAAAGGTCAAGGAAAAACTGGCTTTTCATTCTCTCTGACAAAAACATCACACTGCTTTTGTGTTTACATGAACTTATTGCTTACATTTTCACAGCAAGTGTTACATTCAGAGTGACTCCTGGGTTACACGCAATAAAAATCCAAGGCAATGTTGAAGTGATCCAGAGTGTTTGAAGGTTCAGTGTGTGTAATTCATGTATTCTTGTGTGCTTATAGGACCTTTTTGTTGGAGTTTGTGTTGTGCTGGAGCTAGTTGACTCTAGGCTGATAGTAACTAGTCCTGCACACTTTTACTGTTTAGGACAAGCTTTACAGTCCAAAGAGCCAATTTTGACCCAAAACATAAGAAAGAAATCTGTCTGAAGTCATGAAAAAAAAACCCCATTTAAACCCATGTACATTTTACAAGGTGAGGTAGCCTATTTGTGATTAGTTTGTTATTTAACTTTGGATTTACATTACAATAATGCTGTATTTAGTGCATTTATGAAATTATGCAATTACATAAAAAAAAAAAAAAACATTCAAGATCTTTGCTATTATTATTGGGGTGCACTATTTCCAACAAACAAAATTACATTGTATAATGGAGAAAACGCCCCATTGTTAATAATAAAAATGGATTGGGTTTATGTTTATAGGCTTATTTTGAAAAAGACAAACTATGAACAAATAAAAAATAAGTATAACTTATTGAATTCTGCAAAATAAAAAAGCATGACATAAACTTTAGTTAATATCATAACAAAAAATGAATTTGTCATATCACCCAAAGTGTATGGGCATTTATGCAGGTGGACAATGTTCGGATAGACTTAGACATACAACAAAGTTAAAAAAAAAAAAAAATTCATTCATTCATTTCATTTTAAAATGTTCTTTATGCGGAATCAGTGACATCTTTTAAATCACTTCTTAAAACACATTTTTATAGACTTGCTTTTATGTGATGTTTGTCCCTTTTTAATTTTTATTTATTTATTTTTTTTATTGGAATTTCATCCTGTTTGATTATTAATTTATATGCTCATACATGATGTTGTTTTATCTCATTTCTTCATTTTTGCATTAATTTGACAGCATCATGTCACGTTATCCCTGCCCTCTTTACGCCGATTCACTGAATTTATTCGAAGTGTCATGTTTTTGCATTTGTTGTACACATCTCTCTTATTGTGTTGCTTCTGTTTCAGTGTTTTTACTTGCATCTTGTATCCTGCTGTTGTGCCCTCTGCTTTGTCTGTCAAGCACTCTGTAAACTTTGTTTTTAAAAGGTGCTATATAAATAAAGCTATTATTATTATGTTTTTTGACAAAGCCACAGGGAGACACAGACAGAGGCTAAAGAGCCACATTTGCCCCACTGGCCATGGTTGCAGACCCCTGGTTCAGGATTAGCAGAAAAGCGGCGTTAAAGACCTCGAAAGCAAGCGTGAGGATTTACTGCCTGGAGTCTACATCAGTGTATGGGATGTTATTGTAGGATTTGTGATGAGGTGCTTGAGGAAGAAATGAAGACCCTGGTGCTAAAAGTACTGAAGTCGCAAAAAAGTCTGGTAAAAATATTTATAGGTTGGACTTCACTGAACAAATACAACATGTTTATATGCTCAACTTCAATTGTCCAAAAATTTGTTCAGCACAAAAAGGCAGCCAGACCACCAGTCTGCTGTTCTGATGTTATAAAGAAAAAAACAAAGAATTGTCCAAAAAATGTGACTTTTAGCACCAGGGTTTTCAAATGCTTTGCACTGTAAAAAAAAATCCTGTTGTTTTTACAGAAAAAAAACTGGCAGCTGTGGTTACCAGAACAATACTGTAAAAAACACATCCAACTGTAAACATATTTACGGAGTAACATGTGGATTTAACATTTTAAACATGTAGATTTAACACTGGTAAATGGACTGCATTTATTCAGTGCATTTTCTACACCTTCATGGTGTCCAAAGCCACCAGGTCAATTTAGGGTTCAGTGTCTTCCATGGACACTTTGACATATGGACAGTCTGAGCCAGGATTCGAACCATCAACCCTTTGGTTACTGGACGAGCCACTCTACGAACTCAACCAACCCATTAATTTACAAATTTAAAATGTTAAATTGTTAAATGTTTATAACTTTTTTATTAAAAAAAAAAAAAAAGCAAATAGGCCGTTATTTCAACATTATGGTCTTGCAATTTAAACAGCATCACATTCTTTTTCAATGTATAGTTTTATTTTCTAAAAACAATAGAAATACATAATTTCTTCATACAAATCTGGTTTTGTTCACATACTCTTCCTGTAAGAACTACAGCTATATTTGATTCAATCGTTAACACAAAAATCTTTTCAAATAAACAACTTTGCTTTGTATTGTTACTTACAGTTTTTTTATGTTGCAATTTTACAACTTTTTGGTGTTAATTCTACAGTCATTTTTTACAGTGTGTTCATTTCAAGGCCTTATTTGTGCACAGATAAGAGCTCACACAGCAACTCTCTGCTGACCGTCCAAATGGAAGACACTTTTCTACCTAAAAGTTGTAGTCTCAGATACTTACTGCATGCAGTAGACACATGATAATGACAACAGTTTACACACAGGGTGACATTTAGCGTACAGGATGACATTTAGATAATGACAACATCTTAAGGCGAGAATATCATCTTCTTGATATAAAGAACAATCACACTACAAAACACACAGAGCCTAGAACAGATTAGGACACTTACATGAGTCTAATCAGTCATAAGAACACAACAGGAACACAGTCATTTTTCTATGAGTTGTCATGGAAGGAGGCAACTGAGCCAGTCATTAGCTTAGAAATGCACTCAGCTAATGCCAACAAATGAATGACATGAAGGAGTCCAGCAGGTGGATGATGGCGTGTCTGATTGCTGAAGGAGGGGTCTGCAGACACACCGGAGCAGACTGTGACATCTTCGCCTCTACCTCTGCTTCCCACTTCTTCCCACTTCCATGCATAAGGTGAGGAGGGGAGCGTCAGAGCTCAGGCAGGGGGAAGCAGGCAGGGCTCTGGAGGGAGGCGGGTTGTTCATGTTCAGATTTTTACTAAGTGCCAGATCAGTAGGTATAGCATTAATCACTATTTCTATTACACAAAAATGTCCGCAAGTGTCAAACATGTGGCCCGGCAGCCAAATTCAGCCCACCAAAGGGTTCAGTCTGGCCCCTGGGATGAATTTGTAAAATGCAAAAATTACACTGAAGATATTAACAATTAAAGATGTTAAAATCATTTTAGGTCATTTCAGTTTAAAGTGGATCAGACCAGTAAAATACTATCATAACAACCTATAAATAATGAGAACTGTAAATTTGTCTCTTTGTTTAAGTGTAAAAAAAAAAGTAAAATTACACAAAAATGTTTACATTTACAGTCTAGCCTTTAACAAAAAAATGTGAATATCTGAAATGTCTTAAGAGAAGTATGTGGAATTTTAATAACATTTGTCCCGTTATTTAATGTTTTATGTATTTGTAGAGCCACTGTGATCTCTAAATTGTGATTCACATATATACAGGGTGGGGAAGCAAAATTTACAATGAACATTTAGTTGTTTTTTCTCAGCAGGCACTACGTCAATTGTTTTGAAACCAAACATATATTGATGTCATAATCATACCGAACACTATTATCCATACCTTTTCAGAAACTTTTGTCCATATGAGTAATCAGGAAAGCAAACGTCAAAGAGTGTGTGATTTGCTGAATGCACTCGTCACACCAAAGGAGATTTCAAAAATAGTTGGAGTGTCCATAAAGACTGTTTATAATGGAAAGAAGAGAATGACTATGAGCAAAACTATTACGAGAAAGTCTGGAAGATACTATTAAAGAAGAATGAGAGAAGTTGTCACCCCAATATTTGAGGAACACTTGCGCAAGTTTCAGGAAGCGTGTGAAGGCAGTTATTGAGAAAGAAGAAGGACACATAGAATAGAAACATTTTCTATTATGTCAATTTTCTTGTGGCAAATAAATTCTCATGACTTTCAATAAACTAATTGGTCATACACTGTCTTTCAATCCCTGCCTCAAAATATTGTAAATTTTGCTTCCTCATCCTGTAAATGATAAACTAAGGCGTAATATTGTTAACATTGCACTTATTTTACTAAAGAATTTTCAGGTTGTTCATATTTTTGTTCATGTTATGTTCAAGTACAATTCGTAGATGTAAACATTTTCATTACGGAATTTACATTTTTCACTCAAAAGTTCTTATCCTATCATTTATATTATTTTACTGGTCCGGCCCACTTTATATCATATTAGGCTGGATGTGGCCCCTGAACTAAAATGAGTTTGAAACCCCTGCTTTATACCAATGTCTTGGTCATCTGGTTTTATTATGGACATGGGTGAATGAATTGCTTCTCAGATCTTTTACCAGAGTCCCTCAAATGTTGGATCAGGTGAATCATACCACATTTATTCCAAACGTCGCCTACTAACCTCTTGTAACTTTTACGACCTAATAACAACACATGCTTCTATGGAGGCTGCCAAAAGTCCCATAGATTACAATAAGGAGTTGATTTGTAGGGAGGACAAGGACTGATTGAGCCAAATCTTTCTCTGAGTCCAACGGCTTAAGCTAGAGAAGATGGCTGAGTGAATCCCTGCTCGGATCACTTACCTGAGGTTCACTCACAGGCAGAGATGTCTGATTCACATTAACCCATAAAGATCCAAACTACCACTGGCAACTGAAATATTATTTTAATTTAGATAGTTGAATTCTTAAGTTTAATCACATGTTAGTCAATATTAGTCAGGATTCTTTTGTGTCACTAGATTTTCTTTATTTCACTGGTCAGTCAGAAATTTCTTAGGATAGGTCACATCTTGGTCACATACTAAACTGACAGATTTATGATCACAGGACTTTACCTTAGGCACACTTTTAAATACACACACCCACAGACGACCGTAAACAACAAGAGATAAGAGATAAACACGGTTAATGTGGAGGTATCACATCTGCCTGACTTTAGAGTCAGATGACACCAGTCCATTTTCTGTGACCCAGCCCACCTAGCACAAGGGGGTCAGCCCACAGTTTGAAGATCAGGTTACAAGGATTATAAAAGGGATGTGCATTAGAATGTCTGGATCCATTTCCTGCTTGGTGTGGATCCTCAGCTGAGTTATATTTTGTTTGTGATCAGATCATGTCAATAATTAATTTATAAAAATGAGACCAAAAAGAATCCAGAACTTATTCTTGGAGCTTCCAACAAAAGAACACGTTAACACGACCAAAATCGTCTACCAATATATAATGTTTAATAACTTCTGATCCACTAATCCTATCAATACATGTAAATAACACTGGTCTACAATTTTTTAGAAATGATTTGCTTCAGAGATTAAATGTGCTAAATGTTACGTATTTTAATAAGATTAATTGGAAAATAAGTGACAGAAGTGCCGGTTTGCTGATGTTTTCAAGGTATATGATTAAGTGTTATTACACATTTATATTGGTTTATGTACATTTATATAATAGTTTTATAAATCTTCCACTAAATAGAACCTGTAAAGTGAATGTATTCTAATGTGCAGACAGTGTTTTGAAGTAGATCTTGTAGCTCTGAGACAAATATTCCTTTTGAGTCAAACCCATTTTCTCGTTAATTCTTGAATTTCACATTTTGACCCAAGGCTGTATCTTGGAAAGTTCAGCCAACCAGCATTTTTTACTTGATTTTTCTTTATCAGTGACTCTCATGTGGCAAAATTTCATTACTTTTATTCTGGAAGCATTTTCCTTGTAGACCAGTGCAATTGGTGTAAAATGCAGTTTGTCATCTTTTCATGGTCATCAGATATGACCCATCTGGACGTTCAGAGGCTCCGTAGTTACCATGGAAACACCATCATCTTCTACAACATTGATTCACCAGTAAAACCCATTGAGTTTGATCAATGACAGTGGATGAAGATACATTTCTATGTTCAGTTAATGTTAGATTTGCTGAAAAAGTTACTTTTTCTTCAGTTTTCTCTGTTTCTGCTATTATGACAGTTAATTTTAATCTGAAGTTTTATGAACAAATACATGATCAGTAAATTAAATATGGGAAAAAAACAGATTTTTTTTTGGAGAAACGCAAAATGCAAAGGATAATATTATAAAAATGGTGATAAATCATTTAAGAAAGGTTAAATAGAGAGAACAATTCATGTGGAAACTGCTGCAAAAGTAGCTCTGGGTCTTTATGGGTTAAAATGATCCCAGTTTCCCATCACTGTTTTATAATAAAGGTATCTCTCAAACATCACTTTGCATGGTACAAAACAGCCTAAAATGACAGAGAAAGTGAGTTTAGATATTGTAAGTGAGCACATCCACATTTGTGTTTACCATAAATCTAGTGGTGGAATGTAACAAAGTAAAAGTACTTTGTTACTGTACTAAAGTTAATTTTTTTGATGTATCTGTGTTTTACCTAAGTAAATTTATGGAAGGGTACTTTTTACTTTTACTTCACTACATTTTAGAGCAGGTATCTATACTTTTTACTCCACTACTTTTTGAATTTTGTTTGCATTACATGTTACTTTTGTTTTCTTCTTCTTTTTGCAAATTTATTGTGCTGTGCAACTGTATGCATCACTGTAAATAAGCTGTAGAGGTTCAGCTGGATTAATCTTCTCTCCCAAAACAGAGCGGCCAATTCCATCACTTTTAATCAATATTTACTTTATTAACTATAATGGTTGAATCTGGATCAAATACTTTTCCTTTTTCCTTTTTAAAGTACGTTTTAAAATGAGTACTTTTGTCCTTTTACTTAAGTAGATTTTTCCCTGGATACTTTTACTTAAGTAAATTTTCTGCCCCTGTAAAAAAAAGTGAGTACTTCATCCACCACTGTATAAACCCTTGTTTCATATCCATAGTGGAAGCAACAATAAATGTTAAGCAAGGTTCAAGCTTCAAGGTTACTTTATTTGTACCTGTGGGTAGATTTGTTTTGCAGTCAAGGTGATTGCTTTGGCATTACAGCAAGACATATATTGAACATGTTAGGCAGGTACTTGATCGAGCTTACAGACAAAAAGACAGGACAAAAAGTGCTCAGAGTTCTACCATTCAACAGTATAGCAGCATGGATAAGTGAAAGAATAAAATAAATAAATAAGATCTAATAAATAAAAACAAGATGCAATAAAACACAATAAAAACCCAGAGAAGATTAAAACAGTCTGGGATAAAAACCAGGATAAGAACATAAAATTTTAAAATTTGAAGTCACAATAATAATAAATAGAGCAAAGAAATAGGATAAATAACTAAAATAAGCCAATAAAGTGCAGTGTCACTATTTCTTATTGAGCTCAGTGACGGCGACAGGATCAAAGCTGTTTTTACAACGCTGTGTCCTGCACCATGGGACTAAGAACCTCCGTCCAGAGAAAAGGAGCTGAAATTCACATCGTAAAGGGTGGGAGTCATTATTAAGAACTGATGAAGCCATCCTCTGTACCTGTTTAGTGCATGAACCAAAATCGATGTATTTCTTTATACATGAATTGTACCTGCAAGAAGATATAGGTACAAATATTTTATTTATATTTTTTTTATCTGGTTTAGTATTGACTATTTTTAACAATAGTGCAAAGCAGCTTAGTTTCAGGAAAAGTCAGAATCTGAAGGGATTCAGTATTTTATCCAACATAGTAACACATAATTGGAAGAAAAGGTGAATTTGACTTACTAGCACCCTCCAGTGTTAAAGGTTCCTGTTTTTTTGTGTTCATTAATCTCATTCTAATTTAACAATCTTCGTGAAAATGTAGCAGCTACGAAGGATTTCCAGTCACTGCGGACATTTAGAAGATTGATATTGTCTCTCCTGAAAGGGTCTGCGTCCCCTAGAATACAGAACATTATATTATGATGCTCCTCGTGTCTGTTTGCTGATACGACCTTGCCTGTCAAAGACTCCTAAGTGGCGTAATTGCTTGTACAACCTTCAGGAGGTTGTGCATTCTTGTCCCCCATTAGAGTCGAGCATTTGTGGACAGCGTGTGGACAGAGCGCATTACGGGTGGTCACTATTCTCCTCCTCCTTCCATCTATCCCCCACCTTTAATCCCTCCCTCCTATCATACTACCCCCCCCACCCCCCTTTATGTTTTTTTTTTTTTTTTTTTTTTTTATGAGAACTGTCACATTCACTCCCCTTGTACTCCTGCTGGAAGTGAATTCCTCAGCCAGTCTTCCAGTCTTCACCTCAGAGGGTGTAATAGAAAATCTTTCAGTACATTTTTATTAATAATTATATCATAAAACACAAAACTACGACCAGAGACCCTATGGAGGTCCTGATATGAAAAGCTTTGCTCAACATGTCGGAGCAGAAGAAACAGCAAAGACAGTCGACCTGAACGCAAAGTTAATTGAAAACAGCAAAATGTTTGAGACACGTTTTGTGTGTATGTGTGTCTTTCTGGGTGATATTTACTGCTCTGAAATGTACTTCAATCTTTTCTCTATTGCTGACTTTTTCACTTCTTTTTCCATTAAAAGAGTATTTCCACACAGTCCTTCTGCACTCACGGTCATGGTCTACAAATCTAACAAGAACCTTATATAATGGATGGGTGGCATGTCTATTCCTTCCCTTCCCTTCCCTTCCCTTCCCTTCCCTTCCCTTCCCTTCCCTTCCCTTCCCTTCCCTTCCCTTCCCTTCCCTTCCCTTCCCTTCCCTTCCCTTCCCTTCCCTTCCCTTCCCTTCCCTACCCTACCCTACCCTTTGCATAAAGACTTTGATATATTAAAGTGTCATTACATTGTATTCAATAAAAAACCAGGTGTCCATTTTTCAGTTTGTTCCTCTTTAGGTCATATCTAATTTTCTAGTTCATTGGAAAACATGTTTAACATTATGAGAAAATACTATACAAAAAATATTAAAGTATTTCATATCAGATTTATTAGGACCTGGAGGTTTTTGTTTTTGTTTTTGTTTTTTTTTTTACAATAATTTTAGCACTTGTGTCAATGCCATGGCCATTTTGATATTTTAAAAAATGAACACAATCACTTTATCAGCAGACAAACTGAATACACCATGTATTTTGCATTCATTTTATACTTAACACATTCAGTCACCACTTTTTCTTAAATTCAGGGATAACACAGCAGCAAAATTCTGCACAGCTAAAGACCTTTAGATCCTGTTCAAATCAGTTCAATTTCAAAACCTAAAAAAAGTATCATGTAAATTGAAAAGAGCTGAACAGACTTAAATAAATTCTACAGGTTATTGTGATTTTAGCAGTTTATTCTGTCCTTGCAGACTTGTTACTCTCCGAAGAAAAAGGCTTTTATATATGATAAATAAGCATAGTAGTCAACCTTTTTGCACCATTAATGCTTCGTTCTCTGATCAGCTATAACACTGTAACCACTGACAGGAGACAAGGTGATAATATTGATTATTTCCTTCCAATGGGACCTTTCACTGGGTTGGAGATATTAGGCAGCAAATGAACATTTAGTCCATTGGTTCCCAACCTTTTTTGACTCATGACCCCATTTTAACATCACAAATTTCTGGCGACCCCAGACATTCAAACAGAGGTGTTTTTTTTGCTAAAATTTATTTGTTTTTGATCATGTAATAGTTTGTTACACTATGTTGCAAATAAAGATTAATTTTAGATGATATTTAGTCTGTATAATGTAATATTATTATGGACGGAGGCAGAAAAGTCAGGTGTAGATTACTGCACAAAGTGAGAATTTGATTTTCCTTGGTCAGGATATGTACAGTCAGTCCAACTTGGATTTAGAAGGCTGAAAATTAATACTGAAAAAACAATAACTACAATTAGGATTTATGAAAAAGCTGCAGCATCTGAAACCACCCATAATGAACATTTGAAAGATAAACAGTACCACAGTGCTTCAGTTTCAGCTTCAGAGTTTGTCATGTCTTTCATGTATTGTGATTGTCTCTCTCAACTCACCATATATTTTTTATTTGTAAGTGGGTTTTTTTTTTTTTTTTATTATTATTATTATTTTAATCAATTACTAGAAATTTCAGGCGACCCCATTTGAATTCCAGGTGACCCCACGTGGGGTCCCGACCCCAAGGTTGAAAAACACTGATTTAGTCTCTGAAGCTGATGTTCTGGAAGCAGCAAAATGACAAACATAAGAAACTGAGTGACTTTGTCCAGGTCCATATTGTAATGTTGATGACTGGTTCAGAGCATCTCCAGCTGTAGGTCTTGTTGGTTGCTCCTAGTCTGCAATGGTTAGTACTCACCAAAAATGGACTAAGGAAGGACATCATAAACTCAGGACCATTGATCATCTGTGGGAGGTGTTGGACAAATAAATCTGATACATGAAGGTCCACCTCTGTACTTCCAGGACTTCATGGATCTGCTGCTAACGTCTTGGTCCAGATACCACAGAACACCTTTAGAGGTCTGGTGGAGTCTAGGCCTCGGGTCAGAGCTGTTTATGTGGAAAAAGGGGAACCTACACAATATTAGACAGGTGGTAATAATGTTCTGATCCCATAGATACTCCATTAGTTGAGGTAGTTGTTCTTCAGATACTTTTGGTAGGTTCTAACTGCTTTACACTGGGAATGAGCAAGATCTGGAGATCCTCCGACCCAGTGATTTGACCGTCAGTTTCTCCCTTGCCAGTGTTGCTTAGATCCCTACTCTTACCCATTTTACGGTTTCTAACACATCAGCTTCAAGGGCTAAATGTTCACTTACTGCCTAATATATCCAACCCACTGACAGGTCCCATTGGAATTAGACACTTAAAATTAATACCACTTTGCCTGTCACTGGGCATTATGTTATGGCTGATCGATGTATGTAAGTCATGTGCATTCAGTGAGAGGACATAATCCAAGGATACAAGTATTTCCTACAGTCAATGACGTAAAGTACTGTGACAGGCCAAACAGGAGATTCAGAGTTTGCGTTTTGTGTCATGATGCTGCTTGGCTTTAAATATCTATTTGTTGTAGGTGTGGAAAAGATGCGAGTTTTTATAGTAAAGATTCAAGGTGAAGGACAATGATCCAGTAAATGTCAAATTGATAATTTGATCAAAAATACACCAAATTTAATAGCTCAGCATTAGAACTGTTGTAAGTTTTACTTAGTTTTTTGTGTTGTTACTTCATCGTGCTGAAAAATTAAAATGTCTGCTCACTTCTAGTTTTAGTGCAAGATGTATGTATGTATGTATTTATTTCGAACATGCAAATAAACAAAATAAAACAAAACAAAGCAAATTAAGACAAAAACAAAATAACATTTAAATGAACAGTATCTTTTTTCAAGCACATACAAGTCTGAATTTTGCATGGTCAAAAAGACATGAAACATAGCACAGAATTTCAGTACGACATTATTTTAGTTAAATTATGAGTTTTTTAAAACTACAACTTTATTCTCATAATATTATGGCTTTATTCTCAAAATATTACAACTTTATTCTCATAAAATTATGACTCTTTTTGTATTCAACTTTATTCTCATAAAATTATGGGTTTTATCTCAATATTTTACAACTTTATTCTTGTATTGACAAGTGTTATTATTTTCTTATGTCGCCCTAATACACCATCGTATTAAGTAAAAACTTTGAAACATTTTATAAGTGTAGATGACAGTGTAAACAAAATTAAAGACAAAATATAAACATTTAGTGCAATGACATTTAACACAACATCATATGCATGTCACTATATTGTTTAATCTGAATTAAAGTTTGTTCACTGTGTGGACGTATGTCTTTCAGGTGCTCACACATAGTAGGTTCAAGTGGTCAGGGTTTGGGTTGGGGCTGCTTATGTGGACAGAGCAGCCTTTGTGGAGGTTTTTTTTTTCTTTCTTAGAGCTGCACAGACAATGTGATTGCTGAAGATGGTATGTTGATGTGATGGACTTAAGCTGAGGTTTGCGCTCTCCGACTCCTTTCTAGTTTTGCAATGTAACACTTACCTGCAAAAATAGAACACATGGAAACACATGCATGCATTTTGCAGTGCTTCAGGCTGTTTGTCTGTTGTAGTTTATTGTCGAGTGATAAAGTAGTCCTATGGGAGATGGCATAATGGTAGAGTTAAAGCAGTATGAGCCACGATGGGATGTAATATTATGGAGCCAAAACGATGACTTTATGTTTGCAATTGAAAATAAAATTCTGCATTGAAAACACACCCTGAAACTGAAAAAGGTAACATTGGCATTGAAAAATGTTTAGTAAAAAAAATTCTAATGCATCAAAACAGGTATTGGCATTGATAATGTTTCGCTGAAGTTTAAAACACAAGCATCAAATGTTACATTATTTCATTTTTAGAATTTTTTTTTGCATTCTGATGTGTTTTCGAATGATCATCATATTGTTTTTATTTGATCTCACTGTTTTATCAATCACAGTTTATAGTTTCAATGACTTTTTTTTTTTTTTAAATCAGTTTTTTTACATTTACTGTGGTTTTTCAATTTCAACTTTCTGTCATCTTTTTGGTGTGGAGGGGAGGGTTTGAGGGGAAGGGCTAGGAGGCCATGATTTGCATATTATTTGGTTGTTGCCATTACAATTTTTGACAGTACACTTTTGTCAATGTCAATATTTCTTTTTTCAGTTTCAGGGTGTATATTCATTGTGAAATTTTATTTTCAATATCAAGCGTTAAAGTCATTGTTTTGGCTCCATACGATATGAAGTGTTTTAATATATTCAGGTGCATGTTTGGAATAGGCTACATTTCCACACTTGCATCCTTGATTTGTTTTATGGAGTTTTTATTTGGCCCCAGTGTGATTGGCTGTATTAAACTGTGAAAGAAGTACTCAGAAAAACAACAAATGAATCTGAACACAAATCACACAGCGTGTTACTAATTCCAAACATAATCACAGATGCAAAATGATGGAGGAGTAAACATGTACTTAGTGTTTTGGCAGCCGTTGTGGTCACAGCATCACATTACTTACCAGGCAAAGGTAAAGCCAACACAAAGACACGCTGGCTCGTCGTCAGACTGGCTGGTCTAATGGTTGCTCTGTTAGCCTGCAGTAATCCAGCTCAGCTCCCCCGTCTCAGCAGCTCTCC
The DNA here is from genome assembly GCF_902148855.1 of Sphaeramia orbicularis. Classification (NCBI taxonomy): domain Eukaryota; kingdom Metazoa; phylum Chordata; class Actinopteri; order Kurtiformes; family Apogonidae; genus Sphaeramia; species Sphaeramia orbicularis. The sequence goes on along the minus strand of NC_043971.1, from coordinate 42,053,986 downwards.
ATCTGTCATTGGAAAGCCGCAGTGGTCCCACAGGTAGGACTGTTGTGTCAGCCTGGCAGGGTCATTACAGCGGGGCCTGGGAGGGCCACTGGTGCAGCCTGCTCCTCTGCAGTCCCTGCCCGGCTCTAACCCCTGCCAGGTAGCAAGATCTCACACAGACCTAATGTATTCACTCTAATTAAACTGTGCCAGACACCACAGGAGCCCAGCTGCTAAAATAGAAAGACCAACTGTTTGTATCAGAGGATGGCAATGTCATATTCTCACTCCTAATACCATCTGGATCACCTGAATCTCAGGAAAGCTGGCACCATTCTTTTAGATAAATGCTATAGGCTACTAATATAAAGCTAAGTTTATACTTGAACTTTATACTACCCATTGAAACTGCATTAGGTTTGTGGGTAAAGAATGACTGCATCTGGTTCTAAACTGGGAATATTTGCGCACTTCTGTGAAATTCGGCATTATGCTAGTAGACAGAAAAGTATTGATGTTAACCAATTTTCTAAGCTTCTAGGATAAACTCCTTGGAATGCACCATTTTATTTTTGATGGGGTGCCATAATGATAGCAAATGGGCGATTACTGTTGCTAACATTCATCATAAAAACATTCAATGCATGAAAAGATATATTTCAATTAGTTTGAATTCATTTGTGTAAAAGCAGACTTTCTTAAAGTGGTTTTATGTAGTATTGATTTTTCTGAAAATCAATCGCAGGGGAAGTTGTCTCCCCAGACTGTACCACTCACTGGACAAAGTGTGAGGCTGTCATGCCTGCCACCAGACGTTAGTCTGGTTTTGTCTGTCTTTTGTGTTTGTCTGTCATTTCCTGTTTTATTACCTCCGCCAAGGAGGTTATGTTTTTGCCAGGGTTTGTTTGTTTGTTTGTCTGTCTGTTTGTTTGTCTGTCCGTTAGTGTGCAACATAACTCAAAAAGTTATGGACAGATTTGGATGAAATTTTCAGGGTTTGTTGGAAATGGGATAAGGAAGAAATGATTAAATTTTGGTGGTGATCGGGGGTGGGGGGGCCCACTGATCAGCCTTGGCGGAGGTCTGCGCTCTCTGAGTGCTTCTAGTTTTGTTAAGGTTCCCTCGTGTGTCATGTCTGGTGTCTTTGCTTCCTGTCCCTAATTGTGTCCACCTGTGTGATCACCTGACTCCGCCCTAATTTGTTCCACCTGTGTCTCATTGTCTTCCCTCCCTTTTGTGTATTTAAGCCCTGTCTTTCCCCTTGTTTGTCGCCAGTTCGTATTTTCCTTGTGAGATACTTACCAGTGTTTTTGATCCTGTCTGTCTGTCTGTCTGTCTATCTGTGTTTGACCCGGTTTGCCATCTCTGTTTTGCCTGTTGCCTAATCCCTGTCGGTTCTTCAGCCTCTTTCTGACCTCGTGTGTTCGACCCTTTCACCTGATTTTTACAGCACATGAGTTAGCCTGATCCCTGTGTCCTGCTGCCTTCCGGTTTGCCTACCCGTGTATGACCTGGTTCTGCCACTGACCTCCCTCTGCTTCTCCCTAGTCGGAGTACCGACGTGCTCTACCAATCCGGACTGTGGGCTTTCGTCTCCGGTCCGGTTCATTAACCCAAAGAGGAACCCGGAGCTCATTGTCCTCAAGATTTTGTTCATTATCATTTTCTGTGAACTGTCAGTGAGCTTGGTGTTTAATAAACACTGTGAACTTTTACATCTGTCTCTGGGTTGTGCATGTGGGTTCAGTTTTCGTACTCTGAGCATGACAGAGGCTTTTTTTTTGTAGCGTCACTAATTTTTGTCCTTCAAACACAAACTAATACTCTCAAAATATCACTGTGTTTTATAATTCACATGCTGCATCAGCCCGTAGTTGACATTATAGCTCTGTTAGCTTAACTCACACATGCCACAGTAAGTCCACATGACTTTTCTTGTCAACAGTTAGACTAAACATCTGTTTTGAGTCATTCCAAACAATGTCACAACAATCACAGTTTAGTCGAACCATGTGTGGCAAGAGAGAGAGAGTTGGAGGATGAAGTCTGGTGACAACGCCACCTGGGGAATTACACCCCAGGAAATTAGTAGGAGGCTCACAGGTTCGAATTGACAACAATACCACAGGGGCGTAGACGGTTTCAATTTAAAACAATTTATTGAATGAATTATTATTAAAAAGACTGCTATTAAAAAACAAGTAATTAAAAAGCTAGCACGTGGCCCATACGGGTGAACAGGGCCGGGGCTTACCACTATGGCAGGGATCCAACAAAATATAAAAGAAGGGAACCGCAAACCAACACCCGTGAACTACACACCAACAAAACTGGAAGCTTTGTGAAGAAAATTCCACCACCAGGGATCACGCTGCCACCCTAGGCCCACGGCACCTGTTCAAAAGAAAAGAGAACAATTAAAAAAAAGGCCACGTGCTGCCCCCAACCCCTCAACTAAAGTAAAGAAAAAAACAATTAATCAGACTATAATACACAAAATTAAACAGCACAATAACAAACTAAGAATAGACAAACTCAATAAACCAAGATTCAATGAAACACAAATGGAATGCATACAATTATAATAAAACACAACCCAATAATACACTAACACAAAACAAAAGATATTGTAACAAAAGATTCAACAAAACCAATTCAATATAACACAAACAAACAAACAAACAAACAAACAAACAAACAAACACTTAACACGACGGAATACAAATTAACCAAATGAAAAGGAACCGCCGAAGAGGGGGATGGCGCATCCGTGTCGCTCCGCACAGGGGCCACGGATGCGAGATTAAAATAAAATCATAAAGTCGGTCAAAACAGCCAGAACAGCAGTGCTTCGGAGGGTGAAGGAAATGGCGGTGGTGGACTCTGGGAATGTCCGCCGGCTCCACAGTCACGTTACGTGCAGAGTGGAACTCTTTTTCTTAAACCCGGCTTCACCACACTGCGACATAAACAAGAACATAATTAGCTCCGGGAGCCAGGCAACAAAGACAAAACTGCACCGACAGACGGACAACGGCGACCTACCGGTATACACACACCCGATGAGACGCCGACAAGGAAACACGCTTCCACACGCTGTTCAGGAAGTCAGTCGCACTACAACGAATGGTAACATAATAAATGAGGAGGTACTAGAATGCTTTCGCGCAACCGACCAACGGTGGATTGAAAGCGGCTTACCTTTTCAGCCTCGCCGACCAGCCACCAGCGTTGCACTGGATTTTAAAAAGAAACGCCACACAGCCAACGCTGCTGCTGATGAGGAAGAGCGAAAGGAGAGAAAATAGTTTCACCTGCGTATATATATGGCAGGTAGCGCCTCCCTTCAATCAATGCCGATTTGGCACACGGGGAGAAGGGAGGAGCAAATCCTCCTGCCACACATGGATTAACAGACGCAGCAAATTTGATAATATTATGTACTAATTATTAGTTATTAGTTGTTATTAATCAGAAACACCTATAGAAGTGCCTATAGAATCTCAGTCATCCATTCAATGTTTTGCTTTAGAACTGTGAAAGACTCTATGTCAGGGGTGTCAAATTCATTTTCTTCCGAGGGCCACATTTAATCTGAAGTGGGCCAGACCAGTAAAATAATAGCATGATAACCAATAAATAATGACAAGTGACAAATTGTTTTAGTGGAAAAAATAACATTCAGTTATGCCAATATTAACATTTACAAACTATCCAAACAAAAAGGATGTGAATAATCTGAATAAAAACAACAAAAAAACAAAAAACAAAACAAAATGGAATTTGTTAAGAAATAAAAGTACAATTTTATTAATATTATGCCTCGACTTATCATTTATACATATGCACGAAACATTTAGTAACAGGCAGAAAATTATTAAAATTGCACTTAATTGTCTTCATCCTTTTGTTCAGGTTATTCACATGTTATTGTTAAAGGATAGTTTGTTAATGTAAACATTTTCATAATTTAATGTTTTTTGCACTAAAAGGGAAAAAATTGGTGTTGTCATTATTTATAGGTTATTATGATATTATTTTTGAGTTTGATGCCCTAACTTGCACTTAGCAAATTCATCCTGCAGGCCGGATTGGAACCTTTGGCGGGCCAGTTTTGGCCCCCGGACCTGTGCTCTATGCCATGGGAGACTGGGACGCTGACTCACTACTCCCTCTAGTGGCCACATTCACACAGACACATTGGCCCATGGCTGTGAATTAATTCAGTATACTGCAATTTTTTTTTTTTTAGCATAATATCCGAAGTCTTTATTTTAAACACTCAAATGATATGCTACATATAGTTCTTTTAAGCTAACACATTTATTTTACACAGATTTGTAATGATTAAAAAATGGTATGATTCACATTTTTAACGTAAAAATTTTTTAAACATTCAACATGTAGATTTACCTGTGCTTGTGTGCTTATGTGAAAGCTGTGTGTCATTTCTTAAAGCGTGTTGACAGTTTCTAAGTTAACAGCTGGTGATACACACTGCGATGGCTGTAGAGGAGCAGAAGAGCAGCTTTGGGAAACTAGAAGGCAAACATAAGGTCTTTTGTGGAAAAGCCAATCCAGGTCCTTTGAACAAACATCAGTGTATTATGACTATAACCAACTCAGACAGACATTAATTAGCTTTGAAACCAAGATAGCTAATAAACAACCAGCTCAGTGCAACGCAAACTTAAAGTAAGCACACAAACACTCACATATCTTTGCTACATCTGCATACTGAAGCTTTAAAGGGGTTATATTTTGCTAAACCAACTTTTATTAGTCTTTTTTATTAGTCTTATTTATTTGTGTATTTGGATCCTAATAGTTTAAAAAGTTTGAATTTGAACCCTCCAGATGCTGCAAAGCTATCTTTATTCATTCTGGCCAAAAAAATGAGTGGATTTCTACAACCCCTTTTAATTCCTCCTTAATTTGTTACATCTATAATTAGCTACATCATGACATTTGCACATATAAGGTCAAGACTTCCGACAAACATTTCTCTGAGTTCAACATAATTGTTTATCAGCAGCAGCGGTTGTAGTCCATACTGAAAATATGTCTGAACTTTGAGCCGATTACCTAAAATGATCAGTTGTTGGTTGAACGGGACAGAGCTGCACAGTCAACAACCTGGAGGGGGTGGGGCATGAAGTGGCTCATTTGCATTTAAAGGGCCAGCGCTCAAAACGACCTTTCTGGTGTCATTACTCAGAAATAGGTTTGAAGATGGACCTGTGGAGTTGAATTAATGAAGAATTCAGACCCAAGCAGAGCATTTACAGTTTATGTAGACCACAGGGAAATGTTTTAAAATGCATAATTCCATTTAAAAAAGAAAACTATCACTCCTTTAACATTTGTCTTAAACACAGAACACAACGGTTTCTCTTTTTGAGGACTTTGATCAGATAATATACTTGGTTTACTTACAATACAGTTTACTAATCTAAACAGAAAAAGAAACACAAAATAATAATAATAATAATAATAATAATAATAATAATAATATACGTATTATTTCTGCTTAAACTTTAGTGTTATAGCTCAGTTTAGAAAACTTGTCCAATAAAAATAGACTTGGTAGTCAAAATCTCCAGTAGACCAGTGGGAGCAGTCAGGCCAAGTCTGTGGTCTTTCATACCAGGCAGGTCCTTAGGAGGGTTAAGGCTATATTGGACTTTCATTACCATCCACTCCAGAGGGACGGTGAGCTGCAGGCATCCGGCTGTCATTTCAGGTCACCTGTTTGGAGGAGTAAAAACTCCATATTCATATTTCTTTCATCCCAAGCAACTGTGGTGACACAGTTAAAGCTTCAGTGTGCAATACTTTTTTGGTGTCATGGGGCAGAATTTCCATAATTACCTTTCAGCGTATTGTAATTCAAGTGGTCTGAGAAGAAACAATGCTGTACGTCCTGTAGATTCTATGTAAACCAATCAACCCAGTAACATGAACAAAGAGGAAGGGGGGTTCGATATGGGATTGACAGCTTTGACTATTACCAGTTGTGGCTGTCTGATGTGCCTCTGCTGCTCCATTTTCCACAATGAAACAAAAGAGAGTTATAAAAGGAAGGTTTCTGCTTTCAAATTCTGGTGTTTTGCCTATGATTTCTGCATACTGTAGCTCTAATGTCAATCACCCTGTTTGGATTCCTTGAAAATGTTGCACAGTTGCACATTCTGCTCTCTGTACACTTGTATTTTAGCATATATACCCTGTCGAAATTTCCATCTTATTTTCATTGTTTTGTTTTTTATTGTACTTTTATGTGAGCCTTGCTGCTGCACAACAATAAAGTAAACCCAACCTAACCTTTTAGCAAGATTACAGCTAATATCTGCTCAGTTTGTACATCAACAATTTGAGGCAAATGCACATAGGCTGCACAAACTGTCCAATGAATTTGCATGAAAGTCAGAAAGGGCAAAAGTTTTCTTCTCTTTCTGTCTCAATATTCTTTCCAAAGAGCTACTGAGGAGCCAAAGAAGGCATGACACACTGCTTTGGAAAGAAAAATGAAGCCACAGCTGAATAATAAGCATCTTGTTTAGTGAATCTTTCTGGAAGTTCACAAAATAAACCATATATCAGGAAGTACTACTGTAGTTTACTGTTATTAAATCACCTGAACTGTTGGAAGGTTGTAAAGGTGTCTCCATTATGGGCTATAGAGTGATGAATGGGCCATGAGGGGGCAGCAGTATATAAATAGAATATAAAGTATTACATATATGAAAGGAATTTTAGTTTGTGTAGGTGCACGTGCTGTGAATCATAATAAAATCCGGTTAAGGGGTTGGGGGAGGTAGGTAAAGTTATACTGGGGTGTTGGTCAAAGAATCAAAGCTTTAATAATATGTACTAGTGAGATGTGCACGGAGGTGAAAACTGAGAGAATATTGGCAGCAGAACATGAATACTTGTAGGTTTAGGCTGGAAGGAGCCGAGGGATGATGGAGGTGGAGATGGTTAAACTGCTAGCACTGAGTTTTTTGAGTGTTTCACATACTAGTGTAAAAACACACACACACACACACACACACACACACACACATACACACACTCATGCACATATACAGATTTTCTTTGTGTATTTTCCGTCAGGGTTTTTTTTTTTTATAATCTTTATTTTGCAAAATGTCTCTGCTACAACACAAAAACGATCATAAACTGGTTTAAACAGGCAAAACCTTGTTAGATTTTAGGACATATACAGTATAGGTAGGTATAGGTATACGGTGTATACCTACTTATTTTTCAGTCAGCATTGTGTATACCCACTTCTAAATCCCCCTGATGCACCATTCAGTCATACCTGCAAACCAAAGTGCTCATTTTTCCCCTAGGATGGTGAAGCCATGACCCGCCCTACTCTGCCTCTAATTGGCTAGTACTCGCTGCCTTCACTGATTAGATTGGTTAACTTTAGACATAAGGGCTGATGAACCAATCAGAGGCAGAGTAGGGCGGGTCATTCTGAGGAAAATATTGCTAACTAGTGCTGGCCACCTCTGGGACCTGATTGACAGGTCACTGCACATTTTGTTGAATGATGCATGTAATGATTATTATGAATGTGAATGAGAAAGGCAGAATAAACGTCTTTCAAGTGAGTGACACATATCGAGAGAACCTACTTTCATGGAATACATAATTCTGAGGTAAGTTTTAAGGTGGTTTCCAAATTAGTCTTTTTTAAACCATCTGTCATATGACTGCACATTTAGAGGAGAAGAGATGTTGTCACCAATAGTTAAAATGTGTGAGAAGGCTAACGTTATGAAAGGCTAACGTTATCCTATGTTTGCCTCATGTTGAATTCATTTACATTCATGCAGCTGCTTATGTGACCAGTAATACCTACAAACTGCTCCTGATCAAGTCATGATAATTTTATAATAGTGAGCAAATACTACTGACAGATTTTTAGGTAAATTAAATAGAGTAGTCTGACATGTCACTGTTTGTAAAACAGGGCTTTTTTTCTGAACTACTTAAAAAAAAATAGAAAAAAAAAAAGCCAAAAATTAAGAGTATACCCACTTCTCCAGGGCCACGACACCACTGGACGCAGCAGACTTCAAATCAAGGTTATTATCATTAACGAAAACTAATGAAATGACAAAAACTAAATTTGTAAAAATATTTTCGTTAACTGAAATAAATAAAAAGTATAATTAAAAGAAAAAAACGATTACTAACTGAAACTGCATTGTGTGCTTACAAAACTAACTAAAACATATAAAAATTCTGGATAAAATTCCCTTCGTTTTCGTCTTTGTCAATGTCGGATTGATATAAAATCGATTTATTTCCCTCAAGCAATTTTAGCTGTTGGCACCACATGATATTTAACGGTCCGTCACTTCTTGTCACTTGTCGTTAAGTCATCTTCTAGTCCCCACTCTATCTGGAAACATGGTGACTAAAGTTGGGAGAAAGCAGCAGAGTCCTGTATGGGATTTATTTGAATTCGACGATGAAGAAGATTAAAGATATAAAGAAACTAAAACTAAGCATTCAGAAAACAAATGGAAAATAATAAAAACTAGCAAACCTGGTCTAATAACTAGTTATAACTAACTGAATTAGAGAAAAAAAACCTCAAAACTAAATAAAACTAAACTATAATGAAAAATCCAAAACTATTATAACCTTGCTTCAAATCATACCGGATGCAACAGATTTTTCGTGAAACTGAACAACAACAACCTAAGTTCTAATGTTAAGTGTTGCATTGGGTTGTTGAACTGTATTCTTTACAATTTTATAATTTCACCACAACATTTCACATTTAGTTTATTTAACAGGGACCATTTACAAAAAACATTAATCTCACAAGAAAACATCCACATATTTAAAGTAGCAACTAAAATTTCCCCCAAATTTCCCCCATCAAATCAAACACTAACATAGACTTTGAACATGTTCCCAGAATATCCCATCAGCATAACTTCAGTTGCATGGTGATAAAGACAGGTGTTTGTCTGTCTTTGCTGTCATGCAGACTGTGATTTACTGCCGGTCACTGGTTTACTCACCATTACAGCCAACTGATGCTTCAGGTGCATAAACGTTACACAACAATAGACACATTTGCAGTGGAGTGTGACACTCATCTCTTTGTTTTCCTTATCCACATGGATACACACAAACTGGAAGTTTTAAAAACTTCAATTTTTGTCATCTATAGCATTATTTGTGTCTGAACAAGAGGTCCAAACCTGGAACATGCTTCTTGCAATATACTGACATAAACATGAACAGAACATAAAAGAAGAAATAGCAGCACTAATTCTGCAAGGCCATCGGTGTTGAAATGTGCAAAAAAGAAGTCATCTGAAGGAGATTTCTACCAACTGCTTTTTCTGTGTAAAGAAAACATAACCCCATATCATTTTTTTCCACTTCATTTCAAATGTAAAATTAAATATACTGAAAATAATGAACAACAAATAATATCACCCCAAAGTGCAAGGTCAAAAACAGAATTCAACACATTATCATATGCCTCTCCACAACCAAGTCTCCCTTTAAAGTCTGCTCGATATTTTTGAGTAAGAACTATCTGCATGCATAAAACACAAAGCCAGATACCACAGGTGTTTGTGTCTTGCTGTTCTTGATGTTCCATTGTTTTCATAATTTTCTGCATTTTAGCTGTTGGACAAAAACTTGACTGCAGTCACTTTAATCAGTTTGGTTTAACCCATAAAGACCCAGTGCTACTTTTGTGGTAGTTCCCAAATAAATTTCTCTCTAGATTTCACCTTTTTTAAGTGATTTATCACCTTATATTATAATATAAATCTCTGTATTTTGCATTTTTTCAGTGAAAATCACAAATTTCCCTCTTGATCATGTATATATTCATTAAAGCTTTGATTAAAGATAAGGGTTATTATGTCAGAAACAGAGAAAACTGAAGAAAAAGTGATTTTCAGCCAATATATCATTAACTGAACATGTGTCCATCCACTGTCACGGATCCAACTCCATTGGTTTTACTGGTGTATCAATGTTGTAGAAGATGACGGTGTTTCCACGGTAACTACGGATCCTCTGAATGCTCAAATGGGTCATATCTGATGATCATGAAAAGATGTAAAACTGCATTTTACACCAGTTATTTACATGAATTGATAGGATTAGTGGATCAGCAATTATTAAACATTTTATATCAGTAGATGATTTTGGTCACTGGTGGATGTTTGGGTCTTTATGTGTAAATGTTTGAAGAAAAATCAAGCACTGACTTGTTTCATGTTTTATGTCATTTTCATCTTGTTATGCATGTCATGTATGAGGTGTGAGAATACATATTTATAATTGGTTTGAATGTCAGGAAAAGGAAGCAAAATAAAAAGAAACAATAATTACCCTAAAGTGAACTAAAACTAAAATAATAAGCATGTTTTAAAATGTGAGGAGTAGGAAGTACAGAGGAAGGGAGTGAAAGTTGGTAGAAAAATAGATACTTAAATATAGAGCAGATACTGTACCTGAAAACTCTCCTGAAAGAGAAAATTTATTCTGTTTGGTTATTTTATCAGTGTGGGCCATACCCAGTCCAGCAACACCAAAACTGTAACTGTACATCAGCACCAACACATAACATTTTTAGATTTGCATTTCCTCTTTTGACTGTAAACACATCAGTGTGTGTGTGTACTGGAGTGGTGATGGTAATAGTGAATGTTGTGTGGTAAACAAAGAGCTTAATACAGCAGACCAATATGTTCGACAGCTTACCAGTGATCTGTAGCCACATGTGCTGTAAAGGTGGGTGATGGCAGATTGCATGAAAGTAATCATCTAAGTGTTGAGGGAACAGAGTCAGCAGGTGTTTGATTGTGAGAAACCCCTTTGGGACAGATTGAAATCGAGGAAGTGGCAGCGCATTCGGCATTAAGTGAAAAAATCCAAGAGTCTGTGTTTTTCAATATACAGAGTAATTTAGATAATGGAAAGCGATCTTGAATATTTCGCTGGCATTTGTTGCATTGTTTGTTTATGTTGACATTTGTTACAACAGATTTGATGAGAAGATAGTGAATAAATTAGTGTGTGCCTCAGCTGTGCTGTTATGGGAATAAGACAAAGCGGGGCATTTCGATAAGGTTTTTTAATGGTCTTATTTTTGAAAATGTGTTTTTGTCACAAAGGACATGTAGTTTAACCTAAAATGGGATGTTTTTGTTGCATTGTTTTACAATTAGGTTTGGCCATACCTGTAACTCACAAGCTACAGCACATTTCATCCATCCATCCAGCCAGCCAGCCAGCCTCAGACAACGCACTATATGGACAAAAGTATTGAGACACATTGAATTCAGGCATAACCTTTCTAACAGGGGCCTGGGATACAAAACAATAATACTAAATGTCACAAAATAGTTTTATATTGGGATAAATATCATATTTATTATTAATATTGATGTTTATATCTCAAATCATCATGAACATTACATCTTACAGCTGTTGCCTTGATGTGTTCCAATATTTATGTCCATATAGCTTATGAACATCAATATTTCCTTTTTAAGTTTAATGGAAGATTTGGAGATGTGAAGAAAACAGATGGTTAGTTGTGGTAGAAAATTATTATTTACAGTCAGAGCACAAAATTAGAAATTTTAGAAATTTAGAGGTAGAACATTTAAAATCATTGTCATGGTTTAAAAAAAAAAATCAATGTTCGAAATTATAAAAGAAAAACAAACATCTGAGGCATTTTTTCAGCAAAGGTAACAATTAAAACAAAACTAACCAATGCAATGATATTTTATTCCAATATAAAACTATATTATGACATTTGTCATTATTGTTTGGCATCCCAGACCCGTTAGAAAAGAAACACCTGAATTCAACGTGTCCCAATACTTTTGTCCATATAGTGTATGATGTCGGCAATTATGCTATGAACCTAACAAGGTAATAGTTTGACCAGTTGATCCATTCAGGTGCATGTCTTTGGATGGTGGGATGAAGCTGTAGTACCTGGAGAGAACCCACACAGACATGATGAGAACATCCGACTCACACAGAAGGAACTGAACCCAGGACGCTGCTGCTGTGAGGCCACAGTGTAAACCACTGCACCACCCTGAGGCCCAGTGTCCTCCTCAGAGATAACAGTCTATCAATATGGTCCATTTCTGTTGCAGCAGAACAGTCCAGTACTCACAACAACATGCTTTCCTTTTATTTCTATATCCACCATTTTTATCGATACTGACAGTATGAAGTCACATTCACTCCCCCTCAAGAAATGAACTGATGAAAGAAACAGAAACCTTGGGAGAACATGTAGACACTCCTCTAAAATGGTAACAGGTACATTTCGTTGTTGTCCATAAAGTTGGAATAAAATACTTTTACCTTTCCTCATGAAACGATTGTGACAATGTGGTTTATTCTTGATAAAGTGTAACCGGGACTCATTACTGATGTGTATGAATGAAAAGGAAATAAAAGAAAAATGTGTCTGAAACAAAATTATTCCAACAGATGGGCAAGAGTGTACATAATTTTAATAAGTCTCCTGTTTAATGTAAATGCAAATTAGTGTGTAAAGTGTGTAAAGATATGCATGACCTCATATACTGTGAAGTGTGTATTGCAGTCTTGTGTTGTGTTGTGCTGGGTATGTGTTTTTATGTAAACAGTTTGAACAATATTTCATTTGAGAGAATGTGGCATAGTTTGGCACAAATGATCCCTTTTGGTGATCATTTTGGTATATAAGCCATGTCAAGGTCAGGTCCATTCTCTTGAATATAACATCTGCTGAATGCCTTGAGGAACATTTTTACTAAACTGGCGCAAATGTTCATTTGGACTCAAGGATGAGCTGATAACATTTTTGTGGGCACAGGTCAAAGGTCAGTTGTTGTGAGTTCACTAAACACATTTTGGGCCATAACTGCTGGTAACTGAGAGAACTGCATGAACAGATTTTGATGAAAGGATAACAGCCACATCTAACTGAACATATGGTTCTTGTTTGTTAATTATTTACCATCAATGTTGGGAATACTGGCATTGAAAATAGTGGCGTTACCAATGCTGTTATTATTTTCCAGTAACGGGTAATCTAATGAATTACTATTTGAAACGTTACAACGCCATTACTGTTACCGGCAGTGAAATGTGGTGCGTTACTATGCACTGATATCTAACAGCTGTTATCTGAACTGGCTCACTCAGCCAGGCACGACAGATGTGACGTTCACGGACGAGTCAAGTCTTTTGAACGGCAGCTAAGTGCGCAGCTAATTTAGGGGAGGAGTTATCAGTGAGAGTCCCACTGACTGGACTGAAGACATTTACCGCTGTGTCAGGGAGGAGCAACTGGAAAAAGTGGAGATGTGGGATTAACTGGAGAAGCATATTCTTCCTATAAATGCAGATATGCACTTATGTGGTGGACCCCAGCCAGGCCCTGGTGGACCCCAGCCTCACCACAGTTATGGTATTCAGTACCTGTCTGCTGTTCTACCCTATGGCCTGTGAAAAACACTCAAAAATCAGTTTCCTTTTACATATCTGAAGGTTTTTCAAAGAAGTAATGCAATAATTACTTTCCCTGGTAACTAATTACATTTATGAAGGAGTAATTCTGTTACTAATTCAATTACTTTTTTGGGGAAAGTAACTAGTAACTACATTACCAGTTAAAAGTTTGGACACACCTGTTTTTTCTTTATTTTCATGACTATTTACATTGTAGATTCTCACTGAAGGCATCAAAACTATGAATGAACACATATGGAATTATCTAGTTAAAAAAAGTGTGACATAACTCAAAACGTGTTTTATATTTTAGATTCTTCAAAATAGACACATTTTGCTTTTATTACTGCTTTACACATTCTTTGGCTTTCTCTCGATGCGCTGCATAAGGTAGTCACCTGAAATGTTTTCCAAAAGTCATGAAGGAGTTCCCAGTGATGCTGAGCACTTGTTGACCATCTGTGGTCCATCTCATGCCATTTAAATAAGAAGGTGAGTCCAAACTTTTGACTGGTAGTGTATAACTAATTACTTTTTTAAAGTAATTTGCCCAACACTGTTTACCATTAACTGTAACCTGGAATAGAAACTGTCAATTTACACAGACAAAGGTAAGTACTGGTAAAGACGACTGAACAAAAATAGAACAACGTAATTTTTTACATTAATTTTAGGCGTGTTGTCAAAATGATGCCACTTAGATTATCGTCGATATATAGCAGTATATGTGTTTTTTACTTTTTCACTATTTATCATGAGGTTCTGTCCTTGTGTACCTGGTTGAAAATGCAGTATGGCTGCTTCTTATGTACACTGACTGCCCCAATGATGGTTTTACCACATATCGCAGCTGACCCACAAGCCCTTTCATGCCAATTTGCATAAATCTCAGTCTAGATCTGACAGTTACTAGGCAGCTCAGGCAGGGATATGCCCAGCCCCTGTGCAGAAACCAGGCCACCAACCCAGAGAAAGGGAGGCCTGCCTGCCAGAGTGACAAATGTGTCCCGAGTCTACTAACTGCCTCCTCTTGTGTACGAGTGTGAATGGTGTATGTGTGTGTATGTGTGTGTACATGCACATCACCATCTGTGCGCACATGTGTCTGTACGCCCCAGTGTGACATGACAAATACAGTGTAAAAGATGCTCCGGGGCTCAAAATAAAGCAACATGACAAATAATGTATCTATAAGCACAGCCTTGATTTTGTTAGAACAACCCGTTCAATATAAAGAAAAGGACAAAACAGCTCAGCGGGCGTTGTGTGATGTGAACCTCGACAGGCAAGTGAATAAAGACAGCCCATCCCACTGAACCCTCTCAGACACAGCAGTGAACCAGGAAAACCTCTCTACTATCTGCAAAAGTCTTCATCCATGAAGTCCTCTGTGTGCTATATACTCACACAGCCAAACATTACACCTAAAACATCTCATTTCTAAACTGCGGGAATTAACATGTTGCTATAACAACCTCTTCTCCTCTGGGAACACTTTCCATCTGTTTGTGGACCTTGCAGGATGTGATCATTTGCACACACTCAGTTATAAGAGTGTAATCAAAGTGTGGTGGCTCCTGTCCAGTGCCTACTTTTTCCTTCTTGGATGCTCCTCTAACAACCTTGAGCCTATGACTTACTGGGACTAAACTCTAAGGAAATGTGGGACAAAGAGTTTGTGTTTTTGTGGAGCAATGTGGGTCATTCTGCCAAAGCCAAGAGGTGGAATTACACTTAAATATAACACAATGGATCTCAAACAGACCTAAAACTGTCCCCTCAGATGCATCTCACATGAGTCGGTGTTTTCCCCTCCTGATGAATAACAACTCAGATTGCAGAATAAGCATTTAATCAACAAAATCAGCATTAAATCAACTTTTCAATTTTCTTTCTTACTTTACTGTGTGCTGTTGTTGTTCTTTGGACTATTCAGTTTTACTGCCCACGCTCTATGAGTGCTTTTCTAGAAAAGACAGTGCAGACCTCCACCAAGGCAGATCAGTGGCCCCCCCCACTCCCCTACCCCACCGATCATGACCAAAATTCAATCATTTGTTCCTTGTGCCAGTATCAACATTTCCTGAAATTTTCATCCAAATCCGGGGCACTGATCTGCCTTGGCGGAGCTCTGCGCTCTCCAAGTGTTCCTAGTTTAGTATATTTGGTCAAATTTGGGTGAATTTCCATCGAATGACCCATGTTTAAAACTGAATAGTCCAAAGAACAACAACAGGACACAGTAAAGTAAGAAAGAAAATTGAAAAGTTGATTTAATGCTGATTTTGTTGATTTAATGCTTATTCTGCAATCTGAGTTGTTATTCATCAGGAGGGGAAAACACCGACTCATGTGAGATGCATCTGAGGGGACAGTTTTAGCTCTGTTTGAGATCCATTGTGTTATATTTTCATCCAAATCCATCCATAACTCTTTGAGTTTTCTTGCACACAAACAGACAGACAGACAGACAGACAGACCAACACCGACAAAAACATAACCTCCTTGGCGGAGGTAATTACATAATGCAATTTATTAAAACCACTACATTATTTATTTCATTTTTAACAGCATAACCTATGATCTTAAATCTGTCAGATTATAATATTGAACTTCACAGTGAAACACAGCTCTGAATATACACTACAAACAAAAAGTTAAGGATATTTGTTTTATTTTTTGTAATTATTTTTGTCATTTTGCCATTTGAAAGTAAAACTATGTCTGGTCATTAAAAAAATGTGTTTCAATTCAATTCACACACAAAAAAGTAAAAAGCACTGTGCAAGAATCCCAACTGAAAAAAATGCCTCCAAAATTAAAAATCTCCTTACCTTTTTGTTTGTAGTGTACATGTACATACAGTTGTGGATGGGAATGCAGAGAAATTTGTAGTTTTTATGAAAATTGTGTGATATCTTTGGCTTTTCTTGACTTTGACCTGCTTAAATGTGCACATTTCCTTCAAAATTAAAATGTGGGACATCGTCTCAATACATGGGATGTAGGACAAAGGCTCAAAATGCTGTTCAGCCCCCAAAGGGATAAGGACCTGGAGGCCTGTATGAAGCCATTGTGGAAGTATCTTAAAGTTGAATACAGCTGACTGCCGCGGGATGCTGGCTCCAAAAAGCCCCGAGTCCTACGGTCCTTTTTGTTCTTTCTGACCTCATTCATTTCATTTGGACCTTCTAATACGTGGTCCGGTGGTCCATCTTTAAATGACTGCTCAGTTGTTTAGATCTCAGATCAAATAGAAGGCTCTGACATCTGTCACTCTGGGTTTTGATTGACAGGCCTGTGACAGCTTTACTGTACTACTCGACTGTAGCTGGGGTTAATCAAAGTCAGTAAGTTAGCGTTTCGTATTAGCTCACCTCTGACCAAGGTTATGATAGTTTTGGATTTTTCATTATAGTTTTGTTTTATTTAATTTTGGCTTTTTTTCTCTAATTCAGTTAGTTTTAATTAGTTTATAGAGCAGGTTTGCAAGTATTAATTAGTTTAAATTTTTTTTCTAAAGGCCTAGTTTTAGTTTAGTTTTAGGGTTTTTTTTCAATCTTTTTTCTTCTTCGCCATCGTATTCAAATAAATCCCATACAGGACTCTGCTGCTTTCTCCCAACTTTAATCTCCATGTTTCCAGGTAGAGTGGGGACCAGAAGACGACTGGAAACCACAAGTGACGAGAAGTGACGGACCATGAAGTGTCATATGGTGCCGCAAGCTAAAATTGCTAGAGTGAAATAAATCGCTTTCGTATCAATCCGACCTTGACAAAGACGAAAACGAAGGGAATTTTATACATAATTTTTATATGTTTTAGTTAGTTTTGTAAGCACACAATACAGTTTCAGTTAGTTATTGTTTTTTTCTTTTAATTATAGTTTTTATTTATTTCAGTTAACGAAAATGTTTTTTCAATTCTAGTTTTCATCATTTCGTTAGTTTTCATTAACGATAATAACTTTGCCTCTGACCCTCAAAGATGACACTGACACCTCCCGCAGCTCCACCCTTTTTGCTCAAATTTGGTCATTTCCAGCTCTAAAAAGCCAATATGGTAACAAGGAAATCACAAAAACGATTCATCTGTCCACTTATCATACATGGTCTATGTGTTCTCATATTGTGTGCCTCTTATCCAGTAAGGTAACCCAGCTTGGTCACTTACTTGAATGTCGCGACACCAGCCACTAATCAGCTCTGTGTGTTTTTTTAGAAGAGGAAGAATCTGTTTATATGTTAGTATATATTGTACATTAGAACATGCATCACACACTGAAACTGACCCTCTGCTTTGAACCCACCACACACTGCAGACTAGGAGCAGTGGGCTGTCACTGTCAGACACCCAGGGAGCAAATGGGGGATTAAATGCCTTGCTCAAGGGCACATCAGCTAACAGAATGAGAATTAGCCTCATTGTTCAACTGAGCCAAGTACCGTTCACTTGCCTGTTCAGTCGTCTTCCTGCTGGCCCACTATACTCCTGCTACAGAAGTTATCCACTTCCTCCTCAGTACATAATAAATCTCCCTTTAAATCACAGGTGGCAAAAGTACACGTCTTTTTTTTTTTTTTTTTTAACAAATTAAACTATGGCAGACAGCCAAACTATTGGTAGATACTAAGAAAAACACATTTATCTTGTTATAAACTTGGTTGTATAATTGTAATCCCTAGGGCAGGGGTGTCAAACTCATTTTAGTTCAGGGGCCATATTCAGCCCAATATGATCTAAAGGGATCAGTAAAATAATAACAGTGAAAAAAGTAAAATTACATTATGATAATGTTTACATCTACAGCGTTTCCGTAAAAATCTGAAGATGAAAAACTTTAAATGTCTTGCAAGTGCAATTTTAACAATATTTTGCCTCAGTTTATCAGTTTATCGTGTACACATGTGAATTACAACTTACATTACAATTACACAAAACATTTAGTTACAGACAGAATATTGGTAAAATTGCATTTACTTCTCTTAATACATTTTGGGTTGTTCATATTTGTTCAGGTTATTCGCACTTTTTGTAAGAGGATAGTTTGTTGATATAAACATTTTCATGTAATTGTACTTTTTTATACTAAAACAAAGATAAAATCTGCAGTTTTCATTATTTATAGGTTATTACCTCCGCCAAGGAGGTTATGTTTTTGCCAGGGTTTGTTTGTTTGTTTGTCTGTCTGTTTGTTTGTCTGTTCGTTAGTGTGCAACATAACTCAAAAAGTTATGGACAGATTTTGATGAAATTTTCAGGGTTTGTTGGAAATGGGATAAGGAAGAAATGATGAAATTTTGGTGGTGATCGGGGGGGGGGGGGGCGACCACAAAATTTCATCAAAATCTGTCCATAACTTTTTGAGTTATGTTGCACACTAACGGACACACAAACAGACAGACAGACAAACAAACAAACAAACCCTGGCAAAAACATAACCTCCTTGGCGTGGGAGGGATCATGGGGGGGGCCACTGATCAGCCTTGGCGGAGGTCTGCGCTCTCCGAGTGCTTCTAGTTATAATAATATTTTACTGGTCAGACCCAATTGAGATGTAATTGTTCTGTATGTGGAACCTGAATTGAAATGAATTTTACACCACTGATTGTTAATATTTTCAATGTAATTTTTGCATTTCACAAATTCATACTATGGGTCAGTTTGGACCCTTTGGCGGGCCAGATTTAGCCCCTGGGCCTTATATTTGACACCTGTGCTCTAGGGGAAATAGTGCTATCTTTAATATAATAATATGTTTTAATCATGCAAATACAGAAATCCAGGAAGTGCTTTTAATTCACATTGCATCAGGATTTTGACTTAAACAACAAATATGATCATGTTAATTTTTGATCCGAACATGTTGAGGTGCAGCTGAAGGACTGTGCTGGTGAGTTTAATCAGCTTTAAAGTGCTTAAGTTGTAGCATTTGGAGGCACTGCGGGCCATGAGAAGGGTCTCTCGTTTCTTCTCCAATTAGATATGAGTGGAGGCTTACTGTAGTGTGAGGCCAATCTAAAGTGACAGTCACAAAACAACATGGTGGGGATTGAGGGGATGGAAGATGGAAGTCAAGCAGAGCGTGACAGACCAGTCATTTCCCAGAGTACACCACTGACACTGTCTCTTTTGGTGACTATTTGGCTAAAAATAGGACAACAAGTGGTTTTCTTCTTTTATTTCCGTTTCTTAACAAAACCTTGCACATGTATGGATACGTCTGGAAAAACATCAGTGCCAGGAATGACCAAGGTTTTGCAAAAAAAGGTCTTAGCAGCCGAGGATTTGGGGGATTTTCTATATGCAAGCCCTGCTTTCACACACTCTGCTGGTGCCTCATAAGATGCCTGGGGTCTTGTGTTGTGCTGTGATAATAAAATGTGCCCGGCACTGACATTGCAGCTGTTTACACATCCCCTACTAAGGACCACTCTCATGCAACACCCAGCCTGTTGGTTACATAATGCTTAGTGCATGTGTGAAGCATGTGAAAAATAAAAGGGAGGTGGGAAGGGAAGAGAAGAGAAGGGGGCACAAGGAGAAATCTCCACACAAGCTGTGTGCTCAGACAGAATGATGATACAATTAGACATATCCTCTACTTTGATACTGCTGTTTTGGTTGTGGATTAACATGCCAGACATGAAGCGAGCATAGGTAAACACAGCTGTTCACCCCGGCAATAAAGGAGGCGCTCTGCACACTGTACCGCTCTGTCAGCATGCATGTGGAGAAAGTGTGTAATCACCCTGTTGCTGAAGACGGGAGTCACATATTTGTTGTACGTATCTGCTCGTTTAATTAGTCTAAAATATAGCCGGGCTGAATCTACACGACAGCGATTAAAACATAAAGATTGTTCGCCTCCTTCGATGACGGGTCCGCACCAATCAGGATTCAGGTGGAAACGTTTAGTTGTGGTCTGACAAAACCCCACACTTCAAAAGCACTTTTGATGTTTCCCCTCTGTTTTTCCAGGCCATTCATGCATCAGTAGTTTTGTGAAAAACACAGACTCTGAGACAATATTAGAAACGATGCCTGCGGGCGGTTCTTTGAAGCTGAACGCCAGAGCCAGTCGGCCAGTCAGCCCATTGATAGCGTGCTACTCTCCCCACTAGTTTAGATGATGCTGGTCTTCAAATGGGCTACAGGGAATACTAAACAGCTTTTTCCTCCAGCCGATGTCAGGAACGATGTTAAATCTTAATATTACTGGCTGGGCTTTAACAGGGGCCAGTGAAAAAGCTTGCAGTCATCTGCTCAACAGAGCATGTAACATTTGGCAGGAATCAATTCAAACAGCTCATAATGCTCTCATTTCAAGTTAATATAGCCAAAGTCAAGGGATTTTCTTCATGCCTCAGTCTTGTGAAGTAATAACTAGATAATCATGATTCCAAGGGTTCAGATTCCAGATCATACTTTGCTGCATCTCTGCTCTTTTCTCACTGATTTTCTTCAGTATACTAAAATACTTAAGAGATATATCCCAAGGATCTCAAGGAAAAATAATAGTGTTCAGTGAGTAATGTTACCCCAGCAGTAAACATAAGCTCCGCAGTAGCAACGCTGCAGTAACAACACAATTTCTTTTCATTTTATTTGATCAGGTTTTATGTAAAGTCTTTGCATCAGATGTCTGAGATTCTTGGTTGAATCTTGCTGGGAATAAACATCACCGCTGGGACTCTAATCATAGCTGCTGCTCTTGGAATAGCTCCGCCAGCAGGCATGAAATCATGCATACGTTATAGCAGCCATTAGGGATTACCTAGGTGTTCTATTTAATGCCACTCCCCGACAAAAACACACACACACACACACTGTAGGGAAGATCATAAAGAAATGCTTCCTCCTCTAATGAATGATAATGAGCCTTGTATTGATATATAAGACAGATGAAGGTCCATGGAGGCAATTATTGTTATGTATAGGTTTCCATTAAGTGAGAGGGCATAAGTGTATGGTGGTCATATATCATATAATGCACTGCGCACAGTACTCTCACTTATGTAGGCAAGTCTAAAAGGATTCAGACTAATAAAGTAAGCTGCTTTTACCTCACAATGGTAACAGTTTCTCATTTAGAAATGCACACTGCCTCTGAGAAAATCACTATAACAGCTCTGAGGCTGCATTTGTGTAGTGGCAGTAAATGTGCTACCCGCTAACATCAGCATGAATTGAATGTCATTAGTATTATAGGAATTAATAAGAATACTGAAGCATTTGACTGAGCTGTTCACTTGAAGCAAACATGAGAGTTACTGCTGTAGGGTGTTGGTCTATGGCACATTTCAGGAAGGTTTGTGATTTCTGCTGCAATAATGAAATCAAAACAATAGACGTTATCTGGAGAGGTTGTTAAACAGCATAGGATTACAGGAGTTTTTGGTTCCACAGCTATTTCCAAGTCAAATATGCCTGTTGTGACTCATGGTGTTCAGTGACAGACTGAAGCACTAGGCTTATACGTGTGCACAGTTAGTTTTATGCACATTAGTTATGTATAGTATATGATTGTACCAGTGGCAGCTGCTCATCTTTCAGAGAGGGGAAGCTCATTGTCGGCTTACATAAAAAAAAAAAAAAGTCAAGTTATTTAAACATAAATTCAGCCCCCGTTCCTTTTTAAGAAAATGGTCAGTGACCTTATCGTACCAGCTATACAAGAAAATGTTGAAATTATGTTAAATTGAAACAAGAAAGTACAATGAGTGTGTTTTATTTACAGTGCAAGAAATGAACAAGTAATTTCGTAGTGGTTTGTCTCTCGATTTCACAGCAGAATGTGTGGCGGTATTAAACTGAACTCTGTCAACTGAAGGAGTATATTTCAAAATAGCTGTCAATCAAATGGGATTCAGCCTTTCGACTGATCCTCCAATCAGCATGTGGAAGCCCGGCGTCCAGCCCAGCTGAGGTCCACCCACAGCTCCATTCACCCCCAGAGACGCCAAGCGTCCGGGGGCAGGACAACACCGTGGCATTTATCCAAATACCTTCCAGTTTTGAGGCAATGAAAAAAACTGTTCCACTCAGTCCCATTGAAGTGCATGGACGCTGAGCGTCTACGGGCAAATGCACTGAGCAGAGATCGTATGAGAAAACAACGCAACGGGAATGTATGAGAAGTGAACAACATCGAGTCTGTTGATTTGTGAAAAAGCTGATTCTGAACGAACTCGTCTGTGAGATGAACGTGTTCTAACACATTTGTAGTTAATGAATTGTCAACACAACCGTACATATTTAACCATTTAATTTTCGGAATTTTAGGGGAAGCCAAGTTTCCCTTGCAGTCTATGAGAAATCGCCTCTGGATTGTACATATGTATATATATATTCCCTGGATGATCAAAGGTTTTCCATGGATCAACTCTGGACCTGCTGCTGTGGTCCTGCCTCTCTCCTGCCTTCATCGTCATCACTCACTTATCCATGTAGTTGTGTTAGTGTTTGTTATATAGTTCCATAGATGGTAGAGGTCTCTATTATTTCTACTAACTGTTGCAGTAGTAATATATCCACTGTTAATACTTGTATTCGTAGTAGTAGTATGAACAGTTATGAACATTTCTTCTGGTTATTGGTAATTATAGTAGCATCAGCTGATCTACTTTTCACAGTTCTAGTTCAGTTATCTGTGCATCATTTGCATACATGTGTATTCCCTAATTAACCTCCATCTCCTCCTCTCCCCAGTCTCTATGTATATGTAAAGTGTCATGAGATAACTTTTGTTATAATTTGGCGCTATAAAAATTTGATTGATTGATTGATTGATATAATCATCACATAAAATTTAATTCTAATGAATTGGCGGCTGGAAACATTAATGTTAAGTACAAACTGAACAGCAGATGAGTCAACTTATGTTAAGTTTGATTTTAAAACAGGAGCTGGGGTGCTTGGATAAAGCCCTGGCTTCACAACATAAGTCAGCCATTGTAATACACTATATCAAAAACAAAAATTGCTTTCTACTGGTTTCTTGAAAATAGCCTAAAAATATGCAATGTAGCTGAAATACTGCTGTGTTAGTTACACTGTACTGTATCTCAGTCATTTGACCTCTGTTTATTGTGTTCCCACATAAAGGGAATATGATGCCACTGACAAGTGATCAATGAAATCAGCTGTTACACTGGATAAAATTATGTATTTGTTTGAAATTTAATAATGTTGGACACATTTGATATACTGCAAGTGCACAAATCAACAAAATATATAATACTGACCGGCTTTTTAATGTGTTATGGTTACACCCATATTATACATTTAATGTAAAACCTACTCTACTAAACAGTACTTGATAGTTTGCTCAAACAAACTGTCAAATACTGTCGTGTTAAGTCAATGAAACTAGGGTAACAGCAGTTACAAGGTCAAGTTTTTGATTTTCTGGACAGTTACAGCAACCTATCATTCTTGTTAAAAGTCAGGTTAATCAATTAACATATTTGTTCCATGTTTATTTTAGTTTTTTTCTAAATATTGTCATAATATAGCTGTAAAATGTGTAAAATTAATAGTTGTGGTCCAATAGCAAAAAAAAAAAGTGTGTGTGTGTGGGGGGGGGGGGCATCACGTTATGCAATTCAGTGGTTCCCAACCTTTTTTGGCTCGTGACCCCATTTTAACATCACAAATTTCTGGTGACCCCAGACATTAAAAACCAAGACATTTTTTTCTGCTAAAATTTATTTGTTTTTATCATGTAATAGTTTGCTATACTATGTTGCAAATAAATGTTAATTCTAGATGACATTTAGTCTATATAATGTATATTATTATGGACGGAGGCAGAAAAGCCAGGTGTAGATTACTGCACAAAGTAAGAAATTTATTTTCCTTGGTCAGGATATGTACAGTCAGTCCAGCTTGGATTTACAAGGCTGACAATTAATACTGAATAAACAAGAACTCAAACTATGAATTATGAAAGAGCTGCAGCATCTGAAACCGACCACAATGAACATTTGGCAGATAAACAGAACCACAGTGCTTCAGTTTCAGCTTCACAGTTTGTCATGTCTTTCATGTATTGTGATTTTCTCTCTCAATTCACCATATATTTTTATTAGTAAGTTGTTGTTTTTTGTTTTGTTTTTTTTTTGTTTTTTTATCAATTACTAGAAATTTCAGGTGACCTCATTTGAATTCCAGATGACCCCACGTGGGGTCCTGACCCCAAGGTTGACAAACACTGATCTAAACACTACAAAATTAAAACTAAAACTTTTTTGTGAAACATGTAATTTGATTAACTGAAATGAAAATAAAATTGTCATTTCTCACAATCTAATTAATATTTATTATATTTGGCAAATATCATCCACATACAAACAATGGTTTATGTCACTCCTTTTTATTATTAGGGGCTCGGGCATCGACACGAGCACCTCTCCCCCATTGCAAAGCAATGGGAGAGAGGTGCTCGTGGCGAAGCCACGAGCACCTATTGTTCTTCCGCTCGTTTATTATTATTTTTCATCATCATCTTCATCTTCCGGACACATTTTCGGCGATTAATAGGGCCCGAACCATTGGACAGACCCCTGCAAATTATACATTAAAACGTGCGGTTTCATCGGGACACGTGTGCTATGTTATTTTCATAGAGATTCGTGAATTTTTCGCAGAGTTATTCGCGAAAAACACGCAAAAAAAGTCCCATAGAAATGAATGGGGAGATCAAAAAATCAGCCAGAAAAGTCCACTTTTTCCAGACACTACTACTTCGCCATACTTTCACCTACAGACTTCATTTAAACTTTAAAACGCAGGCATTTTTGTCCTCTCCACACGAATGTACTTGGTATGAGGATGGGGTTTACGGTTTTCAATAGGTGAGTCTTCAAAAACCCCTGGGTTGAGTGAAAATTCTCAAAATTTCCTGAGTTAGAGTGGGTGATGTCATCACACTAGAGTGTGAGAGCAGCGAAAATTCAACTGAAAATTCTCTGAATAAATCGCCCTCCCGGCCAAACCATACATCGCAGGTGAATGATCTTTTCCAAAAACGTAGCCATGTTTCCTGGGCTTCATATGAACCCATGTTTGAAGACCTAGCTCTTTTTAAAGTGAAATGACAGGCACTAGTTTGGAGGCTCATCCCTTCTTTCCCCCATTAACTCTCCATTGTAGCGAATTCTTACTTGTCTTGGTCAGTTGACTGTTTTTAAACTGCTCTAACTCAGTCATTTCTCATAGTACATGAAAAAAACCTACATCTGTGTGTTCCCCAGGTCCTTCTGACACTCACGGTCATTTCGGTTTTCTCCAATCTTATACGGTTTTCCCGTAATTAGCAGTTTTGCGGGAGCTGTTTTTTTTCTTTTCAGAGGCTTAAATCTGCTCTTTTTCTCTGTGTGTCTCTGACCTGCACTGAGCGTCTCCACGGCAACGGCGCCACTGCTCTGTGTGTGTCCCAGGTGTGTCCAATAAACTGAATCAGTCTGACATGTTTCTCCTCCCATAGCAACCCTGGAGAGTCCATAGCAACGCTGTGTGTCTGTTAAAGTACAGATACTACTACTAATACTACTACTGCTGTTAATACTATGATTACTACTACTATTAAAAATGCTACCACTGCTACTACTACTACAAAATATTACTACTACTACTACAATTGCTACTACTACTACTACTACTACTACTACTACAACTAAAAATACTACTAATGTTACTACTACTACTACTAGAAATTCTACTACTACTACTACTGCTGCTACTACAACTACTACAAAAAATACTACTACTACTACTCCTACTAAAAAATACTATTACTACTATTACAGGTGCTACTACTAAAAATACTACTACTACAAAAAATACTACTACTATTACTACTACTACTAAAAATACTACTACTACTACTACTGAAAATACTACTACTACTACCACTACTGCTACCAAAAATACTACTATTACTGTTACTTGTACTCCTTCTCCTTCTCCTCCTATTACTGTTAAAACTGATTCAAACTGATTCTCTCTCATGCACAAACACACTCACACACTGACACACACACTGAAACACACACTCAAAAACTCACACACCTACACACACACACACACACACACAGAGTATAGAACACAGACAGTTGAAGCTCAGGTGTCAGGTGATCAGCATCAGCCAATCAGGTCACAAATGACTACAACTAATGGGAGAGGAAAAAATCTGCCAGAAAAGTCCACTTTTTTCTTACCGCTACTACGACGCCATACTTTGACCTACAGACTTCATTTAAACTTTAAAACGCATGCATTTTTGTCCTCTCCGCATGAATGTACTTGGTATGAGGATGGGGTTTACGGTTTTCAATAGGTGAGTCTTCAAAAACCCCTGGGTTGAGTGAAAATTGTCCAAATTTCCTGAGTTAGAGTGTGTGATGTCATCACACTAGAGTGGAAGAGCAGTGAAAATTCAACTGAAAATTCTGTAAATAAATCGCCCTCCCGGCAAAACCATACATCGCAGGCGAATGATATTTTCCAAAAACGTAGCCATGGTTCCTGGGCTTCATATGAATCCATGTTTGAAGACCTAGCTCTTTTTAAAGTGAAATGACAGGCACTAGTTTGGAGGCTCATCCCTTCTTTCTCCCATTGACTCTCCATTGTAGAAGATTCCTTCTTGTCTTGGTCAGTTGACTGTTTTAAAACTGCCCTAACACGGTCATTTTTCACAGTACTGGAAAAAAAACCTATATCTTTGTGTTCCCCAGGTCTCTCTGACTCTCACGGTCATTTCAGTTTTCTCCTATCTTTTACAGTTTTCCAGTAATTAGCAGTTTCTTCGGACCTGTTCTGCTCCAGTCTCAGCCTATTCCTTCTGCTCTGTGTCAGTTTCATTCTCTGTGTGTGTGTCAGTGCAGCGCCGTCGCTGTGGAAGCTACTACTACTAGTATTAAAAATACCACTACTTCTATTACTACTACTACAAATACTAGTATTACTGTTACTTCTACTACTTCTCCTTCTCCTCTTATTACTGATAGAACTGATTCAAACTGATTCTCTCTCTTTCTCACACACACACACACACACACACACACACACAGCTCTTCAGTTCTCAGCTGCAGACAGAGTATAGAACACAGACAGTTGAAGCTCAGGTGTCAGGTGATCAGCATCAGCCAATCAGGTCACACATGACAATATCTAATGAATACAGTCTCCTGTCATGTCTGCTGTGTTTCTCCAACATTTCTCAGTGTCATTGTCCAGCTACATGCTGCTTCAGCCTGAACATGGACTCAAACTGGCATGCCCCCACCACCACCACCCCCGACCCCCGAGCCCCTCTCACGATTTCCGCGTGTGGAAATTGTCTAGTTTTTTTTAATTCTTGCAACGTTGATGTTTTGTGTGATGATCATGCTCTCTCACAACAACCTTGGCTATATGGCTACAGTTCTGTACCTCTGGTTAGCTCTAACAATGACAAATTCAAAACTTAAGTTGGTGTCACTGCTCAACTTGAAAAAATGTGGACCTCATGGCGGTGATAGAGGAAGAGTTATGTAGACTTCAAAAACGCAAACATTATCCTCTGGGCACTATTTCTACTTACATTTCGTGACAGTCCAACCTCTAGATCAACAGTTCCCTTAAAACCATTAAGGTTAAACTGCTAATGGGACCAAAGGAAAAACCAGAGGATCAGCATAGTCAGCTTCATCCAGAGGTGAATCCTGAGAGCTGCTACAAAACTGTGTTTCCATCCACATTCCTGTCTCAGGCTGTGCTGCATAACATGGCCAAAAACCAGGTGATTCGTGACATAAATGTCTTTTACTTCTCCTCTGCATTATTAAAGTCATCTCTGAGAGCTAGAGTGTTGACTTTTCGGTCTAGTAGGAATTCTACACCACTTTCTTCCTGATATCCATATTTCATAAACACTTCTCACCATTCATCGTGTCTCCTCTGCTGCAGCTCTGCTTCGTGCCAGTGCAGTTGACTGCATAACAGAGAGGAGCTAATATTCTGGGTTCCTCTTAATTATTAATGGCCTTCTCAACATGAAGCCTAATCCATCCACCCAACTTCAAATACTGACACAGGGAGAAATCACCCACTGTGAGGTGCAACTTTCTGTATAAGATTAAAGACTGACCCATATTTCACCTATTTGTCAGATGCAAATGTAGACAAAATATATAGTCTTCCACTGCCAAAATTTTAATTAAGTACAAAATGAACTGTAATAAATAGTTCTATCTTTAAGATCATAAGTTGCACCTGAAGTGAACTGGAAATGAGATACTTGCCATGTTTCTGTTATTATCAGTCTATAGCAGCTTCTCTTGCACTGCAGTTTTTTATACAAACTTACAGATATCAAGAAATCCACATTCGCACATGACACATTCAATAAATGCAATTTTTTTTTAACAAATCCTACAGCCAAATGCACACATTAGACTTAAAGTTAAAAAAAAACTGCAGCACTACTGTATTAAAATATCACACAAAACAACCAAGGCTATGTTATGGATGTGGCTGACTTATGTAGTTCCATCCATCCATCCATCCATCCATCCATCCATCCATCTGTTTGTCTGTCCATTTTCTGAATCATTCATTCCTTGTGAGGGCTGTGGAGGTGCCGGAGCCTATCCCAGCCACCAATGGGTACAACTTGGGTGTGTTACCAGTTCATCGAAGGGCTGACATATACAGACAAGCAACCATTCACACCTAGATTGTTATGCACTTATATTACACAGAGTGACATCACAAATTAATATTCTCTAAAGCAGAAGTGTCAAACATGTGGCCTGGGGGCCAAATCCAGCCCGTCAAAGGGTCCAGTCTGGCCCGTGGGATGAATTTTTGAAATGCAAAAATTACACTGAAGATATTAATCATTTTAGTTCAGGTTCCACATACAGACCAATTTAATCTGAAGTGGGTCAGATCAGTAAAATACTATCATAATAACCTATATATACTCACAACTCCACATTTTTCTCTTTGTAAATGTAAACATTTTCATGTCATTTTACTGTATTTACACTAAAACCAACTATCATTTCACAAAAAAACATGAATAACCTGAACAAATATGGACATCTTGAAATGTCTGAAGTGAAAGTTTACCAATATTCTGCCCGTAATTATATGTTTTGTGTATTTGTTGATCCACTGTAATCTTTAAATTGTAATGAGACATAATATTGTGAAAATTGCACTTCGTTTTCGTAAATAACTTCAGTTTGTTCGTGTTATTCACATTTTTTTAAAGGATAGTTGGTAGATGAAAACATTTTCATTGCATAATTTTACTTTTTTTTGCTCTAAAACATATAAGAAAATTTGGAGTTGACATTATTTATATATTATTATGTTATTATTTCACTGGTCCGGCCCACTTCAGATCAAATTTGACTTAATGTGGCCCCTGAAATAAAATGAGTTTGACACCCCTGCTCTAAAGGATACATGACTTTGTGTGTGATTGGAAGACTTGTCTCTGGGAAAACAAACCTTGTTCTTTCCATGGCATGAATAACAATAATAATACAGTTTCAACAGACACTTTGCACCACTCTTCTTGGGTCCTAAATATGCATCATACAAGCAAATGACATTTTTTGAAGACTGGTGAAGCAGAGAAAAATGATCTTGTCTAGTCTGTTGCACACAAGGGTGACTAGAGGTTTTAGTGTTTTGCAGTGAGATGGTGGAGGACACGCTGAGCACTGATAGGGTCTTCAACACAGACTCTGTCAGAGGTAAGGTCAGAGCCTATTGATTTTAACACTGTTCAATGAGGTAACAGCCTGCTCAGTGCAAAAGACACCACTGTAGAACCAGTGTAAAGAAACACGGCCTTGGCTCAGTTACAGCGGCTGCTACATTCATTTTATGTAGGTGCAAAACCAATACATGGGATCTCTATATGATTGGCTTTCCACCTGGATGCTTTCATCCATTTTATCTCTCAGATCAGCAATCACCTTGAAGAAGAAAGGCAGTAGGGCTGTGTATATGTGTGTGTGTGTGTGTGTGTGTGTGTGTGTGTGTGGGGGGGGGGGGGGGGTGTTCCATCACTGTATCTTGGTCTTGCACTACAGTCAAGCCGCCACAGTGTAGGTGGAGGGATGAGAGGGGCACGAGGGTCTTTAATGTGCAGGGTGGAATTATATATCCTTTTAATCATGCTCCCCCACCCGAGCGGTAGTTTTGAATGAGAGTGACAGAGCGCCAACACAAAGCTAATTCCGCCCCTGTCACATCCGATCGTCTCTTAGCTCATAAATGAGCAGCAGTAATGACACTCGCCTGATGGCCCATGCTCATGCACATTTGCAGGGGTAATGTTTGATAGAAATCAATCTGTGATAATATGGTGGATGGGAGCACTGCAGTGATTTTCTAGAGATGGGTTTTGTCTAGTGGTGATAGTAGAGGCTCTGAGGATGTCTCTTTTGGCTTTTAAATTAACTTGTACAGAAATCCCAAGCTTATATTTTCAAGCATTAACTTATGAGTTTCAAATAATTAAAGGGGGAAAGACACATAGATCAGGTTGTGTAGGTTTTTCTCATTCCAGCGTCATTCTATTTTAACAAATATTATAATAATAGCGCGTTGACCTGTGGAGATCCACGACGTCTAAATGTGGTAGCTTTTATGCTGTTGTGCATTCATGAATGCTGCACCGCATTTGTCCAGCAGTCACCGCCAAAGTGTTCTGGGTATAGCAACGTGATTGTAAGGCTATTTTATTCCTAAACTACTAATATCTCCTAACATATTGTTCCTATCAACTTGCTGTTTTCGCTACTGTCTTCCTTGACCAAAAATACATAAGTATGCCAAACTGCAGCGGTCAGCTCTTTCTGGATTTTGTGTGATTCCCAAGACACACACACACACACGTACACAGAAGTCACTTGGCTTTTATAATATAGATAATACAATAAACTGCCAATATTTAATTCACTGCAAACCAAAATAACAAACCTATATGCATGAAATGTCTGTTAAATGAGGGGATCCACTAAGCCACAAGCAAACTATGACCAAATCTTAAAGTGCACAGCAATATACATATAAAAAGGCGAAAACACTTCACACAAAGACCAACAGCATCTCACAGAATCTATCATCAGGCCTGAGTGACAACTTTCCGCACAGATCGAAGCTCAAACATCACCTCAAAGAAAACTGATCAAATGCTTTTTGTTCAGTTGTTTTAGAGATGTTGTTTCTATGACAACTGAGCAAACGGTACCTGCTGATGAGGACCATGTGACGTACAAAAAGCAAGTACATCACAATTAGATCTCAGTGTTCTGGTCAAACTACACCTTGCATCCTTCAGCTATGAAAATAACTAAAATGAGCATGCTCCATTTGTAGTGTGTCGATGGATCCTCTGCTGAACATTAGGTTAAATTTAACTTACACTTCAGTACTTTTTGGCTTCATTCTAGTACGGAACAGTAAAGAGATAATGGAAGACAAGTGTAACATCCCTAAAAATAAGTCTGGAATGTTACAGTCCTTGGTGGGTGCCTTTAACCCAAACCTTAGCTTAGAATTTGCAGAAGTAACACGCACAATAAGTAAAATATACTGTAACTGAATTTATACCAGTGAACACAAATGTTTTTCATCTGTGCTCAACTTTTAATCATTCCTAAAATCATATTAGTTTGCAAAAATGAGATATGTTTTTTATGATGCATCTAATTGATCATATCAATGCAATGATTTATGCCACAGAAATGTTGCTATGATTGTTCTATAACTAAAACAGACCCAATACCTATTGTGTTTTAATCACCCCGACTGATGTTAAAAGTCTGGTGAGACAATTAAAAGTCCCACAGTGACAAGATTAATTATTCAGACGATAGACTATGACGATAAATGATTAGACTGTTATATTCAGTTCATATGACACCATGTAACATGGATATGCTGAGAGCCACTAACAACACTATGAATTATACATATCACCAGCGACATAACATATTAAGGAATGTGAAAGGCAATATGAGCAAATCTGCCTTTTTATTCATGCCAGTCCTGTTTAATGAATCACTGGGAGATTGCTCTCACTGTTGCCATTAATCAGAGCTTCTCCACTGCTGATTGAAGAGGGTAATATGAGCAGGAATACCAATGAGTGGAGGAATGTGAACTGGCAGAAAAAAATGGAAGAATAACTCAGCTACACAGACAGCCAAGTGTTAGGTGCAGTCCAAACACAAGCCAGTCTCATCCTTACTGCGCAGAAACGCAGTCTATTAAAATTTGACCATGTTCACTGATGATATAGAGCGACTTTATCAAACGGCTGTGTACCCACAAGGGACTGAGACAATTTAGTTTTGGACTACTATCGGAAAACCATGCACCACAGTCATATTGGTACTTTAGAGGCAGCGTGATGCAAGTCCCAAACACAAATTTGTTTTATTGATTAGAGAAAACTGGACCAGTCTGCTGCTCTAGGGAGCATTTTGTCCTGAAATTGAATCTATAAATTTGTCCATATGCAGTAGGGTTGTTGGAATAAGGATAAGTTAGAAACCATTTCAGTTTGTGGGATGTAATTTCTTTTTGCTTTTCATAATTTGTTCCTATTTGCATCCCCAAGTAGAGGAACACAAATTGTCATTCTGAAGCCTTTACAAGAAACTAAAATTGACAAGGCAGTAGTGAGTCGGATCAACACGTCACTGACTGAGCTGAGAAGAAAGATAATGATTCCATTTAAAGGGACAGTTTAATATTTTAGAAACAATATTCTATACAATATCTATACTGAAGCTAATATTCCCTCAACTAGCAGCAGATTAGTTTAGCATAGGTGAGCTTGGCTTAGTTTGACTTAACTGGATTCGGTTGGCCTTTAAAAGCACCGCTAGATGGGTTTTGTTACCTTAGACACATACACTGTGTATAAAAGCGTGAACCAAGTCTTCATGGCATTACCCATGTGCAGTTTGAAACCCCAACATTATCATTGCCATGTTGTTTTTTTGTGAAGAAATGTCCATATTTGGACTAAGTGTACGGTAAAGAGGAGTGAGGGTTGAAACCAAAACATAAGCTTAATGAAAACACCTCAGTTAACAGTGCTATATTAAACAACTGTCATGTAATTTCAGCTACTTAAATGTTCATGCATAATGTTGTGTTTGATAATAGTAATGTCAAAATCATGAAATGTACAAACACTACTTAACTCTAGCTGGGCTAATGAACAGACTAGATGACAGACCACATACTCAATATAACATAAGGCTATAATTACACTACTTATTGTAATCAAGTATTTATGCACTTAATAACAAACTCCTGTGACAGTCTTTTTAGTGTAACTTCTTAACCCATAAAGATACATACAGCTACCAGTGTCCAAAAGCATCCAATGATCTAAACTGTTTGATACCTGTTGATCCACTAATCCTATCAATACATGTAAATAATTGGTGTAAAATACAGTTTGTCGTCTTTTCATGGTCATCAGATATGATCCATTTGGATGTTCAGAGGCTCCGCAGTGAACGTGGAAACGCCATCATCTTCGACAACATTGCTCCACTAGTAAAACCCATGGAATTGGATCAATGACAGCGAATGGAGATGCTTGGTTTATGTTCAGTTAATGATATATTTTACTGGGAAAAGTCACTTTTTCTGCAGTTTTTGATATGATAACCCTCAGCTTTAACCCCCCCCCCCCCCCCCCCCCCCGATCACCACCAAAATTAAATCATTTGTTCCTTGTGCCAGTATCAACATTTCCTGAAATTTTCATCCAAATCCGTCCATAACTTTTTGAGTTATTTTGAACATGGACAGACAGACAGACAGACAAACCAACACCAGCAAAAACATAACCTCCTTGGCTGAGGTAATAAATGATGATAATAAGGTTGGATATAGAGAAAACATCATTTGCGAACTGACATTAAAGTAGCACTGGGTCTTTATGTGTTAAACACGACTACAACAGAGCAGCCATTTGGGGGGATCGGTTAGAATAAGTTTGATTCAATAAGCAAAAGTTATGAATGATTAGCCCTGCAACTGAGCTAAGCTGGCTATAAATCAAAGCCCACACAGACACACACGGATCAATCACAATCAATCACTGTGGCCCCTCCCTTGAATATACATGACCTTTTGTTTTTTCAGCGACAGGGGTATTGGTGTACCCTGCAACATCTGTCTGTGTCTGTCTGTCCATCATTGTCAGCCCCACTGTTCTCTGGTCTCCTTCATGTTTGGTATTTAGGTGCAACTTGGGAAACTGTCGGACGAGTTCTTCGAGTTCCGACCTTGATCTTCATTTTCAAGGTCAAATTCGGAATAAAGCATCAAATTTGGATGCTTTGACATTTGACATTTTAATTTTCTTTCGGGGTCAGGGCATGATCATGGGGGTAGATAGGAGAAGCTAGCACAGATAAGGTGAGGGGTTAGAGATACTGCTCATTCCAACATATGTTAATATAAACTGGTTAGTTGTATAAAATTCACCTCCATACAGTTGTCACAGTGGGAAACTAACTATAAAGACCACATTTTTTTTTGTACCAGGCTGTAAGTTATACATATTATCATGGGGTTCTATGGGAATTGAATTGCTTTTGACACCAGCTGCCATTGGACTTTCACCTTACTGCATATTTTGATCTCCATGTTGACCTCTCGTATCAGCCCCAGAGGTTGCTGCTTGGTTTTTAGCCACCTCTGTGCTCAGTTCAGCTATCAGATTTAGTGTTCACATACAATATTCATCTTTGCATCTTATTGTCTTTTTTTTTTAATGAATTTATTTTGATGGTGGATGATGTAGAGATGTCAGAAAGTAAAGTTTTTTGCTGCTCACTGTGCCCTTAAACTCATCCATTTCATGCACTTAATATAATATATTAATTAAAATATTACATTTTCAGATTGGTTTAGTTGTTTTGTGTACCTTTGCATCTATGTTAAAATTCAGATGTAATTTTTTATTCACTCTAACAGAATTTTTGATGTGGTCTCATAGTGTCAGTGAGCATCACTAATGTTATTTGCAGCTGCTTCATTAGAATGAAATGACAAAACATGAAGACCTGTCATGTAATTTAATGTAATATAAATAAAACTAATATACAATAAATCAGGCGGATCTAGAGGTGGGCAAGGGGCAGCAGCAGCATGACATGTTGAAACTGTCAAGAATTTAGTTTTGTTCTTTTTTCTTGTTAACAATAAACCCAAAAAAATCATTTGCATTTGTTTGTGTATGTCTGATGCGGCTACATCTTGTGAAACACATAAAAGATTTTCCTGCAAATATTCATGGTAATATTTGAGATTGTGTAAAATTTTAAGGGTGTTCAAAAGCTTTTTTTCACTACTGTATATTAGATTTTTTTTTTATGACGGTCTAAACAGCAGAAGTCAGATTTTTTCACATCAGATCCAGGTCACTTTCATATGTGGTCCTAAATCAGATATCTGATGTTTTGCAATGTGACTTCAGTCTGAATGGTCATGTCGCATTTCATCCAACTTAGACATCACTGAAAAGTGACAAACATCACAATTCTGTGGTGTAGGAGGCAGGACCTGACAAGATCCCCATTTACTTCCATAAACTCAGTGTTCACATACAGTATGTTCACATGTTCTTCTGCACATGCAGGTCACATCAGGGCTGTAGACTGCTCACATGAGTCTGATGAAGAAATCAGATTTCAGCCAAAAATCTGAATTGAGCATTAATACCTACAGTGTGAAAGTTTAATTTATTTCTTTAACCTTTATTTAACCAGGTAAGTTAGTTGAGAACTGATTCTCATTTACAATAACAACCTGACATATAGAGACAAACAACCAATCACTCTCACATTCACAACTATAGGCAATTTAGATTAACCAATGAACCTATTAGTGCATGTCTTTATATGGTGGGAGGAACCGTGGGCAGACCATGCCGCCCAAAAAGTGGTGCAGTGGTCAACACTGTAGCCTCACAGCAAGTAGGTCCTGAGTAGCCTTAGGTTGTTGTCACAATATATAATACAAAATAATCTAAAAGTATAATCTTTTATTGAATCTATTTAGGGCGGCATGGTGGTGCAGTGGATAGTACTGTTGTCTCACAAGGTCCTGGGTTTGATTCCAACACCAGGGACCTTTCTGTGTGGTTTTTGCATGTTCTCCCCATGTTCAGTTTCTCTCCAGGTACTTCAGCTTCCTCCCACCCTCCAAAGACATGCACTAATATGTTAACTGGTTAATCTAAATTGCCTATAGTTGTGAATGTGAGAGTGATTGGTTGTTTGTCTCTGTATGTCAGGTCATTGTTGTAAATGAGAATTTTCTATTATCACTTTTTTCTGTTTCATCAACTTGAGCCACAAATAAAAATACCAAATACTCAATAACTGTCACATTTTTTAACCCTTTAAATGCCGTGTTTGTAATATAAACAAACTATTTTTTTTTGATGCAAAAAACAAAAAAAAATGTTTTTTCAATACACTACATTAAAAGTGGGTCACATATTATTTGAGTTTTGCAGCCTGGCATGTGTCAATGATTAACTCCAACATTGGTTAATTTGCATTATTATTTTTGGCGCTAGGTCAAATGTTCAAAAATACTAGCATCTGTCACCAAGTGTGCGTAAAATGCACACCTATAAATCAAACTATTAAATATTATTATTGATTTATTTTTCTGCTCTAATTTGATTTTATTTTTGTAAATCAAGGTCAGCCCTAATCATACATATCAAATGGAAGAAATAGTGCGTTTTAGGCACACTTGGAAGACAGATGCTTGTCTTGTAATTTTCTTTTGTTTACAATGTGCAAATTTTAGTTGGCGGACAGAATTTTAAAGATCATGCAAAAATGAATAACTTTTGAATTCTGACCTTATTTAAATTGTGAAAAATAATATGAAGTTTTTTGACACAAAGTGCAAAGTATGCCTGAAAAGCGCACCTGGATACCGGAGGGTTAATAATTCCACCTCACAATGCCATCAAACGATGTACTTTGTTATTGTTTTGATCAGCAAACATGACAATGTGTGTGTTTAACCAATCCTGTCAAACTTGGCTTATTGCCTTATTAAACCATCTCAAATAAAGCAGGTCAATAAACACTCATTACACCAGAAACTATGAATAGTCTCACAACAGGAGTAGTTAAAGTCACAGTGACTCAAAGAGCCTCAATAGCCACATTTAGGGGAAAAACATCCGTTTCCAACAGACCAAAGCTATTCTTTATGCTGCATTAAATCCTACTATGGTATAATTCAATTTAATGAGTAAATTGGTTGACCGTGATGAATTGCAGAGAAAATAATGTGAAGGCTATACAACTACATTTCACACATATCCGATAGCACTTTAAATATCCTTTTCTCTTGAATCCAAGGACACACACATGCACAAACACACGATTCCTCAATGACTGCACACACACAGACACACACACCTCCCAGTCTGTGGAGTACAGCATGGCCATCACACACAGCATTCCATCATACTGTCACTCACATCTGCTGCCCTTTCTCATTACCGCTCCCTCTCGATTCTCCCTCTCCTTTACCTCCCTTTCAGCCAAACCCCTTTTTTCCCTTTTTCCTTTCCTTCTTCTCATTCTGTTCTGCTGTTCTCTCTGTAGTATTTCCTGTTCTCTTTCTTTCTACTCTACATGCCAACACAAATTAACAGAATTCCTAAGGACGTGGGCAGGAGGGGAGGCAGGCAGGGCTGATATGGTTTTACACCAGTCTGGGCTTCACACAGCATGGTCACACTATGAAAAAAGGCCACTCGGTGGTTTCAATACACCTGACAAGACTGAAACAGAGAGGTGATTTTCACATGTGAACGTGGAGTGAATCAGACAGTGAGCAGGTGTTGTTTTTACAAGCAAAAGTATGACTCTATTGTTGGATTTATTGTTAGATTCCTGTGACTATACAGTAGTACAGCCATGTGAGCTCTGTCTGGTTAAGGTAGTTTGCTGCAGATTTTTTCCCCTCTGCCGCTTTCAAAGAGAGATAAATGACAAACCATGTCAGCCTGGTGATGCGAAGAGGATAATTAGGATTCAAGAAACACAGTTTGTCCTCAAAAGCAAATCACTTCCCTGTTGCTCAGGGGCTACCAAGGCACAGATCATTTTATATATCAGCACCTAGCAACTGGCAGATGGAGTGAACTTAGTGCTGGCTGCCAAAGCTGATAGGACACTGCAGGACTGCAAAATGAGCTGTGATGATTCCCCTGCTGAGGCCAACAAGAGAGACATACCTCATTAAGATGCATAGCATCCTCATTTGCCTGGCCACACTTTAGAGAATGAAGTTGCCCCTTACCAAACCGCTCACGGTTCCAGCTGGTGAAAACATACAGTTCAGCTGACAGTTACAAAACAAACACCCATTAGGTTATCATTTATGTAAAACTTGTAGAGAAATATTAACATAATGACTGTAATGTATCCACTTTAAACAGCTTTAGACAAAGAAAGCAGCAAGATATTTTTAAAATGATGTGTTTGAACTGTATTTTAGAATCATCTGACAGGGAGCTTATCTGCCAGCAAACAGTGAATCAACAAGGATTCTGTCCATTTTCCTCATAAAACAACAGCCCAAACCTTTACATGGGGAGAGACAGGCCATTAAAACTGCACCTGTTGTGAGGGGATAAACATGTGTTCCTCATAACCATCTATCATAAACCTGCCTGCAAAAACACCTTTGTTGTACATGCAGACAGAGGCGTATATTCATTATAGGATTTCTTCCAGCCCTTAAGGAAAGCAGAGGTGAATGTAGCCCTTTATCGTTTTATTTGGTATGTAAATGGGTCCCTGGAGGCCCTTGGCACAGTCTCCCAACACTAGAAGGAGACAATGCTGAGACTGCAGCTACTGTATGACATGTGTAACATACCGGCCTGTTTCACATCCACTCTGCAGACATCATACATCATGGCTTCGACGCTGTCTGCCTGTGCACCTCTGATGTCCAAGCCTTTGTCTTATCACCACATCACTATCGTTCTCTGCCTCGATCTGTTTATTCTTTCCTGTTCCAGCCTCATCTATATCCTGTTTACTGCATTAGCCTGCCTGCTGGGAAGATGATTACACTTGTCCAACAAATGTTAGAACAGATTATGGGGTCCTGAATGTGACAGAAGGTAATGGGTTATCACACCCGTCAACATGTTTAAGTAACTAATAAATAATACTGGTGATAAAGAGAAAAGAAATGCTCTCCCTTAACTTTAATTCAGACTTTTTCCTTCCAGCATTTGATTATATTAAAACTTACTCCATCCTTCTGTTGAAGTTTTATTTGCTTGTTTCTTTTCTTTGCCTTTCTTTGTGTTTGGAGGTTATGAGGTTACATTTATTTATCAGTTTTCTAAACTCTCATTCACTATTTTACTCATTTCATGTGCATTTTGCCAAACAGCACTCGTACTGACAGTGACTGGCTCATTTCAAGGTCCACTGTGTAAGATGTAGATGCATAAATGGAATATAGCAATGTGATATCATGACTCGCATAAATATACACACCACTTTCAATTGCTGTGTTATCTGTGCGCATTCTAAGCTTTCCGTGTGTGTTCACACCGTTATTAGCCCCTGTCCAACCTGAGTCGATGCGTCAAATACCACTCACTGAGGGTTAGGGGTTAGGGGTTAGGGTTATGCAAACTGGAGACCTTGGTGTAAATTGACACGCAATCAAATGGTGTTGAATAAAACATCAAAGGTCAAAAATGCGTACATATAGCACGCCAAATGCCATAAGAACTGGCGTGACATACAATGGCATTTCATGAGATTAGTCTCAATATATTTATAAATATGTTTTCATGAAACTTAAAATCCATCCATCCATCCATTATCCACCGCTTATCCGAGGCCGGGTCGCGGGGGTAACAGTCTAACCAGGGATGCCCAGACTTCCCTCTCCCCAGACACCTCCTCCAGCTCTTCCGGGGGGACCCCGAGGTGTTCCCAGGCCAGCCGAGAGACATAGTCTCTCCAACGTGTCCTGGGTCTTCCCCGAGGTCTCCTCCCTCCGGTGAAACTTAAAATACCACACAAAAATGAGAACAGTATCTTACAGTTCTGCAGTGCCTTACAACACACTTCCTTGTTTTCATTTTTTTTGTTTTATAGATTTGATTTAGTGATTTATTCCGAACATGCAATGAAATGTAACATGTATGCAAACAAGCAAAACATGCATAATAATACCGATATCAACAATCATAACAATCTTAGACAGAAGAACAGCACAATAGTACCATTTACATGCCTGAGAAAAGGATGGGAAGAAGTGCAACATATTTAATCCCACCCCCTCTCCATAAAATATTATTGATAATATATATGTCCCTCTTCCTTTAACATTACTCTTTTATATTTATATATCTAGCAGCTAGCGTTCAGCAGGAAGTCAAAAAGGACAGTTTGTTGTAAAAATATAGACGTATCAGATAATGTCAGAAAATACATAAATTGAAAGACAGTAAATCTTAAAGTTGTGGGAGTGACATCATTGTAACAGTATCCACATTCTGTTCTCAGTCACTGGAGATGTCAGTACAACTTCAACATGACCAGACCTTTATATTGTTTTCACATCTCTCATGATCAACGATGTGAAACATGCTGAAGCAACGGCCATTTTCATGTTGGTGATGTGTATCACACAAGACGAGAGACGCAGTCCACTCAACCATTTCACACATAGTAGATGAATATGATATCTTTACTATCAACAGCAACTTTCTTGACTTGTAAAACTATATTTTAAAGAGACAACCATAAAACATCGATCAGCCACAACATTTGGACCACTGACAGGCAAAGTGGAATCATTCCAGTGGGACCTGTCAGTGGGTGGGATACATTAGACAGCCAGTGAACATCTAGACCTTAAAGTTGATGTGTTAGAAACAGCACAATGACAAGAGTAAGGATCTGAGCAACTTTGACAAGGGTAAATTTGTGATGTCCAAATCCCTGGGTCAGAGCATCTCCAGATCTTGTTGTTCATTCCCAGTGTAAAGTGGTTAGAACCTACCAAAAGTATCTAAAGAACAACAACTGGATCTGAACCAATCCAGCATCTATCAGAACAGAACATTACTACCATCCATCTAGTATTGTGTAGCTTCCCCTTTTTCCACATAAACAGCTCTGATCCTAGGTCTAGACTCCACCAGACCTCTGAAAGTGTGCTGTGGTATCTAGACTAAGATGTTAGCAGCAGATCCATGAAGTCCTGGAAGTACAGAGGCGGACCTTCATGGATCAGATTTATTTGTCCAACACCTCCCACAGATGATCAGTTATTCTGAGTTTATGATGTCGTTCTTTAGTCCATTTTTGGTCAGTACTAACCACTGCAGACCAGGAACACCCAACAAGACCTGCAGTTGTGGAGATGCTCTGATCCAGTCATCATCGTTACAATATGGACCTGGTCAAAGTCACTCAGTTCATTATGTTGCTCATTTTGCTGCTTCCAACACATCAGTTTCAATGACTAAATGTTCACCTTTTGCCTAATATATCCAACCCAGTGAAAGGTCCCTTTTTTTTCAACTTTATTAGATTTACTTTTTTCCCCAGTACAATACAATGTATACATTTAAATACACTTCAGTTTGTTCCTTTTCATTTTTTTCAGCTGTATGTGTATTCCTACAAACTTCCATAGGTAACATAGGACGGAAATTAAAGAAAACAGTGACAATCACAGCAAACAAATAATGTCCACTACCAAAAATAAGGCTGTTACTCTAAACCTTAGAAGCAGGATGACAACACCTTGATTAACAACATGAGGTTTTGCAACACCAATAATTATTATTGCAGCAACAAAGTTGAAAGATCCCATTTTAATGAAACAATATTATCACATCTCCTGTCAATGGTCATGATGTTATGGTGTATATGCAGGCACAATTCCAAACTGATTGTCTAAAGTCGGGTCACATGGGACACAACAGAAGGGACTGGACATTGCTTCTCAACTAGTGCTACAATTTTGCTATAATTTACACAAGGATCACCAGCTTATTACATGATTTAACCCATAAAGACCCAGTGTGACATTTGTGTTGGTTCCCAAATGATTTTTTCCTCTATATTTAACCTTCCTTAAGTGATTTATCACCATTTATTATAATATTATCTTTTGTATGTTGTGTTGTTTTCATTGAAAATCAAGTATTTTCACATATTTAATATACTAATCATGTAGATGTTCATTAAAACTCAGATTAAAGTTGAGGGTTATAATGTCAGAAACAGAAAAAATTGAAGAAAAGGTGACTTTTTCAGCAAATCTATCATTAACTCAACATAAAACAAGTGTGCCCATCCACTGTCATTGATCCAAATCAATGTTGTAGAAGATGACGGTGTTTCCACTGTAACTACGGAGCCTCTGAACATCCAAATGGGTCATATCTGATGACCATGAAAAGATGAATAACTGTATTTTACACCAATTATTTACATGTATTGACAGGATTAGTGGATCAACAGGTATTCAACAGTTTAGATCAGTGGATACTTTTAGATGCCAGAAGCTGTTTGGATTTTTATGGGTTAAATAAAACAAATGAGATGAGAATGAGTCCTGTAAAGAGAAATTTCTAGCGGGAAGATTAAAAGAAATCATTGGAGCCTGACTTTTTTTGGAGCCACCATCTAGTGGCCATCAGTGGAATTACACTTTGAAATACTGCCACTATAGTTTCACTTTGAAACCACGGTTGTTGTTACCGCCGCCAAGGAGGTTATGTTTTGCTTTGTCTGTTTGTCTGTCTGTTTGTCTGTCTGTGCAAGATGACTCAAAAAGTTATGGACGGATTTGGATGAAAATTTCAGGAAATGTTGATACTGGCATAAGGAATAAATGTTTAAATTTTGGTGGTGATCGGGGGTGGGGGGCACTGATCTGCCTTGGCGGAGGTCTGCGCTCTATGAGTGCTTTTCTAGAAAAGACAGCGCAGACCTCCGCCAAG
Source organism: Sphaeramia orbicularis (assembly GCF_902148855.1). Taxonomy (NCBI): domain Eukaryota; kingdom Metazoa; phylum Chordata; class Actinopteri; order Kurtiformes; family Apogonidae; genus Sphaeramia; species Sphaeramia orbicularis. Next base: position 42,010,404 of record NC_043971.1, on the reverse strand, counting down.
GCAGATCAGTGGCCCCCCCATCCCCCCCACCCCAGATCACCACCCAAATTTAATCATTTGTTCCTTGTACCAGTATCGACATTTCCTGAAATTTTCATCCAAATCCGGGGCACTGATCTGCTTTGGTGGAGGTCTGCGCTCTCTGAGTGCTTCTAGTTTATTAATGCCACCATGCACTCTTGTAATTACTGATACTTAAGTTTATTTTTTTAACTCATCTGTTAACCTTTCAGGTGCTTTTTTCCTGTTGTGGCTCTGTAAACGAGTAGAGCCAGGAACACAGAGATGAAGTGTGATTCGTGGAAAGCAGAGAGACTGCAGAGAGAGGAGAGAAGAAGAAGAAGAAGAAGAAGAAGGAGGACGAAGAAAGAAAGGAAGAGAAACAAATACAGAGAGGCAGAGACTCCAGGGACAGACCGACAGCGGCTGTGGAGAGAGGAGCTTAATTTCCCAACACCATCTGTTACCAGTCCCTGGGTTGAAAGCTCCACTTATGTCAAACCTCCCACCACCAGCACACGAGCAGAGCACCACAGAGCCGTAAGAGACCTCACTGCCTTTTTCTTGTCTTTTTTTTTTCTTTTCAACCCCCCTCCTGCACTTTTTCTCCTCCACACCTAGTCACCCACCCACTCTCATCCTCTACCAGTGGCACTAACTCACACTTTAGCTGAGATAAATGAATGCGCCTGCTACTTTCTGGGTCATAGTAGATTTCGGAAAAAAACAATATCAACACATTACAGTTCCCTTTGTTCCGCAGGACCAGGGTTTTCGTTTAAAATTATTCACATTTCCAGCCTTTGTCCGTCCACTTAGTCAATGAGGCCTTGATAAGTCCAATTTCTGAAGTGCTGGAGTCCAAATTATCTTGATAAACTGTCTTGGCGGGCTGGCATCGATTGAAGAAAAGCCCACAGGGGATGTTGGGTATATATAGGCCTATCTAGTGGGAGAGAGAGAGAAGCCCACGACTCAAAATGTGTCAATGGAAGTGCCTCCAAGCTACTGTCTCTTCCCTTTTTTCTCCATGGTGTAGGCACTGAGGACTGTGGTGGAGAAATGTCTGGCCTACATTCAAGACTTTGTGGAGGCATGAAAATATGTCAAATTGCAGAGTTGGAGACAATTTTATAGAAAATGCATAACATTGTGGTGAAGTACAGTCCGTAAACTGCCCATGTGTTTTTGTAGAGTAGTTGGACTAACTGTTGCGCTCTGGATAATTCTCTTGGAAGGACATTATCTGCACAAAAATGGACATTTGCTCATTAATGCTCAGAGAAACTTCTATAATTAAATGCCTTTTTTTTTTTTTTTAATTGATGCATTAACTAGCCTACAAGTTGCTTTTACTATTCGACTTCCTGGACCAGTTTTACATGTAAAGGTTATTTTAATGTTTGACGTGGACTGGCAGCCATGCTTCCGTCAGTCCGCCCCAGGGTAGCTGTGGTACAGATGTAGTTTACCACCACCAGTGTGTGAATGTGAGAGCAAATGAATAATAGATCAAAAATGTGAAGCGCTTTGAGTACCTTGAGAAGCACTATAGAAATCCAATCTACTATTATTAATAGCAGAAAAAAAAACATTTACTCAAGTACCAGCATAGCACTCTCAAAACAGTCTCTTCAAGAAAAAATTCGACACTTGAACCGTACTGAGGCAGAAGAATGTAGGTAGAAAGAAAAAATGACAACTGTACAGTAAAATGATCAGCGTTTTACTGTTATATGTGATTTTTTTTTTTTTTTTTTTTTATTTAACTGATTTACACATTTATATTACATTTTTCAGCTGTAGATGCCTACTTTTTCTGTATACTTGTAATCCATGGGATAATTTAGCATAAAATTAGTACCATCTAATTTTATTTTGATTTGTGTTCAATTTTGATTTAATTATCAGATGCTTTGTATGATATGAATACATTCTTGTAAATAGTTCTAAGTAGATTGTGTGCTCTGCATTTGAGGGCATGTGGCGTGTGTAAAAGGCTGAAACCTTGGCTGTTTCCATGTTGCATGCGATTGGTCTTGCCATTTATTCTATAATGTGACTGGCTGAGGGTGGGTGTGAGTAAAAGAGGGATGAAGAATGCATTTATTTTATTATATTAGTCAAATTAATTCAAGTTTATTTTCTTGGTTTCATCAGCATCCACTGATCTAAAACATCTAATAACTTTTAAGACACTAAATCCTATCAGTACATTTTGATAATCCAGATTAAATGCAGTTTCTGACCTTTTCACTGGCATCAGAAATGTCTTATTTAGAAACACTGACATCTTCTGCAACACCGATTCACCTATAAAACCCTTGAAGTTGTCTGGTAGTCCCAAAACCTTGTACAAGACAATCCAGGCTCTTTTCATGGGTCGTTCCACGTTGGTGGAATGATCTACCAAGCACTGCCAGAACAGGGGCATCCCTGCCTATCTTCAAGAAGCTCCTGAAGACCCAGCTGTTCCATGAGCACCTCCTGTCCTAGCACTTTCAAACATTCCATTTTGAATGTATTATTATGGTTATTCTGTTGTTTACTTGGTATTTTTATATCACTGTTTTAATTGTACAGCTGTTTTTGTGTCTTCTTAGTCTATTCTTGTATTTTTAATCTATAATTTTGCTTTTTAATCTTCTGTACGACACTGTTTTTAATTGTACAGCTGCTTTATGTCTTTAATCTATTCTTGTATTTTATTTTATTTTATTATTATTTTTATTTATTTATTTATTTTAAAATTTTGTTTTTCTCTGTAAGTCGCTTTGGAAAAAAGCGTCTGCCAAATGCATAAATGTAAATGTAAATGTAAGTTTGACTTATCTTCAGTTTTCTCCGTTCTGAAAATGGACAGTAAACTAAATAAAGTACAACACCTGCTTTCCCCTGAAAATTGTAAAATGCAGAAGTTAATGTCGTAACAAATGGTGATAAATGACTTTAAAAAGAAAAACTGAAAAAAAAAAAGGATAATCTACAGCATGGGCTTTTAAACGTTTTGAACTCGAGACCCAAAAGGTAAAATTTGTGTCTCCTCAAGACCAAAATTTCCATAATTATCATAAATCTATATTTTCCCTCTTTTTTCAAAACGATGCTGAATAACTGCAGTTCTCTAGAATAAGACCATATCAGTCACAAGATGACATCAGCAGTGACTTCGAACACTGATGTGTGATGTTAACTACAGCAACATACAATCACCAACTAAGAAGAAAAATGAAACAGACAGTGTACAGTAAACTCTAATGAACACAAGTACTTTTTTTTTTTAATCATCTTTTTATTTGGACACATTTTCAGTATACATATTCTCTCAGCACAGGTACAAGCATTTCCAATTTTCTAGTTTTCCAAAAAACAACTAACAACAAACAAAAATTTCAAAAAAAACAAAACAAAACAAAAGAACAAGAAAGAAAAAAAGGAGAAAAGGAGTACCCCCCCCCCCAACACATTGGTCCACATTCAATTTATTATGAGTGTTATAGCTATTCTATTCTGTTATGTCAGGGGTGTAAACTCATGTTAGCTCAGGGGCCACATGCAGGTGTTTAACCCTTTCATGCATGAATTATGAGAACATTAAGCAAGATTTTTTTTCTTTATTCCTCTTTAGGCATTAAAAAAAAAAAAAAACAATGTGAGTAATTTTTTTTTTTTTTTTTATGAAGCTATTTTTCGTGGAGTTGAAAAAATGTCCACCAAGCTGGATGCCATGTGTTTAATTTTTGAAGCAAAGAAACATGTATTTACTGATATACGGTGTGAAAACTATGAAATAAAAACATTAAATGCTGCTAATCTGATGTTTTCTCACATTTTAACATACACTACAAACAAAAAAATCTGAATATTTTAATTTTTGGGCTTTTTTTTTTTCAGTTGGGATTCTTGCACAACACTTTTTACTTTTTTTTGTGTGAATTGAATTGAAACACATTTTTTTAATGACCAGACACAATTTTATTTACAAATGGCAAAAATGACAACAAAAAAAAAAGCCAAGAAAAAATAGAAATATCCTTGTTTGTAGTGTACTCTAATACTGGTCATTACTCACTTCATGGATGCAATATGCCAAAAAAAAAAACTTTTGTTGTTAATTACAGTCTAATAACAACAACAAGGAATTGATTTACACTCGAACATGTTAGATCGGGTTTATCAAGAACAGCAAAGTTACAGTAATGTTTTCAGTTGCAGTGTATGGGATGGTGCATGAGCGCCTAATGTGTCGGCTGATATGAAACTAAAACAACAAAATCCATGAATATACGAAAGAACAGCAGGAGAATAACTGTCCACTGCAGTGACCACTATGCATGAAAGGGTGAAGGGTGAAAGTGAGAATATTTGACCATGTGTGCTCTCCTACCTTATGAGAGTTGAACTCATTTGCTGTGGTGTCCCTTTATTCAACAGCCTTTTTAACAGAAATAATGCAGTACATAAGAGCAGCAGCAGCTCCTGTGTTTCCTATTAAGAAACGCTGATATGCACAAAAGGATGGGATGGAAAGACTCTGAGGACAGACCATTCCCTGGCATTTTAATCACTTCATTTACACACGCTCTCTGGGTATTACTATGCAAATGATCTGAAAAGGTCACACTGCAAGAAGGTTATGTATTCAGTTTCAAATGGTGTTTATTAAAAACAAGAAAGGCAAAAGTCCAGGCAGACGGGCCAAACAGTGGACTATCAGGCTCTATGTTCAACAGTCATCATGAAAAGGCTGGAACAGGAAACACCTTGGATGGCAGCTTTCAGTCCATACAACAGTCTGCTGGTGTTTGTTTCAACAAAGGGCGCCCTCATGTGTCCACTGAGATTATTACACCTGCCCAAACATCTGTTCACCTTTGGACCACGGATTCAAAATGGGAGAACTGGACTCTTTTAAGTATTAGAATGAAGTGAATATCAAAAGATGACATGACGCAGGATGAAAACCATACACTGTGACAGAGTTTTTGTCTTCATACTAATAGTCCCTGCACAAAGTGGAGTTTTCTATTTTCAATAAGACCTGACCAACCACATGCAAGCAAACACATCTACTGATCTAAAATGTTCAGTCATTTTAAAACCACTAATCTTATCAATAGATGACAATAATTTGGGTAAAATACAGTTTCTCAGCTTTTTGTGGTCATCAGATATCCATTTGTTTATCCATTAAGATATCCAAGCTTAAAGCACTGCTTGGCTTTTTTTACCGTCATAAATGCTGTTTTAAGACTGATGTTAGAAAAAAGCTTGTACAAACTGCATTTCTAAGTGTGTTGGATTATGGGGACGTCATTTACAGGAATGCAGCTGCAACAACTCTCCACTGTCTGGACATAGTCTATCACAGTGCTTTACGTTTCATTACAAACGCTACATTCAGGACCCATCACTGTGAACTGTATGCTCTGGTCTCATGGCCTTCAAACTACCCCCATATCTCTGTCTCCTCCTGTCTCCAAGAGATTTCATCTCAAGGGACTTCCTGGTTAAATAAAGGTTAAATAAAAAAAAAAATTAAAAAAAATTTGGATGTTCAGAGGATCTGTAGTGAACGAAGAAACACTGTCATCTTCTGCAAAATGAATTCACCAGTAAAACCCATGTAATGTGACAAATATCAGTTTGTAGACAACTGTTTTTATGTTCAGTTAGTGATATATTTTGCCGAAAAAATGTCCCATTATCCTTATGTATTTTTTTGCATAAAACCCTTGGTGTTTACTCTGAGCTTTTATAAAAACCTGATTTTCCTCCCCCAAAAAGCTAATTGCAGGATGATATAATAAATGGGGATGTCACTTAGGAAAGTTTAAATGTGGTGGCAAATTTGGAAGTTGGTACAAAAGTAGTCCTAGGTCTTTAAGGGTAAAATGTTGGAGTTCAGTTTAAAATACTTTACTTCCAATTTTGTACTTTCCCTGCACTGCTTTTTACCCTTCTGCTGATTGTACACACCAACACAAAACAGAAAAAACGTATTTATTGCAAAACCTAGCAAAAGGGCTGTATTTAATATTAATGGGTGCTGGAAGCAGAGCAGCAGCAGAACCAGTGGATGTCACTATAAACCAGTGGGTGTTGCTGTAAACCAGTGGGTGTCACTGTAAACTGGTGGTGGCCCATCAGTAGAGGGCGCTGCCCCACCTGTCTCACACGGAGAAGAAGACAATAGAAATCACCTAAAATAATTTGACAAAAACATTCATGTTTAAATAAATGAGCTATGATACAGCCCTTGAGTACTGTGTACAATCTGCATTCAACTATAGTTTAAACATGTTTTCAGATGTTTTAGTCAGCAGTCAAGTCACATGTTTCCTGTTTGGGGGCGCAAAAATATAAGCCCAAGGCTCTGCATTTACCATTATACACACTTTTCATAAATGGTGCGTACGCAGTAGACCTCCTCCTATACAAGAGATAGGAGAGCCTCGGGGCCCCCCAGCATCACCCACAGGAGTAAACGTCACATCTTGAAAAGTATCAAGACCTTCCTCAGAAACAGAATCAGTGAATAGGTCTGTAAGTAATACGACTGAGTTATGGGAAAGCATCTGGGCAGATCAGTGGTTAAAACTACTGACTATGAAACTGGAAACAGAGGATTGATGCCTGGCACAAGTGATATCAATGACATGTTTTAGCCCATATGCTGACTTTCTATGTTTTTTTTTATGTCATGTGATCTACCTTCCACTACCTTCACCCAGGGTCTAAATACATTGTCCATCCTATCAGTGGAAAGACACTTGTCAGGGACGTGTTTGACTTTAACAATAACCATAGAAAACTGTGCATGTTTGAAGGATAGATGGGTGAAATTTACATAGAAAAAATACATGATTTAAAAAACATACTGTGTATTTTTATTTTAATTTAAATTAATATTTAAAATATAAAATTTAAAAAAAAAAAAAAATAGCGGTGCATGTACTTTGGTGTATCCTTGTGGTGATGTGGTTATAGTGCAGCTGAAAACAGACTTAGATATACTTAGATACTGCACCCCACCAAAAAAGAATTCCACCAGCCGTCACTGCTGTAAACCATATTTGTAGTTCTCAAAGCCCCGACAGTGACAGTGTATGGACACAAGTATAAGGACTCACTGAACTCAGGTGCCCTTTTCTTTTCCTCACAGTGTCTGTATATAAAATTAAATCTTCATTCATTAAAATAGTATCTGGGCTCTCAGGTGAAGCTACAAATATCTAACAATAAATACGAAACTATGGAATGTAGAAACAATACAAACTGATTTCCAATAATAGGGTGGACTATTTAGCCTAACCCACCAGCTGAGTATTTTAAAGTTGCCTCCAGAGGTTTCACTGATCAGTGTTGTGCATGAACTAGTTTATTTATAATTCTATGAACTGAACTTAACATATTTATAACTAAAGAACTTGAACCAGTTCAGACTTTTTGTGACATTCTGAATGTTTTCGGTCCAGATAAAACCTTGGTGCTATGGGGTTAGTGCCTCAGATGTGATCAGTGAGTCAGGTGTAAATAATATTCACAACAGTTGGGGACAGTTAAGTTCCGGAATGAATTTAAAATCCTTCTAACGACATTCAAGGCCATCCATAACCTCGCCCCTCCATATCTGTCTGACCTCCTTCATGTTGCCACTCCCTCTCGTACCCTCAGATCTTCCTCCTCCATCCACCTCACTGTTCCCTCTGCCCGTCTCACCACCATGGGGGGCAGAGCATTCAGCCGCTCTGCTCCCCAACTCTGGAACTCCTTGCCACTGGATCTCAGAAACACCACTTGACTCCCTCTCTTCAAATCCAGACTCAAAAGACATCTGTTTAGGACCTGTTTCTCTTTGTGAACACAATTGCATTGTCCAATTTTTTAACCTGCCTTTTATTTTTTACTCTGCTTTATTGCTTGTTTTATACTCTCCTGTTTTACTGTACAGTGTCCTTGAGTGCCAAGAAAGGCGCCTATAATTAAAATGTATTATTATTATTAATTATTATTATTTTAGTGGAGATGTGCAATAATATGAAGAGGGTTTAAATGGAAAGACAAGCACAGAAATACTCAGTTTTTCTTTACTTAAAAAAAGTTAAATGAACTGAACTTTAACTAACCTGGTTCTCAATTGAAATCGTGACATATGAACGTGAATTAATTTATTTTACTCTTATGAACTGAACTTTGAACTAGTTCATGTTAAGTGTAAACAACACTGTCACTGTTTGGACTTCTACATCATAATTTATTCACAATAAAATGAGAAGGGAAACAAAGGGAGTTTAACTCCTTGGAAAATTACATTGATTTTACCTCAAAAATGTAATAAGCTTGGTTTAAATAGAGTCTTAGTTTATCTTGCAAAGAACTTAGCTAATGTTAACGTAGACTGTACCAGCCTCAGTGGAACAATGTTATAAAGACGTCAGCTTGTATCCATGAATAAACAAAACCCTTTAAGCTGTAAAATAATACTTTTTTTTTTTTTGGTAGAAAGTTACAAGCTAGATATCTGCTAGCTACTTACATTTACCTATCCACGTCAGTATCATGACAGGTGAACCTAACTGACCAGACAGTCTGTCACTGACACGGACACTGGAGAATAAACCAATTAAAGTTGGTTCAGTTGCTTTTAGCACCGCTGTGGGTAAAATGGTACGGTCCACAATATGGAGTTTGAAATCGTCTCACATTAAACTGGTCCTACACTAAGAATGGGAGTTGACTTGTATTTATGTTTTTTCCACAAAATCAGAATAATTATCTGACGACCCCCCCCCCAAACTGTTATTTTTGTCTCTTTAGGGCGGTCTGGGTCTTCATCAAGGGTACAGGCCCCATCAGTGCTATGATGGCAGGGGTGTCAAATTCATTTTAGTTCAGGGGCTACATCCTCCCAATATGATCTGAAGTGGGGCAAACCACAAAAATAACATATAATGTCAACTCCAAACTTTATAGAGTGAAAAAAGTAAAATTACATTATGAAAATGTTTACATTTACAAACGATTCTTTTAAAGAGATGTGAATAACATGAAGCAGGAAAAAAACTGAAACATTCAGACAAGAGCAACTTCAAAAATATTGTGTCAGTTTCTCACACATGTGCATTACAACTTACAGATCACAGTAGATCTACAAATATACAAAATATGTAGTGACGAATATTGTTAAAATTGCTTTTCTGAAGACATTACATGTTCATATTTGTTCAGACTATTCACATTGAGAAAGGATAGTTTGTAAATATACACATTTTCATGTAATTTTACTTTCACGCTAAAATACAAAAGAATTTGGAGTTGTCATTTCTAGGTTATGATCGTATTTTACTGGTCTGACCCCCTAGAGATTGAATTGGGCTGAATGAGGCCCCTGAGCTAAAATGATTAACATCTTCAGTGTAACTTTTGCATTTCACAAAATTCATTCCACAGGCCAAATTAGACTGATAGGTGGTCCAGTTTTGGCCCGTGGGGCATATGTTTGACACCTGTGACTAACTGACTTGGTATAAGATGCTATAATTTTATAGTGATAAATATTGCAATAGACATTTCTTCTTTAGGCTTAATTTAGTTTACCTTACAAAACTCTTCAGGTTGTTTTTGCCTTATTTTCTGCAACACTGAATTTTCTGCAATTGTCTTATTGTTCTACCTCTAGATACGTGTGATGTTACATCATCGCCAACAAGTAATTTTAAACCGTAACCGTCTATTTTCAGCTCAGGATATAAAACCAGCCCATTACTATTGATTTGATATTCATCGTGGCTGATGTGCCGTCAACATTTTTATCATTTCAAATGGAGAGGAATGGTAGTTCTATAAGATGGAGGTGCAATGTGTCCTAGTACTTTGGTCCACAGTGGATATTCTATCAGACATTTCAGCAGTAAGATTACACAAGTTTGGCACTGAATACCTCCATCTAAATCTACATTCTTTATCAGTCTGAAAGAATGACCTGAACAAAATGAAAAAAAGCTCAAATAAAGAGTAACAGTAATGAGTTTTTTCCAAACTTTATTTGATGACAATATACAAGAACATCTTGAGCACGTAGACCTTCCCTGACTTGCCGGGCTCACTGCAAGAAAATAAAAGCTGAATTAGAACACCATGGGTTGTTTTTGGGAGACAGTTCATTGAACAGACTTTAGCTCATAGAAGTGCACAGTGAGACCACAGCAACAGAACAAAATGCTGTTTTAATCAAAGAACCGACTGCAACTCCAACATCGCAGTCAGATATTTAGTAAAATAAATAAAAAATCTGAGTAGGATGAGATTTGATTTTTAGAGAAACTCACTGGCAGGTGTTTAAGCCAAACTGCCCCACACATAACACACTGAAGGAAATACACATGCTACACTGAGACTATTTCTACTGACTACAGGTTTGAAGCAGTCAAAGCACTTCCACCAGTTTAAATAAAAGCCAGAGTGGGCCAAGCCTAGTGGATATGCCCTTAATAGCAGCAACAGTGGTACAAAGGACTGGAGGAAAGAGTAGGGAAACCTAGTGGATGGGGGTTTAATAAACACTTTAAGGGTAAAATACTGAAGGAAAACTGCAGAGAAGGTAAGGTGAGACATGCATGGCAGAGCTCAGGTCTATTACAATCTGATGTGCAACACAAAGGCACACCATGCGAGTTTCTGCTTCTATACCTGAACACTGACACCTCATTTCTGCAAAAGAAATCCATGGGAAGCAAAATCAAGAACAAAGGATGGAACAAAGAAATGTTAAAACATGTTGAAAACTAAAATATGGAGTCAAGAAATCTGAATGGATGAACACTGAAAATGATTAGCATAACAGGCGGTTTTAATGAACCAGTGTTGTCAAACAAAAACCAACTAAAAGACTGGCTGTGAATCTTAAATTCTCTGCTGACTTGGGGGAGGGGTCTTCAGTATTGCAAAACTAAGTTTGCAACCTCATTAGTGGTAGGAGCAATTACTAAGTATTAAGCAATGAGCAGGCCTTTCTATTAGGTGCTACAATCAAGGACAGAAGCATTTTGCCTGTAAGAAGGGTTGGTGAGGGACAAAGTTAGCACTCCTGGGTGAGTGCACACTGTAGTTAGTCTACTGGGAAATAACATTTACCTTCTACAGTTCCCGAAGAACATTTGATATGATTGGAAAGATGACAGAGGGAAATTAAAACAGTAAAAGTTGTGGAAAACATAAATTAGCCGGGTAAGAAAAGAACAGATGAGCAGTTCAAAACAAGAGTTTTAACTACTGTAAATGTAAAGATGCCCTAATCTTTGTGTTGGCATGATTTAACTGAGACTATTTTACACCAACTGTACTTCACTGACATCCTAAAACTAGAATATTTTAGAATACTCTGATTTTATGCAATGATAAGATTTTCATTTTGTGCAGTGACAATTACAATACCTTTTTGCCAGCAGCGCCAACAGCGGCCTTCTTGGTGCCTCGTACTTTCTTCATTCTGTTCTTGCGTTCCTTGCGCTGTTTCCTTGATGTCTTCTTCTTCTCATAGAGACCATGCTGAAGAAATAAGAGCACAAGTTTAAAACACAGTGACAGTGATTATCACCAAAGGAACAATGTTTTTGTTTTTTGTTTTTTTTTTTAGAGTATAAAGAATTGACCCTGGGCTGAGGACAACCATTTCTGATAAGGTATTTTCAATAGTAATCCAATAGCAAAACTACATCATTTCAGTGTTCATCTTTAACTCCAGTTATCTCAGAATTTTTCATTTACAGCTGCCAGCCACCATGAACAACAGCTCAATATTCACATTTAGGGTCAGAAATCCACTTGCCAAGTCAATTTCATTTGCAAAATATTACACTTATTACAGTTTAACAAAAAACACATGTTGATTGTCGTACAGTCCAACTGTCAAATAAGACAGCTGAAGCGTTGACTGAGTTTACTTAATTACCTTCAGATTTGCTAACCTAACATGACATTTTACTTGAACCCTTAACAACTTTGCTAAAATAAATACCTTGACTTGAAAAAGCACTTAATACATGACATACACTTGGCCATCAGAGATGCTTTCACATGACAAAAAAAATGGTGCGATAATCACAACCTTAAAACTCTTTTCATCACTAGTCTATGTAGCATCAGTACATCCTCTGAAGATAAACTACATCCACATCTTGATGAAGTCTGCTACTACTCACCCTGGCCAGTCTGTGTTTGGGTTCGTTCTTCTTAGCGTAGTCTAGAGAATCATACACCATGGCGAAACCGGTTGTCTTGCCACCACCAAACTGAGTCCTGAAGCCGAAGACGAACACCACATCAGGGGTGGTCTTATACATCTTGGCAAGTTTCTCCCTGATTTCTGTCTTAGGGACTGTGGCCTTTCCTGGATGCAAGACATCGACGACCTGCAGAAAAGCATAACCAAGCAAAATTTAGTTGAGGAAAAACAAGTCATGATTTCAGTATGACAATCATGTGTGTGGAGCTGTGAGATGTACCATTTGCTTCCTCTGAAGCAACCTGTTCGTCATGAACTTCCGGGTCCTGACGGTCACTGTGTCATTCTGAAAATTATAAAAAAGTATGTTAGATAGTTTTCAATAGCAGGTATAGATTGCATCCATCCAGACGACGCTTCATCAATACTGAAGACTCCTACAAGCATAGCTTCCTCTGCTACACGGAACATAACCCGTCAATTGCGTTATATATACCATGTTTTAGTAATTCACGTGAAATCACTATCACCAATACACAACGGCTCAGAAGTACATGATACACCATTTTATCAAAAGGAGGATTAGATCATGGCTATGAGCGAAACACGTTAGCCACATTAGCCACAGTAAGCTAGCATATCGTCTTTCGAATTATTTCACTTATTAATGAGAACCGCATTATGGTCCGTTTTTAGTGTGGATATAAACTAAGTATATCAGTAAGAAGTTAACTAGTTCAGACCAAATAAACCATCCTAATTCATGTATGGAAAGGTACACAAGTCTGAACCAATAACAGACCAGATAGCATCTGGCTGATGCCGCTGTATTTACACTAAAAATAAACAATTTCCGCCTCGATATCATCTTTAATCAATAAATTCACGTTAAAGGATGATATCTTATGAACAAAATTAGTGTAACCGAAAGGATGGCACCGATGATCGACGGATTTTATTTGCAATTTTTGCCACAAGACTCACCATCTTGACGCCGGCCTCGCTCAGGGACGTAGAAAAGGAGGAAGGACCGGTAGGCGGCCGAGTAAATGCCTGAGCAGAATTGCACGGGCACGTCATTAACTTGCCTGATGTAAAATTTAAAAAAATTAAATTAAGTAGGTGTAAGGGTGTGAATATTTTTTTCCCTCTATTGAATAAAATCTAAATCGATTATATTTCGCATAGATGATTGAACAATAGAACTTATAAAACATTTAGAAAGATTGCAATAATTCATTTTCTACCTGTTAACATAATTATCTTATTTATGTTTTGGTTTTTTTTGGTTTTTTTGTTTTTTTACAGCCGACTAATTTTAGAAAATCGATATTAGCTATCAACTTAAAATAACAGAAACTGTATATTACAAAACATTGCATCTACGGCAGGGGTGTCAAACAGAAGGCCCGCGGTCCAAAACCGGCCCACCAAAAGGTCCAATCCTGCCTGGGGGATGAAGTTCAAAACTGAAAAAATTACACTGAAATTATTAACAGTCAAGGGTATTCACAGGCCTCCTATAACTTTATGTGATATCAAGTAAAATAATAGCATGGTGACCTATAAATATTGACAATTCCAAATGTTCCCCTTAGTTCAAAGTGAAAAAAGTAAAATTACAGAATAAAAATATTTGTATTTACAAATCCTGTCATGATAAAATGTGATTAACCTGAACAAACATGAGAAACCTGAAATTTCTTCAATTTTAACAATATAATGCTGCTTACAAATGTTTTCTGCATTTAGAGCGACTGTGATCTGTAAATTGTGTTAATAATAGGCTGCAACATAATACTGGCAAATTGACACTTAGTTTTTTAAAGCTCTTCTAGGATGTACATGGTTGTTCAGGTTATTCACATTTTCATAAAGTAATTTAATTTTCACACTAAAACAAAGAGAAAATTTGGATTATAATTTATAGCTTCTTGTCCCTATTATTTAACTGGTCCAGCCCACTTGAGATCACATTTGGCTGAATATATGGACTAAAAGGAGTTCGATACCCCTGATTTAGGTTGACATTAGGCCAATCATCTGCAGTTGATTTTAATATCCACTAGATGGCAGAAACACAATATTCAACTATACTAACTCTACTAAGATCACACCAATGTGATTGGTGTTTGGTTAAGTAACACGTCCATAAAGTATTATTTTAAATATCCAAATCAGAGTTTTTATTTAAGAATTTTACAAAATGCAAATCTAGATAAAATAATTGCCTTCATAGCCACTGGATCTTCCTGACTTTTAATTTAAAGTAAAATATAGGTAACACCGACCACACAACAACTTAATGAGGTAAAAAGAAAGTTGTTAATAACATCAGATACTTCCCATCTGAAAACACATTGAAACTGCTCAACACAAGTTTCAATGAATTAAAGCAATATTCACTACATTACACAACTTTTACAATAAAATAGATTAAATGTAGCATCAGTAAATATTACACTGAAATTAAACATTTTCAAATCATTCATTAATTTAATTTGTACAAATTTCGATGGAACAAAGTAACTCCATGATACTCAGGGAGTGGATTATCATTTTACTCAATTTAAAGCAACTGCTTTAAAAGGCCTCCAAGAGCAGCCGTCTGCTCCAGGTTTCTGGTTGAAAAAAATGAAGTTTTTCTCACCACTGTCACCAAGTGTTTGTTCCTGGAGGATTGTTGGTGTCTGTGAATGGACCTAAGAGTATGATTCAGACGAGCTCTAAATGTAAAGTGTCATGAGATAACGTTTGTTATGATTTGGCGCTATATACATAAAATTTGATTGATCGATTGATCGATTGATTGATTGATTGATTGATTGATTGATTTGATTGACGTTGGATGGATTTTGTGGTGAAACCTCTAGTGTCGACTCCACTGGGTGAGCAGTCTCATCCAGATCTTGTGCCCAGACCAGACAGTTCACTGAACCTGTGTTGTTCTCCCACCGGAAGTGGATCAGGACACTGGACTGATCTTACTCAGGAACTTCATTATTAAATGTCATTACCAAAGTCTACTCAGTATTGTATAATTAGATCTTTTCTACTCAAATCAGTTAAAGTTTCACTGATAAATGATTAGAGTTTGTTCCATTCATCTAAATATTTGTCCCAGGGGTCTGCATGCCCCGGATCCTGAACCTGATGTGGTGCTTCAGCTTGTGGCTCTTCAGATTGTTATTAAGTAAATGTTGATTTTATTTACACAAGAGGTATTAATACATTCCAGATCTTTTTGGATTCATATTATTGTACGTTGCTTTCAGTTATTTTCTGAGTATTTATTAAAATACTGTAGCTCTATAAACGTATGGTCACTGCATGTGGTTCTATGGACTTACATACTTCTTCAATTCCACTGAAATTGTTCTGATCAGATAGTTTAATTTACATGACTTCCAATCCAGTATACACCAACAAAGCTTTTATTCAGAATGTAACTTTTTGCAAAGACCATTGAGGGGTTTTTACAAGACTTCAGTCTTTTCAAAGCCCAACAAAAAACACAGACAAGTTTTGCTGTCTCTATATTTCACTCCTCATAATTCATTGTATCCTTTAGATACTCTCCAAACCAGACTCTGATGATTGAGCTGGTTTTATCAAGTTTTTTTTTTGTTTTTTTTTACTCTGGCTGGGCTTTTATTTCCATTATTTGTGTAACTGGTGTTGTTATTCAGTAAAACAAACATACGTCCTCACATGAAGATGTCTTTGAGTAGCTTTCATATGTAGGTCAGGAGAAACTTAAAATATTAATGAAAATAAAATATCTGGTCTCCGAATTTCATTCCTTTTCCAGGCTGTTAAAATAAGATGTTTATAATTCCATGACTTCCATACTGTAGGTTTGTCAGAGAAGATTGTTTTTTTTTCCTCCTTTACTGAATAGTGTTGTTGAGACAGAAGCAGGAAGATAAAACTATATTGTGCCTCTTAAACTATACGACACAGTAAATATGGCTCATAATGAGTCAGGTTTTCTTCCTCCTATTGCTTTGTTATGAAAAAGAACCATAAGAGCAGTCAGACACTTCCTCTTTCTGTGCATCTTCATCTGTTCATACATAGGACTATGATGAACATCCCCTCCATCACACACTGGACAGAGCCCCTTCTCTAATAGACTATTACAGCTCCACTGTTGAACAGATACAGGAAATCTTTCTCACCACATTCCACTTCACTGTACAATAAACTCACCTCGGTCTGATGTTAAAACACCACTCATAAATATATTTCAATGATGCACTTTATTTCTATTTATGCACCTCCATCTTACTGTAAAATTCCGTATTACTTTTGCTCATTAGTTTATTGTTGCACCTTACTGTTTGATTGTCCAGATTTTCTACCAGTTTTGTTTTTATACTTCTAATTTACTGTGTATAATGTGTTTGCTCTTGTGCTCTATTTTCACTGTTTGTTTTGCTGCTGCTGCTGCTACTATTACAATTTCCTGGTTCGGGATCAATAAAGTATATCAATCTATATCTATCTACATCTTTGAATTAATCGATACAATTGGAAATGAGGAATAGCCCTCAATGATTTCTCAAGTATTAAGTAAAGGCTGATGATTATGATAACTAGCAGTTCTGGCCAAAATGGTGTTCTGTGAGGTCACTGTAGTTGTTGACCTTTAAACTTTGGAGATCAAACTATAAATTAGCCCACCTTTGAAACCCAAAACGATTTTTTACCTCCGCCAAGGAGGTTATGTTTTTGCCGGCATTGGTTTGTCTGTCTGTCTGTCCGTGTGCAAGATAACTCAAAAAGTTATGGACAGATTTGGATGAAAATTTCAGGAAATGTTGATACTGGCACAAGGAACAAATTGTTAAATTTTGGTGGTGATCGGGGGGGGGGCACTGATCTGCCTTAGTGGAGGTCTGCGCTCTCCGAGTGATTTTCTAGTTTTTAGATAAATTTGAAGGATTTTCAAGTTCATAAGAATGAAAAGACATGAAGTTCACTGGACCTTGACCTTTGTCACCCAGTGAATGGTTGTGTTAATATGCAATATTCTCGGTATTCTAACAGTAGACACATCTATAAATGAAATCAACAACACAAACATTTTTTTTTCTTTGTTAAGGAACTTTATTGATCTTGCTGCAACAGTGTCCACTGGCATTGAAGTTTCAATTAAAATAAAGTTATTTAAAATCAGATCGGAAAGTTACAGTAAGTTTGTTTCAAATCTCTTTCAACACACAATGTTAAGCCCTCATTGCCAAACCAAAGTGATTTGAAATAAATCCGCAATCTGAATTTTGATGTCACAACATAAAAAGCGTTTTCTCGCTTTGACAATGTGCAATGTAAAATGGGTTCAAGCAAAAACCCTCCACATACTTATATCACCAAACATGGCCCAAATTAATTACAAAGCCAGGAAGAAGAAGAAAAAAACATTTCTCTCACTCCAGTCATGCAGTGGAACAAACTTGTAATATGACTGAATTATTAATGGAAAGCAGGTACTTCATTTGAAAGTTCAGAGCTGCTACTTGGACTGAGTATAAATAGCAGAACAGCAGAACTCTGATTTTGGTGTAAAAAAAAAAAATCATACTAATAATAAAATGGGATGAAATGAACATGTGGCACACTGTTAAGAAGTGCAACTATAATCACACAGCATCCCAGTGACATGTACATCATGTTGCACTTCACAGCTGCACAAAAAAACCCAAAAACACAAAACCGAAACTTTTTGCTCATGTGCTAAGTACAATACTAACCTGTGTGACATTGAGTGAAAAAATAAACATCTGTCGGAAAATACAAATCAGTGAAGAGGAATCTAGTTTTTGTTTACTGCATTTTGTGTAAAGTAAGGCATGGGCAGACACACGTAACACAGACAAACAATAAGGTAATGTAGAGTGGTTTAAGGACACTGGGGACAGATTTGGAGATTACGGGACAGCGTCTATTGAGCCAAAAAAAAACGCTCCCCTGATCCTCAACACCTCTAACAAACCCCCAAAGGCTCGATGGCGCTTTTACCCAAACAAACTCCTCCATACTACGAAACTGTATTAAAAAATAAAATGCATATAAAACATCTGGACTATTTCAAGTTTTCAAAAATCTTCTTGTAATGAACCCCTCCCCAAATTAACATTGAATAGAACAGTTTCTTTTTACTTTTTTGCTCTTAATATTTATAAGTCTGAATAAAACGCCTCTGGATTTATCAAATCGTTAACATAAATTAACTGTCACATGTTCAGAAAAGGTGTAAAACTGTTCTTGGCAGCAGGAGAGAAATGTATAAATTACCTTTGACAGCAAGGTCACACTGTACAGTTAAAGTGGCCCACTTGATAGAGAAATATATATATATTTAATAAACTGAAGTATACTCCTAAATGAAATGTAATTCTTAAGTCTTGGATTTGACATTATCATAGGAAATACAATCACTTTGATGATTATGTTGAGGTTTTATATTTCTAGCAAAGACTTCGTAACTTGAGGCCCATTTAATAGAGCTTTCAGAAACATCTCATGACCTTTATCACAAAATAAAGATTGATAAAAGGCCAATTTTATTTTTGATATAATCTCAGTAGTCATAAAAAGAGGCTGCAGGAATTGTCATCTGACACTTGCAAACGGTGTCCACAGTCAAATGTGAGTGGCCACCTTTTAACACCATCTCCATGACAACTACTGGCGGATGAGGGCTATGAGATGTGGCTAAAAGCTTCGGGAAAGTGGATTTGATACTTAGAATGACTTTGTCAAACTTCTAACTTATTTTAAAAGCAAAAAAAAGAAAAAAAAGAAAAATGGAAACTGACACAGGCTTGTGTTGATGAAGAGAATGAGAATATTGGAATGGTGTGAAAAAACTAACTGGAAAATAAAACAACACAGCATCCCTTTAAAAACAGACCAGAGAACTGATAATAGATTGTGGAGCTTTTCAAGTACTTCCCAAAAATTAAATAACGTGCTTCCAAGGGTCTTAAAAACCAAAAAGACTGTGATGAGTATCAAAGCTTTTGACTGATTCTAAGGCCAGTATGTAAAATGACTATTTCATTCACCACTTGAACATAACTTGAATGTTATCATTTGTTATAGTGTGCTCTGTTAAAATCCTGATTCACAGAAAAAAGGATCACCGTATGCCGTATGACCATGATCTAAACTGGACAAAGCATTCAGGCCCACTCCCTTGTTGTATTTGTTGATTTGTACAGTCACTGGTAACCATGGAAACCTAGTCCGATCAACCCTCTACCTAGTTTCCAGAGTTGGCCGTGGTGTACTTGTACGCATAATAAACTGTATTCCTGTGGTTTACACACATTACATCCAGCAGCGAGACAAGAGAGAGAGCAAAAGAAGATGGCTGCCATGAGGGCTCACAACATTGGTTTTCTACAAGCCAAGCCACTGGCACACGTGATGCCAGGTCATTTGCTTTTGCTGGTGAGGTTCCAGTCCGTTAGATGTCCATTTCAAACTGAGCGTCGTCACCTAAAAAACAGGAGAAAGTGTTGTGTTTAGTTGTGGCTGTTCCAGTATTAGAGGGAAAAGAATCAGAACAGTGGGTGTGTTCGTTCATGTATAAGGGCTCATTTATGCTCTACGTTAAAGATGCAGACGGATACAGACGGAGTGTTCTGTCCGTCCTCTGCTGACATTCTGTACATAATTCTGTCCCTTTTCCAGGAACCTGTGGATACGCACTCAGACGGATTATATGGAGCAGTACCACCGGGAACCGTGGAGGCAATGTTGAGATTTGAAGAGAACAATTTCCAGAAATAGCAGCACTTTTCAAAGAGCAACTGTTTGAATTAGTGAAAACATACCGACATATTTGTAACAGCTACTCTTATCAATATCAACATTAGTGAAACCTCCTCTGTCGTCGTCATGTTTGTTATTACTGACTTTCTCCGTCTCAAAAAACTTTACTCTTCTTAGTGGTATTTAGCAAGTATGGTAATTAAGAGCAGCGCCCTCTGGTGGATTGATAGAGAAACACTCATTCCAACCACTGGACACATGGAAGTATCAAAACAGCAACACTTGACAACACTAGAAACGGATGTACCTATTAACATACGTAAAGTGAGCATAAATGAGCCTTAAACAGGAATGGTTCATTTGTGTCTGGTCACAGACCGGTTGTGGGCTTGCCGTCATGATTGTTGATGTGGTTCTTGGCTTCGTTCTTCTGGTTCTCACTCAGGATGTGTTGGCTGGTCACTCCGGGAATGACAGGCAGGTGAGCTGGAGGGGTCTGGGCAATCGGAGAGTTACGCCTGTCCAGTAAGAACTTACGGTCATAGATGATCCGGGTGCCTGGAGCAACACAAGTGAAGAGGATCTGTTAGTTTATGTCCACGTAAAAGGATTTGAGATGCACCAAAACATTAAGTCCAACCATAGGACGATATATTTACTGGAGTTTTGTTATTCTATGTACAAACTAGAAAAGCACTCGGAAAGCACAGACCTCCGCCAAGGCAGATCACCCCCCGCCCATCACCACCAAAAAGTAATAATTTGTTCCTTGTGGCAGAATCAACATCTGCTGAAAATTTCATCAAAATCCGTTTTTACCCCAAACGCCGCCACCATATCTGCCGGATCTCCTTTATGTGAACATGATAACTGGGACAGATTTGGTTGGATTTCTTCTCCCTTGATAACCAACATAGGGGACCCCTAGTGGAAGAACCCTATTGATTTCAGCTTCTCTATGAGTATCAAAAGTCATCCAGTTTTTTGGACATAAATCAAACAATAATAGGCAGATTGAGATAAAATTTGGTTCATATTGATCGTCTTACAAATGTCCATTGTCTCACTACCATATGGCTATCATGTGGTGTCATTTTCATTCACTAGGTGGAGTTTTGTGGGGAAAAATTGGTTCTCTGACCATTATTCTGCCACTATGAGGTTGATGTAGCTCAAATTGAGTTCAATATCGATTGTCTAACAATTAGCGTGGATAGATTTATATATAGCAGAGGATTGGGGGGATTTCGTGGATATACCCTTGCAGTCGGCCCTCGACAGCGTAAGCCTCGTTATATCTTTCCATCTTTGAACCTGAGATCTGACAAACAGAGCAATAATTTAAGGATGGACTACCACATCACTTACTGGAGGGTCAAAAACACACAAATGACTCCTTCAAAACATTACTAAATCAGGATTCTTACACAGAAGTTCAATGTGAGCTTAGGGATTTTTTGGAGCCAACCCCCATGGCTTTAAGATATTTCCACTGCCTGTCGATCTGACCTGAAAAAGTCTGATCAGTGTATCCCAAAATGTATAAATGTGTGGTTACTCGAGAGGCTGAACTTCATTCAGACTGTATCATCTTACTCACACAGTCTTCCTAAGCATATTTGACCACTGCATCAAAAGTGTTACATTTCACCAGGGCTGTGTGATGTTCAGATTGTCCAGTTCCCAAATGATACTGTTTTCATTGCCAGTTTTCCATTTTGACCACAACATGAACATTGTCTGTCGACATAAAATCATCATTTAAAAACATAAATAAACGTCATGTCTGCTGCATGCCTCGAGGTTTACTCCTTCACTACTGAAATACGATCAAACGTCAAGATCGTTCTGACAAACAAATAGAATTTAAAGAAATCAATCTGCGTCATAAGAGTATCAAACTTCACAAAATACAAACTCTAAGGATCAGGAATGATAAAGAGAGCTAAAGGTGTCTTTATGGAAACACGTCTCATGTAGATTTTTTTATAAGTATCCATGCAGTGAGATGAATGATGAAAGAATAAAGATAGTATCAAGAGTTAAAAATAATCAAATAAATCAGCGATGATTTGATCCAGGAAATTTAAACCTAATAAATCAAAGAACTTAAATCAACAGATGAAAAAAATTCACAAAACCCATACTGCAATAAGACACATAGTATTAGCAATCATATCTACGGTCTAAGAACCTGCTTTTCTTTGCCACGTGACAGTAAAATTAACCTCTTTGCAGTGGGATGTTTGGATGAACAAAACAATCCTTTTTTTCTTTTTTAAACACATAACCTTGGCCTGGGAGGATAATAAGAGAGTCAGCCACTTTAGAAAAAAAAAAAAAAAAAAGAGTTCCACACTCAAGGATATTACTGTGAAGGTTAAATACATGCTACAGCCTTGCCACATGAATTGGACAATAGGTGTCCTGATTTCATGGAAAAATAACTCAAAGCTTTTCTGGATAGGATAACATAAAATTTTACCAAATTGAGTCATGAGTCGTTTTACCTTTTGAGCATTAGGCCTACCTTATGTAAACCCTCACATATTAGAACAAACAGTGGAACCTCCCTGCAGAGTTTCAACATGATCCTTTCATTTCTGCTGTGATCCTGCCTGTTCAGAGTTACTGGAGTTCCGCTTTAACACGGAAATGAATCACACATAACGGTCTGGCTGAGCTCCAGATAGTATATGCAACATACCTGCAGATGTGCAGTGTTTGCTGGGAGCTTTAGTTAAGGTTAATATATAACAATAAGTGATATATGAAGCAAACAGAGCACCTTTAACTGTACACTGCAGGTAATACCAATCTGTGTGCTGCACAGGAGCCAATGGTGCAGCAGGCGCGCGGACAGGGGCGGAGACTGGCTTTGTTTTTGTTTTGAACAGGATGACAAGGCAGCCAAGGCCACAGTGACTGAACATGAACACAGACACACACAGCACGGACTACGGCAGTCACACACACGGAGCGGATAAAGGAGCAGCGGAGCTTTTACCTCCAGGAGTGGTGGAGAATAAAGTGCCTCCAGGGGTGGTACAATAGTCATGAGGTAGCTGCGTTGTGTCGTTGATCGACACCGTCCTGGTCGGGATGGCCCTGCTCTCGCTAAGCTGACGACTGTTCGACATTTTGTTTTAGCGCCGGTCCGGTGACAAATACAGCAGCTACACAAATGTGGGGGTGTTAATTTCCCGACGGACGGTGGACACCGGGGCCTTTCCCCACTCTCTTATTTCTTCCCAAAAGCTTTCTTGTCTCTCCTTTCGTCCTCCCAGCCGTCAGCACCGTCCCCTCCCTCAGCAAGGCAGGAAGCACGACAAGCGGCGACCGGATATGATGTCAGAGGAGCAGCCGGAGCACGCTGCCGTACACCGACCGAGTACCCGATAAATGACCTGCAACCCGGGTTAAAGTTTACTGACCCTGGGAAATAGTCTGAGGTTAGCACAAAATAGGGCTAAAACGTTACGTGACTAATATCTGTCTCAAAAATCCATATCTTAGAATATTAAAATATGTTTAACTGACATTTTATACTAATCAATTTTCAAAATCCATAATACCTGTAATATTATTTCAACTTAATAAGTATTAATCTTACACTGACTTAGGCCATTTACAGAATATTTACAGGTACAATGATGCCTTCACGTACATCTTGTAAATGTGTTTACTACTTGATTTGACTCAGAATACCTCATGTAAACCCACAAGCCACGACCATCAATGAATGGTCACAACTTTTAATTGTGATTATTTAGTGACAGGATATTAAAAAAGATTTATAACGTCCTACAGACCAACTGAAGCTTTCTTATTGTTCAATGAAACACTTTGTCAAACTGTTGAACAATATTCCATAAAGGGCGGAAATAAAGCTTGTATAATAATTTGTTACGTAAAAGAGATGGGCATCTCGTAATAACAGATTTCCCTTTAGATAGATAGATAGATAGATAGATAGATAGATAGATAGATAGATAGATAGATAGATAGATAGATAGAAATTACTATTTGTTAGTGCAATTAAAATACCCAAAAATAACACCTTTGCAGTAAAGACAAAACAACTTAGTTATATTTTCTGACCTAAAATTCTTTCACAAACAGGAAGTGCTGTGGTTTGGGTTAGAAAATGACAGGATGTGATTGCACAGAGTGCATTTTTACATTTGAATGGAACTTTCTCAGCCTTAATTGTTAGTTTGTGGTCAGGGCCAACCTTTTCTTCAGTCAGTATTCATATCATCACTCTACAAGCCAAGTCCTCCTGAGACACAACTCATATTCTTTTGTTTGTCCCGTTCTCTCCGATGTGTTATTGTGACACTTCCGATAATCCCTGAAGGCAACGGTCGCTGTATGAACGGCGCGTGCGCAGTGCCCTCTGTGTCTAGACTCGGTGGACTGTTCTTCCGCCGCCATCCTCCATCCACATAGAAACACAGAAACACAAACCTGCAGTGAAAACATGAGCTTTACAGTAGAAGAGAGGGGAAACCCGAACTCTCTGAGCTACCGCCTGTTCTTCAGTAAGTACAGCGTAGATATAAGAAGCTGAACTCTGACTTTATTTGCTAGTTACGGACTCTTCAGACGTCACAGGCCGGTTCAAACCTCCCACGTGTCACTTATTCATTCAGCGTTTGTGCTCAGTTTCATCAGATCAGTGCAGCTGTTGACGTATTCCGACAGTGGGAGATACACATCAAATCCATTATATGTTTGTATATGGATCGGTTAAAGCCGTGATAACTGGTTTCGCCGGTTTTACCAGACAACTCGGACACTGGTTGACAAAGTTTTCGTCATTTTGCTCTTGGTCGACGCTGCTCACATATGACTTTGCACTTTCCTTGTAAATATTCATGTTAACTGTAGAAGGAAGCTTTGTGTATTTTTGGGAAATCGTGCAAGCTTACCTCATAAAAGCATAAAGCGTTGATGATGGGACAACGCCCTCTTGTATTATAACGCATTAATAAAACTGGGATAACGATTATGGGTTTGAGCGGTTGAAACAAAGCTGTAAATTAAACTTAAAATGTCTTTTATACACATTTTTATTTTGTTGAATCGTACGTAATGACAGAAATTGCGGATTAATAAAGTACAATAACCATACGCCAATAAGCACAAATCTGTGCATTGTTATATGAAGACAAGACTTAATATAAACTTAAACATCACAAAATACAGACTCAAAATCCACTTATTTAGTACATGAACCTCATACAAAAAATATGAAGTGGTTCTGTACCTGACTTAAAACAATGGAAAGTGAAAGTGGAAACAAAGGTGAAAGTCTGTGATTATCATCAATTCATAACCCCAAAAATTCCCTTTTACTAGCACAAGTTTAACCAATAACAGGGAATTATTAGGTTTAGGCCTACTTGTTGTCTTTTTTGTTCATCATTTTAGGCAGTAATTCATGGTGGCCAGTTACATTTTTGTAGTTTTGCTTTTCAAGCGTATTTGGCGTCAGTGTATTGTAATAACCACCTTGTGTTGAAATGCGTAGATGTGCCAGATTTGTCTGAAGATTTGTTGACAAATGTGTCAGATTATAATTCGTTTCAATCCAGTTTCCAAGTGGCATGTGTCAGGATGCATCTTAAAGCTGATCTTTATATGTCTGCTCTAGTGTAAGACACATAAGAAGGATATAAAGATTATTCATGTAGTGTCTGATCTGACTTTCTTACAGAAAACGCTGATGGAAACTATATCTCTCCATTCCATGACATACCAATGTGCGCTGATGAGGCCCAGGTAAGTTACTACCTGTTACATTTAATCTGTTCAGTGTATTCAGGTTTACAAAGCGCTATGTGTAGCGATAACCATGTTATGTTTATTAGATGTGGATTGGAGCTGTATTAACTGCAGACATTAGATATTGCTCTCCAGCGTTAAGGTCAGAGTCTATTTTCAAAGTCAGTGGCCTTTACTCTATTTTCTCAATGCTGTGTCAACAGCGACTATAGTATCGTCTGTTATCTTATCTCCCTAAAACCATTAATTTTATTTGTGCCAAAGTTTTGATCAAACCTGAACAAAGGAGTTACCAATAACAGCCAACATACATTACACCTGCTCAAATCTTGTGTGTTCTAAACATTAACACAAGAAGGCGTTTATTATATCTTGTTGCAAAATGCATATATGTGTATGACCTTGGCCGGTTAATTCAACATTAAATCAAATGAACACAATATTTTTTCTTTCAGAACATCTTTCACATGGTTGTTGAGGTTCCAAGATGGACAAATGCAAAGATGGAGGTATGAGGAAAAACAATTCTTGATTTTTGAAGCTTCAGTGAACAATTTATTTTCTTTCTTTCTTGGTGATACTCATTAGGGAGTAACTATTTCAGATCATTCACATTTTTCTAAGAATGTTTTTTTTTTTTTTTTTTAAATAATAGTTTACAGTTTAACAATAAAGGGTGACATGGTGGTGCAGTGGATAGCACTGTCGGAGTCTGTGTGGTGTTTGCATGTTCTCCCTGTTGGTTTCCTCTAGGTACTTCCTCCCACCACCACCATTGATAGGTTTATTAGTCAACCTAAAATTGCCCATAGGTGTGAATGTGAGAGTGATTGGTTGTTCATCAACCCTGCGATGAAATGGTGACTCGTCCAGAGTGTACCCCACTTTCGCCCATAGGTAGCTGGGATAGGCTCCAGAGCCCCCTGTGACCCTAGTGAGGATAAAGCGGGTTCAGAAGATGAATGACTGAGTTTAACAATAAACTTTAATATCCAAAATGTCTATCGTCAGTTCACTGAGTTGTAAACTTCACTTCAGTTTGTATAGATAATACAAAATGAATGTGATATAATTTTCCAGTACACATGATTAGATCTGAAAGGATTAACTGATTACTTGTCTGTTACTAAACAAATCAAAAAACTATTTTGATAATCGATACGTTTGAGTAATTTTTGTTTCTCTAGAAAAAAAAGAGTCAATTCCGTCTTTTTTTAAACGGGAGTATTTTCTTTTTTCTTTCCTCTTATGACATTAAGCTAATGAGACATTTAAGGACGTCACGTTGCTGTTTGGGAAACACTATTTCACCGTGTTCTGACATTTTGTGAAGCAAATAATTACTGAATTAATCAAAAATATCATTACAAACTAATCAATACTGAAAACAATCATTACTTGCAGCCCTGCTAAGGATTTAATAATACAGATTAAAGTTTTGTCTTTGACTTTATCAGCACCATAGTCTTCCTCTGTATCTTAAAACAGTAATATTTTTAAGTGTCATTGAACCTCGGTTTCAGGTTGGTGTCTCTGCTCAGTTTCACTCAGAGAAGATGTTGATTCACTAAAACATCACTGCCATTAATGCAAACATTTACAGTACTCTGCAGTTCTTTTCCTTCATAAAAGGAAACCACCAAACATGATTCCACACAGTATGTTGTTAGCCGTTGTCCTTTGATTCTGTTACATACTGTATATTCCATTATGCCTGCTAACATTGATGCGTTTGTGCTGTGTTTTTATTTGTGTTATGTACCAATACAGTAATTAAGTCTTACACAATAGGACTTAAGTAGTTCATTTTGTTTTTCAGATTGCTACAAAAGACCTCTTAAACCCAATCAAGCAAGATGTGAAGAAAGGAAAGTTGCGGTATGTTGCCAATGTTTTCCCACACAAGGGTTACATATGGAACTATGGAGCCATTCCTCAGGTGAGTGTGTCCTTTCAAAGACTTGACTTACTCGTGTATTCTTCTAAAATCTGTAATTATTAATGTGTCAGTGTAATAATGTTGATTAGATTCACTGAGTGGCTGTGAAGGTTCATGTCAAAACAGCATATTTTGTGTAACTGTGCTGTGCATGTTTTGCTTTGTGTTGTTGCAGACGTGGGAAGATCCAGCACACAAAGATGGAGACACTGGCTGCTGTGGCGACAATGACCCCATCGATGTCTGTGAAATCGGCAGCAGGGTACAAATCATGCAGTATCAGTTATCGCTGGGCTTTAATATCAGAGTTAAGATGCCTGTTCTGAAAACAGTTTCTGCTTTCCAGGTGTGTTCCCGTGGCGAGGTCATCAAAGTGAAGGCACTTGGGATTTTGGCCATGATTGACGAGGGTGAGACTGACTGGAAAGTGATCGCAATCAACGTAGACGACCCTGAAGCCAAGGACCTGAACAGTAAGAACTGCACTTACATCAACCTAGAGTTTAATTTGTGTTTGTGTTTACATGCACTTTAATAAATAGGTGACTGAAGGCTTCGAAACTGAGACACACATCAGTGTAGTACATTAAAAATATATTATTTATATCTATATATTTTTGCAGAGAAGGTGTGATTTTCTGTCATATGTACCACATTTAAAACAACAACACATACGTTCAGAGTGAGTGGGTTTTTACACCTGTTTACCGGACTGAAAAAATCAAAAAACATTTCCTGTTGGTAAATTGAATTAACTTATGTTACTTGGTCTTTGTGTCTCACACAATAAATATTAACAGTATAGACTAGAGCCTGACTGATATGGGATTTTTGGGGCTGATGCTGTTACCAATAATGGGGGCTAAAACCAATTGAAGAACATTGATATACACAGGATATAATAGTCTTATATTAGATAATGGTGGACATCTGGATTAACAGTTTCATCTTTGTTTATCTCACAAAGATAATTTACACAACTTTAAAATGCTGCATAATAGTCTTATATTAGACTAGTATGTGACCCGTGGGGAACCATGGGTTGTAGATGTGGTAGTTTTTATGCTGGGGAGAGCAGACTTTTGGGAAAAGATGTGAGTCTATATTTTTTAAGTAGTGACATAAATTGTTTGGTAAATCATTCTTTAAAATGTAAGTGACAATTAACATACAGTATTATTACCCAGGTGTGCCTGCAGAATGAAATTGTGAGGTACACGGGAAGTGGGGGGTAGCGGTCTGTGATTGTGAAAGTGAAACTGAACACACTTTACTTCATCTAACTCTCCGTGCAGCTTGGACCCACAGCAGAGCAACAGAATCTCCATGCAGCAAAAAAGTGAATACATCAGTTACATATTGACCAGTGTTGATTAATCAGTGATACGCTAATCGGTCAGGCTCTAGTTTAGGCAGTATAATATATCAATGCTAATTACATGAAACAAAATAATCACAAACAGCAAGATGATGCTAAATAAATGGCTGTGAACACTGACAGGTAAAGTTATTCCAGTGGAAACACACTGGCACTTATTAATAGACACTTAAAAAAAAACAAGTCAAACACTAACCTACAAAAATAAATACTTCACTTATTTGCTGTTAACCCTTTAAGCACTAAAGTTGCAATATTGTGACAAGAAACATAATTGAACTAAACACACAGCTTCTTGAAATCTTGGTATCAAAATTGAACATTAAAATAAACACAAAAATCTCTGGTGCCTAAAGGGTTAACATACTGTGTCTGGGAGTGTCTTTTTCATCTGGCTTTCATCTCCCTGTGCTATCTATCTTTATAAATGACAAACAAATAACATCTACAAACTGTATGTGCACTGCCGTCTTCATCACATTTGTATCCAACTTACTAACAACTTAAGATGGAACTAACGTACGAATGAAAAAAAAACATTCAAATATTTTTAATATTTGTGTGAAAACTTAAAAATTTAAAGGTGTAAGTGATGGCTCCGATGTAGAAAAGTGAACATATGGACTTTTTTGTGCATATTTGTCCTTGTCTCTTCTGAACTATGCTCCATGTTGTTTGTGTTGATCCTGGTGTCATAATAAGTGTCCATGTGAAACACAACAGTGGAACCAATGTTTAACAGCACCGAAATTAAGAAAAGCTTCAATTCAGGAAAATTGTAATCAAATAATTTTTTTAATCGATTGGAGTTGATTTATGGTTTCAGCTTTGAAATGAAATCACACATATTGTTGCCACATAACAGTTGGTGACTTAATAGAAGCAGCTCCAACTCTGACTTTGGGTCCCCACCCTAAATTTGGCATTACATAATCTTTACATAATCTTTGAACATTGATTGTTGCATCAGCCACGCCCCCATTTGACCACGTTGCATCTCTCTGCGTTCAGGCATCAGCGACGTGGAGCGTCTGAAGCCTGGTTATCTGGAGTCCACCGTCGACTGGTTCAGGAGGTACAAAGTGCCTGATGGGAAACCAGAGAACCAGTTCGCCTTCAATGGGGAGTTTAAAGACAAGGTCTGAACCTATTTCATCTCTATTATGAACTCACATTAAATGTTACTGACACTTTCTGCCAGAGCTGCATTCACAATAATTAAAGCATGTGCCCTTTGACAAAGCCTTTGAGTAAGAGCCAATAAAACATGTCCTTGTAAATGTGTGCAGCCTTTCACTTTCATTATAGAAGCTTAACTAAGTGCATGGCTTTATACTGTATGTAGTGAAAATCTGCTTTTCTTGTTCAGGACTTTGCCATTGAGGTAATTAAAGCACCCACACCTTCTGGAAGGCCCTGATTTCCCAAAAGTCCAGTGCTGGTGAACTGAACTGGTAAATGTATTTATTTTTTTGTCTTATTCCTAAAATACACTTTATTCTTGCGCCAAACAAACACTAATACGTCCTTTATTTCATGCCAACTGACTACTGTTTGTCTTATAACATGTTCCAGTAAAAACACATGTGTGTCGGCTGCTGACAGTCCTTACTGCTGCTCATCAGACGAGGCCAAGGCTGCTGTCGGTCAAGTAAGAAACCATGTTTGTGCGACACATCAGAGGGTCAGAAATGTCCACACCAGTTTTCCTCCTTTTGTAACTGTTGTTATGCTTTATTTTCAGACATGTCCATGTGGAAAAGAAGAAGCTATCCCTTCATCAGGTACCATTTTATTCAGTTAAAACCAGATTTTAAAAGTTTTAAGTGCATTGATTTATCTCATTAGCTGACACTGTTTTATTTTTTTTTTTCGTATTTACAGTAGATCAATGGTTCTACTATGAGAGGAAGTAATCCATGTGCCGTTTGGATCAGAGAAAAGTGAAAGACTCATCTCTGAAGTCAAACCAGACGACCTTACTTTGGAACCAATGGGACAGTAGGATGGGAAATAATCAGCTGGGTTTCACTCGGCTGTTCTCCTGTAGATGGCAAAATACTGTAGAGCGATTAGTGGTAGATCCTGTAGAGGAAGAGGAAAAGTCACAAAGTACTCATGTCTCGACCAATGAATTTTCGTTTATTTAACAAAGGTCTCTTTAGAGATGTGCTGTCACAAACGGAAGGTGTTTTGTGCCCTGTATGAGACTCAGAACTGCTTTAATAAAGCTTCTCTGGTTAAATTATCATCAGTGTGTGGTTTTATTTTCCTTTCTTAAGGTCAAATGATTGCAAACTTATATTTTTTCAGATCTTGTTATTTAAAAGTCATGTGTCAGGGCCTTTCTTTAGCTGCAATCAGTCACTTTTTACAAACCAGGTTGTAATAAAAAGGTTAGTTTACTTTGAACTGATTTTTTTTTTTTTTTTTTTAAATTCTGCCTCCTAGTGGGGACTGTAGTGTGTTACTCCCTATTTTCAGTGCAATGTGTTCTAATTATACCCTGAGTGTGGCTTGCTTTATGCTTTGGTGTAACATAAATAAGTACATTTATAGAGGTACTTGTACCATTTTATGCAGTTTTATACTTCTGATTAATTATATCTTAGAGGCAAATGTTCTTTTTGTTCCACTACATCTTTCTGAATCTAATTTCTATTTCAGATTATAGATGTGCCTACACTTCCTTTCAAGGGAAAAGTAAGAACTATAAACCAAATCTTTAATGTTTGTCTTGAAATGAAGGATGAAGTGTTCCTACATGGGTTGAAAATTCAGCTAAAGTGACTTAAAAGTAACTTGTAAATTACATGGACTGTTGGTTTTGAGCTTGTGAAAAGTTGACTTTGTAGAAATGTGCAGTTCTCACAGAACAGCAACACCACAATAATGATTTCATAGAATATAATGCATCGATGTACATTAAACAGCCAATAATTTAATATACATATGCATGCAGCAGAGAAATTAATTCAACAGTAAAACAAAGACAGGGACCATTTTACGGCACAATAAACAGACCTTTGATAATTTAAGTATGTTTGGGGTTTTTGCTGCTTGTAGAAGCGTGCTTTCACAGTGTAGTGGCACTTTTATTTAAGCTAATGGTTCTCCTGCTGTGACAGTGGAAAACTATTATCTTAATGTTGTCCATCAGAAATAGGACGACCACTGTATGTGGGCCTGAACAACCTTTTTTTTCTTTGTCCCATATCTTACAATCTAAGACAGTGTTACAGACTCTGACTTTGGAGTGAATACATGAGTTCAAGCACACTGAAGTCAAGTTTACATGTAACTGTATCGTGAATTTTAACTGAATTTTCACAAAATCTGTAAATAAAATGTTAATTTCTGCATATTACATCTATATCAAAGAGGTTATGGACTGGACATTATGCTGCAAAAAATTTAAAAACTGAAGTGTGTTAATATCTTTATCAACATAACGTATCTTATCACATTTCATTACTTTTTTAATGTAACAGGAAAAAAAGCAAAAATGTCCTAAAACATGAATTTAAACCAAAATGTTTGTCATTTAGTGATTCCAGTAGGGGAACACTTGTTATATAATGCTTATTGTGCTTATTTACATTTTACTAAAAGCTTATTTTGATCTTTTTTGTTAATATTTTTTACTTAAAGCTCATTTTATTCATTTTAATGTAATTCTGTGATAGCGAGTACAGGCTATATTAATCCAAATGAACAGTATGAGTGGGTTCGGAGTTGTTATTGAACTATACCAATCTTTTTCATTTTCAACAGCAAGATGTGTGAAGTAGATCTCAGCAGGGAAATGTGCTTGAGTTTTTGATCACAAGTTTATCTATCTATCTATCTATCTATCTATCTATCTATCTATCTATCTATCTATCTATCTATCTATCTATCTATCTATCTATCTATCTATCTGTCTGTCTGTCTGTCTGTCTGTCTGTCTGTCTGTCTGTCTGTCTGTCTGTCTGTCTGTCTATTGTAATGGAATTTTAACTTTTTTATCTGATTCCGCTCTTTGTTCCCATCTCCTTTCCTGATCACCCTTCCCCACTGCATGCTAACTTTTTGAATGCCCCCACTACATGCTAACTGTCCTGTCTCTGTTCCTGATCACTCTTCCCAATTGCATGCTAACTTTCCCGTCTCCCTACCTAAATTCCCCTACTGTGTGTGTAAATTTTCTTGCAAGGTAACAAAAGGCCCTTTGAGGAGACTGGAGGTGTCACTTGCAAATGTGATTCACCCTATAAAAGGTGGACCTTGTGAGGAGCTCTTTGTCTTTTCTTCACAAACGCCGCTCGTGTGCAGAACTGACCTTTCTTTGCAAAGAAATAAAATATTGTCGGCCGGCAGATGTCTCTATTTCATTATTCACCAGCAGTAGAGAAAAATTTCCATAACACTATCTATCTATCTATCTATCTATCTATCTATCTATCTATCTATCTATCTATCTATCTATCTATCTATCTATCTATCTATCTATCTATCTATCTATCTATCTATCTATCTATCTATGTGTTTTTAAGATATATTAGTATTTTATGCATTTTTTATAAAAAGAACACCTGTCCCTAGGGGTCACTGTCATTT
Source organism: Sphaeramia orbicularis (assembly GCF_902148855.1). Taxonomy (NCBI): domain Eukaryota; kingdom Metazoa; phylum Chordata; class Actinopteri; order Kurtiformes; family Apogonidae; genus Sphaeramia; species Sphaeramia orbicularis. The sequence goes on along the minus strand of NC_043971.1, from coordinate 41,976,687 downwards.
GAATATACAAATAATTATATGTACAAAAAAATACTGAATATACAAATAATGAAAAAAATAATATTGTATATTGTGTATTTTGAGTATATTTAATCCTATCTCTAAAACAGGGATTCGAATGCTACTGTAATATATCATGAGATGTTTTAACAGTTTCACACCGTCATATCCACAACAGTCATTTCCATCGCTTTGTTTATTATTGCTAGCATTTAGGGGGTTTAAATGGTGAAAACCATTGATCATTTGGTAGTTTTGAGCAGAGCTGAAACTGGTCTAAGAGATTTATACTGAAAAAAAAAAGTATGATACATTCATAGCATTTTTTTGTGCATGTACATTTTTGGCATGGGGGTCTCCAAAGGGTGGTAAATTAGAGCAGTCTTTCTCAAATGGGGATACGTGTACCCCCAGGAGGCCCCTCAAATTATTTTTTTGAAAAATACATTAAATAAGTCACCATGTACTTAATACAAAATTTAAAAAAAAAGAAAAGAGAATTAATACTGATATATAAAACACAATAAATACATTCACATAATAAAATTGTAAATAAACATTGTAAAATAAAATAATAAAATCATTTTATTTAGGCTTTGGTAACATTTCAAGAGCATTTCTATTTTATATTATTCAAGATGAGTTTATTTGAGTGATTAAGTAGTTATTTCATAGTTCATTTATTCATTAATGACCAATTAATTTATTTTTCTTTTCAGTGAAAGAGGGCACTTTTAGGTTTATGTTTTGCACACAAAATGTACTCGTAATATATTACAGAAAAATATAGATGTTTGTTTACAAAGTTTTGAAAATAAAAACAGACACCTTTGGCATAGGAACAAATTTTGCCTTTTTTTTTTTTTTTTTTTTTTTTTGAATCAAAAATGCTGAAGTGAGAGTTGGGGGTACTTGGCTAAAAAAGTATATTTAAGGGGGTACTCCACAGTAAAAACTTTGAGAACAACTGAATTAGAGTGATGTACACAGTGGAAGCTGCCCCCCTGCCCCCCTGCCTCCTCTCCCACCCACCCGTGGCTTTGACACCCCCCCCCTTTGATGACGTACTTCCGGTGAACTGTCAAACTTGTTGAGGCTCCGAACAGACTCGGACCAAACACCGGCGGTGGACGGGGACTTCAGAAAGTCGGCAAACCGAGGTAAAGCTCCTGTTTCTGCCGTCCCCTTGTTCCCTTTTCCCTCACACGTGTGTTCTCCTGCAGCTGCTAAATAAAGCCGTTTGTTGTGTTGTTGGAGCACCCGGTCAACCTGTTTAAAGGTTAGCCTATTTATTGTTTACTTTACCCGGTGACTGGTCTGTAAAGACAATAATAACCATGAACCCACTGGAATTATCACTCACACTCCACAAGGTAGGAGTTTAGAGCAGCCAATAGTGTGTTTTTACAGAAATAATAAAAACAGGCTGTTTTTCTTGGGGCTTTTTTAACTTTATGTGACATATTTTAAAGCAGCACTAGGCTATTTTTTTTGTCAAAGGCTAGCTTAGAGTAAGTTATGTGTTATTTCGCAGCTATAAAATCATTTCATACATGTACGAATCATGCCAGACAGATTATGTATACGTTTTTATTCACGCGTGCCTCAGCTGAGACATTTAAAACATTAAATAATCACTAAAAGTTAGTTTTCCTGAAGTAGGAGTCAGTGAAGGCCTCATCAAACAGCACAAGAAGTTCAACAGAGAGTGACAGGTGTGTGTGTGTGTGTACTTGTGTAAATGTGTTTGTGTATATGTGTATGTGTATATGTGTGTGTTCAAGGCAGCAGGCAAATGGTTGGATCAAGTATCCTTTGCTACAACTTGCCGTAAAAATAGTCTGAGGAAGATCAGTGTAACTCAGTGACACAGCTTTCACTCTGAACAAACCGGCGCCAAAGAAACGCTGAAGCCTGTTCGCTGTTCACTTTCTCCCTGTTTCCTTTCAGGCTTTGAGGCCATTGATGTGATTATACACAGCTTACACATACCACAAAAGTAATCCCAGGTTGCGAATAATGATTAACAAAGAGCTCCAGTGCTAGATTGCGACATGGATGAATGCATTTTTGGCGTTCAGCGTGTTCGATTCTATAGCCTACATGTTTTATAACTGCTGTGACGCTTATTTGGAAAGGTTTTGTGAACACGAAAAGGCTTTTGAAAGAGAGAAGGCTGACTAAAGATGGCTGTATTGAATGCCTCTTTTGTGTGATTTCATAAGCAATTCCAGCACTGCAGTTTAATGTTATTTTCTATAACCCAGAAATATTAAGTTTTCTTTCAAGAGTCAGGTCAATTCTAGTATAAGGCTGGGTTACTGGGACAAAAATCCTTCTGAAGTCTTCCATATTTCTTGATATCGATAATCAACACACTAGGTGTCCAGTTATTATTTGTTGCAGTACAAAGGCAGGTTTTTTTTGGTTGGGACTGAAAGTATAGGAAACCATGGGTTGGTTGTTTATAATGAGAAAATGACAAACGCTTACCAAATAGAGAGACATTTCAGAAATCTAGAGGCAAAATGTTTATCAGAGCGGTAATAGTAATCAAATGTTTGTTCAGAATCACAATTTGCATCATTAAAATGAAGTAAAACCACAAAACACTGACACACTTAACAAGTGTTTTAGCTGAAAATGTGATTAAAATAAACCCCAAAGACAAAAGAACTTTGAATGTCTCAATCTGTGATAACTGTTGCGATATAAAATTGTCATAGTTTTTTTTTTATTTTTTATTACCCATCCCAAAGGTATAAAATCCCTACATTTGAGACACTACAACCTGTGAAATTTTGACATTTTGTTTGAGAAATTCTTGTTGAAGCTGCAGGATTTGTTGATAAATTCATCTGGTTTGTCTATTGTTCATTACAGGCAGTGAAGAAAAATGTCTTTTATATTTGATTGGATCTACCGGGGCTTCAGCAGCGTCTTGCAAATGTTAGGTACTGGAGTATGTTCATGAATGTGATAAAATAGTTTGAATGTTTGTCAAATATATACAGTACCACCAGGATTTATTTTTCCCCTTGATTTTCTCTCTTAGGTTTATACAAGAAGACAGGGAAGCTGGTGTTCCTGGGACTAGACAATGCTGGAAAAACAACACTACTACACATGTTGAGAGACGACAGGCTAGGCCAACACGTTCCCACTCTACATCCAAGTACATTCATTCATTTGTCAGGCTCTCAGCTCAGTACTCAGCTCTGCAAAGAAGGGCTGCAAGTGTGACATCACTCATGTGAAAAAGTATCTGCTTTGCTTTCTCTCTGTCCTCAGCGTCAGAAGAGTTGACTATTGCTGGGATGACATTTACAACATTTGACCTCGGAGGTCACACGCAAGGTAGGAGTTATGAAAGAGCTGCTGAATTTGAATGACAAATGAAGACCTTGAAGTGGCATTAGTGGTTGATACTGTCAATGCTGTTTGATTCCCAGCACGAAGAATCTGGAAGAACTACCTCCCAGCCATTAACGGGATAGTCTACATGGTGGACTGTGCTGATCATGAGCGGCTAGCAGAGGCTAAAGTTGAACTGGATGTAAGTTCACTTCCATGTGAGAAAACAGTCATCAGCCTTGTGCAGGAATGCTTTTTTTTGTGTTTCTCTGAGATGTGATCTCTACAGAGCAAAATGAGGATAACAAGAAAATCCTCCTCCAGACTAATGAATCATAACAGTTTTGTCCTTTCTCACTTGAGCATGTTGAGTACCAGATAATTTGTCAAAAGCATAAGGACCCAGCCTAACATGTCCATATATAGGCACCAGACTGATATGCCATGTGCAAAACAACATGGTGCTACAGTTTGACAGATTATGTTCATCACAGAAAGAAGAGAGGAGAAAAAGGAAAGTTCAAGAGTAGAAAAATCCCACATAGGAGTAGTCAAGAGAGATAAAAAAAAAAAAAAGTACTTCTCTATAAAGCTGCAGGAGACGAAATCAATGGAATAGAAAATAGAATCCTGGAACTCTCTCTTTCTTACTAAGTAAAAAGATAGGTGAACCTGATGATGCTTCATGTTGTTATGGAAGTCTGAAGCCATTGTTCCAATCTTTCACATTTACATGCAGGATAGTGCAGCAGGATAATACCCAGGATGTAGCTAAGGGAGTCTGATCAGTGATTGACAGTTACACCTGTCAATCATGTATTTAATGTCCTACCTGTGATTAGTTGAAAATCAGGGTCATTCAATAGATTTTTTTACAGCCTGAAAACAGGGAAGCAGTCGATGTACAAGCCTAATGTCCTCTCAGAGCACTTGAATGATAACATACTGCATTATGGAATGTATGCACAGTGACTCTAAAAACCTTGTCACCAGGTTAAAAAAGCACAAAGCTATGTAATACATCAATGCAACTACTGCTGGTAGTGCAAAAGAATGAGCACTTAGTCAAAATTTACCAAAGAGTTTAATGCGACAGTGAGTCATAAACCACAGTTTAGGAGACATCCCTGAACACTGATTAAAAGCTGGATCTATGTTAAAAGGTAACAGACTTGTGGAATTTGATCGAACACCTACCAATAAACCTCAATAGTAAAAACACAAAAACATTTTCCAAGTGTATTATTATTATTATTTTTATTTATTTAATTTCATTTCATTTTTTAAAAATTATTTTTATTGTTATTATTATTACAGTTTGTTTCTGTTTATATTGGCTCAAGACCGGTCTAGACCACCCCAACATTCTGATCTCACCTAGAAACCATGTATTAATAGCCACTTTTACACAGAGATTCCGGAAAAAAGGCGAGATGGTGATCCCACCTTTTTGCCTCCATTGACTGATTTACACAGTTAAGACAAAGGATTAACAGAGGTGAGACAGGCTGGACTTTTACACAGCGGGCCTGCGTTCCGGAATCAAAGGGGCGGTAGTGCATTGTAAAGTGCGGATATGAGGACACTGGCATGGATTCTGCAGCAGCCGCCCTGGGTACCGGTCCCCCGGCGTAGTGCCATGGGTGAAAATGGCATGTAACTGGAGCAACAGTGGCACGTAGCTGTAGCACCCGCGGCATCCCTGGCATACCTGGGGCAGCTGCCGCAGAATCCATGTCAGTGCCTCCATATGCGGCTGCATCTCTCAGGTGCAGGGGTCGCTGTCATCAAAACATCACACCTTGGTTGTGGAACGAGAGGTGTTCCTTTTACATAGGGTTCTGGAATCATAATTCCACCATGGCTCTGTTACTACCTCCACAGGCATTAAAAAACCACGATAAAGGTGGGACCAAATGATCCCACCATTTTATTTGCACAGACGTTGTTCTGGAATAAAGGCAAAATATTCCCGTACCAGAAGTGCTGTGTCAGAAGTGCTGATGACTGCCACCAATGGTCTGTTCACATACCAGTTTAGGATCATATCTGTATATTGTTCATCAGCCTATTGTTCACAGCTTTAACTAACAGCTTCCTAAACCTGAATAAGCTTTTAATCATTACTCTGATCAACAATCAGGACTAAGGTGAAGTATTTCCCTGTATACAATATTTTTGATTTTTAATGTCAATATGTAATACTCACACGTGCTCATGTGTTTACCTGAGTTTTATATTGGAGTCTGTTTTGTGGTAGGATCAAACCGGTGCATAAAAATTCACTGAAATTGAGGAAATTAAGTGTTTGATTCTAAATATTTCTTATGGGTAGGAACCTGCACCATTCCACCCACAGCTCAGACTGGGAGTCACTGATCTGCAGTATTGATATTTCCTGTCCACAGGCGCTGTTAACAGATGAAACTATCTCCAATGTGCCCGTTCTCATCTTGGGGAATAAGATAGATCGTCCAGAGGCCATCAGTGAGGATGCACTCAGAGGGATGTTTGGGCTTCACGGACACACAACTGGGAAGGTAATGAGCACTCTTTACACATTTTATTCTACAGTTTTATTTCTGTATTATAATTCTGCCTGTCTGTACCCCAGGGCTGGATAATATGGACAGAAATGGTGTCATGATAAGATACTGTTGCCCATAAAGTCCCAGTTACACTTTATCCATTTAGAATAAATCACATTGTCACAATCTTTTAATGACAAAAGGCAAAAATATTTGATTCCAACTTCATGGGCAACAGTGTTAATTTTTTGTATCAGTTGAATTTTGTCATGATAAAGGCCACATCATTATTCTTTTGTCATTTAAAGACTGATTTTTGGTCCTGAGTGAAACTTGAATGTGGCAGATAGTCATTTGCAGTTTTAAAATGATCTGTGTAACACACAAGGTTAATGCAATATAAAAGACCTAAAAGATGAACACAAGGTAAAAACTACATAAAAGATGTGATGGCATGAAAAAGACAAAATGAGACAAAACTGTGAATATGGTGAAAGAGATTGTAATAAAATCTTTTTCAACATCAAAATACAGAAGAATAAAACAACAGAACACTAAAACATTATCTGTTTTAGCTGACAGTATAAAACAAAACAAAACATACCTAAAGATTAAAGAAAAATCACAATAATGATTTGGATATAAAATTATCTTATGATAAATATCTATTGTTTTATTTCCCAGCCCTGTTTCCCTCCATGGTTTAACACTGAAACTGTACATACACACTGGGTTTTCCACTTAATAAATCAGGGATTTGAAGGGCAGGCTTCACTCTGCTTAATTCACCAGCACCCCTATTAATTACTTCAACAGTTGGGGGTAAATTTTTACTTCAGAAACATTAAACAGTAAGCTGGCTCTATGCAAGTGTTTCATTGTTCATTTGTAGCTTGTGCATTCGCTGTTTCTGAAGAGACAAGGAGACTGAAAGGAAATTTCATTTAAATGTCAGTTCATGGGAAGGCTTTGGTCTAATCATTCATCCATTGTTTTATTCATTCACTATGTTCAAGTTAACTCTTAATAACCGTGAGGGCTTTTTTGTGCTCCACCCTCATTATCTTGCTTTGATAGTTTATCATAAGGATATAAAATAAATTATATCTTTATTTTTTTGTTTTTCAGGGCAAAGTGTCACTGAAGGAGCTGAATTTGAGGCCTATGGAGGTGTTCATGTGCAGTGTGTTGAAGAGACAAGGATATGGAGACGGTTTCCGCTGGCTCTCCCAGTACATCGACTGATTCTTTGTTTTCATATGTCCTGATTTACCATGCTGCCTATGGACACAAAGACATGTTTTACACAAAACTACCTGCTGTAGAGAAACGTTTTATTCAGAATTCTTTTATTTAGAACTTTGTGCCAAATTTGTTTGGTGTAGTGATTTGGTGATATATCCAGTTTTCTCCACACCTTTAAAGGAATCTGCAGGTCGTTACAATCTGCCCCAGCAGATTGAAGATGAGTTATTACATAGTAGTCTGAATAATTCAAAGGATAATATCTATCAGCTGTTACCTAAAGCCTGTGGGGAACACTGTCATACCACATATGTAGCTGGACAGATCCATATAGAACATGTCATTGCTGTGAACTGGTTCTTGACCCAAGCTTATTTTTATCCACTGGTGTTATATTACAGTGAAGGTCGATTTGCGCTTGAAGTTTCTCCTACTTGATTCAAGGAAAAAAGCCTTGTTGGTAGAGATAAAACAGTGCTATTCACTTTCCTTTTTCTTTTTTTTTTTTTTTTGAAGTATCATCAATATTTCCTGGCAGCAGAAATTAGTTTTCTTCTTCATGTTGACAGAAGTGTTTTTCTACACAGTAGCCTACCTCTGAGGATACTGACAGTTTAGTGAAGGCATGTATTTTCTAATAGAGTTTACCACTACAAGCCAGCCATCCGAATGTGACCACACGTGCATTAGCAGACTCCTTCCTGACAGGAGCTCCATGTTTTAGTGTGTATGTAAATAATAACTTCATCAGCACAGCCAGATTATGTAACAAACTGATAGAGTGGAGAGGCTTCACTAGTTCCAAAACGGCTCATCTTTATGAAATAACTCAAGTACTTTGTGAATAATTTCTGCTTATGACATGCAGATGTATTATGAGAGCACTTGGGTGCTGCTTGAGAAAAGATATGCATGGTATCATTGATATTTAGTGCAATATTCATATGTAAATACATTCTTATTTATATTTGCAATATAACGTGGCTTGCCTATGTTACATCTTTGATGCATCTGTTACAGAAGATAAGTCATGTTGTTAAAATGGGTGATGTTTGAGCTCAATAAATATTTTGGCAATTAATTAAAACTTATCTGGGTCACTCTTTAAATATATGTAGTGAGAGGTTAAGTATGAGCAAGAGAAACATCCCAAAATCTTCTTAAATCAATTATTCCTACATACTGTATCATACAATGTACACACTGAATTTTGTGCAAAATGTTTTGTTTATTGAGTAGAGGGAAAATATGTGACAATAAAATACACAAACATCTGAAGTGTGTCTGTGTAAGCAGGTTTGGATTATTTGTTTACTTTTATTTAACTTGATTTCTACTGTTTTTCATTAGTTGTGTCTAGGTGCTCCACAGTAAATCTGATTTTTAATTGCCCTTTCATAAAAGTTTCATTTCAGTTTAGACCTACCTGCATGCACACATACCCTGAGACTTTTTTTTTATTCTAAGGATATCATATTGCATTACTTTTACCAGAAATAAACGATGCAACGACACAACACATATCACAGCTATAATTAGACAACAATCTTTAAAAAAAGCAACAGTATACAAAATGAAGGATTATTTATGGGAAATTGTGTGAAAGTACTGTCTAATTCTGTAAAATATACTGCCTTATAATGGGGTGACGTAACCCAGCTGAAGTATTGTGCGGCTGGCATAAAATATCGATTTTTTTTCAACAATGTAAATAAGTTTGGGTTTTTTTTGTTTTTTTTTCTTTTCCTCGTATTTTATGTTTGGGCAAAAGCGTCACGTGGGACGTCATCTTTCCATGCTGGGGACGCAACAAATCCCCGCCCCTTCAACTTCCCATTGGCTCAGAGCTGCTCAATATGGTACTTTAACCAATCACATGTCTCCTCTTACACAACCCGGAAGCGACTACAGCTACATCAGGATATCAAATGCACCAGTGTATATATATATATATATATATAAGCAATAAGACTACTTTGACTACAGTCCTTTTTCTATTATTATGGGATATTTTTTTAATCAACAAATATACTTGTAGTGCGCTAGTTTTTGGTCACGTTGCTGTATTTTTAAGTCAGAACACACCGTTGTTGGCTCATGTTCAAAGTTCATCGTCTTTGCTAACAACGGCATGGAGTTAGCAGAGGCTGACAGGTGCTGCTGTGTAGTCACTGTGTCCGAGGACTTTTCTGGCAAAAAATCTGTAAGTTTTAGCGGCGTCATCGTTCATCCTCAATCTGGAACAATAATATGCGCAGGCCTCCCGTTTTCACGTTTTATTGTCGATAAAACGAGTCTAAATGTAAACGACAGGCTCATAACACCACACAGTTTGAGTAAAAAACTCCAAATCCGTGTCAGCTTTGGTCCTCTGCGAAACTTGGACATCAGCGACTGTGCACAAGAGCCGACTGATGCAGAAGTATCCAGAAGTAGAGCAACACAGCATGAAGCTGCAGCCGAGGTGCAGATGCTGGTGAAGTGTGTGGAGTTCAGACAGGCCTTTCAAACTGTTTTCCACGAGGCTCATCAGTGGCGTTTCCATGGTGATGAAGAGGATGAGGTGATGCTTAGAGATGCTCAGTTCCTCAGCTGGTTTGCAGTGCTCAAGGCCAGATCTTTGGCAGACTGTGGTCCAGGCTCAGGCACCATCCCCTGGCAGAGCAGCTCCTGTCTCCAGAAAGGACGTCCAGTTCTTGCATGTGGGACACCTTTCGGCTCCTTCTGCTTGGATCTCTTCACCAGCAGCCTCAGCAGAGGTATCATCAGTAACTTAGCAGGAGAGGACAATGCTGTCATCCTCACAGATGCCCGCTGCTTGCCAGGCACAGAGGGTGGAGGGTTATTCCTGCTAAAAGGTGCAGACAGAGTGCGCCTTATCGGGCTGATTGTGTCTCCATTTGGCTGGAAGGCAAACGAGTGGATAGGCCTGTCTCTTGTCTGCTCCATCCATTTGATCTTTAAGAACATCATCCGCTGTGTTGGCACGGAAGATCCACTCCAAGATACAGTCCTCCAAGAGAGAGAGAAGCTCATCCACATGTCAACAGCAGCCCATGAGTCACAATGTGTTGACTTCCCCACTGTGTGTTTGGTGGACAGTGGGAGGTTGTGGGGTTCAGGTGTTGTTGTCAGTCCTCAGCTGGCTCTGACCTGCCGCCATGTCGTCAACGGGACGTCACCTGTCACCCTCAAGTTTCACCATCGGGGCAGGTGACAACATAACAATGTCTTCATGTTAAAAATCTCTTTTTCTAAGCTTGTGTTTTTCAATTGAATGGATGACATTCTGAATAACACAGTTCATTAGGCTATAGATTACACCTTCTGTGTGACCTCTGGATATCCATTTAGTGTGGTTTGAACATATCTTCTGGAGCTCAGATAGATTCAACCATCAATGTGGTTATTTCATTTACAAAGTAAAAAAAAATACACCTCATACATAACAGGATTTCAGATGTTTGTTACCAGCAGCTCATTTTGTCATTAGACTTTTTATCATTACTGATTATATATGAGTCATCAAACCAGTATCATCAGTATCTTGACTGTCAACATTGCACTGAAGTGACCCAGTCTCAGCCTTTTCCAATTGGGTAGTAATTGTCATAAAAACAAATAAAAGGTTACTGTAAAATGAAATAATGAAGTTGTTCCTCATCAGGTATTCATGTAGACAATGACGAAACAAGAGCGCATTTTGGCCAAAGCTTGAATTTTCCATTTTTCATTCAAAGAGATTGATCAACACACAAAATTTTACTATGCATAGATTTTTTTCTTGTGCAGTTTTGTAAAACGACAAAAACAAAACAGACACAAAAAAAAAAAAAAAACAAATTTCAAAATTATTCAGAGAGCCTGAAATAAATCAAAACAAAAGGCTGGAGTTGTTTCCAGAACAAGAGCAAAAGCAGAACAAGAGCACACTTTGAAGGATAAAACTGCTTTTCCATTTTACATAAAAAGGATTCAGATTTCATTGAAAATGTTCAATGAATATAGTTGGAAAAAAAAAAAAGGATTCAGATAAGTGAGGGAAGACTGTTCTGTGTGTGACGATGGGTTGTAAGTAAACTCAAACATACAAAAAGTAGAAATAGTAAATAAGTAAGATGTGTTCAATAAAATGTATAAAAAACCAGGTACATTTATTGGAGTAGCCTATAAGCCAAGGGTGTCAAACTCCTTTTAGTTCAGGGACCACAATCAGCCCAATTTGATCTCAAGTGGGCCAGACCAGTAAAATAATAGTATAAAAACCTATAAATAATGACAGCTCCAAGTTTTTCCCTTTGTTTTAGTGCAATAAAAAAATTAAATTATGGAAATATTTACATTTAGAAACTATGCTTTCACCAAAAAGATGTGAATAACCAGAAAATACTGACATTTCTTCAGAAAAAGTGCAGCTGAACAATATTATGCCTCAACTTTGTATTTAATTTGTACATGTGCATTACACACAATGTTACACAAACATTTGGCAACAGGCATAATATTGTTGAAATGTTTTAAATTTGGAACTAAAATAAGAATAATTTCTACAATATTATGTGTCAGTTTATTATTAACACAACTTATCAATCAGATTTACAAATGCACAAAACATTTAGGAACATTCAGAATATTGTTAAAATTGTACTTAATTTTCAGGCTCACATTTTATTGTTAAAAGGTTATTATGCTATTATTTTACTTTAGATCATGTTCAACACCCTTGACTGTTTATATCCTCAGTGTAATTTTTGCATTTCATAATATCATGCCGCGGGCTGGATTGGAACCTTTGGAGGGCCGGTTTTGGGTCACAGGCAGCATGTTTGACACCTGTGCTATAAGCCCTTCGCCTCTAATGTTTTAGTATAAACATAGACCAACCTGATCCGATTTATACTGTTACTACATGTATATAAAAATCCCTAGTGAGAAACAGACTTTGCACATGACAAATGCTTGGTAATGTACACCTCACACACCTTTTCACCTTCTACACCTTTTCTATACAAATGTTTGAACATGAACTGGTCGAGTTTCTTTCTCTCACGTTTATCTGACAGTAGGATTTCATTTATTTCTTCTGTTTCCTCTATGCACCCCCTTTGACCTGATCATTTCTTGTTACAGAAGATGTGATGAGTGTGTTTCTTACATTTTATTACTGTTTTCCAGATTCCATGATGTTGTAGGTGACGTGCTGTTTTCCACTAAGGAGTCTTCTCCCTATGATCTGGCTTTGGTGCAGATGAGAGACCCTGCTGTTCCGGTTGCAGTCCCCCAACTGGCTCAGTGTTTTAATCCAGGTCAGGTTTCACACAAACAGTAGGATTTCTTTGTGCTTTATACTTTTACTCCTCTATACTATGTCTGTGTTCTGTGCCTGTAGGTGAGCCTGTAGTTGTGGTGGGTTTCGGTGGAGTGGGTCGGAGCTGTGGCCCGTCCCTGACCCGTGGCGTACTCTCCAAGTTCATCAGCTGTCACTTCCAGCCTGTCATGCTTCAGACCACCTGTGCAGTCCAAGCAGGGACCAGTGGGGGCGCTGTGGTGCGCCCATGGTCAGGAGAGCTACTGGGTAAAAACATGTTCCATTTTTAAACAGCAGAGGGCGCACGGGGACCACAAAACGAATGAGTGTAACAATGTACTGAGTGTGAAAAGAGTGCAGCATAAACATCAGCTGATTGAATTCTCATTCATGTGCAAATATTTGATGTATTGCAGGTATCGTATCCAGTAACACCAGAGATTTTGCTGCCAAAGTGACCTACCCACACCTCAACTTCAGCATTCCAGTGACTGTATTTCAAAGAGTGCTGCAGATCTTTAACCAAACAAAGGATGTGAACGTGTTTAAGGAGTTGGACAACACAAATGGAGATGTCAGAAGAGTGTGGAGGCTACAAAGTGATCAGAGCAAACTATAGCATACGAGTTTATATTGATAATATGAATGAAAAACCACACTAAACTGAATTTAATATAATTTAAACAAATATAGTCCTATAAATTATGAATGAAAGAGTTAAATTAAGTTCTTAAATAATCTCAAACCAGACTAATTCTTATCAGTGAAGGCAAAACATCGGCTGCATTACACTCACCACCGCAGAGCTGTTATTCCAGTGAGATGAGAGGATGTATTTCAGCTCAGTCCAGACCTACTGCAGAGCAATAAAGGCACAAACTCACAGAGGGGGGAAATAAAAGCAGCTAAAACAATAGGCATCCTCTCCTAATGTTGACTCTCAAACCCATGCTGTAAACAGTGAGGAATATTGAAAAGACCACAGCCTCAGTCTTATTTTAATAGCTGTCGTGATGTTTTTTTTTTGTTTTGTTTGGTTTTTTTTTTCTTTTTTGTAACTTGAATACAGAAATGTGATTAACGTAATAAATTTATTTCAGTAGTTGTCACTACAATAAAAACTGTTCTGGGTACATTTCTGCACACTATCCTCACTAATGTCTCTCATTCTTGCCTATTAAAAAAACCTTTGGGTAAAAATTGGTGATGTTATTTATTTTTACACTCTGTACACTTCTCCTGGAAGCATGTGTTCAAGCTGTTACATTTGGCCTGTTTTTAACAAGCAAAAATATTCTGCATAATAGGCTGACAGGTTGCCGAGTATGATTGGTCCCTTTGGGTAGCCAGAAGACTTGCTGTCAGTATCAGGTACTCAGACATCTGTTGGCAGACATAGTCACTTGCAGCTAACACATTTAAGGTTTCACCCATTGGGATATTACTGCTACTCATTTCCATTATAACAGAAACATGAAACTTAGAAATGACATTTCAGAGGATTGGTTGCTGTCAGTTTTGTACAATTCAAAAGACGAGTTTTTCTCAGCCTGGATGAGCACAGACAGCAACATGAGGCTTCTATTTCACTTTTCCCAAACCGTGGAGTAGTTTATAGCAGAGAGGCTCGAGGAGAGGGTTTTTTTTCTATAGGTATTGTGCTTGTAGAAGTGCTGATATGCAGAGCTGGCCTGTATCTCATTTCTGCCGGCCTCCCATAGCTATAAGTTACACTCATCTGCAGAATGAGGTAAGGCAGGAGTGGAAGCCACAATAAGGGCCGGTCTTCAAACAGAGAGGAGGATTGGGTTTTTGAAACAGTACCTCGTGAGAAGAAAAAATAATATCTCAAGGTGTGAGTCTGTCAAGTGTGTGTTTATTTTCTGATGCAGGCTTTATAATCACTCCTATTTATGCCGACCACTTCAGTGTAAATGATACAGAATAGGAAAAGTCTTTGTACAGAGATATGTTCTAAACTTTACCTGAAGGAGCCTCAGCAGATTGTTACTCCATTCAAATCAATGTCTTTCTTTATTACAATATTTTCGGCATAAAATTACAGTATTTTCTGATAAGGTGCAGTACAAGGACAATACAGTCATAGTTGTAGTAGTTTTTAATTATAAAGGCTGAAATTTACAGAATGTCCTCTGGATACGCCTGGTTTAGCACATACAACCTTAAGCTGAAACATCTTGACTTGCATTGATTTCTTTTGACAAGATCCTTTAGTGATGATGAAAGAGTCAGACTGCTCCATCAGGTCTCAAAGATTCTCAGTGGGGTTCAGGTCTGGACTCTATGGTGGCCAATCAATCCAATCAAAATGATCTCATGCTTCCTGAGAGACTCTGTAACAATCTGGCGCTGATGAATTCTGGTATTGTCATCTTGGAATATATCTGTGTCATAAGAGAAGAGAAGATCCAAATCCACTGATGTTCAGATCTGGTCATTCCGTATATTCAGGCTTATCTGACCTTGTTTTATGGACACATAACGTTACTGAACCTAGACCTGACTGACTGAAACAACTCCAGATCACAACACTGCCCCCACAGGCCTGTATTGTAGGCACTAGGCATGATGGGTAATCACTTCACCATCCTTTCATCTCACCCTGATGTGTCCATCACTTTGGAACAGGGTCATTCTGGGCTTATCAGACCACATGACCTTTTTCCACTGAAACACAGTCCAATCTTTATTGTCTTTATCAAACCAATGGTTGTGTAAGAAATAAGAAGTGACGGCATCAGTTAGTCATAGTGTGCAATCGAAATTAGATGCAATTTAGAGATATACTGCATGAAAGGATACATTTTAAAAATATAAAAGTAGTATAGAAATGTGCAGATGTAACAGTGTAAACAGTGTAAACATACATGTAACAGTGTAAACAGTGTAAACATACATGTAACAGTGTAAACAATGTAAACATACATGTAACAGTGTAAACAGTGTAAACATACATGTAACAGTGTAAACAGTGTAAACATACATGTAACAGTGTAAACAATGTAAACATACATGTAACAGTGTAAACAGTGTAAACATACATGTAACAGTGTAAACAATGTAAACATACATGTAACAGTGTAAACAATGTAAATATACATGTCACAGTGTAAACAATGTAAACATGCATGTAACAGTGTAAACAATGTAAACATACATGTCACAGTGTAAACAATGTAAACATGCATGTAACAGTGTAAACAGTGTAAACATACATGTAACAGTGTAAACGATGTAAACATACATGTCACAGTGTAAACAATGTAAACATACATGTAACAGTGTAAACAATGTAAACATACATGTAACAGTGTAAACAATGCAAACATACATGTAACAGTGTAAACAATGTAAACCTACATGTAACAGTGTAAACAATGTAAACATATATGTAACAGTGTAAAAAATGTAAACAATGCAAATGTAACAGTGAAAACAATGTAAACAATGCAAATGTAGCAGTGTAAACAATGTAAACATACATGTAACAGTGTAAACAATGTAAACATATATGTAACAGTGTAAACAATGTAAACATATATGCAACAGTGTAAACAATGTAAACATACATGTCCCAGTGAAAACAATGTAAACAATGTAAATGTAACAGTGTAAAACATGTAAAGAATGCAAATGTAATAGTGTAAACAATGTAAACAATGCAAATGTAGCAGTGTAAACAATGTAAACATACATGTAACAGTGTAAACAATGTAAACATATATGTAACAGTGTAAACAATGTAAACATACATGTCCCAGTGAAAACAATGTAAACAATGCAAATGTAACAGTGAAAACAATGTAAACATACATGTAACAGTGTAAACAATGTAAACATACATGTAACAGTGTAAACAATGTAAACATATATGTAACAGTGTAAACAATGTAAACATATATGCAACAGTGTAAACAATGTAAACATACATGTCCCAGTGAAAACAATGTAAATAATGCAAATGTAACAGTGAAAACAATATAAACATACATGTAACAGTGTAAATAATGTACATAGTGCAAATGTAACAGTGTAAACAGTGTAAACATACATGTAACAGTGTAAACAATGTAAATAGTGCAAATATAACAGTGTAAACAATGTCAACATACATGTGCCAGACATGACGCACATGCTCCGTGAATGGTTCTTGTTCATTTTGTCAGTAATTAACTGAAGGATGTGAATTATTTGCAAAGTAACTTCTAGGTGGTGACTTTTCCTTTGGTTGTGCTGCTGAGTATAAATTATTTCACCCACTGACTGATAAAGAAATCACAACAAAGAAGAAAAATGTCACAAGCTACACAGAAGTGATTTTTGCCACTTTGTCACTGGGACATGCTTTATGAAAACCTTCACTGAAGAGAATCTGACAGTATAAGCCACAAACCAGCTCAGGTTCTGCTGTTAAATAAATTACTTATTAACATGTTCTATTCAGCTTCATTATAATATTTTCTTTTAAGTACAGTCAGCTCCATTTTCAATGCTATTCAACAGATGCAGCTGAAAAGGCCATTTTCATGTATTGAAGGTGTAAAGAAGTGATGTTTGCCTTTTTCTTACTGGGATGTGTGTGTCATGTGTTTCAGCTTCATTGACTGAAGGTTTTTTGGTGCATGTTTACAATCTTTACTCTGCAGTTTGTAGCTGTAGTTTTGTACTTTATTTGTCAGTATGTTGGTGTTGTCACCCATTTGCACTCAAATAACCTTATTAGTTAAATTAGTTAAATGCAGGTACCAGGTTAGGATATTAATTCAAGTTGTACACCTTACTCAGTTACATAAAAAAAAAAAAAAAAAAAAAAAAAAAAAAAAACTTGTTTAAGTGCTCCCAAAAACCTGGTTATCTTAGTAGATGTTTAGTTGTGACTTCCACCCCTGGACAATAATCTGTTTTAATGCATCATAATGTGTCATGTATTAACTTATCTGTCAGAATTATGGTTGCAGCGATCATTAATTTTAGTAATAGAGTATTCTGCCTATTATTCCTTGAAGTTTTCAGATATAAACCTTCCCAAGATCAAACAGATCAGACATTGCGTGTGTTTTTGGAGTAGTCTGTTATTATGCTCATTTATATGACAGTTAGGTGTTAATGCTTATAATCTGTGCTGTTCAGTAACACGTGATGAACAGATCGATAGGTAATGCATACATATGCATAAATAAATATTAAATATTCATTTACAAGTTTACTGCTTAAACAGATGAAGATAACTTTTTGACTCTTCCTCATATAATGCATCACTCTATAGAGTACACTGAGGTCAAACTACAAAAAGGTTTTTGACATAAAATATGTGTGTACCTAGGGATAGTTTGTGTTGGCGTCAGTGTTGTGCAAGTAGCTGGACATTTGTTAACATTATATGCTTATGAAAATTATGAACTTATATTCCTTTTCTCCCTAAAACAGTGAACATTTAAAAGATTGACTCAGTCATAAACTTTTCAGGAGGTGAAATGTCTGAGCTTTTAAGACTCGGAGGGAATATATACATACGTGTGTGTTTAGATAGATAGATAGATAGATAGATAGATAGATAGATAGATAGATACATAGATAGATAGATAGATAGATAGATAGATAGATAGATAGATAGATAGATAGATAGATAGATAGATAGATAGATAGATAGATAGATAGATAGATAGATAGATAGATGTGAATGTGAATGTGAGAGTAAATGTGAACTGGTGACGTGTCCAGGGTGAACTCCGCCTTTGCCCATAGGAAGCTGAGATAGCCTCCAGAACCCCCGGACCCTCTCAAGGATAAAGCAGCTCAGAGGATGACTGACTGCCTGTTACATACACTATCATTACTGCATTGCATGCGAGATGTACAGTTGTAAAGATAGACCTTTAAAAGTGTAGGTCTGATCTTTAGAGTGGCAGTGCATCCTAAAATTTTTGACCTGAAATTCAGTGTATATGTCCTTATATTTATTGTTGCTTAAACTTCATGGCACCACCAAAAAAAGAGGACATTACCCAAACCACTCCCAGACGGATTTATCCCAGATGGATTCATCCAGCGGGATGGACCCCTCATGTGTCCACCCTACTGCATCCTTGCACTACATCTGCAAATGGACGTCCATCAGTCCTGGTGCATCTATAGCCTGTCCGTCCATGGGAGTGGATCTCTCCTTCACTGTGGTTCTCCCCGAGGGTTTCTCCCTTCTCCCACTGGGTTTGAGTTTTTCCTTGCCGAGAAGGAGGGTCTAAGGACGGGGGATGCCCTAGACATTACTCATTTTCTTGCTGTTTATTTGACTGTTGTTGTTTACATCCAACTGACTCTGTAAAGCCCTTTGAGATAACCTTGTTGTGATATTGGGCTATACAAATAAAATTGAATTGAATTGAAAAAAAAAAATCCTGACTGGAAAAGTGGAGGCTGGGTAAAGTCACTGGTCAACATGGCTTTGGACTGATCTGTCTTGGTAATAAACACACAACAAATCCAAGATGAATAAGACAAATATAGACTGGTGACAAATGAAGGGAAGCATTGACATTACATGTGTCAGAGTGGACAATGTGTCATTATCTAGTCACATGTCACCTTCAGGTTTGCTTGTATGTCATTTTCAGCCCAACTACTTCTTCAGGTCTAGTACCCCACTCCCCATCCACTTACTGCCCCCATCACAGGTGTCTTTCATGTTTATGCTCACAAAGTGACTTCAGCCAGTGAAAAATTATGATTAATGCTGATCTAGAGTCACACAAAAGTCTCATGAATTCAGATATGTCTTTTCATACTGAGGGCACATGCTAAAAATCAGACCTGGAGCACAGACTGATAAGATCAGTCCCATTGTGATTTGTGCTGTTTGCTAGAGGTTGCATCAGATTTTCTTGTTATCTGTCATTCCATTCTAACAAATACTGAACCAGTGCTTTGCATCTACACTGACGACTGGAATTAGCAGTGATACTACAACCAGAGTTATGAAGCCAGGAGCATTTCTGCAAGAGAAGTGTTAAGAACTTGACAAGACTATGACTGTGGGTTATTCCTGGTCCTGCAGACACTTGCGTTACCAGAAAGATGTCAGACTGTGTGGATTTTTGCATATGTGACCTTCTGTGACCGAAAGAGCAAAGGTGTCAAGTAATGAAGTACAAATACTTCATTACCTTAAGTAGAAATTTTGATTCTCTATACTTTACTGGAGTAATTATTTTTCAGACGACTTTTCACTTCCCCTCCATACATTTTGATGCAATTATCTGTACTTCTACTCCTTACATTTTAAAAATAGCCTTCTTACTCCTATTACATTTCAGCTTGTTTTCATTCTGGCTTGTCATCATTCAAATAAAAAAAAAAAAACTATCCAGATAAATCGCACTATCCAGATAGAGTGATTTTGATTGTGGTTGGATGAGAAGTATAAACATATACCATTCTGACACCCTATTGGTTTGTACATGATCCATCACACCTGACTTTTTGCACCATTCCAATACTTATATTCAACTAGTAATCATGTCTTCAGCTCCATGAAACACATTAATGCTCAGTTGTACACATATGTGGTTCTTTAATACATTTGCATTGGACTAAAATGCATTCATTTTCAATGGGCATACATGTGGCTGAAACCGGTAGCCTAGTGCATCCCAAATGTTTCAAGTTTAATATTTTAATATAACATTATTGTCATTATGGCCTTTAGAAAAATGTTTTTTGGGGAGGTGGGGTAGTGCACTATAGGCGCCTGTGGCGCCACCTCAGCTTTTGTCCTACTGGCATTTTTTTCCTCTTACATTTAATTTTATACTTTAGGTAGTTTTGAAACCAGTACTTTTTCACTTTTACTTGAGTAAAAAGCTTAAGTTGATACTTTAACTTCTACAGAAGTCTTCTTAAACCCTAGTATCTATACTTCTACCCGAGTAATAAATGGGAATACTTCTGACACCTCTGCCAAAGAATGATCCCTACAGATGCACTCTATAGCTTTTCATCGTTCTGTTTGTACCTAGATAGGAAGGGTGTTGACTGTGTTTCAGCAAATCACATAAAGTTATTCTAGATCTCCCTCGGTGCTCAAATGCTTCCGTATTTTACATGTATGTATGTATGTATGTATGTATATGTATATATATGTATCTATGTATGCATGTACAGTATGTATGTATGTGTGTGTGTGTATATATATATGCATTCATGTACTGTATGTATGTATGTGTGTATGCATGTACGTATATATGCATGTGTGTATGTATGCATGTATGTATGTATATATGCATGTGTGTATGTATGCATGTATGTATGTATATATGTATATATGCGTGTGTGTATGTATGTATATATACATACCTGTATGTAATATCAACAAAAAATGGCATAGAAAGGATTCTGGGCAGCGCGACCAGTCTTTGCTGCGGCCCGATGTCCCTAACATCGAATTACAATTTCGTTTGCTGTACTGTACATTGTACTGTGCTGTCAAATGACAAATACATTTTTTAAAAAAAATTGTATTCTTATATACACAAGACCTGTTCCAGACTGATGGGTACATCACATCATGGTGAAAAGAGAGGAGGATGAAGTCATTACCCATCATGCTTAGTGCCAGTAGAAGCCTGTGGAGGCAGTGTTAAGATCTGGGGTTGGTTCAGTTGGCCACGTCTAGATTCAGCAACATTATGTGACAAAGAAAAATGAGGTCAGCTGACTACCTAAATGTACTGAATGACCACATCAGAACTTAAGTGGATTTTTTTCTCTTCACTAATGGCACGGGTATATTCCAAGGTGACAAGTTGCACTGTACAATAGTGTAATTGGTTTACAGTCACCAAACAGCTTCAATAAAGTATCTTAACAAGCTGAAGACTGAACAGATAATTTACCTCTATATTAATTTTTTTCTCTATTGACAATGAATACTGGTATTTTTCAGATCTTGGCTGTTAAATTGACCTTGGAATTTGTATTTACCTGCAGTAACATTTAATGGGCGTTTATATCCAAAAAGAGACAGGGGTCAAGGGTCAATGATGGATGCTGTGCTCTCATCTATTATTAACAGTCAGTGATTACTGATTATTGATTACTTAGTTGAGCTGTGGTGGAGCGCATAACTTTATGAAGTGGTACGAGAAGATACTTTACTCCCATCTAGTGGACATGAATAGAAACTACAGGGCTGCACCCACTCATGCATTCACACACTGATGTATTTCATTTGTGCAGTCATCACCGTCATGTCACTGATGATCTGAAATAAAAGGACAAGTTCATTCATTAATTCAAGAAATGAACAGACAAATCAGCACAGACTCAGATGTACGGTGGCCAGCTGAGCCACATAGAACATTTTATTTTATTCATTTTTTTTTATTAAACACAATAATCGATCCACATTATGACACGATGTACAATTGTCAACTAAGCAGTATGCTCTGCTAGTCTTTCAAGGCATAACAGGACTAATAGGTGACAATCTGTCTTCTGATACACACATTATATACAAGCTAAGGAGTGATGGGTGAGAAAGTTTGAATGAGACAGAGCACTACTGTCACATATGAGCTGAAGCGTATGACATGAACATGATAAAGTCGACAGGGTGCTTTTCAATATTCTGACGTGGCTCCCTCACTTTATAACTTTGTCTAAGCCTTTTAAACCATGACTGGTTATCGAAAATGTTGTTAAATCTACTGAAAAAGAAAGATGAAAGAGGCCAATTTAGATTGTTGAAACGCACCCGTCTCCAATTCTGTTTTTTTTTTTTTTTTTTTTCTTTGCGAGCACCTGCAGCTGCTTAAAGTTTCCATTATGCATCAGCTAAAAACTGCTTAAAGATAGTTCAAAAGACATACAGAATAGAACAAAGATTCACAAGTATGTGGGACAAAACTCCTGAATGCAGATATTACCCCATACCCCGGTCCGTTTTTTTAAAACATTCTGTAACATTAAACACTCCCATAACTTATGCGTCTTCCCTTTTCCCCAACCCCTGCAACTGTTCCCTGTTGCCTTTTCATAAGCCGGTGTTGTTCTGAGTTTGAGAGCCTCAGAACATCCTCTTTGCAGGATCAGTGTATATGTTTGTGTGTTTGTTTGGAACCACAAAGACGCTCCCGTAGAGATATTGGACGACGTGTTGGTTGGCCCTTTACCAGATATAACCCCCGTCGTCTACCTCTCCTGCTTCTCCCTCTTCCTCCTCAGCCTCCTCTGCATTCTCCTCGGCTTCTTTCTCCTCCTCGTCTTCCCATCCAACCCCGCTGCCAAAATCACCCGAATATGCCATTTCATCATCTGTAGGAAGAGTCAGAGAGAGGGAGAGGGGAAACAGGGAAGGAGAGAGGATGCGGGGGGGGGGAGGGGATTGGATTATCCACAGGGGCCATCGTACATATTGCAATAAATTCCCTTCATTCTGTTTAGCTGGTCTTCCTCTCCACTTTGACGACATCCTTTCAGTCCGGATGAGAAATGCTGAAATCAATTTAGAAAAACATTGACTCCAACGGCAAAAAAGGGCATGTGTTTGACTTTGTCTGGATTTTAATAGCTATTTCTAAACCTTGCCAGGGGACCCATTCTTATCAGACGCAGGTTCAGTCCAACCAGGCCTCATTTATCTTGAAAGACTTTTCTCACAGCGACAAGCAGCGCTTTAGAATGCAAATGACTCCGGACACATGAATGTGGCACTGGTCCCTGCAGTGAGTTATGTTGCTGTGGACCTGAATGCTTTAACATAAAGGAAGCCTTGTGTAGAATGTGTGAGGGGAGCTCTGGAGAAGAGGAACAATGTGAAGCATTTTGAGTGTGTGACTGAACCTGGCACTTTCATGTCCAGATTGGATTTGCACTTTGACAGTTTACACCTATGGGACGTACCGCAATCTGGCTTGCCACGAATCCTGGACCCGGCAACCTCCCCTCCATCCTGGTTGACGCACCAGCACTCCCCCCTGTCGCACTGCTGCTTCCTGTAGTAGCCGTCCTCATCGCAGCTAGGGATGAATCGACCTGGCATTGACAAATACACAAGTCAGGACTCATACGGTAAAAACAGGACCGGTGTCCCTGTATCTCACCGGCATGTTTCAACAACAGGTTGAATGTGTGAGGATGTCAGGTTCTGCCGCTATGTTAGAGCCCTGTGGTGTTGATGCAGGAGATCAATCTACAAATAGAAAGGGGTACTTTCACTAGAGGAGAACTCAGCTAATTAAATCAAAGTCCACATATGACTTCCTATCAATGATCAGTTGTAAGTATATTGATATCTGTAACCATTTCCATGTTATAAGCCAGGGGTGGCAAACTCATTTTGGTTCAGGGGCCATATTTAGCCCAATTTGATCTCAGGCGGGCCAGACAAGTAAAATAATGACTTAATAACCCATAAACAATGACAAATCCAAGTTTTTCTTTTTGTTTTATTACGAAAAAACCCAAAATTAAATTATGAAAAAATTAACATTTTACAAAAAAGATGTGAATAACCTGATAAAATAGAAATTTCATTTGAAAAATTAGTGCAATTTTAACAATATTATGCCTCAATTTATTATTTATACATGTACATTACACACAGTGTTACATAAACGTTTAGTAACAGGCAAAATAATGTTAAAATTTTTGATTTTGGAACTAAAATTTGAACAATTTCTACAATATTACATCTCTTATTATTAACACAACTACAGATCACAGTGGATCCATAAATGCACAAAACGTTTAGTAACAGGCAGAATATTGTTAAAATTGCACAGTTCGGGTTGTTCATCTCTGTTTTTATTTATGCATTTATTTGCATTTTATTGTGAAAGAATAGTTTTGTAAATGTAAATATTTTTACAGTGTAATGTTTTTTTCACTTAAATTTTTTCCACAGTTCTTCACAAAGAAAATTTGTAGTTGTCATTATTTATGGGTTACTGTGTTGTTATTTTTACTGTAGATCACATTGGTCTGTATGTGGAACCTGAACCAAAATGATTTGGACAACCTGGACTGTTCAGGTTAATTTTTGCACTTTCATCCTGCAGGCTGGAATGGACCCTTTGGCGGGCCAGATTTGGCCCCCGGGCCGCATGTTTGACACCTGTGTTATAAGCCATCAAAATATGGCCCGTTATAAGTAAAGGCTTATAATGAGACATATTTTGATCTCTTATAACATTGTAAAGGTGGGCGACACGGTGGAAAAGTAGATGGACCTTCGTGCCTCATGGCAAGAAGGTCCTGGGTTTGATTCCAACATCAGTCGATGGGGGTGGGACCTTTCTGTGTGGAGTTTGCATGTTCTCCAGCTTCCTCCCACCAACCAAAGACATGCACTGATAGGTTAATCAGTTAATCTAAATTGCCCATAGGTGTGAATGTGAGAGTGATTGTTTGTCTCTATTTGTCAGCCCTGCAATGAACTGGCGAAATGTCCAGGGTGTACCCCGCCTTCACCCATAAGTAGCTGGGATAGGCTCCAAGTGACCCCCGTGACCCTAGTGAGGATAAAGTGGGTTCAAAAAAATGAATGAATGAATGAATGAATATGTAAAGGCAAATATTTTATATTTCAAAAGTCTGTCAAAAAAAAAAAAAAAAATCAACATTTCTCAAAACTGTGAACAAACTTTGTAGACATTGTCTGTTAGAACTCCTTGACATATGAAATCATGGACTCTAATGCAGAAATCACAAAAACTGAAGATTTTAACAAAAATATTTTAATAATGAAAAAGTGATTAACAAAAAGCGCTCACAAGGAGGATATAAAAAACTTCAAACAAATCTCTATGATGAACAAAACAGAAAAACTTGAAGCATAAAACTGACAAACATAGAAAAACCTGGTAGGCAGCTTGACATGAGCCACAATGACAGAATCAGACAAACAGGCACAAGACAAAGGGAGACAGGACTATTTATACATGAGGTAGGGGAACACAGGTGACAACAATCAGGGGCGGGGCAAACAATCACACTGGCGGGAAAACACACAAAGGGAGGAAGTCAGAGTCTGAAACAAGAGGGATGAGATGTGTACAAAATAAAACAGGAAGTGCAAGACAGGACCAAACGTGAACGACTCTAACTTAACATAAAGTGACTAATCAAACGAAGACAAAACACTGAACACCAAAGACGAAACATGAAACACCAAACATTAACATGATTAACAGATCTGACGAGACATAACATTGTCTCAAGGAAGATACATATAACATTTGGAATGAATATGACCAGTAGTTTCATCAGAGATGTCTGAAGAAATTGCTCACGAAGACTAAATTGAAGACGATGCCGGACACAACACCTTCACAGTAGCTCATGGCTCATTGGCTGGTGAGCTAAAAAACAGAAAAACAAATCCTGCGTCTAGGCTGCCTGTGATCATTTTATGGGACTCATTTCCAATCAGCTAAATGAAACTAAAAGAAATGTCTTATTTTCATCACTGTTTCCAAAAGGTAAGAATGTGTTTTTGGACTTCAGTAAAGTTTCAGTCATTTGTACTTAACTTCAGTACTTCTATTTATGATACCTTTTTACTCTCATTCCTCACATTTTCACATGAATATCTGCCCTCTTTAAAATTGCCTCTTTTCTGCTATGCTTTCAATTTGATACTAGATAGGATCAGCAGGAGGGACGCTGGATTCTGCTCTGGTTGGTTGTTTTGGCCCGAGGCAACTGATACGGGTCAGTTGTGGCTTAGTTGCTTATTGGATGTTTTGTCTGCTCTGCTTTCCTGCTGACAGGTAGCCTAAATACGTTTCCTCTAAATTGTGATTTTACAGTCCTGGCTGCAAACAAGAGGGGTTTCAACACATCTTTGTAGCACCTAAAAACAATGGTTTATACAAAGCCTTGGAACTTAAAACAATTACATTACAATGCTGCTTTGTCTAACTGACAATTCAAATGTCTAAAGCACCAAAATTACAGAAAATCTGCACAAAAACCTAGAACTATGAAATGTTGCTTTTTAAAAATGTATTCATTTTTGGGTTCTTTGTGCTTTTATTGGATAGTAAACAGAGACATATGGAACACACTCTACCCCAAAATGCCGCTATTTTCCATGTACACTGACTTAAAAGAGTGATATTTTGCTTTTTTAAATGGAATTATGCATTTCAAAACATTTCCCTGCGGTCTACATAAACTGTACAGGGTGGGGAAGCAAAATTTACAATGAACATTCAGTTGTTTTTTCTCAGCAGGCACTAAGTCAATTGTTTTGAAACCAAACATATATTGATGTCATAATCATACCTAACACTATTATCCATACCTTTTCAGAAACTTTTGCCCATATGAGTAATCAGGAAAGCAAACGTCAAAGAGTGTGTGTTTTGTTGAATGAACTCATCACACCAAAGGAGATTTCAAAAATAGTTGGAGTGTCCATAAAGACTGTTTATAATGGAAAGAAGAGAATGACTATGAGCAAAACTATCACGAGAAAGTCTGGAAGATACTATTAAAGAAGAATGGGAGAAGTTGTCACCCCAATATTTGAGGAACACTTGTGCAAGTTTCAGGAAGCGTGTGAAGGCAGTTATTGAGAAAGAAGGAGGACACATAGAATAGAAACATTTTCTATGATGTAAATTTTCTTGTGGCAAATAAATTCTCATGACTTTCAATAAACTAATTGGTCATACACTGTCTTTCAATCCCTGCCTCAAAATATTGTAAATTTTGCTTCCCCACCCTGTATTTCTGGGGAATGACGCCAGAAAGGTCATTTTGAGCGCTGGCCCTTTAAATGCAAATGAGCCACTTCACGTTCCACCCCCTCCGGGTTGTTGGCTGTGCTGCTCTGTCCCATTCAACCAACAACTGAACATTTTAGGTAATCGGCTCGAAGCCTGGACATATTTTCAGTATGGACTACAACTGCTGCTGGTGATAAACAATTATAGCGTACTCGGAGAAATGTTTGTTGAAAGTCTTGACCTTATAGGTGCAAATGTCGTGATGCAACTAGTTATAGACGTAACAAATTAAGAAGGAATTGAAACAGGTTGTAGAAATCCACTCAATTTTTGCCAAAATGAATATAAAAATAGCTTAGCAGCACCTGGAGGGTTCAAATTCAAACTTTTGGAAATATTAAGGTCCCCAAAAACACAAATAAATGTGCCAGAAGACTAATAAAAGTGGGTTTGGTAAAATATGACCCCTTTAAGCAATTATCATAATAGTTTTGAATAACTTTAAGGTCATTAAATCAAGCGTTTCGGTTGTACTCCTGTGCAAATTCATGTATAACGAAAAACATAACACGTCAAAATCTCTTCATACATCACACAAGCTCAGTTAAATGTAGTCATACAATATTTGCCTTGAAGTGGAGTAGAGAAAAATAAAGTATCAAAACACTGGAAAGAGGCTTTGTATAAATAAAGTACAAGTAGACGACCCCAAGTGTGTAAGTGCAAGGCTTATATTTTACTCATGTTCATTCTCATTAGCCTTATTCATAGTGTCTATTGCTGTATTTACCTTGTATCCTTATTATGAAGCTTATCCTAGTTTTGATCATATTCAGAATATGACATTTACGTGGAACACAGAGAACTCTGGATACTCACATATATACATATTTACATGATAAATACTAGTATCCTGGATACTCACTACTGCTGCTGTTTGCTAGAGTACGATAGTCTAATCCAGGTTACTGTTGTCACTATATATGATGTTAATATATGTGAAACTTCTACAAACCTCACATTATCCAGATAGTGATGTACATGTAAACACTTGAATCATTTTAAAGCAAACACCAGATGTTTACCTCGAGGTGCATGACGTGTAATATTTACATGGTGGCATTTTGATGAACATCTGCTGAAATTAACATAATGGATTTAGCTCTTAAGGCCGTTTTTCAGTAAACACACAAGGATGAGGCTTGTTTTAGTTACAGTACATGCTTTGGTTACGGACATCTCACTGTCCTTTCTTTGCATATTTCAATAATAGGCTTTGTTTGCTTTATGTAAATTATATTTATGGTGTATCTGAGTACCTGTGCAATTGTTCTCCATCAGGTGTGTGTATTATAAAATGATTATTTGCACTGATAGGTTAGTCAGTTAATCTAAATTGCCCATAGATGTGAATGTGAGAGTGATTGGTTGTCTCTTTATGTCAGCCCTGTGATGAACTGGCGACTCATATAGGGTGTACCCCACCTTCGCCCATAAGTAGCTGGGATAGGCTCCAGTGACCCACGTGACCCTAGTGAGGATAAAGCGGGTTCAGAAAATGAATGAATGAATGATACTTGGAGGAGTAATACCTGTGTACCTGCAGTAATTTGCAATAAATGATCTTAAACCAATGCAAACCTGTCAGGTCCGTAATTAGAAAAGTTAAAATTCCACCACAGATAATCTACCCTATTTCAGCAAAAACAGAAGTGCTGTAATAATATTAGTGCTGTATAATTTGTTTTGTGATTTGGTGTCATCTATTTCATTTTTCTGCTTCCTCCGTGCATTTATTGAGCCAATTACCTGGTTGAGAATTATCAAAGCTGGAGTTGAGGATCAATGAAAGTATCTGGGTGGAAATTCAGGAGACTCATGTCATGACAAAGCATGGAGATTCACTAAAAGAGCAAACGCTTCAGAAAAGCAAAATCTTAAAAGATGAGGAGATGAATGACACATTTTTAAGCAAGTGGTGAGTATTTACGTCAGAACATAGGAGTAATGAGTAAAACAGATTTTTCTGGGGTGGGGGTTAATTTCCAAATTACTAGTTTGTAGTAGCCCCAACAGAATACAGCTATACAGGGTGGGGAAGCAAAATTTACAATATTTTGAGGCAGGGATTGAAAGACAGTGTATGACCAATTAGTTTATTGAAAGTCATGAGAATTTACTTGCCACAAGAAAATTTACATAATTGAAATTTTTTTAATCTATGTGTCCTCCTTCTTTCTCAATAACTGCCTTCACATGCTCCCTGAAACTTGCACAAGTGTTCCTCAAATATTCAGGTGACAACTTCTCCCATTCTTCTTTAATAGTATCTTCCAGACTTTCTCGTAATAGTTTTGCTCATAGTCATTCTCTTCTTTCCATTATAAACAGTCTTTATGGACACTCCAACTATTTTTGAAATCTCCTTTGGTGTGACGAGTGCATTCAGCAAATCACACACTCTTTGACATTTGCTTTCCTGATTACTCATATGGGCAAAAGTTTCTGAAAAGGTATGGATAATAGCGTTAGGTATGATTATGACATCAATATATGTTTGGTTTCAAAACAATTGACGTAGTGCCTGCTGAGAAAAAACAACTAAATGTTCATTGTAAAATTTGCTTCCCCACCCTGTATTCTATAACAATGGAATTAAACAGAAAGAAACAGTCAAATCATTTGTATAACAGCTAAAATTCCATACTTGTGATAGTCCTACCTGTATCATGCATTAACACACATTGCACAGAGTCTAAGTGAGCAGATAATGCATGCATCTTACTGTAAGTGCCAGCCAATTCCTTATTCCATGAATACAAATCTGTTCATGTAGCAAGATAGGGGTGAATAAGTATTAAGTCAGCATATTGCAGTACACTGGGGTGCAGCCGGGAGGGGGTGAGCAAATCACGATGGGATGAGGAAGGACACAGGATTGGAAAGTTTTCAATTTCAGAATCATTACATGAGTAGGAAATACAGGCTCTGTTCATTAAAGAAAGGCCACAGAGAACGCCCTGACATACAGCAGATGCATGTTTCACTCAGGCAGTGCTTCACCTTGTCCATGTTTTTTTCCTGAGGAGGTTTCACAATCACACTCATCAGAGATGGATGGATTTGTCATGACATTACATACTTCAGATCCTATTTTTATAGTACTAGAAAAAAAAAGAGAGAAAAAAAAAGAAAAGGTGGTGGAAATGAGCTGGCATTCAAGTGTAACACAAATGAGACGGGGCATAGCAGAACTGTCTGTTCAGTCTCAGAGCGACAATCTTTCAAGGGAACATCTGAGTTTGGGGCTGGCATGCTGCCCCCTGCTCTGAGCTCTGTGTCCTTGGAGAGTCCTGACTCAGAGCTCAGCCAGCCAAAAAAAAAACTGCACAGCACACATGCGCACACACACACACACACACACACACACACACACACACACACACACACACATGTCCAAACACACACATGTACATTCACCTGCTTACATATTACCCACAACACACATATATGCACACATAGACACACACACACACACACTGATGGCTGCTTTCCTTTGCCGTCTGTTGGTATCACATTCTAATCCACAAGACTGATCAGGAACTAATCCTCGCCTCCTGCTTGTCATCTGCTTCACGAAACCCCCTCGACCAAGACAGACTGATCCAACTGGATTGAAATGCTCTTTAAGAAGACAGTCACTTACCAAACTTTCTTTTTCCACCATCTAGTACTTGGATCCTCTCCAGCTCAGCCAGGCAGGGTGGTTCTGAAACACAACGGAAGATCATTTTTTACAGGAGACAAAGAATGGAACATAATAATGGACTAGAATTATTATTAAAATGGTTGTATACCTCTGTTAGCTAGTCAAGGTATTTACATCTAAATCTGTCCACAAATGTCCCACACTCCATGTATTGAAGGCTTTGACGGAATTTAATAACATGTTAAAGGGTTAATTTGTAACATTCATGCAGGCATAGGTGAGCTGTTTTTGGAGCCTTAAGCTTAGAGACGTTAACCAGCTCCTTTTCTGAACTACAGGACCTAGTGTTGTATGCTTATATCACTGCCGAGGAGAAGGAGAGAGTTACTGAAGCATTTGGGAACGAGAATAAGTACTCTAGTGGAAAAAAACACAACCTAAGTAAACACAAGCAACATATAAGAGTCAGAAATCAGTCTTGGAATCAAAATTGGCTAAGATCAACAAATCACAGCGCAAAACAGACTACAACAAAACAAACATCTTCCATATTGAACATTTAAAGTGTGTTTTTTGGAATATTGGAATCTATCATTTCAGTGAATATTTTGTTATATCACTTTTACTTACAGACTATTTTAACAAAAGAGCATGTTATTCAATAATCAATAGAAAAGTGTAATAAGAACATAATATAATATAATATAATATAATATAATATAATAGAATAGAATAGAATAGAATAGAATAGAATAGAATAGAATAGAATAGAATAGAATCTTTATTTTGTCAGTAGGGGTTCACACATGTAAACATGTACATGCACCACACACCAAAATTTATCTTCTGCCTTAAACCCATCATTAGATCATGCATCACACACTGCATGTGAGGAGCAGTGGGCTTGCCATATCAGGGAGCAAATTGGGGGGGGGTTAACTGTCTTGCTCAAGGGCACATTAGCCAACAACTCTCCGCCAGTCAAGGGAATGAAACTGACGACCCTTTAGTCATAAGCCGGCTCTCTAGCCAACTCTCCAGCCATCTAGGCCAATATAGCTGACTTCTGTCATTTTGTTGTATTCATAATTTTCCAATTATTTTATGCTTATAAGATGTTTGTGTCATAACTGACCAGTGAATTCTTGATTTACGACCAAAAAACCTGTTAAATGTGGTGACAGAGATGTTTCAGCGCCTAAATATTTGTGCCAAATTTGAAGACATTCTGTAAAGTAAGACCTGAGACTGTGCATTACCAAGAGTTGGAGAAATAGAAGGACAACCCAGACTCAAAATAAGCATCAAAATTCAATGAAAACAATCGACTTTTTTTTTTTATTTTAATCTTTATTTTACCAGATTGGTCCCATTGAGATAGGGGATCTTTTTTTCAAGGGAGACCTGGCCAAGACCATAGCGATACAGCCACATTATTACAGTAAATAGTATAATATATATCCTCTTAAAAGTTTAATTGTGTATTATTTAGTGAAATCTAGTGGTGAAGTTGGACACTGCAGCCAGCTGACCCCATCCCACTATCGAGTGTTTGCTCCTGGAGGATTCTGTTGGGTTTCTGTAAATTGGCTTTCGACCAGCTCTATATGTGAAGTGCGAGATACGCGTGAGAAGTGAGATCATTTTTGTTATGATTTGGTGCAACATAAATAAATTTGACTGATTGATTGATATCCGATGGTGGCTGCCAGAAACACAAAAGGGCCTTGTTTAGGGCCACTGCTTTGTTTGTTTTGAGTTTTCCTGTTAAAGTGATAGCCCCTGGTCCACTGGTGAATGCACCTCAACACTATACCATCTGTTTTACAATGGAAAATTGTAGGAAGAAGTCAGTTTAGTTCCACTGTAGAAACATGGCCATGCACCATGGAGGAGATCTAAACAGCTCATTCTAAGGTGACGAAAACACAACTGTTCTTATTTTTGTGTAATTTAGAATATCACATTCCATTTCTGCTTTAGAGCTCTCCAAATCCCCCTGAATCATACACATTGGACCTTTAATCCTGTAAAGCCTGAACCATTAAATCATTGACAGAAAATTCCAGTTCTTTGAAACTGGAGCCTTTATTGGTCCTTCTGAACAACCAAAAATTTTTTTTTCAAATTTCCATGTATGAGTATCAATTTTGCATCATATTTGATACATCGGGTCTTAATGCTCAAATATTATTTTTGGACAAACAAAAACATAATATAACAATAATAATTCCTTTTCAAAATTGCCAAAGTTCTGCCTCCTTCCTCATTAATGACAGTCTTGTAGTGTCACTGGAAAGGCCTCTGGTGAACAGACTCCTCCCCCCTGGTGGATTATTCGTGTATTGCATGTATCTAATTGTATACATCAGGATTTTCAAGAAAAAAATATCACACTGATCATGTAGAGGGCTTCAAAACTCATGTATCAAATATGATACGTTTGGCGTTATGGGGTTTTTTCTAGATTCTTAGAATAATTTAGATTTTTTTTTTTTTGTCTGTTTGGTGTGTTATTATTCCTACGTGGCTTGCTGGTTGACAGGAACAACATCAGAAAACCACAGAAGCAACATGCTGTCAACAAATATCAGGAATGTTTTAGTATGTTTTGGTTACGACTTTCCCCCGAAGTGTCAAAGAGGAGGATGAATGGGAAGAAAAATATTGATGACCTGTACACAGTGTAGAAGTGGCTGACACCTGAAGGCAACTCAGTGTCTTGAGGTTTGAAAGCACACACCAGGGGGATTGTGTTGAATGTGTGCATGCCTGAGGACACTGTACGGTCAAAACTGACAAACATCACCCCTGTTCTACTCACTCTCTCTCCAGAAGCACAGGCACCACTCGGCCGTGGACACTTTTCCATCTCTGTAGGAATCGCAGGAGTTGAAGAAGGGCCGGATGCAGACCTCGTACTTGTCCAGGTTGATGGCAGCCAGCTCGGCCTGGTCCAGATACAGGTCGCTGTTGGTGTCCAGCTTGGAAAACATCCAGCCTATGGAGTCCTTACAGCTGGCCACCAGGCTCCTGTCCAGCACTGCAAACACAAAGACACACAAACAATCACATTTATCAGAGGCAGCTGCTCAAATGAGAACTGAAACAATGCCAGTATAGTCTCACAGTATGCTCCTGTTTGCAGTGGAAACCCATTTAATTTAGCAATTTTCTTAATATGTAATTCATTTTCTTTTAATTATAACAGTTTTCCATTTAAGTAGCATCTACAGTAGTTCTTGTTTGTTGTGTTTTGCTACCGCTGCCTTAGCAAATCAAAAGATAGAAGAGTAATACTTAAAAATGAGAATTTATCTGAAGCCATAACAAGTATTTTCCACTTGAGACTTGAAAGTTCAGTTTAAACCAGGTGTTTATCAGGCACCGACACGTTGACCACATCCTAAAGCTCACTTCTTTCTGGCTTTGAAGAAGTTGTTGTGACTGATGCAAAGAAATCTTGATACTTCCATTTCAAGTTTTTCTTTTCATATGTTGACCAGTTGGAGCAAGTGAGAGAAAAAGCAGAACAAATTAAGAAAAAAAAATCGTTTTCATTTTTTCCTCACATTACAAGATGTGTAGTGAAGAAAAAGAATTACGTTTTCTACATGGCATCTCCTCATCTCCTGTTTGAGCACCTGAGCCTCAACAAATCAACTCTAGACTGAATGTGCCTCAAGATATAATACTACATTAAATGCCTTTTTTATTAATAACATTTCCTCAGCATTGTGCCTGAACTCATGTACACTCTTTCTGAGCAGCAGCAGCAGTGAAAAAAGCAAAACACTGAATCAATGTAAAAAACTTCTTCAGTTGGTCACATCTAATAAAAATGAGTTGAGTGAACTAAATAAAATTGAACTGAATGAAAACTGAATGAATTCAATTCAATTTTATTTAGTTCACTCAACTTAATTTCATTAGATTTGACCAATTGAAGAACTTTTTACACTGATTTAATGTTCTGCTTTTTTCAGTGACGAATTCATTAACCCCGTAAAGACTAGCGTGGTGTAGAAAACATTAACTTCTGACATATTTATGAAAGAAATGAGTTTAAATATGTTTGATCTGTGAGATACTCATCTTTTCAGGACAACCTGAAGTGTTTCCTGGATGATTTATGACATTTAGGGCGGGATTATTGTTATTATTTTTTTTATAGTAGGGAGAGAGAGCAGGCAAAGAATTTATATTGCAAAGAACTGAAAGACAATATATCACAGATTAAAGGAAAAGGAAACTTTCTGAGAAGTGCTTTCAGTCCATAATAGTGAACAGGTTGATTGATCTCTTATCGTTCTCTGTCTGTACTCTCTACTTGCATAAATGTGAAGTGAAACCTAATTTTTTCTTTTAGTGACAACTATGCATAGCAGAAGGTCTACATCTGCACCATTAAGGACTGAAAACTCTTGTCAGAGACGTACAAGGGTTTTTGTTACTTTGTTTCCATACACTTTGGCCAAGGTTTAACATGAAATAAATGACAACAAAGCTCATGGAAAAGATTATAATAATATAATATTTAGAATATATAATGACAATTTATAATATCATTTTTGTATGGTTTTATTATTTTGTTCATGAAAGAGCAAAAGTACATATAGTATAGATTAGATTAGATTCAACTTTATTGTCATTACTCAGTATAAATACAGGGTAACGAAATGCAGTTAGCATCCAATCAGAAGTGCAAATAGCAGAAGTGCAGTATAATACAGTTAAATACCGTATGTACAGATAAGCAATATGTACAGATGAGTGCAGTTATATACAGCTAGTGCAAATGAGATGGTTATATTAAGTATTGAATGTACAGATGAATAAATAGGATGTTCAATAGTTCTGTGCAGTATATGTACAATTGTTATGGGAGAAGTAAGTACAGGTAGGGCTATAAAGGGTGGTTATAATTATCCTTAAGGCTATACAGAAGTAACTGATTTGCTATACAAATATCTTGTGAATATACTATATATAAGGCTATATGCAGAAATAACTAACTTGCTATACAGATGTCTGTGAATATACAAAGAGTAAGAGATGTCCAGGTATACAGGGTGTCCTCAAAGTATCTTTACAATTAAAAAAACGTATTATAAAAGTATTTGATGAGATATGTCAATCAGATTTGTTCTATGTACTCAGTGGTTATCAAAGTTTATAATCACATTGCATTTGTGTATTTCAGGGTGTATTCAGACCTACTTTGTTTGGTCTGTTTAAAAGGGACCGGATTTAATTTCCCTGGAAAGTCTGGACTTTTTTTTTAGGTGTGAACACAAACGTGTGAACTCTAATTTGAACCAAACAAATGGACCAAGACCACCTAGAAGAGGTAGTCTTGGTCCCTTTCCAAACAGACTCTGGGTCAGTTCACTTTTGGTGTGAATATAACCGGCCTCAAGTTGAAAACAAACCAAGGAACCATGTGCTTTTTGTGCTTGATGAGCCACCGTACCTGTATGGCATTGTGGGTAATCAACATAACTGGAAGTAGCCGAGCCAACATCGGGTAGCCAGAGCTGATAGCAGCAGCCATGAGCCATGGACAGATGTGGAGCAATGAGGAGACTGAATATCTCATGTTTGTTTGTTTTCATCAACACCCACCGTCTCTGATTCACCCCGCCCCAGACTTTTCTGTCTAATGCCAGCGCAGTTCGTCACATGCGTACTTCTGTTTACAAATTTTGGTCCACTAGCAAAAAGTCCAATGAAAATGTGATCCGGCCCAAACGAAAAAAAAAAAAAAAAAGTCTGCATTTGATCTGAACTAAATAAGTGGACCAAAGGACTTTCCAGATATGAACACACCCTTGGGTACCCTGTTGAAGAAATAGCTTCAGTTAGATGTTTATCTTGACCTTTTGACTGAATACATGGCACCACAACTGGATGACCTTCAACTAACCATCATTTTCCAGGTAGATGGTGCTCCAATCAATCAATCAATCAATCAGTCAATCAATCAATCAATCTTTCCACCACCACATTGGGGACTGCATGTTGGTGGGTTCCTGAATCAAACATTTCCAGACCGGTGGATTGGAAGGGATGGTCCAAGTCTACTTTTCATTTTGTCATAATTTCCACAGATTTGTCTATTCATTTGCTTTTGTAATAAATCTGTTAAATTGTAAAGAGACTTTATGGAAACCCTGTATGTTTATTATTTATTATTATTGTCATGTGGGCTTTGACTGACAGCTAGCTTGGCTTCTGAGTTGACCCTTTAGATTTTTTTTTTATTGATTTTTTTTTTTTCTTTTCCTGACAGACAGCATTATTGTGCTTGTGGTTGAGAAATCAAGTGGTGTCCACTTATTTACAATAACTGGCCTGTTGTATAACTTAGCTAATGTTAGCATTAATTCATATAGTTTAATATGATCTGTCAGTTAGCCTGCTAATTAAGCCTCCTAGTGCTAATTGTATGTTCATGTATTAAAATGCAAAGATGGCATTACTGCTATCAAACACAACTGTATGCTGTTGCTGAAATTACTCTGCAGAAGTCAGTCTCTCATTTTTACTGGTCCAGTATTTTTATTACCTCCGCCAAGGAGGTTATGTTTTTGCCAGGGTTTGTTTGTTTGTTTGTCTGTTTGTTTGTCTGTCCATTAGTGTGCAACATAACTCAAAAAGTTATGGACAGATTTGGATGAAATTTTCAGGGTTTGTTGGAAATGGGATAAGGAAGAAATGATTAAATTTTGGTGGTGATCGGGG
Organism: Sphaeramia orbicularis; assembly: GCF_902148855.1. NCBI lineage: Eukaryota > Metazoa > Chordata > Actinopteri > Kurtiformes > Apogonidae > Sphaeramia > Sphaeramia orbicularis. The sequence continues at coordinate 41,939,049 of NC_043971.1, read as the reverse complement.
GTGGGGGGGCCCACGGGGGGGCCCACTGATCAGCCTTGGCGGAGGTCTGCGCTCTCCGAGTGCTTCTAGTTTTATATTGTCAAATGTACTCTGCTCACACTAAAGTAATGCAAGACTGTGACTTTACACAGCAGTAGAAAGAAAGGGCAGGTTTCCCTGAATAGTATGATAAACAACAATACAGACTGAGCTCAGAATTGGCAAAAACATAAAACTGTGTCTATGCGTTTCTTTATCTGAGTAGGTTTTGAAGGGTTTAAAGCAGTAGCTCTAACCTGATGTAGTGCTCGCTGCAGTGGTTTTTGCCCCAGGCTTGCTGTTGTTGTTCTGCTTGGCGTTGCTCTGCAGAAGCTGGAACCAGTCCCTCAGACGCTCCCCGAGATCAGCCAGATCCTGCCCGGTACAGCTCTCTGAGGAGGCCAGCGAACACAACACACACTTACTGTATCTCTTCATATTGAAACATTCATGTATTATGTTGCGATAAAACTAATTTGTATTTCCAGGTTATTTTTGCTGCTGTGTGTATTTTTACCATGTTTAGAATCCTTATTAACAGGGGCTGCAGTGGGACATGGACAGAGACCTGAACACTTCAGAGTCAGGTCCTTCCCTGTAAGACACGCCTGCTGCTCCAGCTTGCACTGCGACGGAAACATACACATACATGGAATAACACACAGCGTCAAACACACTCTGGTAACTCCGACAAGGGGACACAAAGGTGAAGGAAAATGAGTTATTGCAGCAACACAGATCAAATATTCATGAGGTGACCGACTGTAAGCCTTAATTTAAATCTGAGTCCTGCTGCTGAATGTGCTTTCTAACCTCTATCAGCTTTCAAGGTCAGGAGTAGTGATCGAAAAGACAAAGCATAAATCAATAAACACTGGGGATTCTGTCACCACAAGCCACCAATTGGTCCTTTTGAGGCTATATATCACAGCTCTTTGTCTCTGTTATTCCCTTGAGAGTCCCTTTACAGTGCTCAACTCTGAATGTGCAAGGTGTTTCTTTTTTTAACTATTTACTCTCCATACAAACATACCACAATGAACCAGCACAGATGTAACAGCATCAGTGAAAACGCATATATTATATTCTTCTCTTTGTTACTAATGCTACATTGTGTACCTGTGTTAATATGTTGGATGAGTTTCTATTTTAATAATTATTTTCAAACAATGCATGATATTATAGACTATTACAGTACATATAGTTTAATACCAGATGAAATTACACATCATTTTCTCTTTCATTGTGTCCCTCTGCGTTCACTTCTTCTATCTATATATATTTATTTCATATTTGTAATCAACAAAACACAAAAGAAATGTTTTTTTTTTTTTCATTTTTACTCTTTTTTTGCAGTTATTCATTACAAAGTACTAGCAAAAAAAAAGCAAAACCAGTATCTCGTAACAGTATGTGTATTCCTTCTCTACACCTTGATGTAATGCATGCAAAATCTGCAGATACACAGCACAGATAATACAGATTAATTATGTTCTGCTGATCTAAGGTGCAATTTTGCATTATCCCAAATACGTGGTATGAAAAATAGTAATAGGACACATTATTATTAGGCCAAGCGTATCATTTTTAACAGGGGGCTGGGATACAAAACAACAATGATAAATGACAAAATATGAAATGACAATATATTTATATTATGACAAATATCATTGTAATAAATATATTTTGTTTAAATGGTTAATTTTGTTTACAATATAATCTAAAACACATCTTTATTTTTTTAAAGTTGTACTTCAAGATTTCTGAAACATTCATTACATTCTGACCACAACTGATCATTTTAAATCATAAATAACCATCTGGTTGCTTCAGTTCTCACTTAGGAGAAAAAAAATCAACCTTTCAAGTAATTTTTCAGCATTAAAAACCCACACTTCCTTCAGTAACAATAACTCTAGCGCTCTGAGAGGACATGAAAGCTTCCCCGTGTTTTCAGGCTATAGATCTATGACACAGGATTTCAGCTTTTCATACATGAAATGGTGTCAAGTTGTCTGTATCTGTACGTAGTTGTTCAATTTGGACTGAGAGGAGAGAGCTGCAGATGGAAGGTACATTCTGCTGTTCTTTTTCCACATGATTTTGGCTCCTGCAGCTTTAAAAGAAATACTGATTTGATATTTATTGTAATAATTATGGTCAACAAATATCATGAAAATTATTTTGATGATAATACAGTACTTAATAATAAAAATATTAACGGATTAGATTTATATGACACTTTTCTATAAACGCATACTCAAAGCGTGGACAGTGGATCTATTATTCATTCACTCCCACATTCACACTCTGGTCGTGGTAAACTACATCTGTATCCACAGCTGTCCTGGGGCAGACTGATGGAAGTATGGCAGCCAATTCACGCCTACGGCCCCTCCCACCACCACCAAACATTCATACGCATTCATACATCAGTGTGAGTAGCAGCACTGGAGGCTAGGAGGGTGAAGTGTCTTGCCCAAGAACACCACAGCACATGACTAGGACCAAGGTTATAACAGTTTTGGATTTTTCATTATAGTTTAGTTTTACTTAGTTTTGACTTTTTTTTCTCTAATTCAGTTAGTTTTAATTAGTTTTTAGAGCAGGTTTGCTAATTTTTATTAATTATTTTATTTTTTTTATTATTTAATTTTTTTTTATTAATTATTATTATTATTTACTAAATGCTTAGTTTTAGTTTAGTTTTAGTTTTTTCATATCTTTTATCTTCTTTGCCGTCATATTCAAATAAAGCCTAGACAGGACTCTGCTGCTTTCTCCCAACTTTAGTCTCCATGGTAGAGTGGGGACAAGAAGACGACTTTAAACCACAAGTGATGAGAAGTGACGGAACATTAAGTGTCGTATGGTGCCAGCAGCGAAAATTGCTCGAGGGAAATAAATCGATTTCATATCAATCCGACATTGGCAAAGACAAAAACGAAGGGAATTTTGTTCATATTTTTTATACGTTTTAGTTAGTTTTGTAAGTACACAATACAGTTTCAGTTAGTTATCGTTTTTTTCTTTTTAATTATAGTTTTTATTTATTTCAGTTAACGAATATGTTTTTACAATTCTAGTTTTCGTCATTTCGTTAGTTTTCGTTAACGATAATAACCTTAACGAGGACAGAGCGGGATTTGAACCGCCAACCCTTTGGTTATTGGACGACCTGATAGGAATGTATCTTATAACCTGTAGGTATGATGTGTCCCAAAATTTTTGGCTATACAGTGATCCCTTGCCAATTCACGCTTTAAATTCCGCGGTTTTAGTTATTCGCGGATTTTTCTGAAATATTAATCAAAAAATAAAAAATCAAGAAAAAATCGCGGAAATTCCGCGAAAATCCACCCCACAGCAGACGAGAGGCCGCAGCTGCCAGAGAGAGAGAGAGAGAGAGAGAGAGAGAGAGAGAGAGAGAGAGAAAGAGAGAGAGAGAATGTAGAAATGTCAGTTCATGTATGTACGTGTGTTTGTGTGTGTTGATGCTCGAGACCAAAGAGAGAGAGAGAACTGATTCGTTTCTTGTGCGTATGAGAGGAAAAGAGAGCTGGGAGTAGATGTGCGTGTGTTCGTGTGTACGTATACGATGGATAAGCATCACGAATGAAGAGAGGAGAGAGTACGTATCAGCTGTTAGTACGTATGCACGTGTGTGTGTTTTGTTTACTTTCTACATTCTTTTCTTTCAGATGTTTTACAGTACGTACATGTACATGTATCCGATCTATATAGATGCATGTATACATGTACTAATCATTGTTTTCTTTTATATATATATATATATATATCTCATTTATTTCATAATTATTACATTTGCAGTACTTATATACTATTTATAGATACATACATACATGTACCTAGGTCTAGGATAGGCTCGGGGGGCTCCGGCTCCAGTTGGCGGATTTTCGATTTTCGCGGGGGGCGCCGGTCCCCATTAACCGCGAAAAATAAGGGATCACTGTATAGTGCAAATACTGATGTGTTGTAATAATCTGTCTATTTTAACCATAGTTTAAATAACAACATGTTTCTCTTATTCTATAAAAATAAATAATCCAAATGTATATTAACTGTCCTATGTGATGAACTGTGCTAACGTGTTTTGGTTACATGTGTATATTTTCTGTAAGCCAGCCAAAGGACAGAATATTTATTGGACAAACTGCATCCTCCTGGTACTTTACATAATAGAAAAATTCAAAAAGGACCACTGCAGTTGTGTCCTCCCATGACATTTTCCTCCCATTGTTTGCTCTAGTGTCTGTGTTGTTGTTGTTTTTCTCGGTGTACCTTTGAGGCATAGTTGTGCCCGTCTGATCCGCACACAGGCCCAGTAGAGGAGATGGGACAGGGCTGACAGTTGCCGTCAGGAGACCGGAGAGCCGGCTGCTTGAGTCTGCGGGGTAGAGGACACACAAACACTTGAGCGTCACTACGTCCAACTGAGACAGTACCTGCTGTGCTAATTCAGAGGACAGAGCAGGACCGACGTAAACACTGAGGTCTAACAAACAGTCCTCCTCCATGTTGTCTGAATGTATTAGCTTATCATTAAACAGCAGGCAGTCGTACTGCACTGATGTCCAAACAAGCTCTGTTATTATCACTGGGGAAGGGGAACATGGAAACACATCCCAGATCAGCACATGCCACTGACTGCAGACTTCACTGCACTCGCCTCATGTGCATGTGCATAAACAGGAAAGATTTGGTGAGTGCTTGTGTCGGGGAGTGAGTCAGTACATTTACCTGTGCTCCAGCTTCTTGCGGTTGACGCACACAGCTCTCTGGTAGCCCTGGGCAATACACACCTTGTGTCGGCTGCACTTAACCTTTTGACAAGGGTCCTTGGTGGTGTCTACATCTGGGAAAACATAGAAAATTAGATGTATGCTTTAGAATCCTCAGTACGCTGAGTCAGTATATGGGAAAGGCCTTCACTTTAAACTATTTCAGACATCAACATTTGAATGATGCCAAAAAGCAAACCTAAAACGTATAAGATGTTTCGCAGTATTTACATTTACACCCACGGTATCCGTTTTCTGCCTGGGGGTCTCTCGATCAAAACAGTCACTAAATGTGTAGTTTGATGTTTGATGTGGGATCATGGGAGCATGTTTTCACCTCCACTAGCCTGCAGATGAAAACCTATCTGATGTGACTCAAGCAGACATCATGTTTACAGATGAGGTAATGTATTAAATATACTGTGATTTCACTCTAACGAAACAGGTCATCTGCTCCTAAAGACTGGATTTTTAAGCATCTCAGCAGACTTTAAACATGAAACACATATTTGATAGTACTGGACACTCATATTGTGCTGAAGGATAGCGTGTATGATGTTTATTTAACTGATGAGAACCACAACATAAATACATTGATTTTGTCTTATTTACAAAGTATTGACTATATGTGGTAAATCACAGGTGTCAAACATGCGGCTTGTGGGCCAAAACCAGCCCACCACAGGATCCAATCTGGCCTGTGGGATGAATTTGTGAAATGCAAAAATGACACTGTAGATACTGGAAATCAATGGAGTCAAAATAGTTTTAATTCAGGCTGCACACACAGACCGATGCAATCTAAAGTGGGTCAGACCAGTAAAATACTATCACAACAACCTGCAAATAATGAAAACTGCAAATTTTCTCTCTTTTAGTATAAAAAAAGCAAAATTATATGAAAATGTTTACATTTACAAACTTTCCTTTAACAAAAAAATGAATAACCTGAACAAATATGAACAACCTGAAATGTCTTAAGAGAAGTGAAGTGTCATTTTAACAACATTCTGCTCGTTGCTAAATGTTTTGTGTATTTGTGTAAATGATAAACTGAGGCAGAATATTGTTAAAATTGAAGTTATTTTTCTTAAGACATTTCAGGTTGTTCATGTTATTCAGATGTTTAAGGAAACTTTGTAGATGTAAACATTTTCATAATGTAATTTGACTTTTTTCACTGTCATTATTTTACTGGTCCAGCCCACTTCAGATCATATTGGGCTGAATGTGGCCCCTGAACTAAAATGAGTTTGACACCCCTGTGGTAAATGTTCGTCTATGTTCAAACTCCTCTCAGGACTTATATTAGACCTCTAATTATAGGCATGATACTTCCATGCACTATCCTTGCATCATAATTTCTTCTTGTAGTTCAAATTAAAGACCCTCAAGGCAATCCTGAGATTTTGTGTTCATAACAGTGGACAGACGTGAGGTCACAGAAAGTCTGACTAAAATCTTGTAGCTTATTCCCAAGTCCAAGTAAACTTTTGCACCCAATTTGAAGACTTTCTGTCAAGCTGTTCCTGAGATATAATGGTTTTAATGTAATAGAACTGGACTGATGAACAAATATAGAGAAAAACAAGTGTGTGCCAAGAAAAAAAAATACTGAAATAGGTCGCAACAACGTCAGCTTCAGTTAACCAATACATATAATGGTAAATCAGAAATTCAGCTATTAACATCACCTTGTGGTCCCTTTTAACTTTTAATCCAGTGTTTCCTGTGTTTAACCCTTTCATGCATAGTGGTCACTACAGTGGACAGTTATTCTACAGCTGTTCTCTTGTATATTCATATGTTTTGTTATTTTGGTTCCATATCTTCTCTCTGTAGCACTTCGAGATTCTGCTGAATGAAAATTGCTTTATAAATGCAACTTATTATTATTATTATTATTATTATTATTATTATTATTATTATTATTATATCAGCTGACACTGTGGACACTTATGCATCATCCCATCCACTGCAATTCATATTGTTACTGTAATTTTGCTGTTCTTGTTAAACCTGATCTGCACTAGTATGTTTTAAATCAATTGCTAATTGTTATTAGACTGTAATTAACAGTTTTGTTAATCAAAACAGGGGTTTTCATATTATCCCCATGAAGTTAGTAATAACCAGTATTAGGGTATGTTAAAATGTGAGAAAACATCAGACTGTCTGCATGAAAAATGTTTTTGTTTCATAGTTTTTCTTCTTCCAACTCCTTTTCAAGTGTAGAAGAATGATTTTGGAATTTAGAATTTGCATGTATTCTGTAAATGCTCCAAATAAACAAAAAATGAATGAATGAATGAATGAATGAATGAATGGTTTTCACACAGTATATGACTTCCTGATTATGGGTTTTAAATACATGTTTCTTTGCTTCAAAAATTAAATGCATGGTGTCTAGCTGAGCAGACGTTTTTGTAACTCCATGAAAAACCAGTTCATAAAAATAAATAAATAAATCAATTACATTGTTTTTTTTTAATGCCTAAACAGGAATAAAAACACTCAGGCAAAAAAAATCTCAACTAAGGTTCTTACAATTGATGCATGAAAGGGTTAAAATAAAATATGACTGATAATTGAAAGGTGACTAAATAAAATGTGCTGTTTTATAGGAAATAAAATGAGTTGTTATGATGTAACATATGCATACAAGTCAATACATAACATAGGCCTAATGGTTTTTATATATTTTAATGCAGAAAGTCAACATACCTAAATCTAGTAAAGCATCAAACTGAAAGAAGTCCTTCATTTATTTTAAGGGATTATTATTTAACAGCACTTTATGTGACTTATATGACTTACTAAGACAATACTTTCTGCAGTGTTGGCTACAGCCTGCCTGGCTAGTTCACCTATAGCCCCATCCATCATACTCTCTGCTAGCTGCTAATGCTAGAGCATGTGTCAGCACCCAACACGCACTCATATGTCACAGCTGTCTGTTCCTAGCAGGCCTCCTGGAGCCCGACCTGGATGTCACACTCTATTTTCTTCAACTCCCTGGCCCTTATTCACCTATGCTATCCATCAGTACAGTACACCAGCTTATTCATACACTAATATCCCAGGTTTCATCTAGATGACAGAACAGCAGGGAGTGAATAAAATGGTGTTTTTATTCACATCCTACTTTGGTTGGATCCTGTTTTACGGCACCGTTGTAGGCTTAGGCTCTCCTCTGTTGCCCCTTCCAGTGTTGGCTTGAGGCGAATGCATTAATGCTGCCTACATCACAGGATTATTGAAGCGAACCGACAGATATCTGATTTGAGAAGCAAATCCAAAACAATACACCCCCCTGTCATGCCTGAGCTGGTTGTATAACGCACTATGGCTGACTGACTGACTGACTGAATGACTGCTCTGCTGATGCCCAGATGCAGATTCCTCCGTCCTCATCCATTTAGCCGGTCAAGCAGAGCCTTATTCTTTAGTTGCTAAATATCGCACTTGGCAATGATTGTAAAGAGTAACAGTATTCAGCATTACATGTAGCCTTTCCCACTGCCTTTGTTTGTCTTTGTCTATCTGCCTGTGCTCCTTTCATTTAAAAAATACACCTATTAAACATCAGATTTACCCCTGACTCTGCTGCTTTTATCAAGTAAACCAGAAATGGGAAAAGAATATATAGCTATTTTGTTCATTGATAATATAAAAATGTGATTTACTTTCAAATAGACAAGCAACAGATGTGAACAATCAGCAACATATTCAACAGGACAAAACACCAGAAAGAAAGAAACATAATAACTCAACTGCACGTAATATCTGTCCAGGGGTCTCCGAACAATAAGGTGTAATTTGGTGAAGTTGTGTGTAATCCATCCACACATTCTGTCTAGAAGTGCACTGTTACACACAATCAGCTTAGCCTTGTATAGAAAATCTTTGAGCGATCTAAAGGTTAGTTTGAGTTTGTTACTGTATACATCAGTTTGGTGACTCGTCTAAGCCACAGGTCGCACGTTGTTCTTGGCCAGATCAATATTAGCCTATTTCTGTATTAACCCTCTTCGTTATTTGTATTGTAAAATGGCATGCTAATAATAAAGAAATATGAAGTGTAGCTGAAATACTTAAAGTACAGAGTGCCACTGTATGATGTGAAACATATTTATGACTAGGGGTGTAAGAAAATATCAGTTCTGCAATATAACAATACTGCATCGATATTAAAAAGTACTGTATCAATATTTTTAGGTATTTATTTAAATGCAGATATTGTGGAGGTTCATTTTTGTTTATCTTTTTTGTTTATATTTTATTTATTATTATTTAACACTCTTTTATTAAATAATGTTAGTTCCTTTGTTGGGATTGCACAAAAATAATGTTATGATGTTAGTTATGAACTAATAGAATATGAACATTTGAACAGGATCTTAAACTGTAATGTCTGGAAAACTTAATTTAAGTTTTAACACAGGAAAATTTTGCGATGTGGTATTAGATCCTGTTCTGATCAAATAAAAATGTGTTTAGTATTTGTGCATATTTCTGGTGTAATTCAATTCTTCAAGGAAATAATCATTAAAAAAAAGAAACAAACAAAAAACAGCCTTTTTTTTAACAGTATCATGATATATCACGATATATTGTATCGTGATCCTTGTATTGTAATTTGTATTGTATTGCAAGATTCTTGCCAATACACAGCCCTATTTATGACACCATTGTAGGTGACCAAATGCAACACGCCTCTTGTAATTCAACTGAAGGAAATTACAGATCTCCCTGATTTTAAATATTGTTTGAAACATTTTATATAATATAAATATTCTAATTTAAAGAAGATCACAAACAGAAAAGAAATAAACCATTTCCAGCATCACAAAAACACACTGAAGGCGGAAACTGTAGGATTTGCATATAAACATGTGGCATTTATATTGGAGTCCTGTTTGCTCTGCAAGTTAGTTGTTTGTCGATGTTAACTGATGTGTGATTCCATTAAAGGTATTCTGACTGAAGCTGAAATATTCCAATCTCCAGGTGTAAACACATCAGGGCCTTGGGGTCTTCAAAGGTAGACCAGAGTCAGATCTGTCTGAATAGAGTCCTATGGGAGAACTGGTTCAGGTCTGTGGATAAGCATTTATTCTGTGAAAACTGTTGGCTCCACGACAATTAGACGACCTATGTGATGACCTTTAACACCTTATTCAAATAATGATGCCATCTATATATAAGATCTAACATTCACAAGATGATCGCTTTGTCAGACAAATGGTAGTTTGAGGTGTTGAGTCAAGACGCCCATTTACACAGCTCTACAGTCTGTCATGTAGCTGAATGCCTTCAAGTTATTTTTATTATAAACAAAACCAAAACCAAAATGTCACTAATCGCTCCCATCACAGCTAAGAAATGCACTGTGAAATCCACAGAAACAGTAGCTGTGGTAAATACTGGGAAAACACTGACAATGTTTTTGATATGTGTATTATTGTTATGAAATGAATAGAGTTTATTTTTGATATGTATATTACTGTTAAGAAATGGATAGTTTGTTTTGAATTGTGTGTTACTGTTATGAATGGATAGTTTATTTTTGTTTTTGATGTGTATTATTGTCATGAAATGGACAGTTTATTTTTATTTTTAATATGTGTATTACTGCTACGAAAGGGACAGAGTTTAATTTGATGTGAAATGCTGTTGCAAAATGGGCAGAGTCTATCCTTGATATGTATAGCATTTTTGTGTTTTGTGCTTAGTCAGAATTTAGTCTGATATGTGTAGGATTTTTGAGTTACTTATGATATCTGACAGAGGAATTTAGGGTAGGTAGAAGGATGGGGTAAAGGGGCGGGAGATTGTAAATTAAACTTCATTCCGCTCCTTTTCGAATGTTTTCCTTTCTTTTTATATAAATCTTTTTGTGGTTTGGTTTAAATGTTATTTTCGAAACAAACAAACAAACAAACAGTCAGAGACCCAATACCACTGGCTCATAGGGATACACAGAATAAAGAATTAAGCTAAAGTTAGCCATTTGATTTTCATTGATGGCTGACACTTAAAGGTGGGGTACGAGATATTAGAAAAACAGTTCGAGCAAGCTACATTTTGAAAATACTCAATTCAAAAGTACAAACCCCTTTCTTCAGACATCCCCCCGAAGCCTCCAGAGTACTGACACGAGCAATGCTTGTTCCCGAGGGTTCACGAGCGCTGCACAGCAACAATTCGCCGGCTCTGGCCCCAGCTACAGCCTCGATCCATGCATACCTCATTCAGTCTCCTCCTACACCCCCGCTCTTACAGAACAGTCCCAGTTCACACCTATCTGGCTAACATTACATTTCCTAGTGATTTATATTAGTGACAAAACAGTCTGTCGTGAACTTTCCATCCTAATATATCTAATATAGCCAAAACTCTGGCTTCATTTCCTGAACAAGTGCTCCAAGCCTCTGAGAACGCACAATTCATGCATGAAGAGGGGTACACACAGAGGGGGGAGGGACAAATGGCAGTTGAGTTTGATAGACATATGAGCATTCAATCATTTCAATTGGGCGCTCAAAATGATTGGATGGTGTTTTTTCAGTCCTGGTTGTTCCACAGGTGACTAAATTTTTTAAATTTTTGTGTTAGAGCATTTAATTAATTGGTTGTAATTGGGATGTGAAGGGGATTTTAAGCTTTATAGTAAAAAATGCTCCGGGAAAACATCTTGCACCCCACCTTTAAATGTTTCATCTTTATTCAGAATACCTTTGGCTCCATTGCCCACAGCCAAAACAGCCCGTGCACTGATTTCTATGTCGAGGATTCGGTGATACTTTTTCTCAAACATCCACCATTAGCTTACAAATGCAGTAAGCATCAGCTAAAAACCAGGTCCCAGTAAAACACGGATTCCAATAAAAACCTCATGTAACTGCATAAGTATGTGCAGATCTTCACTCTTAAACATTTAAAAGGAGCATAACGAATAAGATCTGAGCAGACCTGTGTTCTTATTTGAACATATGCTGCAAACTGCAAATCTGCTGAGAAAGTAAACAAAATAATATACAATGAGACAGATGATATTAATAGTAGTGTAAAAAAAATTAGGAAGTTAGGAATTAAGGAAGTTTTTTTTTTAACAGGTTTTCATGTTTCACACTTTTAATTCGCACCATTTCATGAGCACACACAACGGATACAGGAGGTACAGGAGCCCATACTTTCTGAGACAAAAACACAGTAAGGAGATTAAGATAGTAAGGTTAGAGGGAATGGAGAAAGACTGAGGATAGAAGGCAGAACGAGACTGTGCTCAGGAGTGAACCAATACTTCCAGCCAAAAAAAAAAAAAAAAAAAAGGAAAAGAAGCACAACACAAATCTACAGCACATAATCCAGTCTTCTAATAGCAGAAACATTTGTAAATAAATCTTGTCAGTAGGGCTACAATGCTGGCACTGTGTTGTGTTGTGAGTACAGAAGCATAAGGTGGCTGCCTGAGCCTCATGTTAACTTAACAGGCTTCCGCAGATTAAAGCAGCGCCTGCAATGATGACGTTTCCATAGCAACAGGCTCTCAGCGATCCAAGAATCATTTCTGGGTTGACTGTGATTTGCAGCTCAATCTGGTATCTCTGAGTACTTTCTCCCTTTCATGCTCGCTCTGTTTCTTAGACCCCTGTTGTACAATAAAGTCAATCAATCTTCCGTTCCACATCCCTTTTCTTTGCGACTCATACACGACATCTTAGCCGGGTGTTCCTCCTCCTACTGCATCTTCACACATTTCAACTGCTTTTCAACCTATTTCCATTTTTACTTTTTGAAGGTCTGTCCTTGGTATTATACTAATGCCTGTGGCAGTAAACCTCTTCTAATTAGGCTCCTGGTGCTTCAATCTAATCCAATCCAGATTTGTGTGTGGTTTATCCCCGCAGATTGAGGATAACGGAAGCAGAGCTCAGGCCATATCCTCATCATCAACCCTCTTATCCACTGTTTACGCTAATATCGTCAGAGCTGTCTCATCTTCTAGGCTGCACAGAAGCCAGACGTGTTTTGGTTGGAAGTAATTGCTAATCTAATTAATGCTAAAACAGCCCTGAAATGCCTCATTACCAAAAATAACAAAGTAACTGAGCATAAAGGGAACAAAGGTCTGAACTGCTGTCTTCTGGAAACATTCATCTGCACACCGAGTTAAACACAAACACAATTCAAGCTCTGGGGAGATATACTGGTGGGCTACAATGACACTGCAAGCTTTAAAGCTAAGTTTGGATTTATTACTTTTATATTATGTATTTTCTTTCTCAGTATCTTTAAACATGGCTGATACGAATACTGGTCGTGGTCCTGAACTGACCAATACTCAGGTTTAATATAATGACTCACAGAGGACAGCTGTTAAGGCAGAAAACATACAGGTTAAATGGATAATAATAATAATAATAATAATAATAATAATAATAATAATAATAATAATAATAAACTTTATTTGTATAGCACCTTTCATACAGAAATTGTAGCCCAAAGTGCTTCACATTGATTGAAAAAATACAATATTAAAATACATTAAGATTTGATTATACATCAAGAAATAAAATGAAATTTGAGAGAAATACAATAAAATAAAAAATAAAAATAAAAACAGCGCACATTAAAATATGTGATTATGCATAGAATTTTTGAAGTGCAAGAAATAAGATGAAATTTGAAATACAATAAAATAAAAAATAAAAACAGAAATACAATAAAATAAAATAAAATAAAAATAAAAAACAGCGCACATTCCTGGTTCCTGAAGTGTGACCCCATTTTTATCTCCTTTCAAAGGCTAAAGAGAATAAAAATGTTTTTAATTTGGTTTTAAATATATTCAGTGAACTGGCTTCTCTAATGTCTTTTGGAATTGTATTCCATAACTTTGGTGCATAGTTAGTAAAGGCTGCATCCCCCATTTTCTTTGTAATATTTCTGGGAGTCGCTAGTAACCCTGCGTTTGATGACCTCAGTGTTCTAGTTTGTACATAATTGATCAGTGAGTTTGCAATGTAACTTGGTCCGGTGTGGATGCCATTAAAAGTGGCTGCATCCCCTTTAGGTGTATCAATTTCAGGCCTTGGCTGGTTTAGTAGAAAGGCCTCTTGGGGAAAAAGTGAATCTGAATGGAACAGAGCTATTGTTAATGTTATCAGCAACACCTGCACTTTGCCTTTTTTGCAAGATAAAATGTCTACTGTGAAAACTGTCTATTGAGGCACATTCTAGTTAACCAAGATGGCCGAAGCTGCTCTTTTGAATCTGCTATCATATTGGCATTAAACCGACTTCACAAGATTTTTTCTATACAAGAAGAACAAACCACAAGAAAGATGTTTCTGCTGTTATTCAGACAAAATTTAGTCAAGTTTAAAGTTTTAATATGAACAACTGTGTGTTCATGTGTTGGTGTTGTGCTGGGGGTTGTATTGGATAGATCTACATCTAACGTAACAGTAGACAGTGTTACATACTGTTAAAAGAATAGTTGGGAGTGAAATAAAACTTCAACAGAAAATCTGATGTGAGTCCTTTCCATAGGAAGTATCATCGTCTATTGTGGTTGAATGTAGGGAACAAAGACAGTCGACAACTTAGAAATGAAGTTAGCTAACGTCAAAAAAGAATTGGCCTGCAGCAAAAAAAAGACTACAACACAAATGTCATGGAAAATACTTGAGCTTGCAAAAAACTTCCATCGTGAACCTTTCATTTACAAAATGTTCCTTTGTCGTTGCTCTGATAGGTTGAAAAACTGAAGTAGATGCTTCAGACTCATTCTCAGGAGAATGAGTCTGGCACCACCAGCTAGTACTGACCCACATGTGCTGAAGAACAGTAACAAAGGCACATAATGCTGCCAAATAAAAGTAAAGATTGAGGTCACAAGTTAGCGGATACGGTTTTTAAAAGTGATGGACAGGAACCAGCAAATTAGTCAGCGGGTATTTATCTAAAACTTCAAAATCTTATCTTCAATGTTCTGTATTGACTGATCTGTGGAACTGGCCCATGTCTAGGGCTGGGCGATACTGAAAAAATTCATGTCACAATATTTTTTTTCATATCAGACGATATCCATATGTATCATGGTATATATCAAATCACTATTTTTCTGAAGCTTAAATTTTCCGTTACTTGTAAGTTAGTTGTGAAGACATCAGAGGGTTATTTTTGATTTAAATATGATTTATTTTCTGTCAGAAGTTGAACATGACAGATGTGCTGAAGAACATTATACAACTGTTTCAGATAGATGAAACCAGTACATAGGTTTAAAACTAAACTAAAAGTCTGACCAGCTGGCAAAAGCTTTTACGTTTTAAAAGAGAACACAAACAAAACAGACCATCTTCACCAAACAATACTGGGGGGGGGGGGGGGGGGTGTCTGTGACTGCCATAACTGGCATCAACCTAACCTGACGTGGTTCTAGCGTGAGTGGTTCAGCGCGGCACTACTTAATTATGATTGGCTGTTCTTATGTCTGTCAAAACATGGACAAATGAATTCTACTGAAATTGTATCAAGCATGTCTCATATTTCCATCAAGGAAAAGTTATATCGCAATATATATCATTATTTTATCGCCGAGCCCTACCCATGTCATAATCTAAAAGTTCATATTTGATGTAATTTGTGCTGCTCACAGAAAAACAGGATTTTGGCCACTTGTACCTTTAATCTGAATGAAGCCACAAAGTGAAGGATTCTGTTTGAAAGATAATTAGAAAAAAAAAGGAGAACAAAGAGCCATTAAGAAGACAATGAAGAGACAATCTTTTCAAGCATTTTATCCTGAATTCTGAATTAGTACACACGGTCCTGGGTGGCTCTTTAAAATGAGGTTTGTCCAGGATGGTAATGGACAAATTTACACTGGGGTGAGGGTGAAAAGGGCAAAAGTAGTCTGGAGAGTTCCTGGAACCGTTCAGGGAGTCTGGCTGATTTCCAGCTGAAGTAGTGCAGACAGAGGATGTGCAAAGAAAGAACAAAGAGCTGTGCAGGCTCCCTGGTGGGAAAACTGTCTGATTTGGTGGAAGCTGTGGAGTATGAACGCATTAATAACAGAGAAGAGGTGGTGAGATCTTAAAGAGGATGGAAAGATAAAAAGGCTCATGATGCTTAAGCTTCAGCATTTACTGGAAATCCACCATATTTGTCTGCGTTACCCAAGTACCAATATCGGTTGGCCACAAGAGATATTAAACTTCCAGACCTTTTGGAGTGTAGTCAGCGTGTTTTTCTTACTTTTTTATCTACTCAGAATCTGCCATTGATTCAAAGGCATCGATTTGCCACCAAGTGTTCATTCACCTTGAATCTGTGGTTGAGATAAGATTCTCCAAAAAAAAGAGACAATTGCACCTTGCACGTGTAAAATGATCTTTGGGAGGACTGAACACAAACACTTGAGTGTTGTTTGTGTGTACAGCACACTGGCTGATTCGTACACGCCCCATATTACAACAGTTCTCCTTCAGTGTTCACTGTCTTAAGAGCGAGGTGATTCAATCACAGCGTAAGGGGGAGCCGGCAGATTGATGAATTGACTGTAGAAATCGACTGCAAATTACCCTGACCTCTCCCTCACTCAGCACAGCGCTGGCTCAAATGGAGACAGCCTCTGTGGAGTCTGAATGCAAATTCCCTCCTCAGTCTGCTGTCAGTGTTGACTGTCTGTGTGTTAGGAGTGTTGACAGTTCAAAAGCTTTGTCTTCCTCTATGTGGCGGCATCGAGTGCATTCAGCAGTCTGGGGTGCCGGGTGGAGAAATGAGGCCTGCAGGCTCATCTGAGCTCTGGAGTAAAGACATCACACTGATTTAGTGATGTCTCAGACCGCTAAATCTCTTATTTTCACTCCTTCGCTTCATTAGGCTACTCATAAAGGAAGGCAGATCAATGGAGAAAGATAGCACACTTACATCAAAATGAGAGAGAGGAATATAGATTGAGGGGTTCGTACTGTGTGAAATGAAAGCACTGAACTACTATTCATCTGATATCCTGAGGCAAGCACATAAAACTTTACTAAAGTTTCATAAAAGCTGAGCACACACTTGAAAACCTATATGATGTTGTCACTTGAGATGGTGATTTATGAAGGTTAGGTTCAGTCTGAAAGTGAATAGACAAAAACATTATTCGTATATATTAAAGTCATGTGTCTTGGAAAAGTACACCAAATATTACATTTCCGTATTGTTTTGGTTTACCCACTAAACACAAACATATATCTCCTAAGCTGCTAGATTTAGATGATAACTTCGATGTCATACAGTAGGTATGTTTCCACTGTCAAGAACATTAGAAAACATTTGGAGTAAAATGCAAAGTGTTTCCATGAACTGGTTTGGAGTGAATAAACTAGGCCAGATGGTGTCATCATAAGGTGGCACTTTAGGCTACATTACGTATAAGTCTAATAAATAAGGTAGAATAAATAGAGATCCTGGTATATTACGACATTCAGTTGTTGTGGTCCATTATGGGTATATGTGAGAGGACTCCTGGGAAACAGCTGATCACGTGTCAAATATTTGCTTTAACAGAATTTATTTGAAAAACAGTATCTTTTTTCATTATGTGCAGCATGTGCGTTCATTATATACCTTCAAGGGTACCTGTAGTGAATTTTCATCGCTAGCTATTTCAAAAGATCACATATAATACTAGCAGAAAACCTGTTATCAAGTATGTGAGAGTACTAAGTCACTGCTCCTTCAGTCAGTCAGTCAGTGACATGGTGCCTCCTTCACAGGCTGTTCCAGACTGACGCAGACTCGTAGTATTGTCCGATTACCTGGGCCACGATGACACATTATCGGCCAAAGCTGGGTTGCATCTCTAGGACAATGGCGGAATGCAAAGCTCATGGTTGCACAAACAATATGTGCTTTCCACTCAATCTTTCTCACTGACTGCTGCTTGTTTACTCATACTCCATCAACCAGAATCAGCAATGGTACGTCACTTCTGGCCGGCAATGGTTCCTTCCCATAGGTTCTGCCCCCACCCATAATTCATGTAATAAAAAGGTCCAGTGTGGTGCATTTAAGGTACATTTTTAACTGAATTTGCGCCTCTCTTGTATATAAGTATTTTTATTTATATTTATTTATTTAGTTACAGGACAGTGTGTATTGGCATTAGTTACAAAGAACAAGATCCATCCACCAGATTTAGCACTAAAGCTAATTTCCATCTGTTGTCCTGGACAAACGACTAACATAACAAACATCACTTAGATTACAAAATCCTACCATACTGGAAGAAAACCGTTAAACATGACAGATATAGGAAAGTCTGCTCAGATTGAACACCTTCAGCCAAATACATAAAACGGGGCTTACATTCTAAAAATACACTAACTTTCCTAGAGCAAGAATAAGATATAAAAGATAGAATGAGAAGGAGAGAAGAGAGAAAAAAAAAAAGCAAAACACAATTAATATTGTAAGCATGACCAGTGCAGGTATACTCTAAATGAGTTTTAATTTAGTATCTGTTGCTGAATTCTGATATTTCCATAAACATTTTCTAAAGTGAAACTGAAAAGGTAGATAAAAATGATAAGAAACCAGGCAAAAAAGCAGACAGATGTTTAGAAGGTAAAAACTGGTGGTATTATCTGTCATTTGTCAATTTCAAAAAGTTTACACTTCTGTATATGCCTTCTATTGGTGGGTTGATCTTTACTTTTCATCTGTTCTCGGTTCCACAGTTTCCTCCTCACTACACAGCTTCATGTCAGTTACTTTGCACTAAATCGCACTAAATTAGCCCCCACCTCAGCCCTATTCTTTTCTCATGCTTTTACCTCTCTCTGCGGCCCTTCATTGGACCCCATAATTAGTCCTTCATTAAGCACTTGGAAATTGCGTTAATGGACTCTGCCATTCAGAAGACTTAATTTAAGCTGCAAATCAAGTGACAATGGTTGAGCACATGACTTAGTGTCATGACTTCATCTTCCAAAGGCTCAATTAAGGCCGGAGTTAGAGCTGGAGTCGAGGAGGACACGTCAAACAGTCGGTCTGTAAGCACAGCTCCGGTCTGAGAGCCGGAGAGAAAGGAAGGGAGGCAGAGTGGCGATGGGTGGAAGTCAAGCCAATGTTTAGAATCTCCTGAGGGAAACACATCAGATGCACTCAAGCAGATAAAGCAGAGTGCTAACATCTTTCAGCCTCCTCACTGTGGAACTGCTACAAGTGTGGACAGTGAGCAGCTGACCCCAGAATACAAACAGAGAACGTACACGTCGTCTTAATGAAATGAACCGCCGCTGCTCTGCAAAGCATCACAGTTCAAACACAGGCCGATTCGTTGTTCCAGTGTCAATGTAATCTAATCGTATTTCAGCAAATGGTACTGCACATGCTTACAATGTGTCAGCATGCAGCATCACGTTTATTGCCTACAGTGATTTCTAGAGGACTACAGTTGGAAAATCCTTATGTTAGCTTTTGAGTTCTTCAGTGTCTTTCTTCTGCTCCTCTACAACCACAACCACAGCAGTGTCTAGCACTAGCCACTGTTAGCTTAGAAATGCTAATACGCAGAAGTAAGAATCATTAGTTAATGTAATATTAAACCAGTTGAGGTATTTAATGGTAGGTTGCATAAGTTGCATTTTATCACGATTTTATGCCATAAAACAGGTTGTTGACATTATTAATCATTATCATCATGTTGAAGTCACCAACCTAATACGGGTGAGTTTTTTTTTTTGTTTTTTTTTTTTACAATGTGACTGGTGGAAGAGAATCAGTAAATAATGTCTTATTTTTCTTTTCTTCACAGCCTTTTGTCTCACCATTGTCTCCTTTAAAGTAGGCCATATACACTGTTTATTCTTAACTTTGTTTTTTATCAATATATTTTTAATAAGTCTTTCAAACATACAAAAAAGTAATACATACACTGAGACATATAGCAGAGGTACAAGGCACCACAAAAAAGCAAACAAACAAAAACAAACAAATAAACAGAAAAAAATTAAAGGTTTTCACTATGTAGTTACTAGGGATTTAACGATATGAAAATTTCATATGTGACCAATTATCACGGCTATCATTATTATCACGGTATTGTTGAAATGTGCTCAAAATGTTCAAAAAGTACTCAAACACACACTGAAATAATTTAACAAAGTTGTATTTTGAAAAAAAAAAAAAAAGAAAAAATTTTAAAAAATTAATAGGCACAATGTACTTTGTGTTGGCAGAAACATCCAAATATTACCATGTTAACATCAAACACACAAATGAGCATTAAAGATGGCACCTTATAGCCATTGTTTGACCATTTTCCATATCAAGTTTGAGTTGAAAGTGTGGTAATCAAACACAGTTATCATGATAATTAGAATTTAAACGGTAATACTAACTGTCAGGAATTTTACCGTGGTTTATCGTTATACCAGTGATCGTTACATCCCTAGTAGTAACCCAATCACAGCACACATTATCCAGAGTCAAGGTGCATTGTCAGCTGTTCTACACAAGAAAATTCTTAATTTATAATATATTTTAATGCAGAATTGTTGCATATGCCTTTAAATTCTGATAAGACAGCTACATTTAATGTTAGATATAAATGTCAAAAATAAAACATGTAACACTTTCTTTAAAAAATGATTTATGCAATAATAGCAACCTACAGAGACCTTCTACTTTTGAAAAGTGTACATATATGATTGTGATACATCTTTCTTCCTCTCTGCCAGTAATTTCCATGTTTTCATCTTATTTTGCTGTCTTTGGGATGTCACATAGGCGTGTTTTGTAGCTAGATGTTCTCCAGCCACTTACACCATCACTCAGTGTATGCAGATGGACCAATATAAAACTGAAGTAACTCTGGTGGCTACAAATTGCCTCTAGAACATTTCCATGTAGTTTTGTGAAGATGAGCGTTTTTTTTGTGTTTTTACAATGTGACTGCTGTGACAGAATCAGTAAATAATGTCTTATTTTTCTTTTCTTCACAGCTTTTTGTTTCACAATTGGCACTCTCTCCTTTAAAGTAGTCCATATACACTGTTTATTCTTAATTACCTCCGCCAAGGAGGTTATGTTTTTGCCAGGGTTTGTTTGTTTGTTTGTCTGTTTGTCTGTCCGTTAGTGTGCAACATAACTCAAAAAGTTATGGACAGATTTGGATGAAATTTTCAGGGTTTGTTGGAAATGGGATAAGGAAGAAATGATTAAATTTTGGTGGTGATCGGGGGTGGGGGGGCCCACGGGGGGGGGGGCACTGATCAGCCTTGGCGGAGGTCTGCGCTCTCCGAGTGCTTCTAGTTTATAATACATTCTAAGGCAGAATTGTTGCATATGCCTTTAAAAATAGGCTACGAAACAAACCTATGACACTGAACTGGAGAGCAGGCATCAAAAATATTGGCTAAATATCCAAAATGATCTACACAGCTACAAATGAATAAGAAAACATGCTTTCTGGGTGAGACTTACTGTCATTAGAGCCTTGATTTTCATCCCAGGTACGAACGTAATCATCCTGCAGAAGCACAAAGAAATCAATCTGTTAGTCCCTGGAGAAAAATAAGTATGCATATACATATATAAATATATCATTCAGACTGTAGCTACTGTAGCTGCAGTGCACGGTTGATAACATATGAACACTGTTTTCCTCATTAAGAAGAAGCAAAGTAGTTTACATTATTGCTGCATTCTGATTATAATGTGTATATTAGTCTTGCAGAATTATAATTAGCTTGGGACAGACAGGTATGGGGACTATAGCTGTACATCTTTATGGAAATGAGCCAAACAAGTCTGCACCAGGCGCTTATATGTAAGACATATGGTGTCCTTTTAAGCGCCCTGCCACTTTTTCCACTTAATTAGAACATTAATCGTTCTAATTAAAATGGCTGAGTTGAAAGAGAAGGTTAAAAAAGGAAGATGGACAGAAAAGCAAAGATAAAACCGCCACAAAAAGACATGGAAATGAGTCATGAATGAGAAAGACATTGTACAAAAGCAGTCTGAGTAGTGTTGAGCAAAAAGTGGAGAGAACTGACCTCTACCTCCTGGTGAAATGACAGCAGAAAGAGAGAAAAGACACGGAATTAGAGACAGCTGCATTTATTCACATTTAAAATACGATAATTAAAAAAAAAAAAACATTACCAAGTGTGACGATTCACTAAAGGTTGAATAAGTCAAGCATAAATTAACAAAAAAACTGACATTGTCAAAACCTGAATTGAACTGTAATGCTCCAAATGAAAAGCAGAAAATACAGATGTAAAGCTTTTCAGCGTACAGCATATGTGTCTAAAATAATAAACATGAGTCATTTCAAGATATTTACAGTCTGCACCCCCATCCACCTCCTTTGCGATGACTTACTCATCACCGTAAACATTTACTGTACTGGAGGTGTGTGCCAAACAGCTCCCCAGAAGGCGATAAATCCTGACACAACACATGAAATAAGCAGCCCTCATGAATGCCGGGACCTCTTCTTTGACCCTCACAGTTTTATTTCACAGACGTAAATATTTTCATCACTGGCAAGGACTTCATTCATTCAGAACTGCACTGCTGTTGGTTTGCAGTGGCATCAAGCTCATTTCCATTCCTCAATGACAGAGAAAATCACTTACACTCGACAGGCTTATGTCTGTGACTGGAAAAAAAACCCACAGCCTGCTTTCATGGATGCCTATTAGGAATGTAGCTTAAGTTTGAATGCTTGAGCTAAAACAAATAGATTTCAAAATTACTGGTCTGTGCATTTTTCTCAAATGAATATTACAATACTGTGCACAATAATTAGAATTTTTCATCTAATTCTGCAGCCCTACATTACAGCTTGTGCTACATACAGGGGTTGGACAAAATAATGGAAACACCTTCACCTCAAGATGATAATCCCCCAATCCATACAGCTAGAACTGTTAAAGAATGGCATGAGGAACATTCTAATGAAGTTGAGCATCTCGTATGGCCGGCACAGTCCCCAGACCTCAACATTATTGAGCATTTATGGTCAGTTTTAGAGATTCAAGTAAGACGTCGATTTCCACTGCCATCGTCTCTAAAAGAGTTGGAGGGTATTCTAACTGAAGAATGGCTTAAAATTCCTTTGGAAACAATTCACAAGTTGTATGAATCAATACCTCGGAGAATTGAGGCTGTAATTGCCGCAAAAGGCAGACCTACACCATATTAAATTATATTTTGTTGATTTTTTAAGGTGTTTCCATTATTTTGTCCAACCCCTGTATTTTTATCATTGAATCACTGCTCTTTCAAATGTGGCGTTTACACCACGGTGAACCGACTCGACTCAACTTGACTCAGGTACCAGAAACTCTTCCTAGAGGTCGTTTCCATTACAGGATACTACCAACTTTAGAGTACCTGGACGTCATAGCGATGCAGCATGAAACTTCTGTGACATTTGCTCAGACTGCTACTGATAAACTCGCTCACTGCGCCATCAAGCTCACGCTGAATTTTTTCGTCTGCCACCAAGGAGTGGCCAAAGAGTAGCTTCACAGATGTAAGAAAGGTTTTGGATTTCTCTGTAGTCGTTTAAGTTTGAATGCTTGAGCTAAAACAAATAGATTTCAAAATTACTGGTCTGTGCATTTTCCTTAAATGAATATTAAAATATTGTCCACAATAATTAGAATTTTTCATCTAATTGTGCAGCCCTACATTACAGCTTGTGCTACACATTTTTATTATTGAATCACTGCTCTTTCAAATGCCGCGTTTCCATCACAGTGAACCAACTCGACTCGACTCAGGTACCAGATACTGTTCCTGGAGACCGTTTCCACTACAGCAGGGGTGGCCAACCCTGGTCCTGGAGAGCCACTATCCTGCATGTTTTAGATGTTTCCCTCTTCCTGCACACCTGACGGTCGTTATCAGGCTTCTGCAGAGCTTGATGATAGGCATATCATTTGAATCAGGTGTGTTGGAAGAGGGATACATCTAAAACATGCAGGATAGTAGCTCTCTAGGATCAGGGTTTGCCTTCCCTGCACTACAGGATACTACCGACTTTAGAGTACCTGGACGTCCTAGCGATGCAGCATGTAACTTCTGTCACATTTGCTCAAAGAGTGCTGATAAACTCACTTGTTGCCCCATCAATCTCACGCTGAATTTTTTCATCCTCCACTCAGGACCCAAATGTCTGAACCTCTTTGACCTACCATGGTGTAGTTTTGTGGGCTGCCATCATGTGGATTAACCTACTGGTACATTTACTGTAAACTTCCAAATCTGTTTTTTTTTTTTTTAAATGGCGGGTCGCACATTGATGATGCAATGATGCAGAGACAACTCTCTGACCAATCAGTGGTCCGCAGTGTTTACACATCATGTTTTAGTATCTCTTCCCCTGTTTTGGAACCTTGGCCAAGCAGATACCAAAAAACTAGTACCAGGTACCAGATTCCAGGTTCTTTTACGTAATGGAAAGGCAAAAAGGCCGAGTCGAGTCGAGTCGAGTCGAGTCGGTACCACATGGAAATGCAGCAAAGGATACCTGTGAGGGTCTAAGGACGTTAAACAGGCTGTCTATTTCTGTATAAGAAAGATTTGTTTTGTTTCCTGACGATAAAAGTTGTCAGAATTGGCCAAATGTATATTTTCAGTATCAGCTGAGACTTTCAGAATTGAACCATAATGTAGATTTACTGTTCAATAAAACATGCATGATTGCTTTTTGTAACTGTCCTCTGTGTCGTGTGGACAAATAAGCTAAACTGTGGCCATAGTCTCCAATGGTGCAGAGGTGAATTTGTGCTTCAGTACAAGGGGTTCATGTAAAATTAGTGTTGCCTTAAAAAAGTAAGTCTGAGTGATATGCCCATAAATGTTATCATAATAAATATTTAATACAACAAATGTCAAATTGTTATTTCTTCCATTTTTAAGGTTGAGTTTTGGTCCTGAGTGTAAGTTGAAGAAACTAGATGGTTATTTGAAAATGATATGAAATGAAAATGGTGTAAAAAAAAAAAAAAAAAAAAAAAAAAAAAAGAAATATATCATTTCAAATTTCAAACTGAAAAAAACCTAAACCTTTACTATACAATGTAACAACTAAAACGGTGAAAATAATGAATGAAGATAATAACAATGTTAATAATGTAACAAGACAAAGAAGTTGTAAACAATGTAACAAGTCGGAAAAAATGCAATAGATGTAACAAAGCAGAAACAACATGAAATTATGAAAATAAGTCAAGAGATGCAACACGACGATGGTGCACAATGTAAACAATGTAAAGAAATAAAGATGTAAACAATGCAATAATACAAAAAATACATAAACAATGTTACAAGATTAAAGGTAGACTTGCACCGATTAATCGGCCATGCACAGAAATTGGCAGATTTTCACATGATCAGCCATGACCTTCGACCGGCCGGTCAGTCTGAAATTTACCGATTTTGAGCGCAGGTCAAATTCCTGCCGCACCGCAGAGCCAGACCCGGGGGCGGTTCCAGATAGTCCTATATGAGGCGGCAATAAGGAATGTGAAGGGGGCACATGTCACTGACAGATTACATGGGGCAGGGGAGGGGGGGGACTTTAGATGCTTTACTAATTCTTCTAAGTCTCCTGCTGATGTGCACCTCATTTTCCTTTTGCCTACCTTCAGAAATTTTCATTTGAGGGGCAGGGCATTTGTTTAAGGGGGCATTGTCCACCCCCTCCAGTACTGGGCCCAGCCAACCCTACGATAATTATCATATTTGTACAATAATTTCACCCTCTATTATGTCAATGTATGATCAATAATTCCAAAAATCCCATAATGTATGATAATTTGACCCCTTCATTACACGACTAAATTAATTCATTACCAAAAACAAATAGGATATGGATCCTTCGCATAGTGCTGCACTTGTTTTTATTAATCCTCTCACGTGCCTCTCCACTCATGAGGCAGGACCTTGATTCAGGCCAAAGCTTGTAGAAGTTGTGCATGTATAAATGGTGTTCTGGTCCATTCAGTGCAGGGGTTCATCCTGTCCTCCACATATGTAGAGACACTTGCTTTTTTCCAAGGTTCTGTTAGATTATTTAAAAGTAAAACTGGGTTGCAGCATTCAATATGTACGGTCTATGATAATGTGTTACTAAAGCAGATGGTCTGAGCCATGTCAGAATAAAAATGGGGTGTGTATGATAATTTTCTTTCAAATATGATCATTTTCAGCTGCTGGTACAATATGGGACTCACGAAAAACCATGTTTTCATACAAAAACCCTGGAACCTTTTTGCACAGTTTTCTTCTATTTTTAAAATAAATGTTCTAATGGGAGAGTTACATTGCAATGTCTTGTGTGTTGTGTTTGGAAAAAATTAGATCAGAGTCGGTTAAAGTCAGTATCGGTCGTCCAAGCACCCTGCAAATCGAAAATCGGGATTGGCCCAAAAAACTGTAATCGGTGTAAGTCTAATAATTAAAGCTAACAAAACAAAAATGATGTAAACAATGTAACAACACGGAAAGAATGCATTAGATGTATTCATTCATTCATTCATTCATTATCTGAACCTGCTTTATCCTCAATAGGGTCACGGGGGTCGCTTGGAGCCTATCCCAGCTACTTACGGGCGAAGGCAGGGTACACCCTGGACATTTCGCCAGTTCATCGCA
This sequence comes from Sphaeramia orbicularis, assembly GCF_902148855.1. Taxonomy (NCBI): domain Eukaryota; kingdom Metazoa; phylum Chordata; class Actinopteri; order Kurtiformes; family Apogonidae; genus Sphaeramia; species Sphaeramia orbicularis. The sequence goes on along the minus strand of NC_043971.1, from coordinate 41,912,545 downwards.
GGGCTGAACATATAGAGACAAACAATCACTCTCACATTCACACTTATGGCAATTTAGATTAACCAATTAACCTATCAGTGCATGTCTTTGGATTGTGGGAGGAAGCCGGAGTACCCGGAAAGAACCCACGCAGACACGGGGAGAACATGCAAACTCCACACAGAAAGGTCTCACCCCCCGTTGACTAGTGTTGGAATCGAACCCAGGACCTTCTTGCTGTAAGGCATGAGTGCTAACCACTGCACCACCATGTCGCCCAGCATCAGATGTAACTAAGCAAAACTCTTATGTTTTTGCTTAGTTAGCATCAGACGTAACTAAGCAGAAACATAAGATGAAAATGAGATGCAACAAGACGAAAATAATAAATATATATTGCCTACTTCTACCTTTAAATCTATTCAAATTGTAACCGTAGTTCAATACACGTAGATACTGACATAAGTACATGTATTTAACAGCATAATACTGACTGTTGAATATCCCTCTCCTGTTGTTTGTACCTTTTCCTTTTTCTCTCTGTAGCTCTCTGGCTCCAGAGCTGTACATCCCTGACGTGCAGTTACCGACCCCACCAACCTGCCCAGTGTGAACTTATTCCTCCTCTATGTCTTCTTTTTGTCTGTCTGCTCTCCACTCACCCCACCCCACCCGACTGAGGCAGATGACCACCCGCCTCGAGTCTGGTTCTGTCAGAGGATTCTTCCTGATAAAAGCTAAATGTTTCCTCATAGTAGTTTGTCTGCAACAATGTAGTGTTTTGACCTTACTATGTAAAGTGCCTTCAGATTATTCTTATTATCATTTGGCACAATGTAAATAAAACTGCACTGATGTGAAAACTGAACTGACTTAGGGTCTTAAGCTGTTGAAGAGTTTACAACCTGGCCATTAATCTGACGCCTCCCATGTCCTGTTTATTGATGCTTCAGCTCCTGCATTATTTAGCAGCCTATCCGTATTTGTGTTTCTGCCAAGACCGATGAGGAACGTGTCTTGCTGTGCTGACAGGATTGGATCAATGATTTCATAAAAGACAGGCTACAAAAAATGCATCAGGGAGAATAAATTCTCCTGAGCGTACAGTGAAAGTGAGCATGAAACGTAGAGAACAGTGACAAGTTTGGCAAACAGCAGAGTAACAGTAGTATGCATCATCACTTGAAAACACATCTCACAAACTAAAGATTGTGATGAAAAGGAAAAAAAAAAGTTGGTTTTACCGGGACACGGTTATAGGAAGCGGGATGAGAGCTGGAAATGCTCAGCTGTATCCAGACGTGCTGTGATCTACGATACCTGATAACATCACAAAGATCCCCTCTTGTTAAACAGAGCGGGAAGTGTTTCCTCCACATCGAGTGAAGAACACCGCTTGGCCTGCTGAGCTCTGCGATACTGATTGACAGATCACAATCCCTCATATATATACAGGGTGAAGATCAGGGCCAGTTGAGCCTGTCTGCAGTAAATTGGGCTCAAGTCAGAAGGAACGGTGCCGTGTCCTGCAGATCTCTGACAAAACTGTGTGTAAATGCATGTGGGAAAGACAAAGCTTCTGTTTCGCGGAGTGGACTGAAAAAGACGAAGAAGCACAAAAGTGTCCTTAAATAAATGTATGAGTGTGTGTATGTGTCTTTCTGACAGACCGTGCTTGTAACTGACAGGTATTTCCAGGTAAATGTCAGCTGTCAGATGCACTCTGTGTTCACTGTGGTTATCCTGAGGGGTTTGTTCAGCTCCACAGTGAAGTGCATCACTGCCTCATCAGTAACAAAGGACACGGTAAAGCTTTAATGTGACATTCTCTGCAGCCCTCACCCAGCCACTTAAAAGGTTGTTTTTTACTTAACCATTTTCCACAATTACTGTTAATAACTGCTGTTAGTGGATTGATCAAAACCCCCACACAGTAGGGATTAAAATAAAAAAGTCCATCTCACCAGAAATACAAGACTGGTCAATTTTCTATGTAGGTTAATACAACCGGTATAGCTGTTCTTCTGCTGAAATATATTAACAGTCTTTTGATGCCATAAACTCTTTAGTAGCATTGTCACAGCGCAACATTGATTTTGTACGTTCTACCGTTATCTGTGGTATTTTGCGTCATTTGTTTGGCTCTCTACACCCACCATTTTGTGCAACTTCTCATGCACTGATCCATCATCCTCGACTGACAGAGTAAAAACACTCAAATGTTATTTTGGGAATCAATCTGTTGTGTCATTTAGGTTTGGGCGTGTGTTGAATTAAATACAGGACTTCAGTTTTCAATTTTTAATAGATGTGCTTTCTGTGAATAACCATAATTACCATGTCTATCAGCAATTGTTTCTATGGTCAGAGAAAAAGTAATGCCTGTTTGGAGAAATGGGGCTTGAGTCGAACCCACAGTTCCATCTGTGTTGCCATGGTAATGATATGTTATGCTTACGCTATGCTACACATCGCTGTAATCAGAAGAACATCAGCTAAAAGCTAAATGAGACCAATTGTCACACAACAGAATGCAATCCAAACAATAATATCTAATACAAACTGACAGTCTGAGTCAAGCGTATGTCATAAATAAATCAACAGACCAATGCAACAAACACTGCACTGACAAGGTAAGCTAAGTAGATTCAACAGTACAAGTATTAGTCCTCCACCACTAAAACTCATTGAAATAAACAAAGAAGAACAAAAATAAAATATGCACTATGAAACAATGGCTTTTATGGTGACTTAGTTTTGAATAAAGCTTCAGCTCTCAGCTATTCCATTGTTTTCTGTTACATAGAAACAAATATCCAAGACTTTAACAGGGTAATTGATGAGGGCTTCACTGTTTCATGCTTGATGTTAGTGAGTTCAGTGATTCAGGGTCTGTTTACCCGCAGGCTGCTGACCTGCTACATTATTGTCATATGCACTACAAACTAAATGTTTTTTTTTTTTTTTTTTAAACTGATAATATTTAAAGTATCTATAGTTATATTTTTCAGACAAATATGCCATTATCTTATCCTTACCCTCCTGTTTCCATTGTACATATAACTAGCTTCTGTTTATACTAGCTTACACTAACCCTGTGTCCCATTAGTACACCTACATGCAATATGCTACGTGCATAGTATACTTGCTTTTGCAGTGCCCTAATTTTGACCATTTACTGTTACTAGCGGCATTGTACCCATGGTGCCATTGTACGATCGCATGATAAGTAGAACTTGTCTGCCACCACTATCCATTTGTAAACTACCATTTAATAATGCATTGTGCAGGTAATAATTTGAGCCAACATGCGAGGCATGAAGAGAAGAGCATGCATTTGTTTGGCCTGTCAAGCATGATTAAATTCATACAGCGGTAGTGAACTGCAGCCCTCACATTGTAGCACCATCTGGTAGCAGTAGAAATTTCATGAACGGCAGCGTAACCACCAGTGTTGGGCAAATGACTTTGAAAACGTAATTAGTTATAGTTACTAATTACTTTTCCAAAAAAAGTAATGGAATTAGTAATGGAATTAGTACTTCACAAATGTAATTAGTTACCAGGGAAAGTAATTATTGCGCTACTTTTCTGAAAAACCTTCAAATGTGTACAGTAAAAGGAAACAGATTTTTGAGCGTGTTTCACGGCCCGTTTCATAGAGTAGAGCAGCAGACAGGTACTTCATACCATGACTGTGGTGAGGCTGGGGTCCACCAGGGCCCGGCTTTTCCACCACATGAATGCATATCTGCATTTATAGGAAGAAGATGCTCCTCCAGTTAATCCCACATGTCCACTTTTTTCAGTCGCTCCTCCCTGATACAGCGGTAAATGTCTTCATTCCAGTCAGTTGGACTGTCACTGATAAGTCCTCCCCTAAGTTAAACTTAGCTGCATTCAAGTGCATGGAGTGTGCTGGGACAACTCAAACTTGTAGATGTAATTAGTCATTCAGGTGAAGGCAGCATGGACAATTCAGACTCATGTAGCACACAGGTGAAGCATGAAGGCAGTGTGGGTAATTTGAATATAAGGACGGCTTGTAAACGAATGGCTCACAACGAATTGGTTGTTAGCGTTCACTTAAAAGAGCCGTTCAAAAGACTTGACTCGTCCATGAACGTCACATCTCTCGTGCCTGGCTGAGTGAGCCAGGATGGATAAAAGCAGCCAGAATACCTCACAACATTTGAAGACGGACATAAAATTGTGTCTAGTAGATACTCAGGTAATGTTTCTATTCATTTGGCGAGTATGGCAGCGATGGGGCCTGGGAAGGCAGAGGAAAACCCGTACAAACGCCCTCCTGAGCTGCAACATCGATCAGACAAAGATGCGCCGGACAAAGACGCGCAGAATGTCGATTATAGTAGGATTTTGAAGGAGCAAGAACCTCAGCATAGAAATGAAGCAAATGGGGAAGTATCGCGAAGTCAATGTTTTTTTTTTTCCCCCAGGAATCATTCTCATTAGCGATTCCTCATTCATTCTGTTTGGAACTTCTAGGAATTGTTCTGGTGGTCCATCATTAAATAAGATCTTGGGCAGAAGAGAAGGCTTTGGGGTCTGATATGCCGGGCTTTGATTGACAGGTCTGTATGAGAACTTAGTAAGACTTCTGAATTTCTGGCTATTTAACAAAATGCATTCTTTTCCCTAATAGTAGTAGTTGTGGTTTATAGATTCCACTGACAAGACTGTAAAAGGATTTTGTTACGCAACGCTTGATGAAGTTTACCATTTTACAAAGAATTAGATCTCCACTACAAGTACCACCTCGCTACTGAATGCATGCATTCTTTGTTGGGAATCATTGAGCTAGGTGAATTAATTGTGGTAAGGAGGACTACTCCCCAGACTTCATATTTAACCCTTTATTGGGCAAGTGACTGTTTTTGGTAATTTCCGCAAACATTAAATATGGGGCCAATCCCTTGAGTCAGTGAAGTACAGAAACATGTTGATTTTTGTAACAATATACAGTGATTCAGGGAGACATCATAGAAATTTTGAAGCCGTAAATAGTGAATATGCGTGATTTTTATTGGTTTATGACCTTATAACAGTTGTTTTATTGCATGTATTTACTTTTTAGCAAGTGCTGCTAGGATGTTTAATGGCAAGAGGAGGCGGATGACGATGTCCAATAACACACTAAGGTTGAAATTTTGAATATCCAAGTATATCAATGAGTGCCCTATAAAGGGTTAAAGGCGTGTTATGGATTTGTGCGTGCTCAGTAGGGCTGTATGATATTGGAAAAAAAAAAACTGACATGGCTTTTTATTTTAACCCTGCGATATATATTGCGATATGAAAAAATACTCAGGAGGATATAATAGCTGTGTGGTGCTGACATAAATGGTCAAACAAATGTGTTGTTACCTCTCGTTGTGGCAACAGGTGGAAGGCACTATCGACACAGAACACGTGTTTCAATATTATCCTCCTTGTAGCCAAAATAATTCCAGATAACTGACGTTGCTTTTCTTTTTGGCACCAAGTCTTCGTTTTTGGTGATTTCCCCTTGTTCGTTCATTTTTAAATGTTACCAGTGACTCACTCCATGTGCAGGGGCGTGGTCTGCTTCAGCAAACTGATTAAGAACGATTGTGATTGGAGGGTCGCTGCAAGCAGTGTGTGTCAGGTACCCTTGCAATTAGATGACAACACGTTGAGGTCATTTGCCTCCTACATTGCAGGACCTGCGATGTGACTATTGCGCAAATGTACATCATGATGACGATGCTCAAACGATATATTGTGCAGCTCTAGTGCTCATGCACTTTCCTGAAATTTGTGTTAGGAATGAACTCCTTTACTAGACTTGTGACAGTCTTGGCTGACTGCATCTCATCCAGAAGCGACAATATACTGATATCTGTGTAGAGCACAGGTGTCAAACATGTGGCCCAGGGGCCAAATCCAACCTGCCAAAGGTACCAGTCTGGCCTGTGGGATGAATTTGTGAAATGCAAAAATTACAGTTTAGATATTAACAATCAATGGTGTCTAAATCATTTTAAATCAGGTTCCACATACAGACACATACAGTCCAATTAGATTTCAAGTGGGTCAGAACCAGTAAAATATTATCATAACCTATAAATAATGACAACCCCAAATTTTCTCTTTGCATTTTTTGGTGTAAACAAAGTAAAATTACATCAAAGTGTTTACATTACCAAACTATACTTTTACAAAAAATGTGAATAACCTGAACAAATATGAACAACCGGAAATGTTTTAAGAAAAGTAAATGCAATTTTACCAATATTCTGCCTGTTACTAACTGTTTTGTGCGATTGTAATGCACATGTGTAAATGAAAAACTGATAAACAGAGGCAGAATATTGGTAAAATGTTAAAATTGCACTTGTTTTTCTTAAGACAATTCAAGTTGTTCATGTTATTCAGATTTTTAAGGAAACTTTGTAGATGTAAACCTGATCATAATATAATTTTACTTTTTTTACTGTTATTATTTTATTGGTCCAGCCCACTTGAGATCATATTGGGCTGAATTTGGCCCCTGAACTGAAATGAGTTTGACACCCCTGGTGCAGAGGTTTTGGTTTCTACATATTTAAGCCAGGTTTTGCATTTTAATTTAGCAAATCTATCCTGTCATTTTCCGTAAGAGAAAGTAAAAGGGCAGGTTTCAAATGTAAGAAGGTAAACCTGTATCGTATCCTGTGCACTTGGATGTTTACGATGGTTTAGTCAAGCAGTCACCTGTTCTGAGGAATGAGACAGTCAATGCACTAAACTGTGTCCTTTGAAAATGCAGCTTCATGTCCCTCCAGGCCTCATTGTAGAGCAGGCTGCATGCCCACCACTTCTGCTGCTGTGGTCTCTTTTTCATCCACTTTCCATCCCATTTGACTCCTGACAGTGAAAGCCCCTTAACCAAATACAAGAACCCCTTCAAAGATGTGCCACACAGAGATCAGCTCTAAAAGAGGGGGATCGTGTACTAAGAGGATTTATCTTGGAATGAAGAACGTCAATTATGAGTAATATTGAAAGCAAACATCCAAGTTTCATCTCTACAGGCTCTTCATAAGAAAATACATCTGGAGGAGAATATGACAGAGATGTCAGTTTGCGCAAAGAACAATAAATGCGTCCATTCTCAAACCATGACATCCTCACAAGTGCATTTTTTAAAAAATTTCCTAGCAGTAAAAATCCTGTGGAAGCCCAGTGTGAAATAAACACTGTTGGATACTATTGTAGTGTAAAACAGACCCTCAAAAAATCTGTTAAAGTAAAACTAAAATTATACCCTATGGTGCTCTTCAGCTCTGATACCACAAACAGCATCATATCACTTCCTCCCACTTGGAGATTCACATAAAGACTCTGTTGTTGTTCACAGCCTCTAAGCTTTGGTTTACAGATCACATGAGACGTGTCTGAGATGAAACAAACCCCTCAACAATATCCTCAACCTATACCATCCTCTTATCTTTATGCATGCTGAGCTGCAGGGCACGAGAGGCGAGCCCGCTGATTCCCTGACGTGTGCGCGCTCATCGGGCTCTGAGCCGACGCTTACGGTATGCACAGCATCAAACGCTCAGTCTTGTCCTCTCCTCTGAAAGGAGCAACTCAAAGGCAGGTCTTATGTAAGAATAATGGAAAGGTGAAGTGGGGTTTAGGAATTCAGAAAAACATAGCAATTGTATAAAAAAAAGTGGGTCCCAAAGTGGTCCCTATTGGTGAATCACTGGATAAAGTCACCCCTTTAGAACTCTAAAAATGATTCCACTGAAGTAAGAGATCTATTCCTGTTGTAGACACATGCAGCCATGTGATGAGGTAACACATATGCAGTACTTTCTTTTAAGCAGTCACAGAATACATTTAAAAGCACTGCTCTGAGTGTTATTAATCTTAATATTCCAACGGTAAAGTTCTCAGAAAATTTTTTATTAGATCTGCGGAGCTAAAAGAGCCTAGAGCTGATGAATAATACAGACTGAAAGGTGCAGAAGGGAGCACTATTTTGCTTTTATCTTATTTTGCTCCTCTCTGCCTATGCCTTCAAGACACTGGCAGAGAGGAGCATTTGATCTGACTTTTCAATTGTGCTGCTTGGTTAGGAAACAGTTCCTCCCATGCATTTTTGCACAGTGTGTCCAGTTAGATGTTTAACAATACAGTTTAATGCACGACAATTTATGACAAGTGGCTAATAAAAGATAAGGATGCAAGCAAGGTCACCTTTTAAATTACATGCAAAGTATGCCATTTGTGCCACTTAGGGTCTTAGAATCAAAACATGAATTAAAGACAAATGCTGTGTTCCATTTGAAGGTCGACCAACAGTGAATTTTTAAAGGCCAATGTAATAACAGTAGTTTGATGATCACTGATTAATGTACAGAATTGCTAGGGTTGGCTGGACATGCCCTTTTTATGCTCTTGTTCACTCTCTTCACTGGTTATCAAAAGTAAATATTCAGAGCTTAGCAGTAATGTAAAGTTTTCACACTGCAAATAATGACTGATCTCAATAGTCAACTAGTCATCCACTACTGTAACAACAAGAAGACAAGCCAGATTATGAACTGCAAAAAAAAAAACAAAACAAAAAAAAAAACAGTGCCTCTTATTTATATTCATTGCAGCACTAAAATACTGTAGCGTCTGACTGAACGTCAGAAGTACAGATGAGGGTTTATAGCACACTAGGGATGTAATGATTACTGGTATAATGATAAACCGCGATAAAATTGCCAACGGTTAGTATTACCATTTAAATTGTAATTATCATGATAACCATGTTTGATAACCACACTTTTAGGGGAAAAAACACCTATGTAAAGATCTACTTTTATGTTAAATATTTGAGCATAGTTTTCATTTATTACAATTTTAATTTTATATACCTAATATTTGGAACCAGTATTCTCTTTTAAAGTATTTCAAAAGGTTCAGTAAGCATCTTTGTGTTATTTATGCAATAATGTATATACATTTTTTCAAATCGGACTTTATATATTTTTTTGTGTTTTTTGTCCTTTTATGTTTTTATAGTAGGTTAAAGTGAAAAAAATAATAGGCAGACGATATAGATGAAGTTGTGCTGAAAAAAAAAAAGATGCCAAACATGGGTATAGTAAACATTTGTTTATATAGTATATAAAGGCAAAATCAAAAGGACTGAAAAATGGCCAAAATAGGCTCAGACCCCTGAGGGTTAATACTTGAATGTTTCTGCCAACAGAAAGTACATTGTGCCTATTATTTTATTTCATTTTACTTTTTTTTTTTTTCCAAATACTTGGTTAAATTATTCCAGTGTGTGTATAAGTACTTTCTGAACATTTAGAGCACAATTTCAACAATACCCGATAATAATGATAGCCGTGATAATTTTGGTCACAGTAACCATGATGTGAAATTTTCATATCGTTACATCCCTATTCCACACTGGTCGCTTTAGTGGATAAACAGTATTGGTTACTGTTGGCTGTAACCATGGCGAAACAACAGAAAGAAAAATTAATGGTAAACTTAAGTGCTCGCTCTGTCTCACTCATTCGCTCTCTCTTTTCCAGCTCGCACTTCACCATGCACACACCAGCTCACTGGCTCCGCCCACTTTCCGCCACTCACCTCACTTTCTTAGCTGGATATATGATATATTCAAGAAAGTGACAAAGAATTTAGACATTCTTCACACTCTTATCTTTGATTATTTGCAGCCTCATGTTCATCCCAGTGCCAGAGTGCATTTGTATCAAAGCTTTGACAACCCAACATACATAAGAAATACACAGAGGAACATGGTAGAGTGAATGGTAAATCAGAATACTTTATTAATTCCAGGGGGAAATTAGTTGGTGTTACAGTCGCTCCATTCGAGTATAATAAAGGGTAGCAGGAAAGAAATTATCGATACAAAAAAATTAATTAATTAATTAATTAATTAATAATAATTAAAAAAAAAAAAGAAACACTGAAAATAGACTGAAATAAACAAGCTAGCCTAGCCACAGTAATGCTGGTCAAGTGAACTGAGAATGACCCTTACATCTTAACACAGGTAGGTTTTCTCTGACAGGATGTACCACACTTGTTTTATTTAAAAGGCAGCTTGAAAACAATTGTCTAGTGGTAACTTTAACAGGATTACCTTACTGTTCGCCACTTAACATTAAGAAAAAAAGCAAATATTCAGTTGTTAAAATTTAAAACCAATTATCCACCCACCAAATGAGTATTCGGATAGATAGACAATCAGTCCAGCCATGAATAATACACTCTTCTGACAGCACAGTACTGATGACACATTACATATGACAGAAATCAATCCATCATTAGTGGATCACTGATGGCTGAACTAAACATCTAAGTCTATGTGCATATCTAAATCAACAAAATAATTTTGCTAATTGAACATTAAGTTTAACGTTTAAGATCAAAGTAGTCAAACAATAAATCTGATACTGAGCACTAAAAATCTTACCTTCATAGTCAGTAATTCTGGTTGGAAGCCTAATATTAGCACTGAGCTACTACTGAGGACAAGTGCTGTTGAAAATTATCTGCAAAACATCATATTTGTGAATTTTCATTGGCTGAGGAATCTGTCTATCTACAACAGGGGTGTCAAACTCATTTTAGTTCAGGGGGACATTCAGCCCAATTCGATCTCAAACAGGCCAAACCATTAAAATTATAGCTTAAAAACCTATAAATAATGACAACTCCAAGTTCTTCTCTTCATTTTAGTGCAAAAAAACCCATTCAATTATGAAAATGTTTACATTTCCAAACTATGTTTTCACAAAAAAGATGTGAATAACCAGAAAAAATTAGAATTTCTTAAGAAAAATAAACTAAATTTTAACAATATTATGCCTCAACCTATCACTTGCACATGTGCATTACACACAATGTTACACAAACATAATATTGTTGAAATTTTGAAGTTTGGAATGTGTAACTAAAATAAAAATGTCAAAATATTATCTGTCAACTTATTAACACAACTTACAAATCGGATCTACAAATCCACAAAACATTTAGTAACAGACAGAATATTGTTAAAATTGTACTTAATTTTCAGGTTGTTCACATTTTATTGTAAGGGTTAATTGACTATTATTTTACTTTAGATCACATTGGGCTTAAACCAGTTCAATACCCTTGACTGTTAATATCTTCAGTGTAATTTTTGCACTCCATACAATCACACCGCGGGCCAGATTGGAACCTTTTGAGGGCCGGTTTTTGGCCCACGGGCCGCATGTTTGACACCTGTGATCTATGGTTTCATTTACCTCAGATGGATAAGGAAACAACATCATACCTGAGTAGACAGTGTTCCAGTCAAACAAATTAGAAAATCAACAGCTATACCTATTCTAGCTGAAGGCAATGGTTAGCACCGCTAATTGATAACAACATAATACACTGTGATTTGCAGATACATATATGGTCATGACATGTCCACAGAGACAGGTTGGACAGTACTGTGTGTATACCTGATTTAATGAGAAGCAAATAGTGGTAATTAAGAATATGTTCTTACAGCTTTTGCTACAGTTGATGCATGAAGCCATAGCCTCCTGAGACCCACTAATGCATTTTTGTCCTTTATAGGGGACAAAGTTTTTGCAGTTTTACTTAAAAAATGCTGTCCATTGACAAGGACATTACAATATAAAAATAAATAAATAAATAGAAATTATTTTAAAAATGTATTTGAAAAAAAACTGTTGCATTATGCATTTTCCAATCAAGGCAATGCACCAGTAATACAAGATAAAGCCACAGAAGACCATGGGATCATGAGTTATTCTCATCATTATTGCCGATGATAATCTGTATCTGCATTAAGCGTTTATTATTATGACATTCAGTGAATTACAATAAAAGAGCTGCCACTAACACTAAATGTTAGTAAAGGGGATATGATGTAATATTCAAGTGACCAAATGAAATGTGCTTTCTACGCTGCACAAAATTAGAGAGTTTTCTGAATGTGTATACTGTTGCAATGCAGATATTCTAATATAAAATGTTATTATATTATAACTTAAAGAGACAGACTGGAAATCTATCTTTCAACAGAAATCACACTAATATGTAAAGGTTTTTATATATGTGAATATAAGAGTAATTATTTTCACTTCTCTTTAATTCTTTCTTCTATTTCAATTTCTACCCTCAAATACACTTTGCATAAATTAACCATTGTCTGGACTGTACTTGGTTTTTAGTAATTCATACATGAATAATAGCTCTCAAATGCAAGGTGATTGAACAAAGGGTATTCATTTATGTGTGCAATGAAGGGTGGGACTGCGCTTCCTTAGTACTCTTCAGCCTGAAGTACGTACATATGAGTGACATCTGAAATACAGTGCAAACAAAGGATAAAATGTTAAAAGACAAGCATGAATGAAAATTGCATTTAGCTGTGAATAGGTGTTTCCATTTTGGCAGATACATATTCAGTGTTCAAGGGGGAAAATGCTCCTGTAAACTCCTTCTACCCTGAACTGTTCAACTTTGCCGTTTAGTCCGTTCAGCTTAGTGTGCACACTCAACACACACATGCACAGATATAAAAATCCCAGATAGTCCGCAAAGTCTCTGTGCACTCATGCCAACCCTCTACTCACTATCTATAAATAAAATCAGCCCTTGTGCTTTTCAGGCCCCTGCGGGGAATAAGAAAACAGTCTGCAAGTCACAAGAGAACATGGTATAAACAGCGAGAACCTTCACACTTCACTGAAAACACCGCACTCGACTGGAAGGCAGACTTGTACAACAATGGAAAATCAATGAAGTTGCCTTGGTACCAGCAACAAGAAGGATAAGAATCAGGCAATGATTTGAGATGGGGGAACCTAAAACAATGTAATTGAATCATCAAGTCGCAAATAGACCAGGAACAATAGTTGACTCAAGTTTGTTGTGAAAACCAAAGTATACTCATACCTGAACTGAAAAACTGCAATGAGTGTTCTTTTTTCAAGAAATCAATAGCCCTTACTTAGATAGCCTGCTTTTTTTGGTCCAAATAGTACTGAATTCTGCTTTCAGTTGTAAAATGGTCACTATGAGTGTAAAACAAAACTACAGTCTTCATTTGAGGGTGTTTAAAATAGACCAGTGAATGTCTTCACTGTACCTGTATATTTGCACCTAAATAAACTCCTAAACAAAATCCTAAGACCGGAGAAAAAATTGCACAAATTTGTATTTTGTAATGGTGGATTGTAACCAGGTTGTAAGTAGTTGCAAAAAAGTGCAAAAAAGAAGACACTGGAGCAAGAGATAAAAAGAAGAGCAGGTAATTTACTGAAAAATGCATGTTGACTCAAACAGACTGTTTATCAACTGATGACAAATTTAAGACCCATATCCTAAAAACAGCCAAAAACAGAACTAAAATGTCAAAAAAATGACTCAGTAGTGAGTGGCCCCTCCATTCTTGTTGATCACTTCAAAAATGCGTTTAGGTATGCTTGATGCAAGTGTTTCCAGACGGCTGGTGGGAATGTCACTCCATGTGGTGAAAATGGCTTCACGAAGGGATTCCACAGCCTGGAACTGACCTCTGTTTGAAAAATTTCCATTGTCCAAATGTTCTTAATGGGATTTAGATCAGGAAAACACACAGGATGGTCCAAAAGACCAACGTTACTCTCCAAGATGTCCTTTGTCAGGTGGGCGTTGTGAATTTCAGTGTTGTTCTACTGAATAACCCAGTCATTTCCACATAGACGAGGGTCCTCAGTCAAGAGCGATCCCCGTTACATCATCTCCACATAGCCAGCCACTGTCTGACGCCCCTTAACAACCTGAAGCTCCGCTGTTCCACTGAAGGAAAAAGCACCTCAGATCATGATGAAGCTTCCTCCTCCTGCCGCTTAGAAAACATCTCCAGCGGGACCTCCTTGTCATGCCAGTAACATTGGAACCATCAGGACCATCCAGGTTACATTCTAAGCAGAGATTAAAGCGTGCTTCTGTCTTTCAGTGCCTCAGGTTTGGTGCTCCCTTGCAAAGTCCAAGTGGGCAGATTTGTATCGTGTTCTTAAAGCTGTTCTCTCACAGCTGTTTTATGGTTATTGGGGTGCAGTCAGTGTTGGTAAGGACCTTAATTTGGGTCGAGGATCGGCCTGGGTCTTCATGGACAGCCCGTTGGATCCTCTGACTCAGCGCTTTCTTGTCCCATAACCCTCAGGATATTTTAAGAAATTTACAACGTCTTGCTGAGTCTGAATAAGCAGCGATGGCACATTGTGGGAGGTCTTGCTTGTGAAGCTCAACAATCCTGCCATGTTCAAAGACAGAAAAGCTGGTCATGTACAGTATGAATGCCTGAAAGAAAATGACATGAAAGCCAGAATTTTGTGCAAATTTTGCCTTTTTAAGGTTATGGTCTTAGACTGATGAACAGCCTGCTTGAATTAAAATGCAGTTTTCAATAAAGTTGCCTTCCCTGTTGTTTTTTTTCTTAGTCCAGTTTCTCCTTTTTGCATTTTGAAGTCCTACTTACGTCCTGATAATGATCCACCATTGAAAAATGTGAATTATTGTCATTTCTTTCCCAAGCTTAAGATTTTGTTCAGGAGAGTACTTTTCATCCTCAGCTACTCTTATACACTTATATACATGGTGTTCCACACTTTCCAACCACTTCCAGCTTTTCCCTGCAGTAATCATATTCTCAGCTACTGTACCTGTGAGAGCTGAGTGCACACTGGCTGTGACTCAGTCTGGCTTGAGCCCAAAGGTAATAACACTTGTGTGGCATTTTCTGCAGGGACAGCCACTGCCACTTAGAGTTATTGTTGGTTTTGAAAGAACGACGGCTGTGATTTATTGGACCTGCTGTCGAACTGAATGCCACGCAGAGTCTCAAAAGCCACAAGCCACGGTAATAATTTAAAAAGCCATACAGCATTTTAATATGAGCAGAAACTATGAACAGAATGCAGATTTTTATAAAGTTGCAACTAAATTTACTAATATAAAATATTTAGTCCTGAGAAGATGGATTTTTTTGATGCTCCTGAGAGTAACTGTATTTACATTCATATAACTGTATGTTGGGCTAAGAAATACATGGCTTTAAAGCTATACCTACCGATGTGGCATTTCTCACAGCACTTAGTAAAAGTTTGAATATGAACAACCCGCCTCCCTCCAAAGCCCCGCCCACTTCCCCTTGCCTGAGCTCTGATGCTCGCCTCCTCTCACCTGATGCGTGCGGAGGAAGCGGAGGGGCAGGTCCGGTCCACTTCGGTGTGTCCGCAGACCCCTCCCTCAGTAATCAGATGCATCATCCACCTGCCGCGGGCCCACGGCCCCTGTTCCATCAGTAGACCCTGTATTTAAGGGTGTGGTCTGTGCAGAGCTGGGTCAGTGTCCTCACTGCACCACAAAGATGAGATGCTCAGGCGACGGGCGCGCGCACTGTGAATGCGTGGCCTCCGCAAATTTTTCCGTGGACATTTGAGGTTTCATAGTCCATACATTTATCATCCTACATAATCCTACATTGTGTGACACCATGTACATGTACCTGTATGAGTCCCACCATCATAAAAGCTGAGCTTTATGCAGACCTGTTCAGTCCAGTACAGCTGACTTCCGGACTTTTATCTCCATCCTTCATTCATCGGACTCCTGTTTGTTCTCCTTAGTTGTTGTTTCTGTTAATAAATCCGTTTATTCCCTTCCACATGTGCATTTGAGTTCTATCCATACACATCCTAGACAGTAGACTGTGGTCAGTGACAAGAGAAGCAGCGCGAGTGATGCGTCAGATTCAGAGGTACCCATATAGGATGTGAGACGGCGATAATGGATCGGATGCTGGACGGCTGTAATGGATGATTGACAGGAGGCTCAGCCAGGTTCGGCCAATTATTTTATTCGGACCGACTAAAATGATTGGTCAGACTTTTATCAGAAATATACGAGAATTAAACATTTTTGAGTTTCAATACCTGGTGGATTTCTTTTACATTTTAGTTTAACACACGCTTATTAGGAGCATTTTAAGATGACAAAAGAAAAGTGTAAAAATGCCACATCATACAGTACAGCTTTAATTCAATTAATGGAGTTTTTGTTTATGTGAAAATTGCTTGAATTGTGGATCAAAATTGGTGTTTCCTCCATAGAACTTTTTTACACAACAAATATTTTTGGTTGTTATGATCTATTCATTGTGAAAATGCCTCTGTGGCCATGAGTTATCAGCAGTGCTTTATTCTATTTAATTTTTTGTTTTGTTAACCGATGATGCATATTGACACCCTCACATGCACTACTTTTTGGGTATTGTCGTTGCAGTTGCACATAGAAAACACCACTGAAGATGTATTTCCACGGATTATGTCACATTAAACATATCATTTATTCAGTACTACCGCAACAGCATTTTCTCCAAAGCTGAAAATGAGTTTCAGTATTGTAATACTTCTACTCCCAAGATTAGTCATTATGTTGTTGCATGATTATTACTTTGGTAACTACATGGTATTACTACATTACTACAACTTCGATACCTCAATATTACAATGTTAGGCTATTACAGAGCCATATTGTAAAGACCAACCATAGATGTTTATTGATATTAACCAATTATAGTGTTTAATTCAAGCAAAGAAAACTATTTTTTTGTTTTGTCTTGACTTCATGTTGGCCATATTGCGCAGTCCTAGTATAGTTTGAGATTTTCATGGTAGCACATCCATCTCGGTTTAATGGTATCACAGTATTACATGATTATTAGTACTAGTATTACTAGTTGCAATGAACTAGACGAACAGGACATACAGAGAATTGTATATATCATTTCTCTCTCATTTTGGAAATAAAAAAGCCATGTAAATGATTTTTAAATGAGGTGAAAACAGAATAAGATTCACCCTTTCATGCATAGGTCACTACAGTGGACAGTTATTCTCCAGCTGTTCTCTTGTATATTAATGGGTTTTGTTGTTTTAGTTCCATATCAGCCAACACAGTGGGCACTCATGCATCATCCCATACACTGACATTCATATCATTACTGTAACTTTGCTGTTCTTGATAAACCTGATCTGCAGTGACATGTTTGAGTGTAACTCAATTGTTATTTGTTAGACAAAAAGTATTTTTACCTCCGCCAAGGAGGTTATGTTTTTGCCAGGGTTTGTTTGTTTGTCTGTCTGTCTGTTTGTCTGTCTGTTAGTGTGCAACATAACTCAAAAAGTTATGGACAGATTTGGATGAAATTTTCAGGGTTTGTTGGAAATGGGATAAGGAAGAAATGATTAAATTTTGGTGGTGATCGGGGGTGGAGGGGCCCACGGGGGGGCCCATTTCCAACAAACCCTGAAAATTTCATCAAAATCTGTCCATAACTTTTTGAGTTATGTTGCACACTAACGGACAGACAAACAGACAAACAAACAAACAAACAAACAAACAAACCCTGGCAAAAACATAACCTCCTTGGCGTGGGGGGGGCCCACAGGGGGGGCCACTGATCAGCCTTGGCGGAGGTCTGCGCTCTCCGAGTGCTTCTAGTTTTTTGCATATTATCTCGATGAAGTGAGTAATTACTAACATTAGAATATGTTAAAATGTGAGACGACATCAGATTAGCAGCATTAAAAATGTTTTTATTTCATTGTTTTCATATCACTTTCTGATATTGGGTTTTAAACACGTTTCTTTTCCTCAAAAATTAAATGCATGGATATTTTTGTAACTCAATAGAAAAAAAAAACTCGATCGCATTTTTTTTTTTCATGGCTAAGGAGGAATAAAAACACTCAAAAAATAAATCTTGACTAAGGTTCTCACAATTCATGCATGAAAGGGTTAAATAGCTGGTATAAAGAATAAACTATAATAGAATATGAAGTGCATATGTAAGTCTATTTACAATAGCAGTAGTAGTACAAAACAGTAACAGTTATGAGGTGAATAATGGATCAGAGCAGCAGCAGGTATGACAACGGTGCAATATTTCTAATGAAGTGCAGTAAAGTAAGTGCAGTAGACATATGGAAATAAAAAGAAAGATGTTTTGGTTTAACAAATGCTGTATATCTCCTATTGAACCAAAGAAAGCTGAAGGAAAAGAAACACCTGGACCTCTGTATTAAATAAATCTATCTGCCCAACAGAGCAACAATTATGTCCCTCACATGGCATAAATGGTGCTGACAAATGTGCATGTACAAGCCAAATTTAGTCACATTGCTTTTTTTCAATACCTCAGACAAGCAATTCTACACAGCATGATAACTGCCCATTTTTACTTCAGGAGGACATTAGCAGTTATCCCACATAGAGCTCATTACAAGTTCAGACCTAAATGGCACTGTTTTTTTTGCAGTGAACAACCTTGGCACTGTGACTCCCAGGTGTATCCAGGACAGAAGCAGGTCACTCTGAAAAGTCATGCATGTAAAACATTAAAATGCAGCAACATGCAGGCAGGTACTGTAAATCTTGCATATGTAAAAAGAGGAATGAGTAACAGAAATCTGCAGCAGCTCTGTGTTTTTCTGGGGCCATACCTGAGTGTTTTGAGTTTAGACGCATCGTCGTAATTTAGCACGCGACTGAGTCTGCTAAGAAATGTAATTCGTTTTTCTGTTCTGTACTACTTAGCGAGTGCTTTCTCTTTCTGTGTGTCTTTCTGCAGCACCTGTGCCCTTCAGCTGTGACTGTACTGCAGAAGGGGGGGGGGCAGCTGTAGCTGTAGCTGTGCAAGCAAGGCATGATGAAAGGCTGCTTTTTTCCCTACTCAATTACAGCCCACCTAGGTCTCTGGTAGCAAGCCAAGGCACCCCACAGAGCACCAGTAGTCCCTCCAAATCCTGAACAACCAGAGTACCCCTCCCCATCTCCCACCACCACCACTTTTGGAGGTGACTGAGATGAGATGCTCCGTTTCGACTGCTAACTAAGCTGTGGACTTCTGCAGCCTCATAAAGAATTTTGAGTGTGATAAAGAAGGACTTACGCCAGAATAATGCATGACTAGATAGACTAATGGATGTCTGATAACGCGTTATCATCATTTATAGCATTAATGCATCAGTAGCAGTCTATTCTAACATCAGAGCGCTGGGATAGATGAGCGGCTGTGTGATAGGAAACCAGCGTGAGTGCAGGATTTGTGATAATAATTTAGTCTTCGTCTGGATAGTCTTTAATGGAGTATTTGGCTCCAGTTTTACAGATGCCATTATCCACAATTATGTTGCGTATGCTATGGTGAAGTGATGATAAAAAAGGGGCAGAGTGGGACACCCGATCATAAAATTTCTGCTTGGGAGGAACGCAAAAGGCGACATAGCTGCATTGCAAATATTCTCTCCAACAATTGTGGTGTAAAAGAACATGAGCCCGGAATGCGCTCTGCGTGCTTCCACCGTTCTACATATTTAATTGACTGATGTTGACTAGAGAGGTGAAGTTTTTTTTTTTTTTTTGTGCTGAATGTTTTCTGCTCATTAAAAATGAAGTCAGAGGCTAACAGGTGCAGGGAGGAGTTGTGGTGGTGGTACTGTGTGGTCCGGAGCTGCCTGAAATGAAAGGCATGCATTTTTAAGATAAGGATTTACCAGGCACAGGCAGTGCGGGATGAGACGGAATGGAGCAGAGCAAATTAAGGAAATAAAACACAAAAATCACATCATAAACACACTGGGCCCATTTGTGCCGTAGCGATGAACGCTGCCAATAAACATCTGAGCTTTGGCTAACTTGTATTGCTGTGCACTGGTAATCATCATCCATTTTGGGCACATAACTGAGTTTATCTTAAATATGCAGAAATAAAACATCAGACCAATTTCATGGGTTGGCAGTTTCATGGACAGTATCATTTTTACAAGGCAAGTTAAGCAAAAAATTGAATCTGCTGTTGATTTGGCTTTAGTACACTCTTCAAATTGGATTGGCTATGCATAAAATGCACTAGTGTACTGAAATGAAAATAGATAGACGGCCCCTTGTCAACTGAGATGATCCCAACTGACATCTAATTGTCCCTGTAACTACGTTTGTGGATTTGTATGTCATACTGGGGAATGGGGGTGTTGGACTTCCTAGCAAAAATACATAACACAGTCAAGGGGCTTTTACAGTGAAAATGAGTGCATATGATCATAAACAGGCTGCAAGTGATGAACCTCCACCTTCAGTCTTTTCTAAGTGCTGCACATCCCTATCTTTAAGTCACATAATTCCACTGCCAAATGAACTCCAGGGGAAAAAAATGCTGCTTTCTCTTTATCCTGAAAACCATGTTGATGAATTAAATATTAATTTTATTCACACATTTTAACTGGTAGCCTATGTCCTTTCTTTGTTTGTCTTATTGTCCAATATTTGACAAAATGGTTTCTTGCTTTATAAAATAATTGAGCCTGTTGGACCAAAAAAAAGCCCTCATTTTGTTAAAAATGCTACTTCATGTAATGTAAAGCTCAGCTGTGATTTCATAATTGTTTAACGGTAACAGTCCATGGCAGGGAAAAATAAAACATATCAGGGTGTGAATACGTCAATAAATGAAAAATTACTGAGAATCTATGCATCATCAGATTCATTATTTAAGCGATATTTAAATATAATGAACAACTCCTATCATTACTAATATTATTATTACTTTTTTATCTTACTGGTTTAGAAAATGACTGGATGAACGAACTAAACGGTGCTATATAATCTATTGACACTGAAGTACAACCTGCATCCAGTCACTGTTATAGTGCTTTCCCCCATGTTCCTTTATTTCACCCTGGATCTGGTGCATTAGTGGAATGAAATGTTGAGTGCACCTGTCAGATTAAAGGATTGAAGGTATTCCATTCTATTATTTGTTGACTAACTGTTAAATCTAATCGCCTTGTCTTCCTGTGAAATAGATTGAATTGAAGCACCGAAGCTATTTTTATTGAAAGGGAAAAAGCCTCTTGTCCTGATTCAAGCACACAGCTGCTTTTACATTTGGTAAGAGAATGCATATGAAATATTTATAGTATGTATTTTGCAGCCTATATATTGTGTGTGTTTATATGTGTGAGGGTTTGTGTGTGTACACGCAAAAAGGGGAATGAAAGGGCTTCTCTTTCATGTTGTGCAGCTTTGATTATTGCTTTCCAGTGTTGAATTAATATTCAACGTTGTGCTCTCGGAGGACTATGCAAGTCAACATTAATTTATGAAATGTGAAAACCTGTAAGTGTGTCACTGACTGTTCTTTATACATCAACTAGATGATTCCCACAACAGTTGTGCTTATTTTCAGTTTAGGTTTTGTTCAAATTGAGGTTCTTGCTCATTTGCAGTATTCAGCAGTTTTCACTGAACCTGCACTAACAAGTTTTGTTTTGGCCTTTTGGAGGCATCTGAAGCACACAGTAAACACAAGGCTTGTTTTGAGGGGCTGGGTGGTACCTGGCATCCACAAATGTAACTATCATTCACCTCTTCATCTTTTGGCTGCATCACTAATACCAGTACTTTAAATGTTTATAACATAACAGTGTTTACTAGGGGTGTAACGGTGCACTTGTTTGTACCGAACCATTTCAGTTCGGGGCCTTCGATACAACACAGAGGTGTACCAAATGAATACATGTAGCCTATGTGAAGAATGCAAACACTCGCCTTAAGTTTCCTCATGAACCTTGAAGTGGAACACACATACAGTATGAGCAAGGTGACTGCAAGCAGAACCCATGTTCAGGGTTTCCCCTATATATATACATTCTCAATTGTCAGTGCCACTGCAAAAAAAAAACAAAACATTTTATTCTGAGGCTGGGACGCCAATAAGAGGGGGTAAGCATGAAAACGGAGAGTATAACAGAGGCACAGAAGCTGGGTCAGACGTTCGAAGCGTGTTAAGTTTCACTTTAGGTTTTCGGTAGTTATGGAGACACCCCCCCCAGCTGCACTGAAAACATATCGAAAATATATCGAACCGAAAACTCCTGTACCGAACTGAAATTTTTCTGTACTGTTACACTCCTAGTGTTTACAGGTGGGTACAAACCATCACTTTGTAGGTAATGTATGGAGAGGTTTTTAGAGCTTTTGACCCCCCCAAAAAACTGCGTACATTAATTGGACAATTGTAGTAGTGAGAATGAACTAATGGTAAAGCTGTGATTCATTAAATTAAATACAGTGCACTGAAAGACATGCTGTTGTCACAAGTAAAACCTGTCACATCACGTATTTAATCCATTACCATTAATTAAATGTAGCACTGACTAATGAGTCACAGTTTAATCATTGTGAATATGTGCACAATACATTACACATCATAGCCTGAATTTAAATGAGTAACAAAGATAGCTTTATTTACATGTACTTTGCATTTCTTGCTCAGCATCCAAATATCCAATGAAGCACTGGATACATGGATCCAGGTTGAAGTTATTTTTTTGATTTAAATCCTATCATACCAGTATTGAGCAGTGTTATTGTACATCACATCATGCAGGCCTAATTAAAGGTTACAGCTTCAGAATCATCATAAAAAGAATTGCTGGGTATAAAAATGGTGTATCAGTGGAAGGTATCTACTAGATCCTAATAAAAGATGCTTCCACTTCTTCCTTCACCCTGAAGCAGAACTGGTGAGGGGATAAAGCCATCAAACTCCCAGTGATACATGCTCCATTTCAGCACTGTAACAGAGAGGCTGCTGTTGCTACGGCAGCCAGCTGAAATCAAAGCTGTTTCTATTGGCGATTCCCCCAGGTGTTTCAGTGGTTCGCTTTTCTGATGTTCCTCCTGTCATCATCACCATCATCATCATCATTATCATCACCAGAGACACCACCACCATCACGCCTGCCCTTCAACACACTTGCAAACACATGCACGTGTGTGTGACGCTGACATGTACTCACATACGACAGCCTCAACACAATCGCATGCAGAAACCTACACACACAGAGGAAATCACCGCTAGGAATACTGATCATTAAAGATGTTATGAAATGGTGGAAATGTAAAGGCTGTTTGGGTTTTAAAAGCAGCTTTGATGTTAAACTGAGGAAAAAGCAAAGTAGCACATGACATCTTTATACTGGATGGCAATACTAAGAGGAAGCTGCCACTTTTGCTTCAATGTTTTGCATCTAGTTCAACTTTATTAATAATATGATACTTTTGATGATAACATTTTTGTGCTGGATTAAGAGTGAGGCTCTGGTGACTGATTTGGATCAAAGCTGGTGAATACAGAACATCAGCTACTCAGTTAAAATGCTACAACAATTCAGACTTAATCTGAATTACTTCCCAAAGTACACTTCCAGAGGACACTGCCCACGGTTTCAGTAATTGCACTCATACAGTTAATCCCTCCCCAGGAGGCGAACGGCCAATTTTCCCACACATTCACCTTTTCTTCAGGGGCGTCCATGACCCAAGTAGGAATGACTGTCGATCAACAACACCGCCTCACTGGTCAGGGCATTATTCTGGAAGGCTTACCTCCTCCTCTTCCTCCTTTTAAGACGATATACTGCTGTTCTCGTATGGCTTCCTCAAAGCTAAAGCCAATTACTCACTTCAAATCCAATAATGATACCCATGACGTGCTATACTAGCAACCACCCCGGATCAATTAAAACTCAATTAACAGGATTCATGTGGAATATAATCCAACTGCACTATTGTCCAAATCCTGTTGTGATCATTAGTAATCATTTCCCAGAGCCGGAGGCAGAAATACATCCATACATTTACAGACACAGCAATATATCAACACGCATACCCTGCAGGCTTTTAATCAATCCATGCAACCCAGTTTGGTCTGTTCAGTAGGTGAATATGTACATCAATCAATCACCGCCTCTCTGCTCTAATTGCTTCATTCTCTTGTTTGTTAAATCTCCTGAGACCCGTCCAGAGACACATCCTGAGGAAACCTACATTAAGGGCAGTATGATGGAGTGGGTCTGGACTGTTTCTGCTGTGCAAGAGGGTCCATAATATAAATTCCTAGCAATTAACTAAAAGCTCATTAAAAGGGGGAAACCAGGCAGGACAGATGTAAACTATACCACTCTGGAGTCACAGCTTTGTAATATTAAGCTTTAATGAGTTAATTCATGCATTGTTCCTGTGTTGTTTGCTTCAAGAATTATTTTATTATTACATTGAGCAAATTTATAAAGAGAAAGTTAAGAAAAGTAAAACATCCAGTGGGTGCTCTCATGAGGGGGGACACATCTATCCATGGCCAACTAGGATGTTTAATGTAAACACAATATTACAACAACCAAAACAAAATGAAATGAATGTGAACAAACTGTAAAGTGTAGTGAATCTGCACTTTCAGACACACTTACTCATGCATAGGCGTGTTGTTGCTCTTTATAATATGATCAAATCAGATGCTTGTGCGCGTTTCCCAGTGTGTTTATGTTCGTTTTAAAACAACACAGCAATCGGACTAAGTTTGTGCGCAATGATCCAAGTGTGTCATAAGTGTTTTTTACTGCTTCTTTCCAATGCTTTGCTTGTTTCCCGTCAGCTCGGCTTACCGCATTACCGCGCATCTCTCAATCAACACGGCGGACTTACGTCTCTGAAGCGATTCCAGTGCTTGATCTTGCGGCTGTACTGTGAAATGGTGGACAGCCACTGCTCGTCTTCCATGAAATTCCCCGTTTTTTTCCGCCTCTTTGACGCTCTTCGCCTCGGTCTGGTGGCTGGACCCCACCAGCATCACCAGCGGGACGACAAGGCACACGATATCCGTAATTTCCACCATGGTCTCGGACAACAACAAAAAACAACACACTGCACTCGCACACCGGCTGTCGGATTTACTCTTCTGGGAGGACGAGGAGGAGGAGGAGGAGGAAGAAGAGGAGAGAGAGAGAGAGAGAGAGAGAGAAGAGAGAGAGAGAGGAGGATGCTGAGGCTGGGATAAAACTACCCACTGATCAGCCTATAGGAGTCTGCTGTTGACAGAGAGGTGAAGAGGGGGGTGATGGAGAGGATAGAGGTATTATGGGTAGTAATTAAATAGAAGCCTTTATTTACATTCATGTTGAAGTTGTGTTTACACCATCAAATGTCACATGATGACTACTTACTATAATGAAATCACCATCAGCTCCACAACAAAACTAATGCAAAACTAATGTGATCATATTGGGTACGGTTACGAGGGCTGTTCAGTAAGTTCATGGCCTCACCCAGAAATACTGGTTGTTATAATACAGGATGTTACATTCTTTCGTGATGGGATAGTGATGCTTGTACATCGATGGACCAAGTGCATTGCTGTAAATGGAGATTATGTTGAAAAATAAAATATAAATTATCAGTCTGTGTTGTTCTGTTCTGGGTGAGGCCATGAACTTATTGAACGGCCCTCGTACATAATGTTTTTTAAATCCGATTTATTTTTCCAGAAGAAATTAATTCAGAACTAAAGTATTTTCTCAACTGTTTACATGGAAATGTTAAACACGAATAAAGGTTTACATGAGGTATTAATGAGGTAGATAAGTGAGCTAAAGGGTTCTCGCAGCCCTTCTGTTAGCTTAGCTCAGCATAGTCACTGCATTTCCATGGTCACACATAACCAGCTTTTTAAAGGTGATTTGTTGTCTTTTGTAAGCGATTTTGTGAAATCCGATTCTCCCTAATTATTTCTTTAGATCTGCGACTTACTGCACTCATACAATCTTGGGACTGTTGTGTTGACGAAAGTTGGAAAATCTTTTTGTTGGAAGGGATGCATGCGCTAAATTAGCTTTGCTTTACCGTTTTAGCTTTGCATTAGTTTTTATTTCCCAAGATTTTATTACTGCAGTAAGTCACATCACCATGATTTGAGCCTCAATTTGTGATCATATTGACCCCACCGTAGGGAGAACTGAATTTCACGAAATCACTCATAAAATACTACGGATCACCTATAAAAGCCTGGCTATGTCTGACCGTAGGAATGAAGCGGTTATGCTAAACTAGGCTAAGCTAAGCTAACGGAAGGGCTGCGAGAACAAGGCAGTCAGTGCACTGCAGTGCAAACTGTTTAGCCCACTTATCAAACTCATTAGTGCAAGACAAATGAATTAATAAAAAAAACAGGTGATGAACTATTCCTTCAGGGTTTTAGAGGCTGGTAGATCCCATCAGAATAGCCCACTGGAGCAGTTAGGTAAGACTATTGAGGACTTCCAGCTGACGTCACTGGTCATGTGATTGTTGTTTACACCGCCATATTGGTAGGCACGCTATCTGGATCCAGAAAGTCAGAACTGTTGCTTTATAACGTGTTTTTCTTTGGACTCGTGTTTGTGCATTTTGTTATTTGCAAGTATGTCTGCTTGTGATAAAGGCACTATAGATGAGTTTCAATATTTACTAACAACAGTGATGTGCACGCAACTCGGTGGCAAAAACAGGAGTACCAGCTACCAGCCGGCTCACATCAGCCGTGCACCTCCAGGCTCTGCCCTGAACTCATGAACGAGCTGATATGTTAGCTCTAAAACGGTCCATTAACTGTCTCTGTCCAAAAGCCGATCCCATCCTCTCTTTCACGGCCGCATAATTTGACTTGACCGCATTGGGAAGGCTGTCCCATAGTAGAAGAGCAGACTGGCACAGACGGGTGCGGAGTATTGTAACCAGCTCCCCGCTGAACTCACCGGTGTCGCCCGCCATAGCTCCGACT
The DNA here is from genome assembly GCF_902148855.1 of Sphaeramia orbicularis. Classification (NCBI taxonomy): domain Eukaryota; kingdom Metazoa; phylum Chordata; class Actinopteri; order Kurtiformes; family Apogonidae; genus Sphaeramia; species Sphaeramia orbicularis. The sequence continues at coordinate 41,885,850 of NC_043971.1, read as the reverse complement.
GCCACTTCCAGCTGAGGAAACTCTGGCTGCCATCACCGGCAAAGGGAGCAGATAGATCCACAACCACTCCGTCTCTATAGGGTGATAGGCCAGGGGAAGCCCTCCTGGTAGGTTTAAAGGGGTCCTCACCACCGTACCACATGATGAAAATTCTTTTATTCCAGGCCGCTAAACGCGACAGACACTCAGGCTAACTATACTGAGAAGCTATGCTAACCGCAGTAATAACTATAAACAACGGTCAGCAGAACAGAACCATCACTGCCACCAACGGAACCAAGCGGTCTGTATGCCTAACTTATAATTGGTGAAAGCTAAGTAATAAACGGCACACAGGAGTTTAGCAGGTCCATCATTTAACACGTACGATCCAAAGGAAAGCTTGCCTACCAATATGGCGTCGAGAACAGAAAACCACGTGATCATGTGACATATGTGCAAAACCTCAATACTGCACTGCATATTCTTCCGCCAGCGCAGAATGTGTGCGTCATCACGACAGGACAAGACAACGAGCATGCGCAGAATGGCAGGAATAAAGTCCACACAGAAAAAAGGGTTTACATGTCCGAGGAATAATTTAGTTCGGAATTAAAATGGGATTAAACCAGTGACTTTATTCAGATTGAAATTTATTCCAAACTATTCTTTTTCAACTGGAATAAGGTGTTTACATGGTCAACTTACATAGGATCTAACGTTTATTCAGATTAAACCAGGAATAAAAATTGTCATGTAAACGCACGGATTGTTACTCTTATAAACACATGAAAAGATCAGGTGTGGAAGCCTTTTTTATATATATACAGGGTGGGGAAGCAAAATTTACAATGAACATTTAGTTGTTTTTTCTCAGCAGGCACTACATCAATTGTTTTGAAACCAAACATATATTGATGTCATAATCATACCTAACACTATTATCCATACCTTTTCAGAAACTTTTGCCCATATGAGTAATCAGGAAAGCAAACGTCAAAGAGTGTGTGATTTGCTGAATGCACTCGTCACACCAAAGGAGATTTCAAAAATAGTTGGAGTGTCCATAAAGACTGTTTATAATGTAAAGAAGAGAATGACTATGAGCAAAACTATTACGAGAAAGTCTGGAAGATACTATTAAAGAAGAATGGGAGAAGTTGTCACCCCAATATTTGAGGAACACTTGCGCAAGTTTCAGGAAGCGTGTGAAGGCAGTTATTGAGAAAGAAGGAGGACACATAGAATAAAAACATTTTCTATTATGTAAATTTTCTTGTGGCAAATAAATTATCATGACTTTCAATAAACTAATTGGTCATACACTGTCTTTCAATCCCCGCCTCAATATATTGTAAATTTTGCTTCCCCACCCTGTATACTTTGTTTTTGTTTGTTTTTTCAACAAACAGACAATACAACACACAAAACACACAAACCTGGGGTCACTGGTTGACCATAAAATATTTAACCCTTTCATGCATATTGGTCACTACAGTGGACATCTGTTCAAAGCTGATCTATTCTATATTCATGGGTTTTGTTGTTTTAGTTCCATATCAGCCAACACAGTGGACACTTAGGCATCATCCCATAGACTGAAATTCATACCATTACTGTAACTGTGCTGTTTTAAATAAACCTGATTTGCAGTAACATGTTTAACGGGTGGTGCAGTGGTTAGCACTCGTGCTTCACAGCAAGAAGGTCCTGGGTTTGATTCCAACACCAGTCAACGGGGGATGGGACCTTTCTGTGTGGAGTTTGCATGTTCTCCCCGTGTCTGCGTGGGTTCTCTCCGGGTACTGCGGCTTCCTCCCACCATCCAAAGACATGCACTGATAGGTTAATTGGTTAATCTAAATTGCCCATAGGTGTGAATGTGAGAGTGATTGTTTGTCTCTATATGTTCAGCCCTGTGATGAACTGGCGAAATGTCCAGGGTGTACCCCGCCTTAGCCCGTAAGTAGCTGGGATAGGCTCCAAGCGACCCCTGTGACCCTAGTGAGGATAAAGCAGGTTCAGATAATGAATGAATGTTTGAGGGTAAAAAAAATTGTTAATTGTTATTTGACTGTAATTAACAGTTTTGTTTTTTTGCTTTTTTAACCCATAAAGACCCAAACATCCACCATCTACCAAAATCATCAACTGATAGAAACGGTTTAATTACTGATGATCGACTAACATGTAAATAATTGGTGTAAAATACAGTTCTTCATCTTTTCATGGTCATCAGATATGACCCATTTGGACGTTCAGAGGCTCTGTAGTGAATGAGGAAACACCATCATCTTCTCCAACATTGATTCACCAGTAAAACCCATGGAGTTGGATCAATGACAGTGGATAGAGACACTGGGTTTATGTTCGGTTAATGATATATTTTGCTGAAAAAGTCACTTTTTCTGAAGTTTTCTCAATTTTTGATAAAATAATCTTCAACTTTTCTCTGAGCTTTCATCAACATCTACATGATTAGTAAAGTAAAAGTCAGAAAATACCCGATTTTCACTTAAAAAACCACAAAATACAGAAAATAATATTACACTAAATGGTGATGAACCACTTAAGGATGGTTAAATATGGAGAAAAATTCATTTGGGAACTGCCACAAATGTCACACTGGGTCCTTATGGGTTAAACAACATGGTTTTTGTTTTTTTTGCATATTATCTTCATGAAGTGAGTAATAATTAGTATTAGTCTGATAAAATGTGGGAAAACATCAGATTAGCAGCATTAAACATGTTTTTATTTCATAGTTTTTACACAGTATATTAAATACATCTTTCTTTGCTTCTAAAATTAAATGTATGATGTCCAGCTGAGTGACATTTTGTGACTTCATAAAAAAAAGCTTCATAAAAAAATTTCAATCACATTGTTTTTTTTTTTCATACCTAAAGAGGAATAAAAACCACTCAGGGAAAAAAAAATCTTGATTAATGTTCTCATAATTCATGCATGAAAGGGTTTAACCACAGACAGCAGTAATTGAGCCTTGTTTTGTTTATAGTCCAGCCATTTTCTCCAGCGTTTCACGAAGATATGTTTTTTTGAGTCGTAGGTAGTAAGTTAGTCTTTTCATGGAGTATATTTCCTCTATTATAGCTAGCCACTGATCCTCACAAGGTGCATCTGTTTTGAGCCAGTTCCTTGTAATGGCCTTTTTGGAAGCGATTATAAGAATTTTAAAGAGCTATTTGTCTTCTTTCCAGGTAGCAGTTCCAGCAAAAGGAATTTGGGGTCCTTAGGAATTGTGAAGGTCATAATACCCTCAATTATTTCAAAAAGCCTTTCCCAGAAAGATTTCAATTCTATACAAGTCCAGAAAATGTGAGAGTGATTAGCAATTGCGTGCCCACACTGTCTCCAACAATATTGTTGATGTCCCTTTACTTCAGTAGTGATATGTGGTGTAATAAAGAATCTGATCAGGCTTTTCCACCCAAATTCCCTCCATCTTTTAGAGCTCGCAGATGTTTGTTGTGTGTTGCACATAGTATACCAATCACTCTCAGACAAGACAATACCCAGCTCATCCTCCTATTTTGATTTAACACATAATGTGTTGTTTCCATTTAACCCATAAGGACCCAGTGTGACATTTATGGCAGTTCCCAGATGCATTTTTCTCCATATTTAACCATCCTTAAGTGGTTCATCACCATTTATTGTAATATTATTTTCTGTATTTTGTGTTTTTTTTAAGTGAAAATCGGGTATTTTCTGACTTTTACTTTACTAATCAGTAGATGTTCATGAAAGCTCAGAGAAAAGTTGAAGATTATTTTATCAAAAATTGAGAAAACTTAAGAAAAAGTGACTTTTTCAGCAAAATATATCATTAACCGAACATAAACCCAGTGTCTCTATCAACTGTCATTGATCCAACTCCATGGGTTTTACTGGTGAATCAATGTTGGAGAAGATGATGGTGTTTCCTCATTCACTACAGAGCCTCTGAACGTCCAAATGGGTCATATCTGATGACCATGAAAAGATGAAGAACTGTATTTTACACCAATTATTTACATGTGTTAGTCGATCATCAGTAATTAAACCGTTTCTATCAGTTGATGATTTTGGTAGATGGTGGATGTTTGGGTCTTTATGGGTTCATTTCTGTAGCCCCTTACATAATTTAGAAACAATTTTACTTGGCAGACCTTTGTAGACATCTGTAAAAAATTTTATGAAGTCAGCCCCACTACTTGAAATAGGTGTGGAGGCCTTTTATGACTTTCTTTAACCCACCATCAATAAGGTACAAGAATGAATCTTTACACTGATTCTGATTTGCTCACTGAATGTCTATATATTTAGGTTTTACAGAGTTTTTTTCTGATAGTGGTGAGGGGGAGTTTGTATTTATGTGGAGTGGGATTTTTTTTCTTTTAAGTTTTTGTTGTGTATTCTTTAGTGCTGTAAAATGATCACGTATCTCTATCAGGTTGCTGTGGATTAATTTCGATTAATCACGATTGAATATCAATCATTTTTAATCTATATTAATCACGTTTCATTTTGCATGAGCAAACAAACTCAAGAAAGAAGGAAATATATATGCACTTAGTTCAGTGTTTTTCAGCTTTGGTGTTGGGACCCCATGTGGGGTCACCTGGAATTCAAATGGGGTTGCCTGATATTTCTAGTAATTGATTAAAAAAAAAACCTTATCAAAAATATATGTTGAGTTGAGAGAGACAATCACAATACATAAAAGACATGACAAACTGTGAAGCTGAAACTGAAGCACTGTGGTACTGTTTATCTTTCAAATGTTCATTGTGGTCGGTTTCAGATGCTGCAGCTCTTTCATAATTCATAGTTTGAGTTGTTGTTTGTTCAGTATTAACTGTCAGCCTTGTAAATCCGAGCTGGACTGACTGTACATATCCTGACCAAGGAAAATAAAATTCTCACTTTGTGCAGTAATCTACACCTGGCTTTTCTGCCTCCATCCATAATAATATCCATTATATATATGGCCTAAATGTCATCTAAAATTAACGTTTATTTGCTACATAGTATAACAAACTATTACATGATCAAAAACAAGTTAATTTTAGCCCCCCAAAAAAGTCTCAATTTTGAATGTCTGGGGTCGCCAAAAATTTGTGATGTTAAAATGGGGTCACATGCCAAAAAAAGTTGGGAACCACTGAGTTTGTTTCAACAGTTTCAACAAAACAACTTGAAACAACTGTTGTGTCTTGGGTTTTTTTGCCCTCATATTTCCATCCAGGGGGCCAACGTGCTGTTTAGTGTCTTCCATCTTTATGGGCTGGTTCTGCTGCCTGTCACTACCTGATCAACTGCCCATTTGTTCATGTGTGACAGTAACTCTACTTGGACAAACTGCCCAAAATGCATTGGCAGAGATGTTCAGAGTCATTCTGCGATGCTGATGAGTTAATTGCGTTAAATTTTTTTATCAGATTAATCATGATGATGGATTAATCTGCCTTAACATGTTAATTTTGACAGCCCTAGTATTTTTGTATATTATTGTTTTAACTTCAATAAACATATTAAACACTTTAAACAAAACTATCATAAAATATACATGAAAACTGTGTGTTGTCTAATCAGTTAAATATTTTATTAATTAGCCTTAAGGACCACATAGGAATAAACTTAGTTGTATAAAATGGATAATGGCAAAATGTTCTGTTTGTAAAAGGCTGTGGATGTGGATTGCATCACTAGAATGACACATTTCAGTGGGTTAGATATATTAGCCAGCAGGAGGACATTGATACCTTTAAGTTAAAGTGTTGAAAGCAGCAAAATGAGCAGTGTAAGGATATGAGCACTTTTTGCAAAGATATTTGTGACTAGGTCAGAGCATCTCCAACACAGGTCTTGTCAGGTGGTCTCAGTCTGTGGTGGTTACCAGTGTTGGGAGTAACACGTTATAAAAATAATCCATTACAGTAACAGATTACTTTTTGCTGTAAAGCAGTAGTGTAAGGCATTACTAATCTATTTTCAGTAATATTTTACTCAGTACATGTTCAACAGCATTTCCGTTTCAACACAATTTTCATCCAAAATTTAATTGCGCTGATGAAAACAACAACAACAACAACAGCAAGATCGTGAGACCTTAATCAAATCAAAACATGCAACAGGAAAGTTCTATTTCCTGTTGGTGTTCAGACAGAACATTCCCAACATGGACGTATGCTCATTACTAACCCTAACCCTGCTTTACAGAAGCTAATTAGCACCATTTATGACAACAGTCTGTATGTAACTCAAAAGTAATACAGGAGTCATGTAACACATTACAATTCTGAGACAGTAATATTGTATGGTAAGGAATTACTTTAAAATAACAGGAGCAAGTAATCTGTAATGTATTACAATTTGGAAGTAACTTGCACTACTCTGGTTAGTACCTACTGGGAGTGGTCTAAGGAAGGATGATGTCATTTCAACCCATTTGAGCTCCAGTGGGATGTGCTGGACAAACAAATCTGATCCATGTCCCTTGTGAAAGTCACTCAGATCCTTATGCAGCCTATTTTGCTGCTTCCAACAAATCAACTTTAAGGACTAAATGTTCACTTGCTGCCTTATATATCCTACCCATTGAAAGGTGACAATGTAGCAAGATAATAAACATTATTACCATTTCACCTGACAGTGGTCATAATGGTAGGGTTGATTTTTGTGCAAACTATATATTATACATTATACATTTTTAAATCACTTTGAAGAATATAGCTAGGCTATTTGACAAAGAAACGGTTCTTACAAAGTCAAAAACTATCAAATCCAAACATGATACTCTTGAATTGGTGGAACTCTCTGAACTGAAACTGAGATGTTTTCCATAATCCAACTGTAGCAACAAACTAAGGCTCACAGTATAATGTACCACTCTATAATACTGGCTGCATCCATGTTATGCCCAAATAGTAAATCTTTTTTGCAATGACAATGCAATAAACAAATATAGCATAACATGAAATGACAAACCCATCCTCTCATCATATCACACTGACATATTCACAATGTTTCACTATTCATTTAAGCTACCTAATCATATTTTTCTCTTGTTATTTTTCAGTATTATTGCTGAACTTGCTGTACCAGCACTCTGCTTAGAGACATACTTGGCTGAATGTACTAGTGATGAACTCAGAATTAATGGACTGTTGCCAGTACAGCTCAGAGCAGAACAACAGAAGCTGCATCATATGTACAATATTACCAATGGGTATCCTCCTCAGATAACAATAGTCCGTACTAAGCATATAACACCAGGGCCCGTGGCTCGAGTGAATAATACAACCATAAACCCCTCTTTTTTTTTTTTTTTTTTACACTGGAACCATGTTGTAACAGCTTTCACATCAAGTTATTCGATATGAGAGGGGCTTCAGGTTAGTGTCAGGGTAACAGATTTATAAACAGATGTTTTTTGATGTGAGTTATTTTTTAATCACTTACATATAATTGTGATCATGTGTTTTTTGGATTTCAAGACCTCAAAAATCACTGTTACATAGTTTTCCAGAAAGTGCTTTTCATCGCCCAGCCTTGTAGCAGAAAAAGCACAGGTGGATGTGATAACATTAATGATGGCTCTGTTCCCCTTACGTGTCCCAATAAGCCAGTGAGCCAGCATGTACACCACAAGGAACTAGAACACCTAAATACACAGCCACAATTAATATCATTAATTACTCCTGTGCTACTTCTGCTATGATGTTGGCATTACTGACAGGAAAAATACAATACAAACAAAATGAGAGTTACGAATCCGACTAAAGGTCTATGAATTCTGTATGACTCCCAGAGACAGTCTGTAAAGCCCCAATGACATATACAGTACTAACAACGTCACAACAAATCTATCTTCGTGATGCATCAGTTGCAAACCTCTGCCACTACAGGATCAGGGGCAGCCACACTGGGTCTATAGAAGCTGGCTATGGTACACAAAGGGGCCTTAATAACTGTAGCACAGATGTGGCTCAGTAGAACATCCTTCAGGAGAGCCCAAAGGGCCACTGACAACCCTGCACACTCGTAAGAGTCTATTCTGTGCTATGTTGACATGAGCAGTGGAAGTGGAGGGAAGGCATATAGGAAGTAGTCCAGCAGGGATGTCCCAATGCATCCTGTTCCAAAGGACCAGTCAGTTAAAGAGGGAGAACAGAGTGGACCACGCCAACATTTCAGAGGCAAACATGTTGACCTTCACTCTGCCATACCCTGCTCATCTGAACCATTGGTACTCTGCAGCTTGTGTGCATCGTTCTTACACATCTGATAAAGGCATTGCCCTGATGATTGTCGAGCAAAAGGAGACTCACTAAAGGAATCCCTGGGCCTCCCACAGAAACTGATTTGATTTGGTTCCGTCCTGGTGGTTCACATGATCCACTGCTTTAGTGTTTTTTGACTGGAGTCTTACATAGTCAGACCTATCTTCATACTTTGCAGTGTGCCAGCATTGGAGATAGGTCTTCACCCTCCACTATCATCTTGGAATAGAGGAAAACACTCTCTGGATTGTCTAGCTCATGGGTGTCAAACATATGGCCTACGGGCCAAAACTGGCCTGTCAATCTGGCCCGCAGACTGAATTTGTGAAGTGCAAAAATTACACTGAAGATATTAACAGTCAAGGTTGTCAAACTCTTTAGTTCTGAACTCCAAACTTTTAACAATTATGCCTGTCCGTAAATGTTTGGTACCTTTTGTGTTTGCAACCTGTAATGCACTGTATAAATAAGTGGAGGCCTAATATTGTCAAAATTGCAGTTTGTAAATGTAGCCTAATTTTTTTTTTTTTTTTTTCTCTTTTGGACAAAAACAGAGAACAAATTGGAGTTGTCATTATTTATAGGCTATTATGCTATAATTTTACTGGTCTGGCCCGCTTGAGCTCATATTGGGGCCACATGAATAGAATGAGTTTTACACCCTTGGTCTAGAACCCCTGACATGTCAATGCTGACACGTCTGATATATGATATATTTTAAATATTCATAAAAATTCAACCGTTTGCTCAATAGGAAAAACTTGAATGAGAACAGACTTTGCGCTTTCCACAGACAGAAACATGCACAGTGCAGCCCCTGCCACCTGTATAATGGGGGGTAAAACACGGAGAAGTGAATGAGACTAACTCAGGGGTTAAAGGGTTTAATGATGACACTTCTCTTGGGTGGGGCAGCCCACAGCATACAGAGATAGTGGCTTTGCAAAACAGTGTTGGGAGAGATTTTTTTTGTGGATCATATACATGTCAGGAAGTGTGTCTTGGGATTATAATGAAAAAAATACCAACAAAAGAATAGGCTGCATGAAAAGATGTGTGTCTTTGTCAAACCATGCCATTTTCAGGGTGTAGCTGCAACTCAAAGGTAGCTGTTCTTTCACATTGTGAGGGTGACTTTCAAAACAGTAAGACCCAGATAGTGGAAGGAATGACAATTCTGACACTGCAAGATGGAAATATTGGCCCTCATCTTGGCAGAGTACATTCAGCAAGCCAGAAAAGTCTGATTAAATAAGGACATATTGCTCTTACAATAAGGGAAGGATGTGCCTGAGGGATGAGTGTACTGCAGCTGCAGGTCCCTGTCTGTCTTGTGGTTCACATATCCCCTGAGCAGGAGAGTCAGGAATCTGTGCTCCTTTGGGTCAGAGCCCAAACTATTGATCCTGATCTGCACAGCATGCAATTAAAGCAGCTCTGGAGGAATAGCTGTTGCTGGAATAGTTGTTGCTGTCAATTTGCCCAGGGACCAGAGGAAAAATTATCATTAATTAGCGTTAATACGCTGGTCAAGTGGAAAAAAATGCTAAGTGTATGCTTCTACTTATGTCAGCACACCTCAGCTGAACTGATCAGTCAGTATAAAAGCCACAAACTAATAAAGCACTTTGTACTAATTTACTGTGATGAGCAAAGGCACTAAATGGTAGTTAAATACACCTGCTAGTGACATAAAAATAGATGCATGGCTAAAAACATCCAACCCTGTAACATTCACCAGTTTAACACCAACTATACAGCCTGAGGAGGGCAGAACATAGCTCCGACCAAAAGATTACACGGGTACAAGGACAGGCAGTAAGCAATGGTGTTAGCTGATGCTGATGACATGCATAACCTATGTGATTAGGCAAGGAGATAAAAGGAGATAACAGCTGGATATCTGGCATATCTAGTGGACAGGAAGACAGAATTTGTTCATTTAAAACCTTACAAATGTGTATTGCAGGAGTTTACTGTGTAATAAGATAATGAATAATTTTTTTTTTTTTAATGACTTTTTTGTATTAGCATCTATTCTGCAGAAACAATGAAATAGCAAACTTGTCCTCTAAAATGCAAACAATAGAGAAAAAGTTGTCTCTAAATTGCTTCTAAATCAGCAAAAACAACCTGACAGTAATGGAAATAGTGCTTGTGAATCTGTCTTGGTAGGTCCATGCTGCAGCTCTGTATCTGAATTAATTCCCTGAAAGATTAAGAGACAACAAATCAATGAGCTTGATGGTTCAGGTTTAGTCTCCTGTGTTCAGATGGCCCACAGATAATGCAGCGTGACTCTCAGTGAACTGTGGGAAGGAAAGTCTGTATGTGACGCCATGCTATGACTGTATTTGCCCTGCCTGCTGTACAGTGTCTCTCCCTGATGCTGTCTCAGCCAGTCCCCTGAGAAACACAGTTAATGACAGCTTGTAATTGAAATGCTGGATTATCTGATGCCATCGTCGATTCCATCTTTGAGGCCCTTTTAATAAAGAGGCACGAGATGGGGTGCCATCTAATCTCTGAGCTGAATGCAATGAAGTTTACGAGCAAAGATAAAGATAGAGGAAGTAGTTTAAGCTGAATGCACACACGCACCGTAATGCAGAGACTGAGATGTGATAAAAGCAGTGACTAAAAGGAACAGCTCCCATCTTAAGATACAGACATAATTTTCATACATGGGGTGTGACACAAAGCTTAGTTTAACAGCAGAGCAACACTCATATGGGTAAAAATATTCATGTATGCTGGCAATAAATTTGCATATGCCATCAGTCTGGCCTCTTCTTCATGTCCTCTGTGTATTCTCATAGCCAAAACCTAATTCATAGTGAGGCGTTTATTTCAACACAGTGCTCTGCAGCTGCTGCAGTCAGCCTGCCTCATTTTCACTGACATTAATCAAACTAAGAGCACTGAGTCAAATGAAGCAAAATGGCAGCGTTATTAACATTCAGCATCTTTAGGGCACTTTAAACCACATATTATGTGCTGTAGGCCTGCGAGATCCACACTATCATGAACACACAGAGAGATGTGATGTGACAGCCACAGAATGGGGATTCAAGAAAGGGGAAGGGAAAACATGGCAGGCCAACGATGTTCATCTCACGGTGAAAAGAAAAATGGCTGAGTAATCCTAGAGTCACAGAGCCATAGGGGGTTTCAGGTAATCTCCATGTAATCCTAGGAAAAATACACTCATCTGTCAGTCATATAAGTGTGGTCTGATTCTTCCTCTGTCCCAGGTGCAGACATGGAAAGATCAGATGATGGCCAATTTCAAAACATGTAGGTTAAGTCAACAAGAAATGGTAGCGGGCATGATAAGACATAAGATGATACTTAATCACAAAGGGCCACTCATGAAGTCAGCTGTGACCAAAGGGTGTCCCCATATCTCTTTACTGCTTTATGTTTTCATTATGGGTTTTGAATAGTGATAGTGATTCAATTAACACATTAGGTGTCCAATAACTGTACAGAACAGGTTGTTCTTATTCTTATCCTTATCCCTGAGGAAGGTCTGATTGGAACATTATCATGTCTATGGAGAAATGAAAGACAAAACAATGAGAGAGAACAGCATGCAGGTATTTTTCCATCATTCTGTGCATGTTTTGTTTTAACTAAAAATAAAAAAAAAGCCAACATTTTTTATATGCATTTCCACTGTCCTGTCAAAAAGTCATGCATGCAATTCTTTCTCAGTCCGCCTTTAGGGACTGTTACACAATGAGTAATACTTTTGGAATGTCACTATAAATGTCATATTTATGTCCGTTACAGATGCTTTAATTTTTTTGCCAAGATTTTGATAACGGAGACTGAAAGCAGTGTAAAATCTTCTCCAACACGTCCCAAATATTTTCAATGGGGTTCAGGTCTGGACTCTGTGGTGGCAAATCCATGTGTGAAAAGAATGTCTCGTGCTCCTGAACCAGTATTTCACAGTTTGATCCTGATGAATTCTGTCATTGTCATCTTGGAATATGTCTGTGTCATCAGGAAGGAAAAAAAATCCACTGATGTTCAGACCAACATATTCAGTATCTTCACATACTCAGCTGACCTCATTTTATGGACACATCATAACATAGCATAACATAACGTTGCTGAACCCAGACCTGAAGAACTGAAGCAACCACAGGTCATAACACTGCCCCCGCATGGTTGTACTATAGACACTAGGTATGATGGGTAATCACTTCTTTTCTCACTCTGATGTTTCCTTCACTCTGGAACAGGGTCAGTCTGGACTCATGAAAACCACATGACGTTTTTCCTTTGAAACACAGTCAAATCTTTATGCTCTCTATTAAACTGATGGTTTAAGAAATGGGAGGCTACTCACTGCATGAATTAGGGGTAAAGAAGGTGTTTCAAACTAAAACATATTAATCACTGCAGTAACTATACAACGGAAGGATCACCTACACTATATGGACAAAAGTATTGGGACATGTTGAATTCAAGTGTTTCTTTTCTAACAGGGGTCTAAGCTACATAGATAATATATAATAATACAGTTTAAATATAAATATTTAAATTGCTATCTTCGCTTCCAAAATGCCTCAGAGGTGGTTTAACCTAATTTCTTTCAACACTGATTTTTTTTTTTTTTTTTATCCATGACTATGATTTTAAATGTTCTACCTCTAAATTTCAAAAATATTTTTCATGCTCTGACTGTAAATAAACTAACCATCTACTTCACATCTCACTTAGGAAGCAAAATCTCCCATTAAACTTTAGGAAAATATTGATGCTTATTAGGGTGGTCCAACAATCATGGTAAAAAATAAAGTTTCAGATAACCTCAATTAGAACCCTGCATTAGGTTTTGGCATTCAAAAAATGATTTAGGAAAAAATTTGGAAGAAAAAGGAGATGTTATGGAGGTTGCACAAGTTGCTGGAAGTTTCCTGGAAATTGACTAATTTCGCATTTTCAGCATAGCCGAGCTGACCTGCTAAGAGAAGCAGCAGTACTATCAAGACCAAGGTTTTAGTGCTTCATCTAGCAATATATGTATGAAGTAAGGCCACTGACATCTGTGGTACTTACTTGAGTGAAGAATTGGTTGGCCTGGCATTCTTCGACTCCAGTGTGAAACAAGAGCAGAAGCAGCTGATGGTTCACAACATTATGGAAAATGAAGGTTCAGAGATTCCACTAAACCGTTGTGATGCCCTTAATCAAGCAGATTATGAAGGGAAGCAGATCAGTGATTTTGTCACCACCAGCACGATGCGTTTCTTTGAAACGTTGGATCTGCCACAAACATTCTTCAGAATTCCTCCAGGAAACTGGGCTGATGATGAAGACTTTCAGAACTCTGCTAAAATTGTGCATTCCAGAAAAGTTGTCAATGATGTTGCTGAAAGAGGGCTGAAGCTTATTCAAGACTTCAACTGTAGCCAAACAAAAAATGAAGATCAGAAACAGTACTTGCTCCAAGTTGTCAAAGAACACAGGAACATTTTTTGTAATTTCAATAAAGCAACAGTGGTTGCTGGACTTTCTAAGTAACATTTTTATGCGAGTTGCAGTTTGATTTTGAGAATAAAATTACAAATTATTCTAATATGCCTTATTCATTTGGCTAGTTATGTTATAGTATATACGTAGAGCAAGCTTCACGTGTTTTGTGCAACCTCTAAATATTAATTAATTTGCATAAAATTTGGACCGAAGTAATTTGGCCAGATATGGAACCCAATGCAGGGTTCTAATCCAGAGAATCTTAAAAAAATTTTTTGGACCACCCTAATGCTTATATCTGAAATCAGCATGAACAGGACATTTTAGGAGCTGTAGCCAGGATGTGTTCCAATATTTTTGTCCATATAGTTTCTAAACATCAATATTTCCTCAATGTTTAATGGGAGATTTTTCTTTCTAGGTGAGATGTGAAGAAAGAAGATGGTTAGTTGTGGTAGAGAACAGTGGTATTGGAATGGTATTCTTTACATTCAAAATCACAGTCATGGATAAAACAAACAAACAAAAAAATCAATGTTGAGAGAAATTAAGTAAAAACCATCTCTGAGGCATTGTGGAAGCAAAGATAATTTAAACAAAACTAAGCGATGCAATGCACTGATATTTATCACAATATGAAACTATATTATGATATTTGTCATTGTTTTGTACCACAGACCCCTGTTAGAAAAGAAACACTGAATTCACCGTGTCTGAATGCTTTTGTCCATATAGTATGTACTTTAAATCAATGTGGTAACTTTTTTTGGCTGGGCTGTGTATATTACCAGGTGTTTTAAGAGTCCATATGCTGCATCTTTAAAACAGTTAATATGCAGAATGATTTAAGGTTTACAGAGAGCTAACAACAGCCCACAGCCTTGTGTTTAATTCAAAACTAAACACAAAACACATAAGATAGGCAGCAGTGTTAAATAATGCATATAGTTCTAAAATGAGAGATAGCTTCACTCAGCGACAAGTCACGGTAAGAGTACTTATAAATAATAATGATCAGCATCTTTTTCTTCTGTATGCTGTCATGTGGCTACACTCCATCACATATGCATTGGCTTTCTCTGCTCCTGCACCTATTGCTTAGCAGTGCAGTTTGGCTGACTAATGATGTTCAATCAATATCAGTAATAAGGCTTGTTCTCACACGTAGAAAAAGCAAAGTGGATATTACAAATAATCTTGTTACCTGGAGTTAACATGTCAAATCACAAATAATTTGCCTCCTCTATTAAGAGAAAGCAAGAGAGTTTAAAGTTAGTTAATAATGAAATGTAAGACTTGCACAAATACACACAGTTACAATGTCAAACACACTGTCCACATTTCATGCTAGTGTATTGTTTGTTTGCCTGCATGCCGATAATCCCAGGTTACAATCACTAATCAGTGGAGGCTCATCAATAGAGGGCACTAGGGCACTGCCCCACCTGTCTCACATGAAGAAGAACATGATAGGAATCACCTAAAATAATTTGACAAAAACATTCATATTTAAATAAACAAGCTGAACATGATACAGCCCATGAGTACTGTGTATAATCTGTATTTAAGTGTAGTTTAAAAATGTTTTTGGTGGTTTAATGAACAGTCAAGTCAGTTCAGTCAAGTTTCCCGTTGGGGTGCGGCCCCAGAACTCCATAGAACTCCATACAGCTTTGTTATAAATGGCCTGTGTGCAGTAGACCCCCCCCTCCATTAAAAGCGATAGGAGTACCTTGGGGAGCAATTTTTTGCACCCCAGCACCACCCACAGGAGTAAATGTCACATCCCAAGAAGAATCAAGACCTTCCTCAGAAATGAAATCAGCGAATAGGTCTATAAGTAATACTACTGGTCCATGAGTAAACAGCTGGATAGATCAGTGGTGATCACAACGATCTTCAATGCTGAGAGGTGCAGGATCAATTCCTGGCATGAGTAGTAACAGCGATATGCTTTAGCCCTCATGTTGATTTTCTGTTCTTTCAAAACCAAGTGATCTACTCACACTACCTTCATCGCTGGTCTAAACACATTGTCCATACTATCAGTTGGAAAGACACTTGTCAGAGACACGTCTGACTTTAACAATAGAGTCATAGAAAAATTTACATGTTTGAAAGATAGATGGGTGAAATTTACATATAAAAATACATGACAGAAAACAGATATTGTGTATTTTTATTTTAATTTAAATTAATATTTTAAAATAGTTGTGCATGTATTTGGGTGTACCCTTGTGGTGATATGTGGATACAGTGCAGCTGAAAACTGATGTGGATACTGCCCCCCACCAAAAAAAAAAAAAACTGACCAGCCGCCACTGTCAGTAATGCAGCTGAAAACCAAAAAGATATTGTCCACAAACTGGACAACACTTCCACAAATATCATGCAATTAGTCAGTTATTAGGATAGATTGACTATGATATAGTAATAAGTGTTTTTTCTTATGATAATTTGGGTAAATAATTAAATGTTACTTTAAAATATACTGTAAGTTAGTATTAAACATTGTTTGATCTAGCACTCAATTATTTTATCGGGAGACGTGTATTTGAAATTGGCGTGTAAAGTGTTAATGCTTTGATAAAGAAGAGTGGATCTCAGCAAAACTCGCCAAACATCACAGTTTGCATTGCTCCCCTTGAGAGTGCAGGTCTGTTTCTGCTTCCTCCAGCAATAAATCAAAAACTAAATGGAACCCTGTCCCGACTCCAACTTTAGGCGACGCAGGCGCACAAAGGAAAACACTGACACCGTCCTGTCAGACCTAAAGGCTTTTAGGATAAACACAGGTTTGGGATGATACACGACTCACAGCATGAATACTGGGACATTTGGTGGCTTCATCTTCATCTGGAATCATCATGTCAACTCTGTGGACACCGACCCACTTTGCATGTCAGGACCAACAATGAAATCTCAAGGGTTGTTTACACTAAACATTTTAGTCCTCTCAGCATTTGTGGAGCTCGCTCACAACAGCTTGTTGTTGCTATGGCAACAGAGCAGCACAAACACAACAGTGACTGAATTAGTTAACAACACATGCAAATTCAGAGTATGTCAAGTTGGAGCATCAGAGCTCATTTATGCAAAAAGTTTATACCCTCCACTTAAGAACTCCCTAACTGATTCAGCAATTACACAGTGATAACCTGAGTCATTTCACTTTCAATCTTTGAATTTAAAAAACCTAAAACTACAGGTTTCCTTCTTGTGTACTTCTGATTAAAGCAATTTATTCCACAAACCAAAAAAATCCATACTTAACAATCCTTTTGGTGAATTTAGTGCACATGAATAAGAACATGGCCAGAGGCTGCTACCCTAACAGCACTCTTAGGCCTGTTTGAATTGTAAAACACCGCTCATTTCACGCTTTATTTCCTCATTTCCATTTTCCTTTCTTTTCCATGACATGGCACAAATAATGCTTCAGCCTAAACAGTGTGTAGTGAAGAACCTTGAGGCCTTTTAATGTGAGAGGCTCCTCATTCATATGCAGAGTGCAATAAAGAAAAAGAACAACAAATCACTCATGACCAGTAAAGTGTTTTTCCGTCAAATGTACATTGTTTTGTGTTACAGACTGTGTGCTCAGTGCACCCAAAATAACGAGAGCACTCAAGCATCCATATTGTACATGAAAACATGCTTAACAAAAAAGGTTTGCTGCACGACACAGCATCCTTCCATGTTGTGTTTTACTATCAGAGAGCGTTGCACTGAGGCCACCATGTGGCCATTTGGTATATTACAAAATTTAGGACAATCATCACAATAGAAGTCTTAACATTCATACAGGAATGTTTCATATGAATTCAAATCATGGAAACGCTTTTTTTTTTTTTTACAGCCTGAAAATTACACTGTATATACTCCTGTGTTACAGTTTATTTATGTTGTAGTAACGGGTACCAGACCAGTACCTATTTGTAGGCAGTGGAGAAC
This sequence comes from Sphaeramia orbicularis, assembly GCF_902148855.1. Classification (NCBI taxonomy): domain Eukaryota; kingdom Metazoa; phylum Chordata; class Actinopteri; order Kurtiformes; family Apogonidae; genus Sphaeramia; species Sphaeramia orbicularis. The sequence goes on along the minus strand of NC_043971.1, from coordinate 41,868,139 downwards.
AAATCTAATGGAAAAAATGGGGAAAGAAGTTGGGATTTTACAGTGAATGTACACTGTAGGTATTTTCAACTACTGGGTACATATTTCAAAAATACAGATTATGTATGACCTATTGAACAAAAAATTTGGTAATTTATGCAGAGTGAAACTGAGAGAGAATCCACCCCCCACTGGGTTTCTATTTGATAATGACCAGATTTTCACTCAGAAGGTAATACATACCCTGTGTTATTTCAACAGGTCACTAGTAGTTAAAAAAAAGTACTTTCAGTGAATATGTTTGTGAGATCCTGTGTTGTTCCCCCTTTACTCCTTTACCTTTACTTTTTGTTTCCTAGTGTCTGTATCTGTAGCACTGGTACGAGTACCCTACAGTACTAAATAAATATACCATAACTCAGAAGTACATATGCTGCACATTGTGAGCTGTCCAATAAAGTATTTCCAGTAATTTCTATTCACAAATCAAATTCTCTGGAAGTTTTCCACTTAAAGTGTGATTCAAAAGTTTACTATTGCCTGCATACATTTGTCCAAACCTGCTGAATCACACTGTGTGGCATAAATTGCACAGTTTAGTTAATCACAAATGCACAAAAACTAAGAGTTGAGTTAAATAAATATTCTAAAATATCTGATATTAGTAAAAAACATTTAATAGGACAATACATTGTATGGAAAATAACACTGACTGTATAATTGTAGGCTGACGCTGATATTATTCTTTAGTAATAAGCTTGTTTTGTTCCTTCAAGGGAAAAAAGATGATGACTTATCGATCTTAGGCAACAGAGAGAGGCTGTGACGTCGGATGGTTAATATGACTAAATGTAGACGTGTCTCATATCAGGACTCCAAAAAAGAAAAGGTTTAGTTTTTGTGTCTGATCTCTGTCACTGCTACTAACTTAATTAACTCTATTAGCATTTTACCATCTGGAAACTAGCAAATGTACTAGCAAATCACAGCAAGGATTAAGTTAATTGAAACTCTTAGCCTTTAAACGCTACACTCCAACAACCCTCAACTCATGTAGGGACACAGAAACAACAGAAGCTCTGTGTGACTGTTTACCTCATGTAGTTTAAATATTCACAGCTTCTTCACAACAAGCTAATAATAGCCTTTAGCCTAATAAAGTTAGCTTAACTGTTGTTAACTGTCTGCGGTAGTTCATACATGACAATAGGCTCTCAACACGTACTGAAGCTTTGTGGACGTGTATGAATTCAGTGGAGTGGTAAAAGTTCTAATTCGTATGGTAAACACTCACATTCCTGTCTTTTAGTTTGATGGGGAAGATGCGGTCTACGTGCGGAACGTGTCAGTGTGAGCAGCTCTGAGGAATGTGACTAAATCCATCCGCACTTGCATCATTTCTGTCTATCGTAAAACTGAAGGGGCGTGTCTTCAGACTGTGCTGTTTGATGACTCAACGTAGTAAACCAATCACTTTGTAGGTGTTTACTGTAATATTTGATGGCTAAATAATTGATAAAAATGAGGTTAAAAACACAACTTAACTTTTAGGGGCTTGGAAAGGCACGCCTGCTGTGTCAGTTCAGGGGCCACGCTTCATCAAAGGGCCAACATGTTACCAGGCAGAATTTAGAGCTGGGTACGTGAGCTCAAATCTCATTGGCTGAGAAATCCAGTGGGTGGGGCGTGTGGCCTGGAGTATTTAATGCTTTGTTCCATTGTTACAGGTTGTGTTTCCCAGCTGGTCTGGCACAGGGAGACCACTGTAGAAAGACACCATAGCACTTTTTCTTTTCTTTGGTGGACACTTAGACTTTTCTTTTAAAACATGCTCTTCGCTTGTAACAACTCTCTGAACGGCAGCTTTCCTCCATCCCCTACGGAGGACCGGGGGTCGAACCGGCAGTCCTGGGGCAGCCTTCTGCACAGGCTGGTGGAGCTGAAGGGGCTCAACCACAGGGACCCTGCAGACCACCACTACAGCAGCTCTGAGACTGGTAAGTGATCCACTAAGCTTTTGTCTTTTGTTATGGAGTGGTCCATGCAAAATAGATTTTAGTTGCATTTTATTTACCCTTGTTAAAATATATAAAATTAAAGTGGAAAAGGAGGCAGGGGGTTACACTCATGATCTGTGTTTGTAATGAATTGTTCAAAAACACATTTGAGTGTTTGATTTTTGCAGAGAAACTTAATTTTATGTTCGTGTTTCTGTTTTAGGTTCCATAGCAGATGTGTCCCTATCAGAGTCTGAGAGCAGTGACTTCTTTTATCCCCTGGAGGAGGCTCTGGCTGCAGATGTTGAAGCCACCATCACACAAAGCCTCAGCGATGCCTCACACATCCTCGACTGCTCCAAACTCATACTACCTGACTGCCTCCTGCACAGTATCAGCCAAGAACTGCTCCATTTGGCTGCCAGCGAGCCCTGTGGCCTCAGAGGAGCACTCATAGACCTGTGTGTGGACAGAGGGGACCAGGACTCATTATACACTGTGGATCAAATAGCAGTGGACGCCACTCTGGTCCCCACTTTTCAGGTGACTCTGGTGCTGAGGGTGGAGTCTGGTGGACTGTGGCCCAAAGTTCAGAAGCTTTTATCGGGAAGCAGTTCCCCGCAGAAGCCTGTCAGACACCAGTCTTCTCTGAAATTGAGTAGGAGCTTCAGGGCCATCAAGAGGAAGCTGTATTGTTCAGGGGGGGCTCTGATTGAGGAGTGCTACTGAACAAGCACCGATGGACTCATTTGAACTGGAGGGTTACAATTGCACTTGTGTCCAACAAAGATGTAGAATGGCACTGTAAAGAAACAGTCCTGTCTCTATGTATGGTGGAATGCATACATTTCCCAGTTTTTGTTTGGAAATGTGTCTGATGGCAGCTACTCACCTATTAGAAGGTGATTCCACAGTGAAGACTCAGTCTTTGCTATGAAGGTGAAAGCACACCCATATGTGGATGGCACTTGTATTTGATAGTCAAATATTACACAAGTTTTGTATATTTAACGCCTTCAAAGACATGAACAAATAAATTATTTTTTTATAAGCTGTGTTTTATGTGTTCCTCTGTTCTCCAGTGACTTCTAACAGTGTATATCATTATTAGTACGGTGGTTCCTGTTTGCTGGTGTATAATCTCAAAGAATATACACATCAGTTTTACTCGTATGAGCTACAGTCAAACTGCTTTTTAAATCTTCTCTTAAATCTTATGTCTGAGAGGCCCAAGATCAAAGGCTGAAAGTAAAAGAAATCTTGAAGTATCTTGATTTGGAGTTTTATAAATATTAGTCTTTAGAATTCATGACAGAGTCTTAATTTGTGTTATTTTATCAGATTTCATTAATCTATCTTAAATTATTAATTTATTTAGTCAAAGTGAGTAAAGCTCTTCTGTGTTTGCCTCTCATGTATAAACAAATCAATGAACCTTACTTTATACTTGCAGTTATCTGTGAAGAAAAAAAACCCCAAAAAAACCTTGACTCACTAACACCTGTCTATGCATGCCTCCAGACTACTTTTACTCTGGAGGTAAATAAAGAAATGAAGTCTCAAGCACTTATTGGCTAAAGTTTAAGATGCAGTATTTGATCAAAATATGAAATTCTATGAATTAATGATAATGGGTTTTACATTAAAGCCAAATTTGTCTGTGACCTCCAACTTCACAACATTGCACATTAGAATACATTCACTTTTCACATTGTAGTGGAAAATTTATACATTACATAAATGAAACTATGTATGGACTAACACTTTATCATACAGCATACCTTTAAAACCATAGCCCACTGCACTTTTGCCCTTTGTTTTCATATTAATTTTATTCAAGTATGTAAGATTTAGCACATTTTATCTCTTAAGCTGATCCTGTCCAATAAATTGTAGACCTGTGTAACCATATTCCTACATAAATCCTTTCACTGCACAGGGTCACATACTGTATATACTCAAAGTTAAAGCTACAGTGCTTGATATTTTCCAATAATGACCTTATTTTATGTTGTAATTCAAATGGTTTTAGCTGAAACAAAAATCAAACCTTTGTCTCTAGACTCCCCTTTTTCAGGCTGGAGAAAATTGACCCCATGAAAGGAAGCTTTGTCTACTCATGGTGTTTTTAGAACAGTAGAGGGGGATAAATATGTGATTCACAACTGTAATTATCAATCACTGTTCAGTCTACTACTCTATTCAGGAACTCATCATAAAAACAGAAAAAAGGCTTTACATTTCCCCATAAAACACATCAGTCATTTGATTTGGACCAAGGGGAGAGCTGTAGAAGGAAGAAATTGTGGCATTTGTTCTCCAGCTTTAATCTTTAAATGTATCTTCAATGCTTGAATAAGAAAAATATGTCTGAAATGCAGGGTTTAACCATAAACCCAAAAAATCTTAAAAATGTAAGTGTCTGACAGGCTTCCTGTTAATTCCCTATTATCATTTTTTCCAATTAAATGTATTTAATTTAGCATGAAACTGCCATTTCATGCTTTTTTGTATGTCAGAGGTGTTTCCTGTGTCCCATGTTCATTCCTAAGCCTGTACTTCAAACTGTTCAGTTAACCCCTTTTGGCATTTTCTAGCTTTCAACATAAACACATTACTTTTATATGACTATTTCAACTTCGGCCGGCCATCGAGCATCAAGCACTGGCAAACAAAAGCATCTACTGATCCAAAAGTAGTCATTTTGAACTGCTAATCTTGTCAATGCATTTAAATAATTCAGGTAAAATGCAGTTTTTCAGCTCATCAAGAGCATTAGATATGACCCATTTGGATGCTCAGTGGCTCCCTAGTCAATGTGGAAATACTGCAACATTGATTCTCCAATAAAATCCATGGAGTTTGATAAACGAGAGTGACTGTGGATGAATGTTTTTATGTTCAGTTAATGGTATACTTTGCTGAGAAAGGGACTTTTTCTAAATGAACATCTAAATAATTAGTAAATCAAATAGCATCCACAAATTCTCTCAAGAATTTAAAAATGTATTACAAAAGCAGTTGATTAGATATGTTAATCACATTGTTCTATGTACTCAGTGGTTATCAAAGGTTTTAATCATGTTCAATCAAATCATTGGTTCCTTTTCTTCAATGCGACATCAATTACTACAAATGTTGACCTTGACTTTTTGACTGAATAGGTGTCAACGCAACTGGATGACCTTCAACCAAACATCATTTTTCAGGTACATGGTGCACCAACACACTAGGGACTGCATGTTGGTGGGTTCCTAAATCCAACATTTGCAGACCGGTGGACTGGAAGGGATGGTCCAATTCCCTGGACACTTCATTCACCAGATATCACTCCCTTGGATTTCTTTCTATGGGGTTATGCTAAAGATATCGTGTATCGAACAAAGATACTGGACATAAATGACCTGAAGCTAAAGATCACTGATGCCATTGACACCATTGATGAGGCTATGATACAGCCAACATGGCAAGAAATCCAGTACCCTCTTGATGTGCTTCCTGCAAATAATGGTGACCATATAGAGGTGTATTAAATGAGGCAAAAAACTTCAACATCTACTTTTCATTTTGTAATAATTTCCACAGATTTCTCTATTCAAGACTTTACGGACACCCTGTACAGGTAAACACTAAATAAATAGTCACCACAAAATGAGTTCTAGGTCTTTAAGGGTTAACACATGCATGTGCATTTACATTATATTATATCAGCTCCCCTTTAAAAAAGCCCTCTGTGTGAGTAAAACAGAAAATATACACAAATCATTAATCTGACAAATTTAATTCAAAGAAATGTCATACAATTTTAGCATGTTAATTTAATAAATATGATTTACTTTTATTTGTGCAATGAATCTTGATACTTATAATCCAACAGGCTACAAGCAAATCCACATAATAACATTATAATAAATGATATTAACTCCATAAACCCTGCACTGTTAAAAGTAAAATGAATATTTACATTGGTAAGAACTATAAAAATTACACACTTTCCTTGTGAGTGGCTCAGACATCTGTCAATGAGAAGGCCATGAGGTTTCTCAAAAAAATTCAGGAGAGAGAAAAAAAAAAGACGGGGACAGAAAAAGCTAATCTTAGCAGCTTTGTCACGCTGTTGAAATAAAACAACTACAATATGCTCTTACTTTTCCACCGTGACGCCACGATCCTGAAGACACTAGAGTAAGAAAATGTCAGCAGTCAACTCAAGCTTCTCACAGTTCTACAGGAAGTCAATCTACACGGAGTTGCAGAGAGGTTCCCTGATGAGGTCTGCTGCCCACTGCGTGTAAGGCATTTCTGATTCTCTTGGTTTGCTGCAGTAATATGCTCCAATTTGAGTGGGCTCCTACAGATCTCTTCTAATTAGATTCAAGTACCGATGAACCTGCGAAAATATAAAAATAAAAGAAGTTATGTGACAGTGATTCTACATGCAGTAAAGACTTATTCATTCATTACACACAATAAAAAAAAAAAAAAATGCTTTGTAATAAGAAGAAAGTAACAGTACATCCCAGATTCTATAAAATATCAAGTATCAGAATAAAAGCCTCAGTGTTTGATAATAAATAAAATGAGGGACATAAAATGAGACCTTGTCAAGACAAAAGAAAAACTTAATTCAACTTTAAAACATATAATATTTAAATTCTACATTATCATCAACCTAAAATTATTTCTATAACATGCTGTTTTAAAATGTCAGATTAGGGCCTTAAAAAGACATTTAAAGTCCACATCCCCCCTTTATGGGATCCCTAAAAACACACAGACACCAGAAAAAATCTAACACTATTCTAATCACTGATTCCTTTTATGCAATGCTCAGTATCTGCAGAACAAAAAAAAAGCAATAAAATACGGACAGTTTGCATGTTTCAGCCTATAACTAAGAACTTATTTCAATAACATATCTGAAGTGTTTTCACTCATCTCATCATAACCTGTAGGGAACAATAGGTGTCAATTACTCCAGAATGATAACGCCATCCCTGTATCCACCAATTAATGTTTGATAAAATAAAAAATAGAAAAAAAAGCAGATTAACAGGTATTGGTTAGGTTTGTATAATGGTGTGGTCATGTAGTTATAAGAGGTGTAGTGACATATCTTAGTGCTTGTTGGAAACTCAGACATCTGAGACTCAGCTGACTGGTAAGATTATGTGTCAGACCTCACTTGCAAGGTTTCACAGCCAGTGACAAAAATAAAGATAACTTGATGCCAGCTGTGATGGATTACTTCCATGTTAATGTTTATACAGACTCAGCAGGCTGAAGGTCAAGAGGCAACCAAAAAACATTTAGTGTGTGCTGAACAGACCAGCGGAGGTATCAGTGATAAAAGGGAAAAAAAAAACACTAAAGGGGGACCTTGGACTTGACAGAGAGGAAACAATAGCACCAATATACTACGGTTACTGTGACATTTGTGGCGACTTACCCATCATATGTGTGCAAGTGGTTTCTAGCCGTCCAGTATGACCTGAATCTCAGATAATCTGGAACAGCTTGGAGTCCCCATCCTCTGTGCCCTTTGGTACAGTTCTGAATCCCCAAAATACCGAGCGCGATACAGTAAGCCTTCCTCTGAAATAACAACAGGAAGAAAATAGAACAGTTGAGTACAGTGAGCCTCAATCCATTACTGGAGAAACTTTTAAGAATAGACGTATACTGCACTAAAATTTGTTTATCTGTTTTAACTACAGATGCACAGCTTCACCAGTTTAACAATAAGGGGGTTTTGCTGGGTGGTGTATTGAAGTAATTCAATTAATTGACTTGTTACTTTTTGATTAGTGTGTTGTCTTGAGAATTTTCTGCTCAACAAAAACACAGTGTGTTGTGTTTTCATTTACTCCTGTCAAACATCCTCTTTGCACTACTATTGTTGGATATTGATACTGGAACATGTACACTATGTAACTTTCATAAAGGAAACTATTTTTTAATCATATTTTGTTTTTGACTTCAAGATATTACTTTACTGATGGCAGAGGCTGATATTTATCTGTCGTCTCATCACAGATTGTTTCATAAGCTTTTGTTTACATTTTTGCTCACTAACAATGTATTGAAAGCCTGAAAGACAGATGCCTGAAAGCCTGAAAACAGATGGGTTATTTTACTTTAATGATGTTTTCATTACACAAAGAAGGGAATAGATGACAAACATAACATGCTGTGCACTTTTAATCCCCCTCGGCCAAATACAGTGTAAGATTCTGTTGAAAGTTACTGCCCTATAATTTAGATTAGATTGTCTTTGTGCAAAACAAATTACATACACATTTATATTTGAAAGTATTCAGATATTATAACTGCACAAGGCCACTGGACTTTGAAAAGTAGGTCAAAGTCACCTATTTTCAACAGGCTTCTGCTCCATGTCAAGATACATCCACAGTGTAAATTTGGTGCAGATATTTCAATGCATTCTTCAGATAATGTGATTATGTCATTGAAAGGACATAGACAGATGACAAATTTATTATAATACCCCCTTGGCCAGAAGTTGGCAGAGGGGTCAAAACTAAAGAACAAACCGAAAATAACACCAGGACTGGGATCACTGGATCAACCACTGGATCAGCTCAACAGATATTTTAAACATCAGCTTAAAATACCGGCTAAAATTTTGCAATCATTGCATCTCTAATTTTAATGTTATTTAATGCTGTACATGGGAACAGAGGATCCATAATTCTGTGTATTCATAGAGAGACTAAATGATGTGTGCTTTCAAAAACATACTCTGCTGTTTCTCCTTCCAGCAGTTGTTTCTAAGGTTGGAGATATAGTCCTCTTCTACACTTCTCTCAACATTCTTCAGGTTGTTTCCAGAATATTCTTCATTGAAGCGGTCCCCCACATAGTAAGATACCTTGAGGTTTGCTGTATGCCTTTTGTGAATATGTCCCGCTGACCTGGTGCAGAGACATGAAGGGAGTTTTAGAGCGAGACAACAAGGTGAATGAAAGCGTTGTGTATGGGCTCAATGAATGACTGGATACTTACGGCCGGTAGCTAAGGCTATACGGAGGCTGGGTCACCATCATCTGGCTGAGAGCAGAAACGATGATGAGGATTAGGATGGGCATCAGTTGGACGAACAGAGCCAGACCACCCTTTTCAGAGGAAAAAACACACACATCAATATTATATGTGTTATAATATGCAATTAAGCACATCTGCTGGTAGGGAACTCGTGCATCATAACAAAAACAACTCACGTCTCTCTGTTGTTCTCTTCTTTCTTGCCTATTCTGATGGGCAAAGTGCATTCTTCCATTTCTGTAAACATGTACATTACCTAAAGAAAAATAAGAAAATACAGATGAGGAAGTGGTTCTTCCAGAGATATGAGGCCAAACAATGTTCCACTTCTTACTCAGGGTCTCTACAGATTTCTATACATTAGATTCAATTTTAAGACCATTATGAGTATACCTTAAAGCAGCGTATGACGCTCGTCACCAATTTTTCATCAGATCTGCAAAACCGGAGTGATGGCCTAAGCACCATGAATCTGTTAGTCTTTCCGTGATTATGCACCTGAATCACTCCCCTCACGGTGAACGACTTCAAATTTGACTCCATTACAAGCAGTCCGTTTGTTTACATACCAAACCAAAACCAAACTGTCACTCTGGTCTTTTCAGAATTCCACACAGCTACAGCTGCAGCAGCAAGAAGCAATGAAGCAATTTCCATTTTGTTGTTCCTGCGGCTATACTGTGGCTGTGTGGAATTCCTATTCCAACAATGAACTTCACAACAAAATTTACGAAAAGGTCCTAGTGACATATCGATTTGGTATGTAAACAAATGGACTACTTGTGATGGAGTAAACTTAGAAGTTGCTCACCCTCAAGGAAGTGATTCAGGTGAGTAATCACGGAAAGACTAACGGATTTGTGATACTTAGGCTATCACTGGGGTTTTACAGATTTAATAAAAAATTGGCTTTAAGACTGATCTCATGTCATTACTGGCAAAAGAAGCACAAAAGATACGTAGGGAAGGCAAAGTCTGAAAGTTACATATTGTTAATGTTGAGCACGTCAAACTGGAGCTAGACGTTGGTGATGTACCCAGTATGAATACAGACTGAAGGAAATATTTACCAGGCTGCACAGTTTGCATTAGTGATTTCTAGTGTGCAATGTTTTTGTTTGTTGTAGTTGTTGTCAATTTATTTTTCTTATTGCTTCTTATTATTATCATTATTATTACTTACATACTTATATTGCTTATTACCCATATATCGTTGATATGACAACTATTACTGTCATCGCTTTATTATAACTTTTATCCTGTGATTATCAAACTATATTTATACACACACACACACAAAATAGTTATTTATTATGTATGAGTTTTACTACTCTGTTATTTTGCTGTTTTTTAATTAGTACTTTCCAATGTCCAACTTGCTTGTTTTTTTTTCCACTACTGTTTTTTATAGTTATAGTATTACTATTTTCTTATAATATTTTTTTAGTTATACAATCGGTGTTGTGTTGCTATTGGAACCTCAGTTTCCTGACAACTCTGCCCAGGGGATTAATAAAGTTCTATCTAATCTATTTGAATCAAATCTAATCTAATTTGGATTCATGTTGGTTTCCTTTTTGTAATTTTATTACAGCACGATCAAAACTCTTCCCAAAAGCACATTTAAAAGCAAGACTGATGTTAAAAGCAAGTAATGCTGACTGACATGACATGGAAGGACATGTAGGTCGTACAGGTCAAGCAAATCATGTTAAAACAAAAATCCTCCAGGAAACTGACAACATGGAACCGAACATATATCCTTATTGACTTACTAGATGGGAAGCCTCCACCAAAGAACATGTTGAAGAGATCTTCAGGTGAGATGTCTGCTTCAAACTCACGGTGGTGTCTCTGTCTGGTTGTGTGCGTTCTCTCTTCTCCGTACTGATCATACTGCCTTCGTTTCTCAGCATTACTCAACACAGCATAGGCGTTTCCTATAGCTGAAGGACACACAGATATCTGCACTTAGTGATCTTACAGCCAAATGTTTTCTGGACACTAACTTGGAATTGCTCTAAATTTACCTTTAAATGCCTCTGTGGCTCCAGGGGCATGATTTTTGTCTGGGTGGAATTTCAAGGCCAGTTTTCTGTATGCCTTTTTAAGATCATCCTCAGAGGCGCTCTTCTCCACTCCAAGAATTTGGTAATAATCTTTACAGCTTTTAATCCTTCAAAATGAAAAAGAGGTCAAAGAATTAGAAGACCGAATGATGAAAGGGGAAGAAAATGAAACACTTCATTTGCATAAAGTAATATGAGCTCTGATAAATTCACTTTTGAAAGGCAATTTTTTGAATAAGCAGATAAGTCCAAAGTTACCAGCAAAGAATGTAATAAAACTTGACATGACATCTGGGTTAAAAGTTGCTTTAAAATTCGCAGACTTTCAGATGATAAATCAATATCTCTATGTGTTTTTTATCACATCCAAGTAAGAAGCTATTAATAACATCAACACCAACAGAGCATCAACTAACAACAACTGTCAATGGGTGATATTTTGAGAAGAGTCAGTGTATTACAGCTCAACTGGGCTAAACACAAGTGTAAACACAGCATTTTAAAGAGAACACTTGATCTTGGGTCATTTATAGCATTAATGTTCCTCATCTCAAGCTAGTTTACAGTAGTTATCATTCATTATTCATTTACCTCCAAAAATCTTTCATCCAAAAATAATTAAAGGGTAAATAAGTTAGATAGGCCAAAATTACAAATTACAGGTGATGAGCTCAGACAGAAAATGACTGAATGGATTTGGAGAGAGAGGAAATGACTTACTATAGTAAGTTTGCACTGTTATGTAAAGCGCTAGGTATTGTTCAAATATTTTGATACCCATCCCTGATTGATTCTTTTACACCACAATCTCAATATCGCATTTTTAACAAAAAGGAAAAATATATATCTAATATGTACCTCATTTGCATTTCTATATATTCAAGGCACGTGTATATAAAAACATAAATATATTTGAACAAGATAATTAATTAAAAAAATGCACTCATGCTGTTCTTGTCAATACACTTAAACACTGATGAGATTTGTCCCATATATGGTATCCCCATTTGGTATCAGATGATACCAAGCATTTATCAGTTTTTGGATATATTTAAGAAATCTGGTCGGTGCCATTTAAGTATTAGAGTACATACCCTGTCCAATGTGTACAACACTGTTAAGGAAAACATAATTGCATTTGTGACGGGTCATTGTTTGTTGTCACTTAAAAAAGTAGTGTAAAAACAGTACACGTCAAATCATCATTGGCCTATGTTCTTACTATTTAGTATAAATGTTATATCCATACAAGTTCATTTTCAGGACAACTAGGTTGGGTGTTTTTTGTTTACAACTGCATCATCGTCTTAACCTGAATCTAAATAGCATCACTGTCCTAAAGACACTGTAGCTCTGTAAGCTTCTTAAAATAGCCTATGGATTAAATATTTATTTTGCATTTTTGTGACATGTTGTATGGCTGCAGCTTACAACAACAACAAAAAAAATACATGTTGCAAGTCAAAATATATATAGTTTTGTCCATATCATCTTTATCCTCCTCTTTTACTTTCTGGTCCTCCCGTGCTCAGTCAGTCTTTATATGTGCTGTATTTGGACATATTAGCACTGGTAATATGGGTGGTGCGGTATATGTGTGTGTGTGTGTGTGTGTGTGTGGGTGGGGTGCTGATTTTTAAATTGAAATGTAAAGCACTTTGTGCTACATCTTCATTGTATGAAAAGTGCTATATAAATAAAGATTGACTGATCCTTATCTAAGGGCATGTTGTTAATTGATAGCCCAATCTGATGCATTAAACTTAATTGTTTTATTCAACCAAAAACTGAAAAGTCAAAACATTAAATTTTCTCACATTGGAGGATGTAACCTGTCAAAGTAAAAGTGACTGATTTATTGAAAATATTTGGGATTATTACTAACCTAATAATCGGCTGACCAAACATGATAACCAATTAGGACTTTATCTTACTCTAAGACACAACAGTAGTACTTCCAAGCAGCTCTTAGATAACAGAAGTAGACACCCTTTCATACTGACTTTCTCACAGCCTCCAGCTGCTCTGCGGTGTAGGATTTGGCCGAGTCTGTGGCCCCCTGTCCGGACGTATCGGACTCCTCTGCGTGCCCGCGGTGCCTCATAGTGGGTCCGTCCCCGTTCATGGGACTGCCGTTCGTATCCGGAGGCTTTCCATTCTGCCCTAACGACTCCAACAAATCTGTAAAAACGAAGGAAATAAAGAGTCTGGTTGAATATTTCCAAAATAATCTCCTAGCATGCTGAGCTAATATTTAGCCATTTATGTTAGCTCCTAATAAGGACGCCAGAAACGGAAGTGTAGACACGAGTAAAGATAAAATGTGACTCTTACAAACAAGCAACAACTTAACACAGCCAAGGGCGCAATAAATTAGAGATATTACAACTAAGGGTTGAAAGGACTACAAATACCAGCGTCGATGAAGGGACAGCTGGTGTATACGTTAACGTTAAGTCCGATGTGCTAACGTTAGCTGATTTGGTTTCACAGCGACGGCCCACCTTTTCACACAAAATTACCACTAAAACAGATGTTTATTCGACGTACTTTTGGCCTGATCTGTGGGAAACAAGCGCTGTGCCTTCTCCAAAAACTTCCGTGCTTTGTCCGATTGGTTGTTGCTAATCGCATTTAGGGCAATTTTAATGCATCGCTCCGCTTCGTCCTTGTTTGAGTCCATCGCGACACAGCGGAAATGTTTACTTGCCCTAAGACGCACAGTGATGACGTAGTAGGGAACGGGCTAGCAAATAACATGGCACAACCTTTGAATCACCGAGTAGCATGTGTTTCATAAACCCGGTAGTTTAGGTAAACTATAATTTGTTGATTCGTTATACTTTAAGTTTTTATTATTACTATTATTTTTAATTCAAGCTTTACCACGCGACATCTTCTGTCTATACATCTTTAAAACCTCTATGGCTTTCTCTGTCAGGTCAGTCATGTTTACCAAACGAAAGATATTTGTTTTTTTAAAGACAACCCGTTCGTTTTTTTCAGCCAACAACAATATCCTCCCCTACCAGAGGAAACCAAAGTCTAATAAACAATGGAGAAACAGTCGAAAAAAATCTTCCTTGTCCAAACATGTATCTTGGGAGGACAGGCTGGCTGATGTGGTCACTCCATTGTGGAGGTTAAGTTATGATGAACAACTTGAAATCAAGCAAAATGCTCAGGAAAGAATTCTGTCACGGCTCTGCCAGGATCTTTCAGATGATCTGTGCCCATCATTCAGGAGAGGTAAAACCAGCTTCCCTGTCCTAAATATTCTGCCTTCTCCAGTTAGAGATGGCTACCGCAACAAGTCTTCATTTTCTGTTAACAGAGGTGTAGATGGAAATCCAAAGACAGTTGGGTTTTACACTGGCTCATGGAGGGAGAAAAACGTGGTCTGTGTGAATGGAGATCACCTGCTCAACATGTCTGAGAAGCACAAACAGGTGGCTCGATGCTATCAGGACTTCATCCGCATGTCCCCCCTGGAGCCCTGTCTGCTGTTTCACTCAGGTGGTCATTGGAGGGAGATCACAGTGAGGACTAACACACAGGGACACACTATGGCCATAGTCTACTTTCATCCACAGACCCTTGCACCAGAAGAAGTGGCAGTCCACAAGGCTGCTTTGGTGGACTACTTCACATCTGGTCCAGGATCAGTTTGTCAGCTGGACTCACTGTTTTTCCAGGAGAACACCATGACTCGATGCACTCATGAAGTATCCCCCTACCAGCACCTGTATGGACAACCGTACATATATGAGAAGGTAATTTACACCATCAGGACTAAAGATTTTATATATACTAATTACAATGTCAAATAGTAGTAGTAGTAATAAAAATAATAACAATATGCCACTTGTACTAGACAAAGCTGAAGTACTTAACCTGAAATGTCAGCTGCCATTGGTGAAAGCCTTTGTATTTCTCTCTATTTTTAACTAAATATTTTTTCCACTAATGTTGACCAGCTCTCATAATACGTTTTAAGTCTTAGTACAACAAGAACTACGAATAGATGCTTGTTTTTAAGGTGGTAACAAATACTGTGATGCTAAATTTATTGCTCATGGTTTTGGAAAATGGAAGAAAGTCAGTCCAAAAACTGACCATGAGTTGTGAAGAAAACAACACTCTCTAAATGTCGGTTTAATAATAAGTAAATTTATAACTTGTCAACTGTCATGTTGACAAGTAATTAATGTTTTTCATAAATCAGGAAGTTCTAAAATAATACTTCATGTTACACATCAATATTATTTTAATTTAATGTTAACTTAATTGTCATCTGCAGGCCCAAAGTGAGATTGCTTCACGTCACATACCTTCAGTTATTTTTCAGTCATCATCTCTGATGACTACTGCTCCCTGTAAGCAATGCATAAACAGGAAATGTAAAATTAGATAGGTGTCTACTGTGGGTAAGAATTGAGAACAGGTTCCAGTTAAGAATGTATTCTAAATACTCTGCCTCTGATATTGTCAGTTACTTTGAACGATGCTAGCATAATTTTCAGACAGGTGCAGTATTGTAAAACAAAGATGCCAATGAGTTATTGTGTAGTGCAAGAAACAAAGCAAAACATAGTTTCATTTGTTGAAGAAAGTTGACAGCAGTACTAGTTGTAAAGTTTCTAAAAATAATAATTTGAGGTTAGAATGAAAATAACGTGGAAGTAAGAAATGTGCTAAAGATACTGAAGTGAAAGATGGGCTTCAGTTCTAGGAATGACATTTTTCCCCATTTTTCATCATTTTCTAAAAGTTTTTGACACAGAAAATTAAGTACCAGAACTCAGTAGGAAAATCCATAATGAATTGTGTCACTAAGGAGTATTGATTATGGTAGAGGTAGCAATTCAGTCTGAACAATTACACTCTTGTGTTGTTTTGTCATCTACAGGTTTTGGACTTCAAGTTCCGGATCTCTGCCGATGCCTTTTTCCAGGTGAACCAGGCAGCAGCCGAGGTGCTCTACGGTACAGTGAGAGACCTTTGCATACCAAACATAGACAAAGGAGGAGAAAGGACAAAAACTGGAGGCACTCTTCTTGATGTGTGCTGTGGGACAGGAGCCATTGGTATTACTACATCTCCCAGAGTGGACAGAATCATTGGCATTGAGCTTGTGGAGCAGGCAGTGGAAGATGCCAGACATAATGCAGCACTTAACAACATACTGAACTGTGAGTTTATACCTGGGAAAGCAGAAGTGGTGCTTCCTCACCTCATGAACCAGTTTAGCTCCACAGACCAACTTACAGCTGTGGTGAACCCTGCTCGATCTGGCTTGCACTACCGTGTAATCAGAGCCATACGAAACCAACACGCAATTCGCAGGCTGGTCTACGTTTCCTGTAAACCAGAGGGCGAGGCCATGAGGAACTTCAGGGAACTTTGCTGTGCTCCTGACCCAAAGAAGAAACTGACAGGAAGGGCTTTTACTCCAACTCTAGCTGTGCCTGTGGACATGTTCCCTCATACTCCACACTGTGAACTGGTGCTGCTTTTTGAAAGGTAGCAAATATTTATTTCACATGAATGCTGAATGTCAAGACCAACTATATACTTTGGTAACTGGTATTTTAATAAAGATGAACCACGTGCTATAACATTCTAGTCATATTTCACTGCACTTTCACTACAGGTGTACTCAGGTATTTGGGGTGTCATGGAGATTGAAGTGTTTTATGATATTTGATCAAAACTGGGAATTCTAATAAAATTTGACTATTATCACTGTAGTATTTATCAAAATGGAACATCAGAATGAAGACAGAATGAAAACCAGAGCATGGCCTGAAAAATGTTGAAATTGCAGTGCAGATTCTTTCTCTGACTGTCGCAGATGTTCAGTACCTTTCATTGACATAAAAGTATTAGTGATGGGAATTCCAGCTCTTTTTGGAGAGCTGTTTTTTTTTTTTTTTTTGACTGACACACAAATGCCACCACACATCTTGACTAATCTTGTGCTGCTTTAAGATTGTTCATGACCAAGCCATCACTAAAAAGCAGACTCCTCCTCCTCCTCAGCTTTTCCTGGTGGTTTCAGTTGACCAGTCCAGACGGATCGGGGTCCCAAACCTGCTTACTGTCCCAGCCCCATTTACTAAGCCAGGACTTTGTCAGCACCAGGGGACAAAATTGTCCTATTTCTCAGAATCCACACGTAACCGCTGGGCAGACTGCTGTTATGGTGGAGTTATGGTGTTTTCAGATATTTGACTTTGGAAAAGTAGGACACAAAAAATGTCAAGATCACCCATTTCAGAACTTGTTGAAGCTCTATACATGATGTATGTGTGGTAAAAATTTAAAGGTTCCAGCTGTTTTTTTTCCAGGGTTAGAGTGTTTGCAAGATGTGTCACAGACGGACGGACAGACATACATGCAGACAACAATGCCCCCTTTGGTGGGCCAAGGGGGTGGAAACATTTAATAAATCTGCTCATGGATGAGTGAAAAGCAGTGTGCCTTTTTGTAAGTTCCAAAACTAATGATCACATTTATGCATATTTATTCAGTATTTATTATTAGGTTTTACTGTTATTATCAGATTTTATTGTTATTATTTTTAATATAGGATTCATTTTATAGGATTTTTACCATGTACATTGCTGGTCCTGAGTGCTGATTTCGTTTCGTGTATATACTACATGTAATGACAATAAAGTGAACCTTGAACATAGAATTGGTTAAACAATAGTGAAAGAATCTGAACTATGAGTACACTTATATTTGTCTCTTTTCATTTGGTGTAGGTGTCTTGAAAAAACACGCCTGTTGCACTAGAGTTTCATAACTGTGGGGGAAAAGGCACTCACCAGACACTATTTAAAGTACACCTTGCCAGTATCAGGTGTACTTAATAAAGTGGCCAGTAAGGGTGTATTCTGCTTCTGTAGCCCATCTGCTTCATGGTTCTACTAGTATCATTCTCTGTGAACCCCAGAGATGGTTGTGGTGTTTCTGAAATAGTCAGATCAGCCCAAAGTTTAAATTCACTTACATTACATTTATTCCCCCTCCTCATTCTGTTTTAACTTCAGCTTATGGTCTTGACTGTCTACATGCCTAATAACACTGTGTTACTGCTATGTTGTAACTGGCCTATTAGAGTTTTGTAGTGTCAAATGTCAAATGTAGGGATACCTAATAATGTGGCCAGTGAGAATATGTGGGGAAAGTTCTTTCATCCATTATTGCTTCTTCTTGAGTTTATTGTTTGTCCAGCAGATGGCACTAGTGCAGCTTCCTCAGAATAGTCTCTCACGCACATAGTTATGAAAGCCAGATGTTACACAGTGTATGTGCAGATGGAACCCGTTCACTCCAGTTTACTAAAGGTCATTACAGCATGACTGTATCAATAGCCAAAGGTTACCACAGTTTATGTGAAATGATATTACATAAAACTTAACAATATGGGTCATAGAATGAGTGGCCAAGTTTGGATTCTGAGAGGTTACTTAGGTTTATGTGAAGTCATTTTCAGACACCAGCTGATCAACACAGGGAGTAAGTAGGGGTTGGGAAGTTCGGATCCTGACAGGTTACCTCAGTTTATGTGAAGTCATCAAGTTGACCTGACCGCTTAAAGATAGCATGTTCCTTTTTCATTTTGGTGAAATAATAGGATGATGATGATGCTCCGGCACAGAACAACTGAGGCTGAAATGAGGCTTGGTGGAGTGGACAACAGTGAAATTTCAGTGCCTTCTATATGTCCCTGAAGGATCCTTTTTCCAATACCAAATATCTATGTAACAAAAAATTGCAGTACACTTCACAGTACAAACAACTAGTATTATTTTTTCTTATGCATTTTCATACACTCAATTTCATGACTTAAAAAATATGAGCCTATTTTCTGCACTGTGGTGTATATTTAGTTCTCTGTTCCTTTAATTTTATATATTTTTTTTAACTCCATGGCATTTCCTCACTTAAACTAGTCATACAAAATAAACCTGCTGACCAGAACATTACATTTTGTATGTAACTTTCTTAAGTGTCAAATGACAAGACATGTCTAAAACTAATATACAAACAGTTCAGTTCATGTCATAAAAGTACTGGAGTTCAGTACCAGCCCTGCTGAATGGGTAATGGGTTGCAATGCAAATCTCAGCATATTTGAGTATGTGCTGTTAAACTGGATTTAAACATCGAAACAAAAAGCCTCAGACATTTCTGTGTCTTTCTTCACAAAGGAGAGACCAAATATTTGCACAAGGCTCACATAGTTGCAAGTGTTACATCATGCTGAAGAAAAGGACACCCAGCTGTACTCCCTGTGGTGCCTCAGGAAACCCATGACCCAGAGGGTCATGAAGGACATTGCACATCCCCATGAAAGCCTGTTATTTCTGTCACATTTCAACATACAGCATTCACAATGTGTCACATATGCTGTTATCAGCATCCTTTTGTCTTTAGAGTCATTTAACTATTTTGCTGAGATGAAAGTAACTACTTTTACTCAAGTACTGTACTGAAGTATTCCTGTTTTTCTGCTATTTTACATCTTAGATGGAAATATTGCACTTTTTGCCCCACAACATTTGTCTGACAGCTTTGCCTCTTGTTTAAGATCAGTTTTCATCTGCTTTTTTTGTGAATATCTCCAAATGTTTTGGTTTTAAATGCTTGTGATGAACTGAAGGACTAAAAGAAAGCTCTACCCATTCCTGAGATAAATATCTTTCGAACCTTCTTGTATTACCTGTAAGTTTTAAATTTTATAATGATACAGCAACACTACAGACATGACGATCTGATAATAATAATAATAATAATAATAATAATAATAATAATAATAATAATAATAATAATAATAAATTGCATTTATAAAGCACTTTTCATTCAAAAGAATGTCACAGTGCTGGAATATGATGCGTTGCAGCAGATTAAACATAACTAATAATAATAATAGCTTTATTTATATAGCACTTTTTAAAACAAAGTTTACAAAGTGCTTTGACAAACAAGTAAAGGGCACAACAGCAGGATACAAGATGTAAGTAAAAACACTAAAATAGAAGCAACATAATAGGAGAGATGTGTACAACAATGCAGAAACAAGACACTTCGAATAGATTAAATGAATTGGAATAATGAGGGCAGGGGTAACGTAACATGATGCTGTTAAATCAATGCAAAAGTAGAGGCGTGAGATAAAACAACATCATGTATGAGAATATAAACCAACAATCAAACAGGATAAGATTCAAATTTTTAAAAAAAAATAAAATTTAAAATTAAAATTAAAGGGACAAACATCACATAAAAGCAAGTCTATAAAAGTGTGTTTTAAGAAGTGACTTAAAAGATGCCACTGATTCCGCAAGCCTTATCTCCTTGGGCAGGCCGTTCCAAAGTCAAGGGGCCCTGATGGAAAAGGCCCGGTCACCCTTAGATTTAAGCCTCGACTTTGGAACAGCCAGGAGCCCTCTGCCCGAGGATCTAAGGCTAGGTGCTGGCTCATAGGTAGCTAACATGTCATCTATATAGCTTGGGACCAGACCCATTCGGGCTTTAAAAGTGATCAGTAAAATCTTAAAATCAATTCTAAAACACACAGGGAGCCAATGGAGTGATGCCAGGATAGGGGTTATGTGATGTCGCCTGTTAAAACCAGTGAGAAGCCTAGCTGCTGTGTTCTGGACCAGTTGGAGGCGGGACAGTGATTTTTGATTGATGCCGGACAGAAGTGAGTTACAAGTAATCGAGTCTTGTGAATATGAATGAATGTATAACTGTTTCCAGATCTGAGTGAGGGACTATTGGTTTGATTTTTGAAATGGTTCGCAGATGTAAGAAACATGATTGGATAACTTTCTTGATGTGGGGTTGGAATGTGAGGTCTGAGTCAAATATTACTCCAAGATTTCTGGCAGTTGGTGTAATATTTGAGGAGAGGGGACCGAGGCAGTTTTTTACGGCAGTGGTGGAGTTTGGTGAACCGAACAATATGACTTCTGATTTAGAGTTGTTTAATTGCAGGAAATTCTGGGCCATCCAATGGTTTACATCATTAAGGCAGTCAGACACAGCAGCTAGGCTTCTCGGGTCATCCGGTCTCAGGGGCAGGTATATCTGTGTGTCGTCTGCGTAGCAATGAAAGGAAATGTTGTGACGCTTAAAAATCTCACCAAGTGGGAGCATATAAATAGAAAATAAAATCGGACCTAAAACTGAACCCTGCGGTACACCACAGGCAATCTGGGTTTTGGAAGATGTGTGGTTGCCTATGGTGACTGCAAAGGTTCTATCTAAAAGATAAGAATAAAACCAGCTAAGAGCAGTGTCCCTGATGCCGACCCAGGTTCTAAGACGTTCAATTAAAATATCATGATCTACAGTGTCAAAGGCGGCACTGAGATCTAAAAGAATTAAAATAGCGCTCTCTCCTTTATCAGCTGCTAAAAGAAGATCATTGGTGACCTTGAGGAGGGCCGTTTCTGTGCTATGTAAAGGTCTAAAACCGGACTGAAATTTCTCAAAGAGGTTGTTATGGGACATAAAAGATAAAAGCTGGATTGAAACCACTTTCTCTAAAACTTTGGATAAAAATGGAAGTTTAGAAATAGGTCTAAAATTATTGAGAACAGAAGGATCAGGGTTCGGTTTCTTTAAAAGGGGTTGGACCACAGCAAGTTTAAAAGAAGAGGGGACGCTGCCTTGAATTAAGGAGTTGTTAATAATTGATAAAATACTGGGTCCAACTGTGCCTAAAACCTCTTTAAGAAATTTAGTGGGAATGGCATCAAGGCTGCACGTAGCTGATTTCATGTGTAAAATTATTTCAGTTAAAAACGTCAGTGAGATCGGTTCAAAATTTTTAAAATGGCTAAAAATTTCCCTACCTTAATCTAAAACGCGCTCTGGGGGCGTGATCCATTGCCTTATGTCCTTAATTTTATTAAAAAAGAATTTTAAAAACTCTTCACACATGTTTTGTGAGGCATCCATAAAATGATAGGGGGAAGGGGTGGTGATAGAATCTATGACCTTAAATAAAATTCTGGGGTTAGAACGATTTGCTAAAATTAAGTTTGAGTAAAAAGGCGCTCTAGCTTCCTTAACTGCTTTTTGATAGTTTTTTGTGGCAATTTTCCAGATTTCTAAAAAGACATATAGGCCTGTTTTCTTCCATTTTCTTTCTTTCCTCCTACAGTCTCTTTTCAGTTTAGCAGTCGACTCATTTAGCCAGGGCTGTGGTGGACTCTGGGATTTTTTAATTCTGGATGGTGCAACAGGGTCCAAGACAGTCTGGCAGGTTTGGTTAAAATGGGATAACAGCTCCTCTATGTTAAAACTGGGATTAAAAGCAGTTAAAAAAGTAGTATTAAAAAGTTCGGAGAACTGACTGGCAGACAAAGAGTTAAAAGCATGACGACGAAGGGGTGTATTGTGGTTAAAAGGTGGTTTGGATAAGATGACATTAAATAAAATTGCTTTGTGGTCCGACACACAGATATCCTTAAGCCTGAGATTGTCAGGGTTGAGACCGAGATGAATTACAAGGTCAAGTGTGTGACCTTTTGAGTGTGTGGATACTTGTATAATCTGTGTGAGATTAAAAGATTCCAGTGTATCCATAAAATCAGAGACAAGAGGCTGAGCAGGGCAGCACATGTATGTTAAAATCACCTAAAATAAGAATCCTATCGAACCTTGAAATAAAACCTGATAGTAGCTCAGCAAACTCTTGGATAAAAACATTGTTTGGCCTGGGTGGTCTGTAGATTATTAAAATTAGGACTGGATATTTAAAATCAATTGTAAAACCAAGATGTTCAAATGAGGTAAAATTACTCTGTGAGATGGGGGAGCATTTAAAAGCCTTTCTGAAAATAACAGCAACCCCCCCTCCCCTGCCTGTCAGACGGGGTTGATGAAGGAAAGTAAAATCGGGGGGGGTTGCTTCGATGAGGGGGCTGCAGTCACCCTCAGAAAGCCAAGTCTCAGTGATTATAAAAAGGTCTAATTTATTAAAAGTAATAAAATCATGACATAAAAAGGATTTGTTGTTAAGAGATCTAATATTTAAAAGGCCAAAATGTACAGGAGTAAAAGATGGTGAGGATGCTAACATGCGTTGTCGAGGTACTAAAATCAGGTTCTTTGAGTTGGCAGCAGAGGGATGTGATGGTGGACGAGTGGTTTGGTTTCGAACTGAGATGATGGTGGGTATAGCGGATGGAAGTGATGTAGTGTGGGTGAGTCCTACGAGGGGTACAGAGGTGAGGGATGGCGATGGTGTTGATTTAAGAATTTCTACTGGGAGGGAGTGTGATACTGGGAGGGGTCGGTGGGAGGAGCTGTGACAGGGGCCAGGGGGTGGAATAGATACTGAGGGAGGAAAGGAGGGTGGTGGGGTTTCCTGTGTAGGTAGTCAGTCCTGTGGGTGCCGCAAAGTGTACTGCAGGTTATTTGTCAACATTTGAGTACCTTGTCTGTTTGGATGGATACCATCTCTGCTAAAAAAATGAGGGGCGCTCCCAGAACAAGTTAAAATTGTCAATAAAACCAAAGTTGTGCTTCCTGCTGGCGGTCCGGAGCCAGGTGTGAAGCCTGAGAAGTCTGCTAAAACGACCAGCTCCGCGGCCGAGAGTTGGTATTGGCCCAGAAATAAAAACAGTCTTTCCACAGTCCTTTAAAACATCAAAGAATAGGTTAAAATTGTTTTTGGTACACTCCGACTCCTGGCGGGTTGTGTCGTTTGTCCCCACATGCACCACAACTCTGTGAATGGAACTGGGCAGTGAGGGCAAAAGGGAGAGGAGTTTGTCCAGGACAACGGGGACGGTGGCACCGGGAAGACAATGTGTGACCGCATTAAAGAAGCGGATGTTCCTGGTTATGGAGTCACCGATAATTAACGTGTTTGGGGGGAAAGGGGGTCGTGGACATGAAGATGCGGGTGGAGGCGGACTGCCCGGAGCAGACAGAGGGGGATCAATTCCCTCCGCCGTCGCTGGGTCCGGACCGGTCTGAAGGGGCAGACAGGTGTGGGCAGAGGCGGAGGCTCGGCGATGCTCCCCTGAATGCCTCAGGACAGCCTCCTTCAGCAGCCTGCGGCGGTCCCTGCCCGTGGAGGATCGGTGAGCAGTCCGGTCAGCACTGGCTGCAGGATTGACGATGGTCCCGGGTGGAGAGAGCGGGCAGGGCGCCAAGGCCACGGATGGGGCCGCAGGTGGAGGAGCCACCGCTGAAGGTGGAGAAGGCTCGGCGGCGGCAGGTGGAGAAGCTCGGGATGAATGGGGCCCGGCGGCAGAAGGCGGTGAGGTACCGACAGCGCCAGGAAGAGCCGCTGGCTTTGATGGGTCCAAACCGGAAGGAATCAGGGATGAAGGGGCCTCGTCGGGATGGATCGGAGCAGCATCCCGCAGGATAGCATCGCGGTTGGAGAGACCAAGTGGTGGGAAAAGTGACTTCCCACCTGAATGCCTCTTTTGGCCGCGGCGCACCACCTCCGTCCAGGACGGCCGAGGCCGTGGGTCATCCCGGTTCGGTGTGGAGCTGTGAAGCGGAGCCTTCGGCCTGGCTCCGGCCTGAGCCCACGGATCTATTGGTGGCGTTGGGGTGGTCAGCGGCGGCGTTGTAGCAGCCTGGTCCGGTGCAGCGGAGATGGCGCTCATTGCCCCTGCCTCTGGTTCAGGCCCGGTGGACTGATTCTCCTCCGCCGCCGGACCCTCCGGGCTTGTCGGTAAGGCCCCAGCATTCATCGAGGACACCCAGGGGAGAGTGGTCGCAGGGTCCGACACCATCTGGGACACCAAGAAGGAGGGTAGTCGGGCTGTTGAAACAGCCAGAGCGGATGCCTGCATATGTGAGATATGCTTTGACTGAGCAGCGGCTATGGAAGCGAACTCTCCGATCATCTCATCTCTTTTCCAGAGCTCTGATTTCAGGCGTGAAACATCATCCTTCAACTGTGAGTAGGCTAGTTTGCAGTCCGTACATAAAGCGTTAACAACTGGTGTGAAGCAATCCAGCACCGCGGGGAAAGGCGTGAAGTGAGCAAGCGCTCGTATGTAGGGGAGCCTGTGTATACTTGACATTACGGTAATATAGAACTGCAGGAAAACTCGAGTTTCCACAGACTCATTCCACCTCAGTCTTATGCTAGACCACCCCAGGAAGACCCCCACTCAATTTGGGGTCAATCTGATGTGGCATTTCAAAATAAAACCCCTCTAAAATCTTCATATTTATAGTATATTATAGCATAATTATGAGTAATATTTCAGGAAATTGCTAGTTTCCACAGAGTCATTCCACCTCTGTCTTGTAGTAGACCACTCCAGGAAGACCCCCACTCAATTTGGGGTCAATCTGATGTGGCATTTCGAAATAAGAGGCCTCTCAAATCTTCATATCTATTGTATATTATAGCAAAATTATGAGTAATATTAGAGGATATCTGCTAGTTTCCACAGACTCATTCCACCTCAGTCTTATGCTAGACCACCCCAGGAAGACCCCCACTCAATTTGGGGTCAATCTGATGTGGCATTTCAAAATAAAAGCCCTCTAAAATCCTCATATATGGAGTATATTATGGCAAAATTATGAGTAATTTTACAGGAAATCTGCTTGTTTCCACAGACTCATTCCACCTCAGTCTTATGCTAGACCACCCCAGGAAGACCCCCACCCAATTTGGAATGAGTCTGTGAAAACTAGTAGATTTCCTGTAATATTACTCATAATTATGCTATAATATACTATAGATATGAAGATTTTAGAGGGGTTTTATTTTGAAATGCCACATCAGATTGACCCCAAATTGAGTGGGGGTCTTCCTGGGGTGGTCTAGCATAAGACTGAGGTGGAATGAATCCGTGGAAACTAGCAGATTTCCTGAAATATTACTCAAAATTTTGCTATAATATACTAGTGATATGAAGATTTTAGAGGGGTTTTATTTTGAAATGCTACATCAGATTGACCCCAAATTGAGTGGGGGTCTTCCTTGGGTGGTCTAGCATAAGACTGAGGTGGAATGAGTCTGTGGAAACTAGCAGATTTCCTGAAATATTACTCATAATTATGCTATAATATACTATAGATATGAAGATTTTAGAGGGGTTTTATTTTGAAATGCTACATCAGATTGACCCCAAATTGAGTGGGGGTCTTCCTTGGGTGGTCTAGTACAAGACTGAAGTGGAATGAGTCTGTGGACACTAGCAGATATCCTGTAATATGAATCATTATTTTGCCATAATAAACTCCATATAAGAGGATTTTATAGGCCTTTTATTTTGAAATGTTACATCAGATTGACCCCAAATTGAGTGGGGGTCTTCCTGGAGTGGTCTTTTACAAGACTGAGGTGGAATGAGTCTGTGGAAACTAGCAGATTTGCTGTAATATTACTCATAATTTTGCTATAATATACTAAAGATATGAAGATTTTAGAGGGGTTTTATTTTGAAATGCTACATCAGATTGAACCCAAATTGGGTGGGGGTCTTCCTGGGGTGGTCTAGCATAAGACTGAGGTGGAATGAGTCTGTGGAAACTTGAGTTTTCCTGCAGTTCTATATTACCGTAATGTCAAGTAAACACAGGCTCCCCTAAATACGAGCGCTTGCTCACTTCACGCCTTTCTCCGCGATGCTGGATTGCTTCACACCAGTCCATAAAAGCTGATTCTTAGGTCAATAAAACAATGCACTAGTGATTCGAACCGATTGAAGGTGAGGTTAATCCTATATTCTCAGCTCACCGGTGGCTTGTCTGCCACGTTGTCGCTGCCACGCTGTCGCTGCCACGCTGTCCCTGCCATGCTCATGTGTCAAAGGTAAAAAATAAATAAATTAGTACAAATGAGCTCAACCTTGAACATGTACATCAGTAAAAAAGCAGTGAAATGAAAGTACAAACATCATTAATAATAGTACAGTGACGGGGACTTTTTCACTGCACAATGACTCCAAGTGCATTTGGCATATTTTTACTTAGTTTGCGTTGTAACATTTACTTGCAATAGAGTATTTTTACAGTGTTAGTATTTTTCTTAAATAAATAATTTGAAGACTCCTGGAGTTACACGATAACTTGAATCTTGTTTAACACCAGACAGGTTTATAAGTCATATACCGTGCTACATTTGTTTTCTGGGGATGTTAAGAGTACATTACCTTTAATCAGAGTGGGCCATGAGCCAGAAACTTGACTTGTGGGCAGACTGCTGTATTTTGCAGTGTGTGCAATGAATATTTGAAACTGTCAATGGTTCCTGTTTCTGGCATTCAATATTCGCTTCCTCTTTTTCATGACTTGCACAAAAAAAATTTGATTCTGTTTTGAATCATGTGGAAATAAATGATGATGAAAACCAGTGATTAAAACTAAAAATGATGGCCATAAAATGACAGGATGTGTGCAATGATCACAAGTTCAAATAATGGTGAAACACTGATATTTTATGAGAAATGTTCAAAAAATTTTTAGTTTTAATAGAAAGTTGAAGGGTGCGCTGTAGAGACAAGGGCCCACGGTTCTGTAATTCAAGCCCCCTATGGTGCAATGTTTGAAAATACAGCTAAAAATGACAGACTTATCACTTTTTATGGACTATTATCACATATTTAATGTTTTCATCAATTCCACTTTTGCATAATCCCATTGGTGGACAAATAAACTAACAGATGGAGGTGAAGACATAACCTCATCACCAAGGACTTAAATATATTTATTTGACAGCAAGTTTCCCATTTCTCAAAAGTTGCTTGATAGTCTTTTGGTGTCTCTTTATTACCTACCTACATACAGTACTTACTTTCAGGATATTGCAATTCAAGCAGTCTCTAAGGAAACCAGACTCCTCCACTTCCTCCGGACACTGTTAACAGGGTAAAGAAAATCTACCCTGTGATGCCAGGTTTTGGACAGGTTTGGGTGCTATGGGGCATAGACATATATATATATATATATATATATATATATATATATATATATATATATATATATATATGTGTGTGTGTGTGTGTGTGTGTGTGTGTACGCACTGCATTTGTCACTGGATCAAAAGTCAACACACTTGCCATCCAGGTCTGGTCAAAACTATGAACACCTACAAGTAAATGGAGGAGTTGCAGTTTTCGTAGCCTACTGCTGCTATGACCTGCTGCAACTGCTCGAACCCTCTAATGAGTTGGGGTTAGTAAAAAAGACAAGTTTTCCACCCTATTTAGACCTTGAACCTGAGTATAACAGCCCTATTCACATTAACCTGTGGTAATCGTGACCATCTGTGATCGGAATCCTGTGTGAATTGGTCATGTCTGTAATTTTGTTAAGATTCCAGTGCAAATTTCCAATTTTAGCAAAATACCTTTGGTAATATTAGTTCTGTATGAATTTACATCTCTGTAATTTAGTGTTATTTGCAAAATATTTGTTTCCTCAATGCATTCAGTCTATTTTCAGTTCAACTGACAATTAAGGCTGCACTGATGATGAAATAAATGAAAGTTTTAGTTTTGGGTGTACAATCAGGAGGCTCATGTTGCAATATAGTGTTAATATTTACTGAGAGAGCAAACTCAAATCCTTCAGAAGAGTGATATGATATCTAAAAAGATGATGACATGGATGAGGATGTCTCACAACAGTTACCTGGTGAACCTGCCTTTAGCATCAGAGTCGGGGAATAATGTCTGTAAATTCAAGTAAAAACAGACTTTACTTGTCCTGTGTGAATGTTCCACATGAAATACAGATGTTGGGGTTAATACCCAAAACACCAGTAGTCTGCAGATTATATTATTAATGTGTGAAGGACTAATGACCTACTGAAATATTATTAAAAAAAAAAGTAAATTGCAGCTCTCAGAAAACTTTTGATTGCAAATGTTTGGCATACACTGTAAACCCTAATGAGTTCACAGAACTCAAAAATTATTGTGTAACTAATTACACAAAAATATTTTAGTGATGTTATTAAATATTTTAAGTTTATATTAACTTAAAAAACTAGATCGCCCACAGCTTATAGTTTGAGAGAAATGCACTCAAATTTTTTAGTGTTCTACAACTCATAATCTGTGGGAATACACTTAAATGTTTTAATAGTATACAACTTATAGTTTGAGAGAATTACTCATATTTTTCAATATTACACAGCTGGTAATCTGTGAGAAATACGCTAAAAAGTCTCAGTAATTCTAAACTGAAATAAAGATACCAACCCACAGCAACAAATAATAATCAGCTAATAATGTTAGAAAACATGAAAATAATACAGTTATGAAAGTGACACACTGTTACAATTCAATGTTTTTATTCAACACAATGTGTACAAGTGCTTAGTTAAAACAGTGTTTTTTATAAATGAAAAAAGGAAATGACTCAAGCATCCCATAATAACAAATAATCAGCTAGCATGTTCAGAATTAAAAAACATGAAAGCGACGCTACTGTTCAACAATTTTTTTTCCTACTAAACACAATGTGCCTTTTCAAAGGCATGGACCAAAGGTGCTTAGTCAAAACAAATTGCTTTCCAAAAAAAGAAAAAGAAAAACAACAGGAAATGACTCCAGCAAAACATGACGTGTTTTAAAAGTGCAGTTAGTAAAACTTTTTTTTTTTTTTAAATCAAAGTGATAAATAGCTCCATATTCTGATAGTGGTCATTGCTACAGAGGGTTGAATCAGTATTTTGGGTCTCCATCTTTTATTTTCCAAAGCAGAATTAGAATTTTTTTTTTTTAAATTTTGAGCAGATAGTGTCTTTGCAGGATACTGATTGGATACATTTTCTTGTCTAGATGTCTGCATCCAATCACAAAATAAGTACTCTAAAAAGAAACTCCTATAAGCTGAAATTTAAAACATTCAAATTCCATTTTGACTTTAATTTATATAAACTTATATTTTTGACTTTTATTGAATTTTATCATGTATCCGTTGAGGTTTATTTATTTATTATAACAGATTATATTTTTAAAAAGTTTTACTGATGAGATGAAGATCCAAACATTATGAATCCAACCTTCATAGCAATGACAACAATTAGAATATGGAGCTATTAACACTTTTTTTAAAAACCATTTCGGCACATATTGTACTTTGAAGGCTGCAAGTCACTGTTTTTACATGTAACATTAAAATATTGTACTGGCTTCTACTGTGCTGAACTTTAACTGGCAACAGAGCATGGCAACATATAATGCATTACGAGCATCAAGGTAGGGATAAGACAACGTAACATTAAACATGTATAGTGCATCAAATAAACAATCACTTTTCAGAAGTTATTCAGTGCATAAAAATGATTAGTGCAGTATGTTACTTCTGAGGTAGGAGAGCCAAACAGTGCAACATCTTAAATCAGAGGTAGGAGAGGCAATTTTTAATAAGGGGGAGAAAAGGAAGATACAAAAATAACTCTCACCACTCACCTCAACAATTAGTCTAAAGCATGGGTGTCAAACATATGCTTGCGGGCGAAAACCGGCCCACCAAAGGGTCTAATGCAGGATGAATTTATGAAATCCAAAAATTACACTGAAGATATTAACAATTGATGTCATAAATTATTTTAGTTCAGGGGTCTAATTACAGACCAATATGATCTCAGGTTGCTGTCATGCTATCATAATAACCTATAAATAATTCCAACACCAAATGTTTCTCATTGTTTTAATGTAAAAAGTAAAATGATATAAAAAATGTTTACATTTGCTAACTAACCTTTCATACAAAATGTGAATAACCTGAACAACCATGAAAATGAACTGTTACAAGAGAATTAAGTGCAATTTTAATTACATTCTGCCTGTTAATAATAATAATAATAATAATAATAATAATAATAATAATAATAATAATAATAATAATAATAATAATAAAATATAAATAAAAATCTGAGGTATAATACTTTTAAAATTACACTTATTGTTCCTATCAAATTTCAGGTTATTCATGGTTGTTAATGTTATTCACATTTTTAAAGGATAGTTTGTTGATATAAGCATTTTCATCATATAATTACTTTTTTTTTTTTACTGTTAACATTTTACTGGTCTGGTCCACTTGAGATCATATTGGGCTGAATATGGCCCCTGAACTAAAATGAGTTTGACAACCCTGGTCTAAAGTATTTTACTCTGTGTGTCCAAGTAACAGAGAGAAACCAAGTAAGTCAGACATCACTGGTGCAACATGGGTCAGCCCTGATTCACTCATTGAACAAGTCATTCTTCAGAGTCAGTAGACGCCCTTTTAGTGGTTTGTTGTCCTCAAGACACATCACAACTTTTTGGACAAATGTGAATGTCAGCTCAAGATTTTTTGGATACTGTAGATCTAGTGCATAGACATACCTGAAGAGCAGGAGAAATGAATCAGCCAGATTCGTGGGACCACTCACAAGTATTTCATCCTCCATGACAACAGAGATGCTGTCAGGGTTGAAGAGGGTCGCACCAGGAGAGTCATCCGAGACACTGGTCAGGAGAGCCACCGGAGTGTCTGTGAGGTCTGGACCATCTGCTGACTGCAAAATACAAACAATAAAAAAATGAGTACAGGCCCTTAAGAATACAAATCAAGATAATGATGTCTAATAGCTACATTTTTTTGTTATTGATGAATTTACATACAAAAGCCAATATAAACAGGTAATAGAGCAAAAAATTTGCTCAGTCCTCCCCAGGCGAAAAAACACTGAGTCTCAGAGTGACAGCAGCAGAGTGGAAATTTGCTCATTGCTTGTCATCAGAAATCCCAACTCAAGCAACATTTCGCTGGCTCAAGTCTCTTTCTGCTTAATGCTGATTTGCTGCCGTAACCCCAGAAGTTTTTTGCTCATCCCCAGATGTTACTGGTGTGAGTGGGAGCTGGAGGACTTTAAAAGCACACACTGCCAATGACAAGCAATTGTAACTGAGCAACAACAAATGGACGAAGCAGCAACAGAAAAAATTAACTGTCAAGTGTGAACACACTCTTGAACACATCCAGTGTACTTACATTACAGGTCTTGAAGAAGTTGGAGGCATCTTCCCGCAGGTACACAGGAAGCACACGAAGGACGAGGGCCCGCCTCATATTTACATCATGTTGTTCCTAAATAGACAAACAATAGCCATTGCAGTAGTAATTACACAAATGCAACACAAAAACTCTCTTAAATCAAGATGTTAAATAGTCCTGAATTCTCACAAAGAATGCAAGATAAGATTCAATGAAATTGTAAATCTATTTTACAATAATAGTCATGAAAAATGTTATAAGACTTTCAAACTGAAGCTGATAAAGTGCTTTTCAGGGTACTTCTCTATGATAGGATACATCTTATCAAGATGTCTACCTCTCATGAGGTGACAATTTTGTGTTCATGGCAAAGTCACTTAAACTCAGGTCACAGTCCAAAGACATGACTCTGTACTGCATGTGAGGCAATTCACACTCTAGCTTACTTACAGTTGTACACAAAAGATCCATTTAAGTTTGTGAAACATACAGTTAAAAATTCACCTGGAGGTCATAAATCCTCATGATCTTGCGTAGTTCCTCCGCTATCTTGCCAGATTTGGCAGCCTTCTCTCTGTACAGGGTGATGAGTTTAGGTGTGTGTCTGTCCAGCTCCTTAAAACATTGACTGCGCAGGTTAACATTGGTGATTCGGTGGAACTCGGCAAACACCTGTATATGGATAAAATTACACCAAAATGCACAAAGATTAGTTAAGTGCAGAAGTGTTCAGGTATTTTAAGTTTTCAGTTGGCAGGTAGAGAAATAAAGGGCAATTCTGTTCTATTAAGGATGAGTCAGTACCAAGGTCAAAATTGAAAGTCAGTTATTCATTTATTTAAAAACAGGCTATCTAATGGTATCTAAAGGAAATTAAACTAATAACCCTGTTTACTTTGTTTACTGTAAATGACAAAATTGTTTTTTTTGTTTTTTTTACCTGTGACTCCATAAGTAGGGCTGGCCATCTGTCCATGATGTCTCTCACCCGTGGGGCTTCAGGAGGTCCAACAATTTCCTGGTGACGAAGGGCATAGGTTGTGTTCATGAGCTTGCCTATGATGAATTGGTTTCTTTCAGTCTTCTTGACCTCTTGCATGATTTCTTCTCTCATTATTTCCAGAGTGGCTGGGGTTTCATCCTTGGGTAGGTTGATGATGTAGTTGACCTCAGATTTGCGAGCTTTCTTTATGTTGTGATGGGGATACTCACTATCAGGGTTATTTTGGCTCTGCTTGCCTATGTACACGATATGTACACGATTCACATAACTCACCTGTTAGGTTCTGTCTGATGGTGAAATGCAGACTACACTCTCTGTAGTCCAATATCTGTACATAATATGAGCACAAAGATAATTCATTAGGCTGATGTGGAAAATAAAGCATAAAATACATATATAATACAAACTGAATATACAGATAGAAATGTTTCCAAATCTATCAGAAACTTTCTATCAAAATACATTTTTGTGAAAATTCAAATGTTGAAAGATGAGCAAGTTAGGCATCACAAATTGAACAACTCTTTCAAATGTCCAAACGTATAAATAAATAAGTAAATAAATAAAAAAAGTCAATGTAGTGTGCTTATACATCAGCCATTTCTCTTATTGTTTTTTTTTTTTTTTTAAACAAAGTATTTATGAAAGATTAAAGTGGTTGCACTATTTTCACAGGGACTCCCTGGAGCTGCTTTAAGGACCCCACAGTTGAAAGAAATAACTCAAGGATATAACCATGCAACAGAATGATTGTTGAAACCCTTGGGTGCATGACTAACAAAACCAAATCAACTATTAATGATACCATTTCCTAATACATCCGACCTGCAACTGTTAAAAGGTTTTGGAGATGATCTCTCAAACAAAAACTTGAACCTACGAAGAAATAAATACACAGGCTTGGTTAGCATTATGCTAACACTCACATTGGGCTATTTAGTATTGCTTGTTTCATGGTAACACTCACACACGATAATTTGGCTACAGTGGCTGCTCCACAAAGTAAATAATTGGCAGTGTGATACCAATGCGAACAGAACACCAATCATTTTGTTGCTTTCATATGAGGATGAGGAGGTTACCCCATGTACTTATCGAGTGAGTGAGTGATTGAATAAAAACTCTCCTGCAAAGTGCAATGTAAAGTTGCTTGTGCTTTGACTGAATTAGCAATTTTGAACTGCTAAAATTCAAGTACCAAATTTCAAGTAATAGGGTGATATTTTCAGTCAAGTAAAAACTAGAAAAAACAAAACAAAACAAAAAAACCCATAAAGCCCTGTGTTTTAACCCATAAATACCCAGTGCTACTTTGGTGGCAGTAACCAAATGAATTTTTCTCTATATTTAACCTTTCTTAAGTGATTCATCACCATTTATTATATTATCTTCTGGATGTAGATGTTCATAAAAGCTTAGACTAAGTTGAGGGTTATTATAGCAAAAACAGTGAAAATTACAGAAAAAGTTACTATTTCCGTGAAATCTCTCATTAACTGAACATAAACCCAGTGTCTGCATCCACTGTTATTGATCCAACTCCATGGGTTTAACTGGGGAATAATTTCGCAGGCACCTCGTACGGATAACTATTTTCAATAATGGCGATCTTTTTCCATGTACCTTTTTCTGACGTTCGGTAGGAGTTTGTCTTTAGTATGTTTTTTTTTAACATACGGACATAACTTAGTCGCTGAATGCGCGAGCGTAACCGTCCACCGTGGCATTGGCGGGCAAACGTGCATTATGGGAATTGTAGTTCATGCAGGACACCCGCCGATAATTTACATTTATTTACTTTGACATAAGTATCTGTATTCAGTTTAAGTTTAGAACGTTGTTGACAGATAATATAATGCTATATGTGATCTGAGAGATGTTTTATTTCTGGCGATATGCACCGTTGTAAGGCGAAGTAAGGTTAGCATTTGAATCAAGTTCAACTTCGAGCGTTAATGTTACTTGAATTTGGGTTAGTTTTACTACAAATCTTCACTGTACATATTGTGAAAATAAATTTCCGATACCGACATAACCCCAATTACCGCATGTTAATGAAGTTATCAAAATTATATTCAAGACAAATATGAAAAGTTTTACTGGTACTTACCAGATCAGGGCGCTTATGAAGAGGACGGCGAAAACAGCAATGAAGAAAACTGTGGTGCTGGTACTTTGAAGCGGGGGTGTAAAGTTATGCATTGCATATAAAAGTACGCATTGTACACAAATAAAAACAAATTAAAATTGTCATTTTCGACCAGGTCCGCATCTCCGCATCATGATAAATCCAAGATGGCTGATACAGTTTTCGTGAGGGGAAGAGCAGGCCCACCCACCAGAGCGTCGTGACTTCGTGACGTCATTACGCTACTTCACGGTTCCCACAATTTTTAAGCTTTCCACACCAATTAACAATAAAATATTGAGCTCTGTAAGCTTAAATTGGCGTAGATAGTTCACAGAGCTCAAAGTTTTTTAGCTCGGTCAACTATTTTTTGACTTTTGACTGCTGTAGCCTTATTAATTATAAGCTTGTACAACTCTGGGGTTTACAGTGTACTTACTGTGTACTACATATACATGGTCTATGGCTACATTCACACTACAGGCAAATGTCGCCCAAATCTGACTTTTTTGCCCATTTGTGACCCAAATTTAATTTTTTATGGCAGTCTGAACAGCACAAATCTGATATTTTCGAATCAGACCCAGGCCACTTTCATATGCGATCCTATATCAGATACATATCTGATGTTTTGCGATGCAACTTCCGTCTGAATAGTCATGTTTCATGTCATCTGACTTTTATGTCATTGAAATGCAACAGGCATCATAATTGTGCACTGAAGGAGGCAGCCACAATTTTAATGGCAGTCGCAATTAAATTAAAATGTGAACAACCGCACAAAAAATATCATTCATTTTCTGAACCACTGAATCGTCGAGAGGGTCACCAATGCCAGCTACCAGTGGGTGAAGGTGGGGTACACCCTGGACATGTCACCAGTTCATTACTGGGCAGACATAGAACCCATCCCAATTCATCCTGTGCCCCGCAAACCACAGAAATGTAGTCTATAACACATTGAAATGGCATTAAATGGTCGATAAAATGATTAAGTTGTTTACAAAGAAAATACATACATTTGTGTGTTTCTTTCATCACACTGCTGCCCTTTTTTTTGCTGTGTTTACCTACATCTTGCCGATGATTCAAACAGAATTATGGGAAATTTCTTATACCCCTCTGTTTGCAGTGTGGTCCTAAAAAATCTCCGTTTCAAGGGCCAAACAGCCCTTCCCCTTAGCCTTTCCCTTCCTACTCATGGAGAATCGGGACACCCCTACCGCTTCACGCAAATGCACAATATGGAGGGGTAGGAGTAAGGGGTGAATTGGGATTGGGCCATAGAGATGAACAACCATTCACTCCCACATTCACACCTACAGGCCATTTAGACCAAATCTATTGACTGACTGATTCCTATTGGATGAACCTATGAGGGTGCATGCCTTTGGATAGTGGGAGGAAGCTGGAGTACCTGGAGAGAACCCACACTCACATGGGGAGTACTAACAGAAAATCAGGTTTCAGCAAAAAATCGGAATTGAGCATCAACACCTGCAGTGTGAAAGTTGCTTATGTTAAGAGGTAGGGGAGGCGGGATGTTGAATATGTGATTGACAGCTTTAATTCGAGATTACGTTTATATTCAAACAGACACAACTACACTGCTCTACTCTTCTCTGTGCTTTGGCATGGAAGCATCAAGGAAGCTCCCGTAACTATGATATTTTGACTTCATCTGTGCATAGTATGATCTCATGCCCTATCATCTTTCTATATTTGGCCTTTTAATTTGCAAAGACAGGAGAGAGCTGCTGAGGGAAACTGCTTGCACTCAAGGACTTCCATAAAGATCAGAGTGGTGGACATCATCTCCATATCTCTGACATAGGACAAGGGATAAATAATGTTGTTTGGACACCTTGTCACCCGAAATGAGGCTCATCTGATGCCGCCCATGTGCCTCGAGTTGCACCTATGTACTGCATAATGAAACAGTGCCTCTACATAAGTGTCCATGGTAGGGGTGTCAACTTGTTTTAGTCAGGGCCAGTAAAATAGTAACATCATAATCTATACATAATGACAACTCCAAAATCAAAAGAAGAAGAAAAATTAAATAATAAAAATTATTACATATACAAACTATGCTTTAAAAATGTTAACATGAACAGCCATGAACAACCTGAAATTTCTCAAGAAAAATAAGTGTAACTGTAACATTATGCTTCAGCTTATCAATTACACATGTGCATTACGATACAGAT
This sequence comes from Sphaeramia orbicularis, assembly GCF_902148855.1. NCBI lineage: Eukaryota > Metazoa > Chordata > Actinopteri > Kurtiformes > Apogonidae > Sphaeramia > Sphaeramia orbicularis. The sequence goes on along the minus strand of NC_043971.1, from coordinate 41,830,679 downwards.
CACAGTGGATCTACAAAGACACAAAATATTTATTCAATAAAAGGCATAATAGATAAAATTGCATTTATCTTTCTGAAGATGTTTCAGATTGTACTTGTATCTTCATGTTATTCACTCTTTTTGTGAAAGGATAATTTGTAAATGTAAACATTTTCATGTATTTTTTTTTTTTTTTTTTTTACAATAAAGCAAAGGAAACATTTGGTGTTGTCATTATTTCTGAACAGTTATTGTTTTACTGATCTGACTCACTTGAGATAAAATTGGCCTGTATGTGACCCCTGGACTAAAATGATTTGATTACCCGTGATTGTTAATATCTTCAGTATAATTTTAGCATGTGGGTCTTTCCATGAAACTGGGTCTATTTTGGTATCTGGCACTTTGCCGGCTTTTTAGACCCAATAATAAAAGAGAACTTTAGGCATATTTCCCCCCAGGATGTACCTAATGATGACCTCAGATTAATGCAAAAAAATATACATATGCTCTTGCTCTGAGCCATCCAAAAATTTATAATTTTTTAAAATAGGACCAAAATCAGGACAGGAAAAGCTACCTTGGTGTCAGTGCATTTGATCTTGAAAACATCGCTTGAAATGGTCTTATATACCGCCATAAATAAAGACACTGTGTTAAATTTGATCATCCTAGTGGTTTTTCTAATCCAGACATGAGGGTTTTTCATGAATCAGCGGTCTCATTGCAGGTTTTGTGAATAACCCATCGTGTCCACTTGTGGACCCTGCCCAGTTGAGCACACATAAATCACAAGGGATTTTGCAACAGTGGTCATTTTTGTGAAACATTCTGCCTTGCATATTTACTTTGATTCCCAAAATGTACCTGTGAGAGATAAAAAAGATATTCGAAAAAATAGCTGCGTGTAATTTTGGTGTCCTTTTGATCATGTTACATGTAGATTTTTGTACAAAAATAATAGAAAAATGTGTTATATCTGAAAAAATTTAAGATTTTCTGAAAAATCCTTTTTGAGCAATACATATTGAATTGATTTTGTCATTACTAGTGTACATGGCAATTGCTATATCATCTTGATCACCTTTATTTATTAATGTATTTGCTCTGATATCAGTTCCTTGTACACATAATTCTTTTTTTGTTTTCCTTCTGCTCAAAACAAATTAATGAAAAAATGTTTCTTTTATCTCAGTAAATATGTAGGTATATATATGTTTTTTTCCTCCATAATTCGTACTTTTGGTTTATTCACAAATTTGACAGTTTGCCCTTTTCTTTCATTTTTTTCCCCAACTTTATTGAAAATATATAGGTATACAAGACAAATAAATTTTGAACAAACATCAGGATGTCGAAAGGAAAAAGCATCTGAACAAATAAATTAAAGTAATGCAAAGATTTAGAGACAGAAAGCCGAATAGACAAATAACAATAATAAAAACTTAAAATATCCAGATTCGAGAAAAATAAATAAATAAATAAATACATCAGAGAGTAAGTTAAGTCCATTTTAAAGAATTCTTTATAAATTGCCAGGGTGTTAGTGCTTTTTTTTTTGTTAAAGAGAAATTCTAATGATTTAATATATTTTTCAAATTCCATCAGAAAAACTTTAAAATTTGGGCATGTTTTGGTATATTTATTTTTGTGTATATGAAATTTTCAAAAAAAAACAACAAAAAAATCAGATTATTATCTCAGCAAATATATATTTTCAAAGTAGACCCAAAGTGCTTCAAAACAATCTGTGTATCATTCGTTCATTTGTTTTTCAATTTAAAACCAAAAATCAAAAAACGACTCGTTTTTTTGTTTTTCATTTTCAAAACCAGAATGAAAAACTGATAACGGTTTGGTTTGTTTTTCCATTTCCCGATTTTGTGCTCAAATGAAAAATGGAAAAAACGCATAACGACCATTTCATTCGATTTTGCTATTTTCAACATAGTTAAGTTCTCTGACCCGGAAGTAGTTGTTACTAGGGAAGAAATAAACACATGGAATCATGCCCGGACTGGAGGAATATTTTGCTATAATTAAGCAGCTGTTCGATATGTACGGAAGCATATTGTATTCACACAAAAAATTAATTCGGCTCTGTTTTTTTTAATTAATTCAATCAGAAAAACAGAGCTGAATTTAATTTTTTTCAGAAAACAGTATCTCGTTAATTGGGAAAATTCCGTTTGCTTATTTTTTCTCTAGTAATGACTACTTCTGGGTCAGACAACTTAACTATTAGTGATGGGACTTTTGGCTCTTTGAAGGGAGCCGTTCACTGAAATGAGCCGTTCAAAAGACTGTCTCTTTTAAGTTTTTTGCATTATTTTGAAACACCAATGTTTTAATGACTAAATAGGCTACATGTGATGATTGACATTACATTTTAAAGGTGTTTAATTGGTGCGGCAGTAAATATTACCTTACCGTAAAAAAGAATAGTTATTTCAAATGTGTGGGCTAAATCCATGACATGAGAGGAGACATTAGGCAAATGCTGGAATTTGACAAAAAACATCATGGTACATTATGTGGACTAGTCTGTAGCCTAAAAATGAAGAAGAAAATAAAACATTTTCTTATGAAATAACATTTTATTCTCCTCAAAACAAGAACAATAAATGTGTGTAAACATACGGAAAAAAATGCACAAAACACAACAGTGATTAATCACTGCAATTTCTTAAATACCTGAACTGTAGTGCAATTCTCAGAACAAGAGCAGTATGTTGGTAAATTGACAGGCAATAGAACACTCCCCCTTAAAAAAAAAAAAAATTAAAAAAAAAATGAACGGTTCTTTACAAAGACTCGGTTCCCATCGTTCATTTCGAAGAGCGGTTCAAAAGATTCGATTTGTTCATGAGCGTCACATCACTATTAACTATAATGAAAATGGCAAAATTGGATGAAGCAGTCGAATCCGTGTATCATTCGTTCATTAGTTTTTCAATTTAAAACCAAAATCTCATTCATTTTCAAAACCAGAATGAAAAACTGATGACTGTTTTTCCATTTCCCGATTTTGTGTTCAAATGAAAAATGGAAAAAATGAATAACAACCGTTTCATTTGATTTTGCTATTTTCAATATAGTTAAGTTGTCTGACCTGGAAGTAGTCGTTACTAGGGAAAAAAATAAACAAATGGAAACATGGCCGGACTGGAGGAATATTTGGCTATAATTAAGCAGCTGTTTGATATGTATGGAAGCGTATTGCATTCACACAAAAAAAATAAATTTGGCTCTGTTTTTCTCAATTAACAAGATAATGTTCTTGTTAATTCAGAAAAACAGAGCCGAATTTTTTTTTTTTTTTCAGAAAATAGTATCTCATTCATTCAGAAAAAGAGCCAACTTTATTTTTTTGTGTGAATGATATATGCTTCCGTATGAAACAGCTGCTTAATTATAGCAAAATATTTCTCCAGTCCAGCCATGATTCCGTGTGTTTACTTTTTCCCTAGTAACGACTACTTCCGGGTCAGACAACTGAACTATATTGAAAATAGCAAAATTGGATGAAACGGTCGTTATCCGTTTTTTCCATGTTTCATTTGAGCACAAAATCGGGAAATGGAAAAACGAACCGTTATCAGTTTTTCATTCTTGTTTTGAAAATGAAAAACAAAAAAATGAGTTGTTTTTTTGTTTTTTCATTTTTGGTTTTAAACTGAAAAACGAATGAACGAATGATACACGGATTACGACTACTTCCGGGTCAGACAACTTAACTATATTGAAAATAGCAAAACTAGATTAAACGGTCATTATCTGTTTTTTCCATTTTTCATTTGAGCACAAAATCAGGAAATGTAAAAATGAACCGTTACCCATTTTTACCTCCGCCAAGGAGGTTATGTTTTTGCCAGGGTTTGTTTGTTTGTTTGTCTGTCCGTTAGTGTGCAACATAACTCAAAAAGTTATGGACAGATTTGGATGAAATTTTCAGGGTTTGTTGGAAATGGGATAAGGAAGAAATGATTAAATTTTGGTGGTGATCGGGGGTGGGGGGGCCCACGGGGGGGGGGCCACTGATCATTAGTGTGCAACATAACTCAAAAAGTTATGGACAGATTTGGATGAAATTTTCAGGGTTTGTTGGAAATGGGATGAGGAAGAAATGATTAAATTTTGGTGGTGATCGGGGGTGGGGGGGCCCACAAGGGGGGGGCCACTGATCAGCCTTGGCGGAGGTCTGCGCTCTCCGAGTGCTTCTAGTTCATTCTGGTTTTGAAAATGAAAAACAAAAAAACGAATAATTTTTTGTTTTTTGATTTTAAATTGAAAAACGAACTAGAAGCACTCGGAGAGCGTACACCTCCGCCAAGGCTGATCAGTGGCCCCCCCCGTGGGCCCCCCCACCCCCGATCACCACCAAAATTTAATCATTTCTTCCTTATCCCATTTCCAACAAACCCTGAAAATTTCATCAAAATCTGTCCATAACTTTTTGAGTTATGTTGCACACTAACGGACAGACAAGCAAACAAACCCTGGCAAAAACATAACCTCCTTGGCGGAGGTAATGAACGAACGATACACGGATTCGGTCGTTATCCGTTTTTTCCATTTTTCATTTGAGCACAAAAGCGGGAAATGGAAAAACGAACCGTTATCCGCATTTCATTGTGGTTTTGAAAATGAACAACAAAAAAACAAATAATTTTTTGTTTTTAAATTGAAAAACGAATGAACAAATGATACACGGATTTGGTCGTTATCCGTTTTTTCCATTTTTCATTTGAGCACAAAAGTGGGAAATGGAAAAACGAACCATTATCCGCTTTTCATTCTGGTTTTGAAAATGAAAAACAAAAAACGAGTGTTTTTTTTGTTTTGTTTTTTGATTGTTGGTTTTAAATTTGACAAACAAATGAACAAATGATACATGGATTCAAAACATCTACATCTTGTTTGAATTTTTTTTTAGCCCCTCTGTCCTGCTTTTAGGGACCAGTTTCAAATTCATCCCTCGGACCGCTTTGGATGCTTTGGCGGACCTGTTTTGGCCCCCGGGCCGTATGTTTGACACCCCTAGTCTATGGAAAACAATGAACAATTTATAGTCTGGCCCAGCAGCTGAGCAATGACTCCGAGTCACGCCAGTAGATAACAAGTGGGAGCTGTGGTGCCTTTGACACGGAGAAGTCCCGTGGACATAAGTGGTGTAGAAGACGTTTAAGACACTGATCAAACACGGACGGTGAAAAAAAAAAAAATCGGAGCGTCTGTCAGGAAGGGAGGTAAAAGGCGCAACATCAGATAAGCAAACAGCCAATGGGATAGTGGGAGCTACAGGCATCAATTTGCCCATCGACCAATTGCTTTAAAACGACGTCGGAACAGGCAACAAGAAGGACTGGAGCCACCGCAGAAACAGCCGCACATTACGCATCATCTGCTCTGTTTTCATCTTTGTCCGTTTGTCACCGTAGCCTGTCCGGATCCACGACAGCACTTCCACTGTGGGGAGAAAAGTGGTGGGAGAGTCCACGGTGAACACGGCACACACCCTAGGTAAGCGGAAGAAGCCAAATGAATGCATGTTCTGTGGAGCCTGGCTGATGTGCATGGACCCTACCGGCCACCGTAGATTTTCAGCTGGGCACGTTTAACTGAGTAGCGTGTATTTTTTTTTTTTTTTTTTTTTGCAGGCACTGCTGCTGTTACGGAACCGTTCTTCAAAATGACCGAGACGGAAACCAGAATTCATCACGCTGGCAAACAACACAACGGAGATGCCATGGCAGAAGGGTCGACGGTAGAGGATGTTTTTGATGATACATATAAAGAAGGAGACGGCCCTAAACCACCCAGGATGCTGGTGTGGAGAAATATCATCCTGATGAGTCTGCTACATATCGGTGCGCTTTACGGACTCATCCTCATTCCTTCCGCGTCGGTTTTAACTCTTGCCTGGTGTAAGTATTAAGAGAAAAAAAAGCTTTGCCTGTGCTGCATTTTGCTGGATTTTCAGCCTGTCGCTCCCTACAGTTGCATCCAACTAGTCAACAGAATGTGCTGATGTGGTGTGATCATTGGGGGCTACAGTGGAGACTGTCAAACAAGAGGGGGGTGGGGGTGGGGGGTGTCAGTGGGAAAAATGACTCACCCTGCTTGAACATGTCATTTCTGTCCTCCCTTTCCTTTTTGTGTTTTATTATAAACAACTTCAAATGTCCCAAATTAGAAACATGTGAATTGCAGAAGCAGCAGCCAAGTTTTTTGTTTTTTTTTTTAAATAAGAAAAATCAGATTTCGTGCCCTCTTGGTAGACTATGGAGGCATGACTCAAATTCCTGAACAGTCTCAACTTTGTTTCCACTCTGGTGCTGCATAATTTTCTCCTCTCTTTCCAATGCTGTGCTGCATATTATTTCACAGAGGAAGACAAAGCACAATCACCATTCCCATAGACATGCCATTGTCAGCGGCGTGGTACCACAACAGAATGTTCTCTGGCAAACCCGAAAGCCCCCGGTTCTCAAATCCTGGGTAGCCTTGTGTGGCTTCACATAGAAACACATTCAGCAAGATTTTTAGAACAACAAATGTGCGAAGGCAGACCTGCGTTGCTCCCACTGTCCTGTCTCTCCACACACAGATGACTTTTCTCATAACATAGGCCTGGGTGTTATGGAAAGAACACAGTGTCCTGGTAACCCTGCTCTCATGGGTGTGACATTAATCTTACAGTCAGAGTGACAGTTTCCCTTAAGATATTTGTGTAACCCACCTCTTGGCACCCTCTCTTTTTCTATTCCAGCTGCAGTGTGCTTCCTCATCAGTGCTCTTGGTGTGACCGCTGGTGCACACAGGTTATGGAGCCACAGATCTTATAAGGCTTCTTTTCCACTGAAAGTCTTCCTTGCCCTTGCCAACTCCATGGCCTTTCAGGTAAAACAATCAAGTACCAGCAGTGGTGGAAAAAGTGATCCTCACCCTTATATAAGCCAAAGCACCAACACAGCCATGTAAAGAGTCTGCGACAAAGTAGAGAAATGAACCATACTGTGTGAAAAATCCTACTTTAACCAAAATCAAATAAGTATTTGAAGGAAAATGTTGAAGTAAAAGCCCTGAAATAGAAATATATTTGTATGTGGCATCCGTAGATTAAATTAGAACAATGAACCACGTATGGGCAGCATTGCAGATTATGGTTATGGAGATAGTTTGGACTACTTTGTACTAGATCTGAGTGATGGGGCCAAAAATGTCACCATGTAAAAGAGTCCAATATCAGATAATATCACCTTTTTTGTCTCCTGAGTGAAAGTTGAACAAACCAGGTGGTTATTTGTTGTTTTTACTCTTCATGATGACCCAAATATGACAGACATTTGACCAGAAGCAGAATATTTAAGTATTTAAGTATAGAGCTACTATAAAAAATTATACAGTACAAGGTTTTTTAACATCAAAATTTGTATGAGTAAGTAAAACAATAAAACATTGAAAAATTTTGTGGCTACGTAAAATAAAAAAAGGTGAGATGTTTTGATATGGGGGCATTGTACTTATTTTGTTGGAGATCTAAAAACTACTTGTGCATGTTGATTTTTGTTACATGTCAGAAGCCAAAAAGGTTGGAAACTGTTCATTTAATCTTTAACTTAATGTGATATGTTTTAAAACCATAGTCACTTGCAGTTTATATATGGTGAGTCTTGTAGTCTGATCTAATGATGCCATACAATTATTTCTCTAAACCAGGGCTTTTTTAATTTCTTATTTAAATTTTTTTTTTACCTCAAAAGTTAAACAATATTTTGCTGCAAATACTTATGTAATTTACTTATGTAATCCTGTCATTTGTGTCAAATCGTCATTTAAGAACTGACCAGTGCTGTCAGAAGTACAAAGTAGCACAAAGGTCAAAGAAGTTCCTCAAATTTATGCTGAGTACAGTATTTAAGTAACTTTGCACCTCTGCTTACACAAACAAAACAGTTAATTTAAAAAATAGACTGTTTGCATATTATAATTGTTCATCAATGTCTGCCATAGTTTACTTTAATACAAAATTTTATGATGTATTTCAGCATGCATTAAGTTGCAGTGCTGTGGCATGCAGATAATAGCTATCACTTTTGTTAAATGATATAATCTGAGTGGTATGCACTTGTACTTACAGCGCATCATTACTGACCTTAATCTGGTGATCAGAAATGTTCATATCTATGGGTGCCTCACGTAATCCTCTCTGTCCCTGCCTGCTGTGTTTTCTGCATTTTATCTTTACAGAATGACATATACGAGTGGGCACGAGACCACCGGGTCCATCACAAGTACTCAGAGACAGATGCAGACCCCCACAATGCAATGCGAGGCTTTTTCTTTGCCCACATCGGTTGGCTGCTGGTTCGTAAGCATCCTGACGTCATTGAAAAGGGACGAAAACTGGAGCTGTCGGACCTGAAGGCAGATGAAGTGGTTATGTTTCAGCGAAGGTCAGCAAATACTTTGATTAGTTTCGTTACGGTTGAAATTTTTAGGGGTGTAACCTTTAGTCGCATTTTGTGGTGAAGTTGCAGATTCATACCTTTCTGAATATTAACCCTGGTCCACCATAACACATCATAGTGGACTGTGGTGTATGTTATTGATGCCACATGCAATAAAATTGAAGAAGTGCAACAGGAAGCCTGCTCTGAACCACAGTAAAAATACGGAAGACTCTGTGGAGGCAACTTTTGTAGACATAAACACCTCCTCATACACAACTATTATTATTTTCAGATAACCGTTTGCCAGTGAAAACATAATTATGCATATTATATTTCATTTTTGTGCTTAGATCATCCTAAATCTAACACACTGGACCTTAAACATGTCTGTCTTAGTCGTGTTGCAGGTCTTCAAAACTTAACTGTCCATATAATGCCACTGAAAAAAGGCTCCACTTGTAATTTCTGTTTAATATTTTGTATATAAATAATGCCATGGAACTGTTTTTGCCATGTGTGATATATTTAGGGTTTAAGGCAAGAATTTTTCATTTAATTTCAGTTTAAACGGAATGAAGAGTTATCTAATCATCTGATTTTGACCAGATGTTTTTCCAACTGCAGTAGATTGAAAACATACTATAAACATTCCTGAACCATGACAAAGACTGCATGAGGCTATTTTCATTTTGATTTCACTCCTTCAGATGCTTTCTAGTAAGTTCTGCAGTCAGCCATGGCGGAGTCCCTTTGTTATCAGCTGCTGTCACTGTAATCCAAAGAATTATGCAAGTGTCACTGAGTAAGACTTAGTCTGTTTGCATATTCTGGAGCATGTTAACCTCATTTGCAAATTTCAAGGGAAAACTTAATACCGCTGGCAGATGCTTCTTTGTCATTACATTTGCATAAATTCAGCAGTAGTCATATTGAATATATCTGCAAAAATAATGTTCCCTTAATTACATTTGGATATTTGATATATTTGTGGTTGCAGTACAGGACTTAACATGGTTGTTTAACTGTGAGACAGATTGTGAACCTGCAACACCAGGTGCAGAGACACAATGTACAGTAGGCATGCCCATTCATCACCCAGAACTGCACACACTTACGCAGCAAACAATATAGCTGCCTTTCCCAAACCGAGGGTTGGGACCCCAAATGGTTGACAAATCTGTTTTTGTTGAGTCGCCAAAAAATAAAACACAGCACAGTGCTATCGTTGTCATTGTTTCCTGTATTTGTTAGCTGCTGAGCAATGTGTTGCTAGATAGCTAACGTTATTTTGCAGTGTTGGAAGTGATTTCTGATGTTATCTTCCTAGTTGTTGTTCAGATTTAGACTCTGATTCAGATTACTTTATTAATCCCAGAGGAAATTGTGTCATTTCATACCACAAATCCAATTTGTCCTTTGCATTTGTGAAAATGCTACCTCCTGTTACACATATATTGAAAGAAAATGTTTTAGGTTTAGTTCTCTGTGGGTTTTTTAGTGATGAAATAAGACTGAAATGGTTTTTTATTTGACATGTTTTTCTCTTTGCAAATACATGTTGCTAATGAAATAGAAGATTAGCTAATTTTGTAATTAAATAACAAGCTGTAGTGACAATGCTTTCTCAAAAGCCCAGAAAATTTTACATTTTTACTTAATTCCATAACTACTTAAACCAAAGCTAACATTATATTATTTTTTGAGTCCCTAAAAACTGCTATAAATTACTTTTCCTTGTGTAGAGGCAGATTGAGAGGTGATGGCTACATTTATTCAACATAGCAAAAAAAAGTCAGGAAAATATAGACTCTACGGAAATTCATGGTGTATATTTTATTTATTTATTTGTAATGTTGAGCCCTGGATGGACACCAAATTCTGTTTCGTGTGTTTCTGGGCTGAAAATGTTTTGGAATCCATGCTTTTGGCATATTTAGCCAATTAGAATGCCTTAACAGAATATGCAGTGTTAAAGCACAATTTTATTTGATTTAGTCATTTCTTGTTTGGTCCAAGCTGTGTAGGATATTGGTGAGGGTCACAGTGGCTGTAGTCCTGCTTTAGGACAGATCTACTGAAACAGGACCAATTTAATGATAAGGAACATCATTTGCACTTGGGACAGCATGCCCACACTGTCCACACTGACTGGTCATTTGTCAGCATGTTTACTATTCTGGAAGCACTCCCAGATTTCACAGCTCTCTCAAGCAAAGAGGATTACTATCCGAGTTACCCATCACGTACTGAAATACTATATACCCACTGCTAGAACATAGTATATGATGTATGTTTATTAATACTACACAATAATGATTATTTTGTGTCTTTTATATGAAGAGCACTCTATTAGGATTTATAACCCAGTATAGATAAATAGGTCATAGTATAATTTCTACTTTAACATCCAGTTTAGAAAATTTAGGAGGATCTAAATGCAGAAATGAAATATAATATTCATAATTTTGTCCATTTGTGTATAATCACATAAAAATTCCCTTAGAATCAACATTTTTATCTTCAAAGAAAGCAGGTTGGCATTGTGCACCACCATGTTTGTGCTCTAGCTTAGACCAGCTTCTCTCTTATATTTTCCGTCTTATTGCAGATGTAGTCTAGTATTAATGTGTATAACCATAACCTGCTATATCTGACAGTGCAACACAGTCAATATCCTTTAAACTAAAAAGCCTAGAATGAAACCAGACGGTGCCTCTGAGTGACTTTGTGTTTTTGAGGCCACCGTAGGGGAGGGTGAAGCGGGTCACCATTAGACACCACTACAAAGTACACACTAAACTTTTACATATGCTGTGTATCCTTGGTTTTCTGAAAACACTTCGAAATTTATTGAAAATAATGTTTTTGTTTTTGCTTGACATCAAATTCTGTTTTTTTTTTCCAGGCACTACAAGCTCTCTGTGGTCATTCTTTGCTTCCTGGTGCCCATGTTGGTGCCCTGGTACTTCTGGGGTGAATCCTTGTTGGTGGGATACTTCCTGCCTGGACTCTTACGATACACAGTGGTGCTCAACGCTACCTGGCTGGTCAATAGTGCTGCACACATGTGGGGCAACAAGCCTTATGACAAGACCATAAACCCACGGGAAAACCCACTGGTTGCTTTCAGTGCCGTAGGTAAGGAAAATTAATTGACAATGTAAAGCTTTTAGATTTTGGTCCAGTTGTCCTCTCGTAAACTATCTATTTAATCTTGTGACTTAAGCGTTTTGTCTTGTTTGTGTAATTCAACATTTTGTTGCATCAGAGGGATATTTAAATAACCTTTTCAACACTTGTCTTGTCAAGTCAACATAGTGGGGCTCTTTCAAAGCTGACTCAGTCTGGTATTTGAGGCAGAGCAGTATGTCTAAATCCAGGGGCTAATGTTTATTTTGTTCAGCCTCTGTCCATTTTAGAAACCCAGGAAGGGAGGTGGTGGGGTGGTTGGCATTATTTTAGCTCTGTATGTAGTCACTTAGAGGTAGGTGGTGAAGGTTTTTTTTTTTTTTTTTTTTTTGTCAGCTGAGGATGGGAATTTTTAAGTGGTGGGTGTGAATTTGCAAATGGCAACCACACTGAAAGTCAACTGCACTGAATGAACGTGACAAAAAAGGATTGCATGTGAATATATCAATCACTGTTTTGCCCATATTTCCCTGTTTATTAACACATTTACAAAGAATATGTACCATTGTCCATAAATGTGCTTAGGTATTTTGTAGGGAAAATGGTAAAATATATCCTAAAAGTGTTATGAATGTGATTAATTTGTCCACCTTTGTAAAAGCTGTGTCTACAAATTACTATTGTTAATTCAAATATTACCTAGAACATTTCACAACAGAGGACATATCCTACTAAACAGAGTAGATCGTTTTCTGCTTGTTCTAATATTTTTTTTTTCCATAAAACATTGTCATACACGAGGTGCAAATCATAACAAAGGTATATCCAGGAAGCGTCGTCATTGTAACACACCTAGCCAAGCTGGAACAGTAGCATATAGCACAGATACTGTTATTCAAATGTGCAAATAAATAGAGGAAAAGGTCTTCAAAACTCAGTGTTTAACTTTAGGATGACTGTATCTATGTTGCCAACATAATTTATTTTGGTCCGAATCTTGTACAGTCACTTTAGCAAAGATTTTACCTTAAAGCTGTTTACAATCACTGCGCTAATTCAGGCTAACCACCTTCCTGCTTTGACGCTGATTGTTATGATCTAACTGAATGATATTGTTTGCTTTTCATCTCAATCTTGAAGAAAGTAAACCAGCTAACCTCAACTTTTGCAACATTATGTAAGCAGAAAACAGACTGACGTCACCCTCTTCATTTGTTTTGAAGTAACGCTACCTTTTTGAAGTCTTGAGTCAGGGATGACACCATCTTGACTTTTTGAAAGTAGAATTTACCTTATTTGGGGAAGGGAAGCATGAGGGGTGAAACCTGCTAAGCTAATGCTATTTCTAGCTTTTGAACAGGTAAATGTCATGAAACATCAGTGTAACAAAATCCTTCTTAGTGTAAACTCTAAAAGTTCGACTAAAAAAGTACATCAGGGGTCATCTCTCAAAGTCCATGTTGTATTAGCCCTGAAATCTATTTAACTGAGCAATAATTTATAAGATTAAAAAATAAATATATCTTAGAAACACTACATGTAGAGACAGGTCCAGTGCAGGTCGGCTGGAGGTAGCATCCAGTGGTCATCAACGGTATTACACTTGAGGATGTTTTCACAGTCTTCAATTTTAAGCTGCAGTTTTCACTCTTGCAGAAGACCAATGTTATAGCAACTAAATCACTTGAAAAATACAAATATATTTATACATATATGTAAATATATATAAATATGTATATCTCAACTTATTCATTTGGAACTTTTTTTTTTTCTTGGGCACATTGCATTACTGAAACCTACAATGGCAACATTTTACTTTCCAGCGGGGTGGACCATATTATCAGTCACAGGATTCTAATAGTTGTCACTCTGCCACATTCCTGCTACACGTGTAAAGCAGCAGCAGATGCACTTAGTCCATCATGTGATTGTTGTCATCTTTATCATAAAGTACGCTGCTCTACTGTGGCTTCTCATGTCTTGTTAAGCTGTGTATTCTTATCCATGTTATCCCTTGTTGAAAACACTGTTTCTTTTTCTTTTTTCATTTTCAGGGGAAGGTTTTCACAACTACCATCACACTTTCCCCTTTGACTATGCCACCAGTGAGTTTGGCTGCAGGCTCAATCTTACCACCGCCTTCATAGACCTCATGTGCTTCCTGGGTTTGGCCAAAGACCGCAAGAGAGTGTCAAAAGAAACCATCCTCGCTCGCATACAGCGAACAGGTGATGGCAGCCACAAAAGTGGCTGAGTCGCTCGTGATGCAAACTCTAAAATCGATGCCAACATGTCAAACCAAGAAAGAACGTAGCAACACTGATAGCAGCATTTTGGTGAGGCAGTAGACATGGGGTGGTTTTGACCATGCTTCTGAATATAAGTTAAACCTCCTTCTGAGACTAATATTGGATTTTACGAGTTGTAGACCTTTCCATAAACTGTGTGGGTCTTTCTTGTTTTGTTTTGTTTCCAAATGTCCTCACTGGCTATTAGCCACAGCCAAATCTTGGCTAAGTTTGCAAGCACAGCTTTTTCACCATATTATCTAAGAAGGGGAGGTAGAGGAGGATGAAAATGTGGGATATAAGACTCATTTGGCAGAAGTAGGACACCAAATAAGTCTGTGTGAGCTGTGTGTCAAAGCAGTGATTTACAAAATAATTAATCTCTTATTTATTCATGTGCTATTTATTAATAGTCTTGGCACTTTGAGATTTTTATTGAAACCCTTAAAGATGAGGTTTCTATACTGGCAAGATTTAATTGTGTCTGTTTGTTTAGGATCTTTCGCATTAACTACTGTCAGTTGTGCTTTGTTTCATTCCATAGGGAGTGGAGTTAAGTCTCGATCATTTGTTTAGCTTTTTTAAGCTAAGGTTTTTCATTTTTTGGTAAGCTGGTAGACTTATTAAACCATAAGCTGCGTTCAAGACCAACAGCAAGACTTCTGGACATTTACAGTATACAGTGTCCCCATTTGAATACAGTTTGGGATATTTATACACAAACTGTCTTGTAGAGGATAAAATTCTCTATATCTTGTAATTTGTGTTAAATACAATGTATACCTCTGGCTGAGTTGTCTCTGCAGAGACACCTCTGCACCAAAACATGAAAACCAGACTCTAGTCTTAATGTGAAAAGTGACAATTGTTTGCTTTCATTTATATTTTCAGTTGAAAGAGAGACCTATTATAAAGCATCAGGTCTTCCTCTGAAAAGGCCAATATGGCGCTGGCCTTTTGTGTTGGTACTATTGACTATTCTTATCAAAACATTTGTCAGGGCTTTTGCCTAAATGCCTTATGAAGGTAACATATTTTCCATTTGCATTTAACAAGTGCAAGTTATAGAAATGCATTAGGGCTTAAATTTGTCTAATCACAGGTGTGTTGTAGTTCCATGTTTGTAAAGAACCCTAGAGAAACTGAAATCCCTTATTTATACTGAAACAAAGGGACCACTGGAATCCTAAAATTTTTGGTGAAAAAGTATGATTTAAAATTTGCATAAACAAAAAATATATAGTTTAAGTTGAATCTTCAGATCTCAATTAATGTCGTTGTAATATTTGTCACACTTAATCTTTTTCAGTGCAACACTTTTTTACAGTGTTAACTTCTCGAAGTTTGAATGCCTTAAAACATGGCACATTTTTTCAAGGAATGTTTTTGCCCACTTTATGTACCATAAATAAACCAAATTTTCTACTTGTGGCAAAATATGTTTTGCTGTTTTTTTGTTGGAATTCTGTATGACTCCTTATTTGTAAACTGAATTAAAAAAAATATACATATATGCTGATATCATTTTTTTTTTTTTTTTTTTTGTAACTTTCTGGTTTTACTCCCACTGAACCAAACAGTGCAAGAATGAAAACATAAGTGTCGGTTACAGCACGATGAATCCTTTTAGGCTATCCTGTTTTTAGCCTGATCAGTGCTATGACTAGTTGTGTTCAGTAACATACAAATAGACAGATAGCAGACTTCAGTGCATGTATTTCTCAGATTTCCCAACAAAGAAGAGGAGTGGTAACTCCTTTTAGTCTGTTGATGAATCCCAATGGAAATACTGTACAAGGTTAATAAGTTTTCATCTTGTTCTGCTGTGAAGCTAATTAAGTCATAAATCATATTATAAAAATACTGAATTATTTATAAAGTAAGGCTTATAATTACCTAAATCATCTCCTATGGGGGCAGGTATTTAATTTATTGCAAACCATGCTTTAGCTCTTGATTAATACACATGCTGTGTTACTGCAGCTTTGGAAATAAGCATCAGACCACAGTGACAAAGTGGTGGAAAAGCAACATTTGTCTTAAATGTAATGTGTAAACACATTGGGTTTTTTTCCCTTGTGTGTAAAAATCTGTAAAAAGACAAAATGTTTACAAATGTAAAGAAATACACTGTGTTTAATCCATGAAGACCCAGAACTGTGTTTTGTGGTAACTTCTCACTACACTGAACTATTACCAAGAGATTCATCACCATGTATTATATTAGTCTTTGCATTATTTTTGGGGGGTGAAAATCTGTTATTTTCCTATATTTAATTTACTGACCAAGTAGGTGTTAATAAATCTCAGTAAATTTAAATGTTATGATATCAAAATAGAGAAAATTGAAGGAAACAAGACTTTTTCAGCAACATATATTATGAATTCTACATAAAAACAAACATTCACAACCACTATCATTTGTCAAACTACACACGTTTTGTAGGTGAATCAGTGTTGCAGAGGACAATGGTGTTTCCATGTTCACTACAGACACTATGGATGCATCCAAAAGATACATCTGATGCTACTGAAAGGCCGAGAAAACTGAATTTTGCCTGAATTATTTGCATGTATTGATAGAATTAGTAGATAAAAAGTTATGAAACAATTTTTGATCAGTAGATACTTTTGGGTTTTTAGGGTTAAATGAACAATGACAAAATCCAAATGTTCTCAGTAACAAGAACATCTGATGAAAACAATGCAGAAATAATGAATATTCCCAAGAAAAGAATATCTGAAGGTGATTTTGAACAGCTGTTTTACTGAATGTCTACAGAAATCCACAGCGTACTGTAGACGGCAGAATAACTGTGTATTTTATTGATATTTCCTGTAGTGCAGAGCTCCTACTATACGCTGTCTGATAGCTTTATAAACACTGGGATCTTTTAGTTGTTTCACTGTTGGTGATATTTGTACATGTATTCAAAATGAATGATCCATCAGTTATCACAGATTAGAGATGAGGCTGACTGTCATGTATGATTTACCCCTGTTGTTGTGATCTACATGTTCTGATGGAAAAAACAGATCCTCCTCGCCTACTTTTAGACATCTACAGCTTGTTACCAAAACCCTGCCCAAACACCTGCTGATGGGATCTAACTCTGCTGTTCACGCCTGGCTGGCTTGTCGCATACATCTAACAATGTTGTAAAACCGCTGCTCTTTTGACATCAGATGGACACATACTATCAGATTCTGCAGCCATGTTTGAACAAGTTCATTCTTAGAAGATTCCTAGATGAATGATTTCAGTAGATAAAATACTTCCTCTTTACAGCTTTCTATGTCTGGTGGTATTTACAGTTCAGACAAGTCACATCTCTGTTTTACTGTCTGGATTTAAGTCCTGATATACAGTGTTTTCCCCAAACTACATACAGTACCTCAGCAAAACAGAGCCCAAATAAGTAAGGTGATGTAAAATACATACGTTAAGTCAAACACTTGTACAAATTAAAATGTACTTCATATACTTGCATGTACATATAGTCACATTTAGTGTGAAAAAAATCTGCTGTCATTTCACAAATATAATAACAACAAAAGGGGGAGAAAACCCATTTTTAAATCCAGTTTGACCCATAAAGACCCAAACAGCCTCAGACGACCAAAAGCATCTGCTGATCTAAAATGTTTAATACCTGATGATCCACTAATCCTATCAATCCATGTAAGTAACTGATGTAAAATGCAGTTTGTCATCTTTTCATGGTCATCAGATATGACCCATTTGGACGTTCAGAGGCTCCGTACTGAATGTGGAAACACCGTCATCTTCTACAACACTGATTCACCAGTAAAACGCATGGAGTTGGATCAATGACAGTGGATGGAAACACTTGTTTTTGTGTTCAGTTATTGATATTTTTGTTTAAAAAGTCACTTTTTCTTCAGTTTTCTCTGTTTTTGATTTAATAACCCTCAACTTTAATATGAGCTTTTATGAACATCTACATGATCAGAGAATTAAACATAGGGAAATACCTGATTTTCACCTAAAAACACAAACAGACAGAGGATAATATTATAATAAATAGAGATAAATCACTTAAGAAAGGTTAAATCTAGAGAAAAATTCATTTGGGACCTGCCACACAAGTAGCACTGGGTCTTTATGGGTTAAGTCTCGATCTGGACTGCTATGTGGTTTTCAGACACCCCAAGATACGTTCAGGTTCTTCTTGAGCTGAGTTCCTGATCTACTGAATTACCATTTGCCTCCCAGTACCTCTCATTTTCAGTTTTTTTGCTTTGTATATTATTCTTGACATTAATCCAAATTTAGCATGCACCTGTATATGCAGTACAGCTGATCTACCTACAGGGGGCAGCAACAGAAAATTTCCTTCTCAGCATTGGTCAGTACATGGGTTTATCTTCATGAATGAGGAACCTGTGCATGTGCTCCATCTACTGGATGATCTGTGTATTGCAGGTCGTGTTAACAGTTATCCTAAAGCCTGTATCCTCTGTTAAAGTGCACATATGTTCAGGTGGGTGGTACAGCAGGTGTTTGGATGGTTTTCTCTTAGTGTCTGGGCTGCAGGTCAGAGTCCAGCTGCCAGTCTGAGTCCAGTCCTAATGGAAGTGCTCTCACTGGGGCTGATGTGTGCTTGTCCAGCGGTGACATCAGCCCTCTGTCCATTGGCTGCTCCCTGTCAGGCCATCCTATCCTTCCACAGCATGTTACACCTCAGTGTGGTCACAGTGCCACTCCGAGCTCACACACATCAGGGTGGGCACTGTCACGCCTTTAACCCAAAACTTGTACAATTCTGTTGAGCAAGATTGTGTGAAAGTATGATCAGAATGATAGATTATAGATAGATTATAGAAATAAAGTTGAGGGTAAGAATCATTTCTACCAGACGTATTTGTGTGCATTATTTATCATAAGTGTATTATTATTATTATTATTATTATTATTATTATTATTATTATTGTTATTGTTATTATTATTATTATTATTATTATTATTATTATTATTATTGTTATTATTATTATTATTATTATTATTATTATTATTATTATTATTATTATTATTATTATTATTAAATTTCTCTTCATTTCTTGCTGAGGTTAATTGTTGCAGTGATTCTAAGTTCATGTGCTTTTCCTTGATGTGCCCTAATGGGAATGATCACTAGAGCATTAAAAAAAATACTGCTTTTGTGTCAGGTTACATGTCATTCCCCTTTAAATCTTAATCCAAAAACATCCCTCAGATGTTTCCCCAAATCACTTTTTCTCTAATCCTAATTTGCACACACACAAAAAAAAGATGGCTAAAGGGCTGCCTGTGCCAAAGGAAAGGGACCTAAGGGGTCAGACGGGGTTATTAGGGGGAATACCCTTTATCCAGTGTGAGGTAGGGACCGTCTGGATTAGTCATGCAAATGTATCTATCCTCTATCTGGGCCTTCCTCAGTCCATACACAAACCCTTACCTTTTATTTGCTGTTGGGAAGTCAGCACTCTGGGAAAAATGTCCTGAGGTTTCAGCAGGCAACAATATTGAAATATATATCATCCTGAGGTAAGTTTAACTGGATGTAGACGATAGTAAACGAACAAACAAACAAACAAACAATAGGATATGAATGAATGAATAAATTTATTTATTTATTTATTTTTGGTTTACATCAATCATTGTACTCAGCACATCAATCGTAATAAACATAAAAACCAAAAAAGGAATAGGCTAGAAGCAAAAGCTTATTTTTTTGCATATACTTTTCAGCTAATACACTGCTTAAATCAACTTAAATGTGTACAGCATCGAGCATTCACACAATAACAATAAAAAAAAAAAAATCAACAATAAAAACACATTTACCATCCCAATTCAATATTTTTGAATAATTTAAAGTTAAAGTACTTTTTTTTTTTTTTTTTTTTTTTTAACTTCTCCAAAGGAGTGGATAACTTAAATGCATCATAAGGTCCATTCCATAATTTCACACCCACAATCCCAATTCATCTAAACCTCACATCTGCCCTCACTTTAGGCTATATCAACAAAATAAAAACAGTTAATCGACTCCTGCTGATGACACATATAACAGAACCATGAACTGTATTAGACGGAATTCCAATTCATGGGGAAGTTTTTTTTGTTTTTTTTTCTTTTCTCTCAAATCTTGCACTCATACACTATCATCGCATCCGGGTCTGGTTACTGACTAGGGGTGCGTATTTGCAAATATCTGGTGATACGATACAAATCACAATACTAGGATCACAATACAATATATCACGATATGTCATGATACTGTTAAAAAGGCATTTTTTTTGTTTGTTTCTTTTTTTGAATGATTTTTTCCTGGAAGAATTGAATTACACCAGAAATATGCACAAATACTTAACATATTTTTATTTGATCACAACAGGATCTAATGCTATATCACAAAATGTTCCTGTGTTCAAACTTAAATTATGTTTTACAGACATTACAGTTTACGATCCTGTTGAAATGTCCATATTCTATTAGTTCAGAACAAGCATCATAACATTCTTTTTGTGCGATCCCAACAAAGGAACTAACATCTGCCTCTCAGACAGTAAAAAGTGCTTTTAGGATGCTTCAAATAACCAATATTCAATAAAACTGTGTGAAATAATAGTAAATAAAATATAAACAATAAAGAAAAACAAAAATGAATCTCCGCCATATCTGCATTTGAATAAATACCTAAAAATATCGATACAATACTTTTTAACCCTTTCATGCATAGTGGTCACTACAGTAGACAGCTGTTCAAAGCTGTTTTCTTACATATTTATGGATTTTGTTGGTTTAGTTCCATATCAGCCAATACAGTGGATACACTTATGCATCATCACATACACTGTAATTCACACAATTACTGTAAATTTGCTGATCTAGATAAACCTGATCTGCAGAAACATGTTTGAGTGTAAAAAAAAATGCTAATTGTTATTAGACTATAATTAACTATTTTGCTTTTTTAAACAAAAAAGTTGTTTTTTTTGCAAATTATCTCCATGCATGTTTGTTAAAATGTGAGAAAACCTCAGATTAGCAGCATTAACCCTTTCATGCATGAATTATGAGAACCTTAGTTGATTTTTTTTCCTGAGTGTATTTTTTATCGTGTTTAGGCATGAAAAAAAACAATGCGATTGAAATTTTTTTTTTTTTTAATAAACCTATTTTTCATGGAGTTACAAAAATGTCAACTCAGCTGGACACCATGCATTTAATTTTTGAAGCAAAAAAAAAACCATGTATTTAAAACCCATCTTCAGAAAGTGATATACTGTGTGAAAACTCTGAAATAAAAACATTTTTCATGCAGCTAATCTGATGTTTTCTCACATTTTTACATACTCTAATACTAGTTATTACTAACTTCATGCAAATAATATGCAAAAACAAAATCCTTTTTGATAAAGAAAACTGTTATTTACAGTCTAATAACAATTAGCAATTGATTTAACACATGTTACTGCAGATCAGGTTGATCAAGAACAGCAAAGTTACAATAATGGTATGAAATGCACTGTATGGGATGATGCATAAGCGTCCACTGTGTTGGCTGATATGGAACTAAAACAACAAAACCCATGAATATACAAGAGAATAGTTGGAGAATAACTGTCCACTGTAATGACCAGAATGCATGAAAGGGTTAAAAATGTTTTTATTTCATAGTTTTCATGCAGTATATCAGTAAAAAATACATGTTTCTTTGCTTCTTCAGCTGAGTGGACATTTTTGCAAATCCATGAAAAATAGGCTCATAATTCCCCCCCCCCTTTTTTTCCATGCCTAAAGAGGAATAAAATCACTCAGGAAAATAAATGATTAAGGTTCTCTCATAATTAATGCATGAAAGGGTTAATATCAATACAGTATTGTGAAATGAAATATCGCGATATTTTGCAGAACTGGTATTTTCTAACACCCCTATTACTGACTGCGCAGCGCATCCAGGATAATTGACAAAGTCGCGCAGCCTGTGTATAAAATGATGCTGTTGCCTCCTCAAATGTAATGCGTCTCAGAATGACAGTGCACAGGCCGCGTTTCAGAGCGATAAACATTGATTCAATCACACCTTTGTTGCAGCATAAATGACTTCCTGCAGAACAAACACTGGAGGCCTCATTTCTACAGCCCTATCAAAATAACAATCCATCCTCCAGCCGACTATCTGCCACTAATCCTCCACGATCGCCTGTGCGTTAGATAGCCTAAATAAACTTTTCTTCTGGCCAGAAATGCAAAGGATCAATGTTACACTTTTCCTATAGGATTAAACAGATCTTCCTTTGCTCCTGAATGGAGGCAGGGAGCCCACCGTTGGCCGGCCCTGAAGGCCCAGGGGTGCCCTTTTGATCATTTCAGCCTCTCCTCGGTGCAATACTTCTGATTGGCCAAGAGGGTAAGAAGGGGGAAAATCTTTAATTAAGCAGATAATCTCTTGTTGGGACGAGAGCAGCTCCATTTCAGAGCCCCCTCCTTGAATCTTGGAGGACCTGGTGAAGTTTCATGTGCTGCTGGAGCTCACTTTCCTCTGCACCACTAGACTGTCTGCACAGGCTGTAAGGACGGGCGCACAGCTGCCGTCTTCCCCTTCACCTGTCAGGATGTTCATGCATTTGGAGGTTTTCTATTACATCTTCATTCTCCTGGCTAACATGAACTCATACTGCTGCTGGTAAGTCCCATTTATTGCAAGTTAGTTTTGTTTTTAGATTCAAGTCAGAGTTCATTCAGTTCTTTTCTTGTCAAGCATTTCACTCTTGGCAATGGCAAGTGGGATCATTTTGTTTTTAATTAAACCTTATTAATCTTTTAATTTGATATATATAATAATATCTAGAAATAGCCTAAGAGCATGTAAATGATTAGTCTGATAATAATGGAAAAAGAAAATTAATTAGATCATTTTTTTCCCCCAAGACTTTTAACTGGATTTATGTTACTTTCTTTTGGTACATTTTTCAAACATAGTAATAACTCATAAATCAAATCAATTAAAAGATCAGTTTCACAATAAAAAAAGAAACTCATCGCTCACAGAAGCTTTAAATTGATTCCACTGGCTTTTATATTTTAATGTTATGAATTTCCACCACTTTGTAAAAGGACATCCTAAGTTTGCACCTTTTCTAGTGCACGTTTGGACTAAAACACCAGTGTCATTTCTGTGATTTGCATGCCTACCGGTGCCACGGTTTAACATGTTACAAGGCGCACTAATGAGAGATGTTAAGAGAGGAATTTGTGAAGGACACTGAGCTTCCCCTGAGTGAATAAGCTGTCTCCTTTTCCAGGTCAGTGAATAATTTCTTGATGACTGGACCCAAGGTAAGCCAACTTTCTTTTGATCTTTCCTCCCTGTCTTTTTTTTTTTTTTCCCTGAAATGAAAGAAAGAATAGATGAGGGAGAAAAACATCTCTGTATCTATTTTAGCTTAAAAGACACTCCAGTTGCCTGTGTGATGTCTTAACTAGTGTATAAGAATCATGTGTGTTTCTGTGCACCAGCAGAGCAAATGATATCTCAGTGATATTCCTGGGTCTTTTATGTGATTTTGCGTCCCCCTCCGTACACTTGACCTTACTCAGAGGCTCTGTATCGCTCAGTTGAATGTGTTAAGAGGTAGAAGAGGCGAGGGCAGGCATCGCTGTAGTGGGTGGTCATCATTAGTGAGCCGGACCCCTGTGAAAGAGGTGGTACTCCATCCCTCCAAAGGCCACTTGAGACATATTAGTTATATTATCATTCACACAGTCTGAACAAGCAGCGGAGCAGCGGGTGAAGGCCGAGAGGAGAGCCACAGCAGCTGATGAAGGTGAAAAAGTAAAATGATGAGCTTAATTTAATGTAGTTTTTATTTCAGAATGTGCAAAAGTTCACTCCTCAACAAGTCCTAAAGGAGTACGAAACCTTCAGGGTGTGCTGATTAGTTGCCATGGGTAATTTAAGAAGCAAACACTAAGTCAGAAACACGTCTGTTAGATATTCTGTTGGGACAAGACCATCCATTAAATAAGATTTCTTTCAAAATATTGACATATAGAGAAATATGAGGTAGCCAAACACAAGTAGAAATAGAGGAATCTCTCTGTGGCTCAACTGCGAATCTCAGTTGAATTATTGTTTTTATACTTCTTCTTCTTCTTCTTCTTCTTCTTCTTCTTCTTCTTCTTCTTCTTCTTCTTCTTCTTCTTCTCACACTGAACATCAGATATTCCCAAAAAAATGGATGCTGAGATGAGTAATAATTTGAAATGTATGAATCAACTAATCAAATCACATCAGGTGCATTCAAAACCATGTTGCATGGTTAAAGCAGCTCGTCACTGAGCTGGAGACTCCATATTGTACCATATTGTGTCTGATCTGTGCTGCTTCAGGCCTACCTGATCTACTCCAGCAGCGTGGCAGCAGGAGCTCAGAGTGGCATTGAGGAGTGCAAATACCAGTTCGCATGGGACCGATGGAACTGTCCCGAGAGAGCTCTGCAGCTGTCCACACACAGCAGCCTCCGCAGCGGTGAGTCCAGACTCCCATGGGACCGTGGCCGCCTTAAAACCGGCTCCAGCGTTCACATTTACAGACTGACAGAGATAGAAGTTGAAAAAAAGAAGTGTAAAAATGTCTCCTGAGCTTCTGTTTGATTCAGATCTATACAACGGAGCAGAGGGGATTTTTTTTTCTATTTCTTTTGTGACATTGAAATGTTTGCTTGGTCAGAAAAGACTCATCACTCTTTGGGATTGTTACAGTGGCCACATTCGCAAAGAGCCAAAACAAACACAGTAATCCGAATCACAACATCCAGCAGAGTCACCACGGCTCAGTCTTGTTTAGAGCCTGAGTTTCACCAGACAAAGAGTCAGATGTGTTCTGCATTACAAACTAATTCTATTCAGCAGGCTTTATTCAACTCATTGATGTTTTTTTTCTGTAACTAAACCTGACACTTAAAGCATGACTGAAGAGAGTTCATAAGAAAACCTATTAAGGCATTCCAACTGTAATATTCCTGTAGGTAATCTGTGTGTTGAGAAAGAAAAGTAAAACAGCATCTCTCTTATCAGCAAACCGGGAGACGGCGTTCGTCCATGCCATCAGCTCTGCTGGGGTCATGTACACACTGACCAGGAACTGCAGCCTCGGGGATTTTGACAACTGTGGCTGTGACGACAGCAGGAACGGACAGCGTGGTAAGACCAATGCTCCAACGCTCAACAAACTACATCATTAAGATAATTAACACTACATTTCAACTGTCTCACCCATTTACTGTTGTCTCTGTATTGTAACTATCTAACTAATATTTAGACTGATGGAACATATTTAGTAATTGGAGGTTATCTTAGATTCATTAGAAATAGCTTTTAGGCTTAGTTTAAGCAGTCTTGAGGGTTGGAAATGTTATGCCTGTAATAATAAATATAGTTTTTCAGACCTCAGTGTGTTAGTAAATATAAATTTTGAATCTGAACCTCTATTTTCAAGCCTCAATTTCCTTTATATATGAATAATATTGATTTGTAGTCAAGTAGTTTGTGACCCATAAGGTAATATTACTTATTTCATGTGGCAGGTGGTCATGGGTGGCTCTGGGGTGGCTGCAGTGACAACGTTGGCTTCGGGGAGGCCATTTCCAAGCAGTTCGTTGATGCTTTGGAAACTGGGCAGGATGCACGGGCGGCCATGAACCTTCATAATAATGAGGCTGGGCGTAAGGTACAGTAGGCCACTTAAAACTCTACTTTACTATTTGGGGTTGAAAGTAAGGTGTCCAACAATTTTGTCACTAGTTTGATTCCAGAAACACTCTCCATACAGTGTTCACCTCTCGTATCAGCGAGGAGGCCACTACAACTGGGTGGCATCTCGGCTGAAATTTTGATAATCTCTCCTGGCCCTCCAACCGATTGTGTGATGTAAAGCAGCTTTTGAATCATTTTTTTCCCCCTGCTCAGAATTACACTGAGTGTGCCACCCAAGCATCCCTTTCACGTTGCAATAAGTGAGGTGCCACTCGTCCCCAATAATAACAGTGTGTTCGGTGTACCAGAAGGGCCTATTTACCGCTGCTGAATGCCCCTTATGACAATCCTTCAACTCAGAAATCTCAGGATCACTGGTGCAAGCTTAATTAGAGTTCCTGCAGAGCCAGACATTGCACAACATTCTGTATTATGCTGTTTTTTTAAAATAAGTGTTTAGTTTTATTCTTGCAATAAGGATCCCGCATTTATGTTGGCCTTTGTTTGGCCCTGAGGGTGTCTGAGGGGACCACAGGCATGCAGCTGAAGTGCTCTTTGTTTACGGTGCCTTTGCTCCCCCCTGTCGGGCCCTAGGATCCCCATGGCACCTGGTGCATCAATGTAACAGAAAAAATGGGGAGAGAAAGAGAGAAAAACTCCTTTTTTATTTCACCCACTCAATGGGACTCTCCAATGGCTCTGTGCACACTAGAATACATGTTGATAATGAACATGCTAAATAAATACTCCTATTTCTTCTGGGGGGACAATACGACTCGATGTGAAACTTTGATTCAGCCTCACCTCAACAGAAAGTTCATCCCCTCCTCACGAAAAGAAAACGTCCCTTTTCAAGCGACAGCTGTTTTGTGTCGGGTAAAGTCAGGAAACACCAAGGACAACTAAAGAGCTCAGCAATGGACCCCAAAGCTATCACTTCTTCCTTTCAGTGTATTCATCCTTTACTCTTAACTGGAATACAATCAGTTAATTTGGCAACACGTCAATCAAGAGACAATGCTCATCTTTTTCTTTGTACATACATATACAGTATGTGCATCAAGGTTGAAATAGTTGAACTTTCATTTTGAGTTTTGTTTCCGAGATCAGTTCATTTGTACTTCATTTTTAAAGTGGATATGATTTTGTCGGTATATTTGTATTTGTCAGTATTTCTGTTTTGACTGTTCAAGTGTCTCTCAGCTTTCACCACACTGATGCCAGAGTTCATAGCCTTCCAAAATCATGGATTAAAATGACAAATAAGGAAATATGGGCCTCAAGCAAGAACATATGTCATATTTTTAAGTGAACTTCCTCTTATTTTCCTTTGGTACAATTGGCTCATAACCTTTGCACCAGTTATAGTGTTTTCAAAATCAAAATTGCACAAGTAATGAACTATGCAACTATTTACAGAAAAATAAAGGTTAGAATTGCACCAAACTATTGACTTTACTAGTCTGAAACATTTATCAGCTGTGTTCATATCTGAAAGAAAAATCAAAATGCAATTAAAAAATCTAAATTGTAAATATATAAAGTTCTCCTAAACCAACTGTATGTGGCATTTAAGAATGAATTTACCAGTACGAATCTTGCATAAGACCCATTTACAATTTAATTTTGGTTAGTTTTGCACATACAGACATGGTTTCAGTTAAGTCCTTTTAGGTTTTATGGAGCCTCATTGCCTCTCACATGCAGTTTTCATTACCTTGATGTGCATGTATGCTCAAATTAGAACTATGAATCAATACTAGCCTCGTGGTTTGGTCTGATTCTGAATCTTGATGCATCATTTTTTAACATGTCACTGAACACAGGTACTTTTTCAACAATTAAACATAAAAATCAGGTAAATCTTAATTTTATTGATTTGTTTATTTTTATTTTTATGCATTTTTATTTATTTACCTTCATTAAGTCTATTAAACCTGTAAGACCTCAAACAGCTGCAGCGAACACCAGTATGTGTGTGATATGTGATCCACTTCACTAGGTGAACATTACAAAAAAATGCATAGATCATTTAAAGATGTGAGTATTTCCTCATCTCATGACTTGATTGTGATGTTGTGTCAAATGCTGCCTTGCGTGCTATCAATAAGAAAATCCTTTCTATTAGTGAATTTGAAATTACAAATGCGTTGTCTTCAAATACTTTTATTGTTGTAGCAAAATGCAAAATGGCTAACACACAATTTATTGTGACCTGCTACTTGGGTAAAACAGTTTTGGAGATGTTAATTCATCCACTACAACATTTTTTTTTTTTTTTGTAATTTCCTTTTTTTTTTGCAAATTGTGTATGCTATAAACATGCAAAAGCATCTGCAGCAGAATGGTAATAAAAGCATTGTTTATCTTTTGCTATGAACCCCTCGTTGCTCTCCACCATGTTGAATAGTTCAAAGGCTATTTCATTTTAGTAGCTGGTATAATCAAAATTTTGTCCCAGTTCCCCAGTGGAAAAAAGGATGTGAGGGGGCGTTCATGGGGCAGTTTTCGAGTTCGTAACTAGTATTTACCATTATTCCCATAGCACGTGAAGGCAGGATTAGAAATGATCAATATCCACACCTCAAACTCCCATCTCTGAATCTTTGATTTGATATCATATTGTGTAAAATCTTGCATTATTCATCCAATAATATTGCAAAGATTTAACACAACAGATTCTGTGTGCTTTTGCCCTCTGCAGGCTGTAAAGGGCACCATGCAGAGGACGTGTAAATGCCACGGTGTCTCCGGCAGCTGCACCACCCAGACCTGTTGGCTTCAGCTGCCAGAGTTCAGGGAGGTGGGGAACTACCTGAAAGAGAAGTACCACAGGGCTCTGAAGGTGGACCTCCTCCGTGGAGCTGGGAACAGCGCAGCCAGCCGGGGCGCCATCGCTGACACCTTTAGTTCTATTTCTCGTAAGGAGCTGGTCCACCTAGAGGACTCCCCAGACTACTGCCTGGAAAACCGCACCCTGGGTTTGCCGGGCACGGAGGGGCGCGAGTGTCTGAAGAAGGGCAAGAACCTGAGCAAATGGGAGAAACGCAGCTGCAAGAGGCTTTGTGGGGAGTGCGGCCTGGCTGTGGAGGAACGCAAGGCCGAGATGGTGTCGAGCTGTAATTGCAAATTTCACTGGTGCTGTGCTGTGAAGTGTGAGCAGTGCAGAAAGACAGTGACCAAATACTTTTGTGTAAAAAAGGGAGGTCAGAGGGGAAGGAACGAGAGC
This sequence comes from Sphaeramia orbicularis, assembly GCF_902148855.1. Taxonomy (NCBI): domain Eukaryota; kingdom Metazoa; phylum Chordata; class Actinopteri; order Kurtiformes; family Apogonidae; genus Sphaeramia; species Sphaeramia orbicularis. Next base: position 41,801,831 of record NC_043971.1, on the reverse strand, counting down.
GCCAGCAGCCGCCGGAAGAACCTCAGACTGAGGAAGAAGCACTGAGCGTCGTCATCACTCCATCCCATTTGTACCACTGCCCTCTTTGCGTGTTCAGATTATGTTTTGTTGTGCAAACAAACACAAACTCAGATCTCGTTCACTGTGAGTCCTGTAGCACAGATTAAAGACAGAGGAATGTGCACAACACCACAATAGTCCAGAATAAGAAAAGATGAAGGTTTATGGCTGTAGTTTTTGGTATAAATGTATTTAAATATATTTTTTATACTTTTATACAACATTTGAGGGATGTTTCTTTGGTTTCAAACTGCTCCACATTTTTATTTATTTGATACAAAAAAGTATTGTGACACTTGAGCAATGTCAGTTTCTGAAATAAGAATGTTCAAAAACTTACCAAGATTTATTGTCATTAATCCAGACCTGGTGTATGTTTCAGTCATCACTGCCAAACATATTTTACCAAGAAACATTCTCACATTTCTGTGCAGTCTGCTCTCTCCCCCTTTTGCTCTCCAGGACCTTTATTGCCCTATTGATGTATTTAATTGTACATAAATGAAGCACTTTGTACTGTACATTGTTAATTTATTGCACAGTATTTCCTAGTTTTACTTTGTCATTAGTTGTCTTTGTGTTTTTTTCTATTAAGATGTAAAAAAAGAATAAATACTTCAGTGTTCTATGATTCAAGTTGAACAATGTGCCATTTATTCACACCACATTCCCACTCATCCTTCTCCAACATATTCTTTGTGACAGTAATACATGATAGTTTGTAGTAAACACGACCTCACTGACGCACTGTGCACAATAGATCACAACAGAAAACCTTTCAGCGTACTCTTCCTCCCATCATTCCTTTCTCAATTTCGCCTCAACAAATACCTCCCGTTTTTTCCCTCATCATGGTAATCCTCAAAGAGCCCCCTAACTCCCGAGCGCTTGGAAGTTTCTTTACTGTTTAATACTAGTTTAATTAACTTTGTCCAGACAGAGCAGGGCCTTGGGGGTGGAGGGCATGAGGCAAGTTGCCCTTAAAAATCATCCCGCCTCTAATTTTGTATGCTAATCTCCTTTTTCACGCCGCACCTCCTTAGGACTGGGCGAAAGAAATGTTGGGAAAACTTTGGGTTGCCTGTGCAGGGCTTCCTGCGGCTGTTTTATTTCTGGGCCCACCTATTTGGATCCTTTCACTCCTCTAGGGCCTTCCTTTGCTCGATTTAACAATGAATGCAGAGCTAATCAGCTCTCTCGGAAATGCACCACTGTCGAGGAAGGTAATCCCTTCTTCTCTACTCTCAATGGGCTGTCGCCTTCTAAAGGACTTTGGGAAAAGGCTTTGCAGAGATTCACACTGTTCCCTCAAAAGAAGTTAGTTCAAGTATTGTGCCCAAACAAGTGGGTTTTATAAACACATGCTTGCCAGGATACTCACCCCACCTGCAAGTAAGAAGTGCCAGGCCTAGGCAGACTAGCACATGGCAGCCGAAGCCGAGACCCTTCAGATGAGATGGGACATGAAAGAGGAGATTAGAGGGTCCATTCAGATGGGGGCGTTCATTTCTGCACCTTCCTCCTTTTACTCAATAAAGTGTCAAGGAAACACCTTGTTGACATCTTATTTATCAAATAATGATCATAATCAAAACTCCTCCCTCCTTTTCTGACCCCCGTGGGCTGGCTGGATTGCTCTGGCTGGCATGCAGCAAAAACCCACTGACCAACAAAAGAAGCAGTATACCAAGTTTTTGCCTCGGGGCTGCGTAGACGTTCTGCATATGTTTTTTCTGTGATAGAGGCTTGAGCAGTGCAATAAAATTAGTCTAATAGAGCCATTTTCTCTTATTACCAACATCGTAAATCTTAATTTCTTCAAGCAAGTAACGAAGAAAGCTATGATAAAAGTGCTTAACCCTTTCATGCATGAATTATGAGAACCTTAATCAAGATTTATTTTCTGAGTGTTTTTATTCCTCTTTAGACATGAAACAAACAATGCGATTGACATTTTTTTTATGAACCTATTTTTCATGGACTTCCAAAAATGTCCACTCAGCTTGATAACATGTATTTACTGATATATTGTGTGAAGACTATGAAATAAAAACATTTTTAATGCTGCTAATCTGCTGTTTTCTCACATTTTAACATATTCTAGTAGTTCCTACTCACTTCATGGAGATAATAAGCCAAAAAAAAAAAAAACTTTTCGTTGAGAAAAAAAAAAGTTGATTATAGTTTAATAAAAATTGCAAGCAACTTATTTACACTGAAAAATGTTACTGCAGATCAGATTTACCAAGAACAGCAAAGTTATCATAATGGTATGAATTGTAGTATATTGGATGATGCACAAGCGTCCACTGAGTTGGCTGATATGGAATTAAAACAACAAAACCATGAATATACAAGAGAACAGTTTTGAATGGCTGTCCACCGTAGTGACAACTATGTATGATAGTGTTAAACGTCTTAGAGTCAAGGTTCATTTGTAATCATTTTTTGTCTTTTTTTAAATACTTCTCTTCAGTGGAGAAAAAGTGGAAACATTCTTGATTTAAAGATAGAAATTATGCACCATATTTAAAGTGAGCAGAGTACAGCTCATCAAAATTATATTTATCAAACATATTACAATTAAAAACCAAAACTAATACATGATAGAGGCATATTGTCACACACCAGCTAAGTTTCTGCACAAAATAATCCACTTATATATGAGGCTGGTATTCCCGAAAACATTGTCTATGTGTTCTTTGTGATCTTGGTGTTGTAGAAAATTAACTTAATTTTTTAAAATCTATTATCTTTTGTTCAATGACTTGAGTAATTCTCTGTTTAATTGAAGAATCCTGATTTGTTTTGGTTTTCTGAAGCTGGGTTTTTAATGTTGAGCCTTTTTTTTGGAAAGATGTATAGAGGATAAAGGACACTGTATCCATACAACAAAACATGTATCGCATTTATTTAGAATTTGAGGAACTGTAACGTAAGGGTTGTCGTACAGTCATCTGAGTGTAAGGGTCCTGTAAGGCCATATGGGCTGGACATCAGAAGAGGTGCAGGACAATCAATCAGATGAATAATTAATATATTCAATAAAACGTTCTCCAAGGGGAAATACTGCTGATGTCTCAAAGTGAAGGACTATGACAATGTCCACTTGTGTATCAGCTGCAGAAATAAAAAAAATAAACAAAAAAACTAGGTCTTCACAGCATAAGTGGCCTTTGTAGTCCTTTATCCTTTACCTTGATGTAGGTTTTGAGAAAGGATTTATTTGTTCAGTTTCATTTCTTTTTGTCACCAATAGTTGCATAGTTATTTTTTCAGTAAACAATTTATTCACATACTATTATTTGTATTTTACATAAAAGAAAAAGATTGACTTCATCCATTAGAGACACGGCTTCATTTTGACACTTGAATTTGACACTTTTATTTTATTTTTAGACCTTTAAAAAAAAAAAAAAAGTTTATATCCACTTTGTTGACTTTATTAACTTGAATGCCTTTCTCTTTAACCTATAAAGACCCAAAGAGCCACTGGTGACCAAAAGCATCTACTGATCTTAACCGTTTAATACCTGTTGATCCACTAATCCTATCAATACATGTAAAAAATTGGTGAAAAATACAGTTTGTCATCTTTTCATGGTCATTAGATATGACCCATTTGGCCATTCAGAGGCTCTGTAGTTACCATGGAAACACCATCTTCTACAGCATTGATTCACCAGTAAAACCCATGGAGTTGGATCAATGACAGTGGGTGGTGAAATTCGCTTTATGCTCAATCAGTTATATATTTTGTTGAAAAAGTCATTTTTACGTCACTTTTCTCTGTTTCTGACATAATAAAACACAACTTTAATCTGAGCTTTTATGAATATCTACATGATCAGAAAATTAAGAATAGGAAAATGCATGATTTATATTAAAAACCCTACAAATTCAGAGGACAATATTATAATAAATGGTAATAAATCAATTAAGAATGATTAAATAGATAGAAAAATTGATATGGGAGCTGCCACAGAAGAAGCACTGTGTCTTTATGGGTTAATATGGATGGATATTTTTGGACCAGTTGCCTTAAACAGCCTCACTGGTTTAATCGCAGTTGTCCTGGGATGGTTCTGAGCCTGTTGCACCAAACCTGTTCATCTCCTGTCATGAATAATTTGATGATGAGTTCAATGGCGTTGTGTATAGTTATGTATTATTGCCTGGAGAGATTCATGTAGTACCATAAAATACTGGGAAATGTGTCCCATGCAGCAACCAGACTCATGCCATTCTGTCAAATTTTAAAATCTTCTCTGAAATAAGGATAAAAGTCTGAAGTTAGACCCTAAAGTATAGCCAGGATTTGAGACATTCATTTTCAGAAACCTGTCTGTTTAACAATACAGTGAATTTATGTGTGTCTGTGAACCTGAAGTAAATTAACCCATAAAGACCCAAACATCCACCATCGTCCAAAACCATCTAAAATGTTTAATACCTGTTGATCCACTGATCCTATCACTGCATATACATAACTGGTGTAAAATGCAGTTTGTCATCTCATCAGAGGCTCCGTAGTTACCGTGGAAACACTGTCATCTTCTACAACACTGATTTACCAGTAAAACCCATGGAGTTGGATCAGTGACAGTGGATGGACACACTTGGTTTGTATTCAGTTAATGAAAAAGTCACTTTATCTTCAGTTTTCTCTGCTTCAAATATAATAACCTTTGAATTTAATCTGAGCTTTTATGAACATCTACAGGGTGGGGAAGCAAAATTTACAATATTTTGAGGCAGGGATTGAAAGACAGTGTATGATCAATTAGTTTATTGAAAGTCATGAGAATTTATTTGCCACAAGAAAATTTACATAATAGAAAATGTTTCTATTCTATGTGTCCTCCTTCTTTCTCAATAACTGCCTTCACACGCTTCCTGAAACTTGCGCAAGTGTTCCTCAAATATTCGGGTGACAACTTCTCCCATTCTTCTTTAATAGTATCTTCCAGACTTTCTTGTAATAGTTTTGCTCATAGTCATTCTCTTCTTTCCATTATAAACAGTCTTTATGGACACTCCAACTATTTTTGAAATCTCCTTTGGTGTGACGAGTGCATTCAGCAAATCACACACTCTTTGACGTTTGCTTTCCTGATTACTCATATGGGCAAAAGTTTCTGAAAAGGTATGGATAATAGTGTTAGGTATGATTATGACATCAATATATGTTTGGTTTCAAAACAATTGACATAGTGCCCATTGAGAAAAAACAACTAAATGTTCATTGTAAATTTTGCTTCCCCACCCTGTACATGATCAGTGAATTAAATATAAAAAAAAACTTGATTTTTACTGAAGAAATGCAAAATATAGAGGATGATATTACAATAAATGGTGATAAATCACTTACAAAAAGTTAAACAGAGAAAAATGCTTTTGTGAACTGCCACAAAAGTAGCGTTGGGTCCTTATGGGTTAAAGCTGAAATAAAAAAAAATCTCTGTATGGTTCTTCATCTTGTTGGATGACTGAAATGTGAAATCTGGCTTTAAATCAATTTTGTTAAGGTGAATGTAAACCTCAGACTGAACTATAAAACATATTTCCCATCTCTTTGTTTCACTCAACCTCATCATCTTCATCTTTAATAACCTCATCATCTTCATCTGCCTAAGGTGACGGACATCCAGCTGAAGGTGCAGCTTCTTTCTCGAGGCTGTGAACATGAACGTATGATACAAACTGGACTCTGCACCTCATACCCAGCATGCACTTTAACTTGTTCTTACTAACTTGTCTTTATTTGTGTCTTTACTTATATATTTTTAAGTACTGCTTTTAGAATAGAATATTTATTTTGTATTTATTACTACACTGGTTATGAGAGACACTTTTTTTTTTTTTTTTTAAATGTGTTTGAATGACAATAAAAGGGTTCTGATCTGATTCTGACTCTACTTTATACATTCTTGTTATATTTTCTCAAATCCACTGCACACATGTTTGGATAATGGGAGATACATGTACCACAGTTATGTGTGAAACTCCATGGGTAACTCAGACGTGCATTCATTTCTCTCACACAGAGAGTGACGCGACCTCCGACCACAGGGCTCTTAACTTCCGCCGTTTGGGGCGGGGTGGCTGGCCCTGCCGACTCTAATTTGCGTTGACGCGTGAGCCTAAGGTGATGGAGGGAGAGAGAGGGACATGACACTGCAGAGTGACAGATGCAGCTCAAATGACTCATTTGAACTTTTACAGACGCAGAAATGTGCTACAACTCATGTGATAAACACTTTTGCCCATAAGGTTGGGACTCCTTTGACCAGGTCCCAGTTATACTTTGTCTATCAAGTATAAATCACATTATCACAATCATTTCATGAGAAGAGATACAAATATTTTATTCCAGCTTTACATTGTAGTACTGATGATCGACTCCAATCAAAGTTAGAGATAAACTAGTATGCTTGTCTACAAGATGTGCATAAAGTGAAATAAAGTACCACTAAAGAGGAAGATTTCAGTCATGTAGCCACTGATAATGCAATCAATGAAAAATGGGGAAACTACTTATAATGCTTCAGAGAATCCTTGACTAATAGGATTTGTGGCTTAGGGGTTCTGGACCCGCAGCACCTAGAGGGGCGAGGGTCAGTCTGAATGTGAGAGAAAGCCACCACAGATGAGCAGACATCTTTGTATTTACATGTGTTGTCCACCAGTTCTTTTATTTTCTTACTCTATGAATGCGTTTGTATTAGTTGTAAACCAGGAGGACAGCAGTAGCCTATAGAGCACGTATGTGTTGTTGTTGTCAGCTGGACTGAGATCCAGATCTCAGGCTCACTGGGGTGGTCAACCTCCTGTCCTGTGGGTATCTGCAAAGAATGGGGGGAGACAGGAGCATCAGAGGGATCAGCTCAGCTCAGCTCAGCTCAGCTCACTGATCTGCACAGGAAACACTGAGCATGGGAACCCACCAGGGAGCCCAAACTATAGCCCCTGGGTTAGAAATGTGCTGATAAAGCTGATAGCCCACGGCCTGGGAGGACGAAACATATGAAACGTTTTAGCAGCTTTTAAATAAATAAACGAAATAAATAAATAAAATACAAGACAATGCTAAGATCATAAGCTTGACTGTCAAAAAGATAAAATACAAACAAGTGATGAGAGGAATTGATAAGATGTACGTCATCTATTAGACTGATGAAACAGAACCCGGCTTCATCAGCTGATCAGTCCACTGAACAAGGTACACACTGTTTATCTGCAAACACATGAACAATGATCAACCACTGATCAATACTGTAACACTCAGGTAAATATTGGTAAAAGGGTTCATGAGTATTTGTTCAGTTCACATCACCATAGCGTCAGACTGGGACAGGTCCAAAATGCAACTATTACTCCACATTGTGAACCACATCATTTATCTTTTGAATTATTTTTCCATTAAAGCGATGCCTGTTTTCTTAAAGGGTTTGCTGTGATCATTTCTTATCTTATTTAAAATCCAGTGTACACTTAGTTTCCAGGACATCAGTACTATAATATTTCTGCGTAATTTTTCAGCATTTCACTGTTTAGTTTATGTGTTTAACTTGAATTCCAATATTCATTTGCAGCCTTTTTTCTTTTTATGTACCCTGTAATATCTTTTATGTTCAGACTTTTATCTTACTAATTTTGTAAATCTGACTCTTACTTTTATAATGCATTAGTCAGTGCATTTTCTGACTTCTGTAAGAGTCAGTCCTGTTACTGAATCTCATTACAACTATGAGGAAAAATAACAAACATTGTTAACCATATCATTACATCCTGTTGTTATGAAACACATGAATACAACCAGTGGTGGACATTTAAACCTAATGATACTAAAGATCTCAAATAAAGTACACCTTTACATTTACATTACAGACTCATATGCAGTGTCAAAGAATGTATTATTTTATTTGGATAAATACTGTGATTAAAAAAGTCCTGAATTAATTTTTTTTTTCTTATGTGAAAATGTTAGCGGGGAAACTTCCTTAACCCATAAAGACCCAAACATCCATCAGCCATCCAAAAGCATCTACTGATCTAAACTGTTTAATATCTATTGATCCACTAATCCTATCAATACATGAAAACAATAGGTGTAAAATACAGTTTGTCATCTTTTCATGGTCATCAGATATGATCATTTGGACGTTCAGAGGCTCCATGATCCTCTATAACACAGATTCACCAGTAAAACCCATGGAGCTGGATCAATGACAATGGACGGAAATCCTTGGTTTATGTTCAGTTAGTGATATATTTACCTGAAAAAGTTACTTTTTCTTCAGTTTTTTTTGTTTTTGATATAATAACTCTCAACTTTAATCTGAACTTTTATAAACATCTTCATGATCAGTAAATTAAATGTAGGAAAATACCTGATTTATTTTGGTAAAATGCAAAATAGAGAGGATAATATTATAATAAATGGTAAATAATCACTTAAGAAAGGTTAGATATAGAGAAAATTTCATTTGGGAACTGACACAAAAGTTGGGGCTTCATGGGTTAATATATCAATGATAAACATGTATTATTTCTATGAATCATTTTCACCAAGTTATATATTAATGTGTTAATACAGTAAATGTATGTAGTTAAGTACCATTAACTATGGCAAGAATCAACCTACTTGTTGAAAAAGTATCATTTACTAACCTAAAACAGAATATATATATGAAAAAGTAAAAATCTACAGTGAGACTACTTCATTAGGGACTGCAAAGAGTACACACAATATTCTACAGTTTGATATTGAAGGGAATATATGAGTTCAAGTATATGTAAGCCAGGTTTTAGTCTAAATGTATCCAAAATTTAACCTGAAATTTAAGAAAATATGTAAAAGACAATACAAACTTCTGTGCATTCCTTTTCACCATTGCATACTGTATTGCTACTTGAATATTAGGAAAAGTGTTGTGAATGTTTTATGTTGTTTTTATTTTCAGTAACAGAGGGAAGAAATGTCACAACGCCAACACCTTGTATTGTATATTCACAATCTGAAGATAAAATGTCTTAAATTGGTCAAATGTACATATAGATATGAAGATAAAACAATCAATAATAAACCTCAGTATCAGACTCCATCAGTTTGGCTGTAAATTGTTGCAAAATGTTTCAGACACTGTTTCTTGTGTGTTGTAGGTTGTGACAGTTTCCTCCTGTGGGAACTGACAATAATCACAGCCATGTTTGGGTAGAGGCCTCTTGGTACTAGTTTTCAATTTCAGAAACACCGCACTCATCACTTACATCACTCAAACCAGGTGGAAAAAAATCAAGGTGTGGGTGGAGGACATGAATTTTGAGGAACATTCTACAACCTCTCTATTCATTCACTGTTAATAATAATAATAATAATAATAATAATAATAATAATAATAATAATAATAATAATAATAATAATAATAATAATAATAATAATAATGGATTACATTCATATAGTGCTTTTCTATTAACGCATACTCAAAGTAGATCCATTATTCATTCACTCACACATTCACACTCTGGTGGTGGTGGTGGCGTTAGCATGTCCTAAAAGTGCTAATCATAATCTGTGGCTCTTGAACAGAAAATGTTGCACAACTTACACACATGAATCCCCGTCTGTTAATTGTAGAGCTGAGAAGGTTATATCAACAGTGACGTCTCCTATTTGGGCTCCAGTGAAAATTCAAATTTTCAACTTTACATTCACCACATTTTTCTTTCAGATGTTGAGAGCCATCTGAACTTTGATCACTTAGAATTAAAAAAACTAAAACACCGCTGACATATACTGCTAATATGTATTGACTTAACATCAAAATCCTGATGCACTGGAGAAATTTTGATTTAACACATAAAAATCCAAACATCCACCATCTACCAAAATCATTTATTGATCTAAACTGTTTACTCCCTGTTGATCCACTAAATAATTGGTGTAAAATGCAGTTTGTCATCTTTTCATGGTCATCAGATATGACCCATTTGGATGTTCAGAGGCTCCATAGTTACTGTGGAAACACCGTCATCTTCTACAACATTGATTCACCAGTAAAACCAATGGAGTTGGATCAATGACAGTGGATGGAGACACTCTGTTTATGCTCAGTTAATAATAGAGTTTGCTGAAAAAGTCACTTTTTCTTCAGTTTCTTCTGTTTTTGATATAGTAATCCTCAACTTTACACTGAGCTTTTATGAACATGTACAACATATGTACATAATTAGTAAATTAAATGTAGAAAAATACTTGATTTTCATTGAAAAAAACACAAAATACAGAAGATAATATTATGATAAATGGTGATAAATCACTTAAGGATAGATAAATATAGAGGAAAATTAATTTGGGAACTGCCACAAATGTCACACTGGGTCCTTCTGGGTTAAGATTTGGAATTGATGCACCTGATTTTTTTTCATGGCTTTAAAAGGACATGTTCTGGTGTTCTGTCTTTGGATTTACTTTAAAAACAGGTGTGTCTGGCTCAGTAAAATGCATAATTATGTCTAGGAAATCATTTTGGACCATATTCAGTGACGCATGACTCAGTTGCTGAAGCAAAACAGTAATATCAAGCATCTCCAAAACAGATCCCTTTTAGCCTGATAATGTCTTTAATACTAAGAAATAAGACCATGTATGAGAACAAAAAGTAGATGTTACATTTATTAACCAACAAAACTATATTCTTTTCATATTTCTAAGACATATTTAGGTGATCAGTTGGGATGCTACATTCACTTCTGCATGTAATGTATAATTTTTTAACCTTAAAATTGAACATCTTGCCCTCCTCATAGATTCTAAAGCTTGATATATTTTATGTATAACCTCCTAAGACCCAGGAAATGTCAGCAAAGTAGCTTTTTTTGTTTTTTATTAAATAAGTGTTTATATTGGAAACATCATGATGCAACAGTTTTTTCAGATGCAGTTTTTAAAATTTTATGGAATGTCCTTTGTGGTGGACAGTTTTTTTTTTTTTTTGTATAAAGTTGTAAAACTCTTGTCCACAACTGTGGACAGAAAACCCATAGCTAGGTCTTAGGAGGTTAAATATAGTGTGTTTGACATATTTCAAGCAGTAGAATCTACAAGGTGAGCAAGAATGTTATTTTAAATTTTAGAAGTCAAACCTAATGGTTTTGCTGTATCGTCCAACATGATATTCAAATGAGTTCAGGTCAAAGGTCATGTTTGGTCATTATATGGAGCTGGATACATATTAAAGGCACTATTTAACCCATGAAGACCCAGTGTGACTTTTGTGGGAGTTTGTAAAGTAATTTTCCTCTATATTTGCACTTTCTTAAGTGATTTATTACCGTCTATTGTAACATTACCCGCTATGTTTTGCATTTCTTCAATAAAATTTGATATTTTTCTATATCGGTTTTACTGGTCATGCAGATGTTCATAAAAGCTCAGAGTGAATTCAAAGGTTATTATATCAGAAACAGAGAAAATGGGAGATTAAGTGACTTTTTCAGCAAAAATCTATCATTAACTGAACACAAACCCAGTGTATCCATCCACTGTTATTTATCAAACTCCATGGGTTTTACAGGTGAATCAATGTTATCGAAGATGACGGTGTTTTCACGTTCACTACAGAGCCTCTGAACATCCAAATGGGTCATATCTGAAGACCATGAGAAGACGACAAACTGCATTTAACACCAATTATTTACATGTATTGATAGGATTAGTTTATCAACAGGTATTAAACAGTTTCAATCAGTGCGTAGTTCTGGATGATCATGGATGTTTGGGTCTTTATGGGTTAAGTATTATTTGCATGACTATATGTGAACATATGCATGATATATGTGTTGATAAAACTGCATAAGAGCTTTGATGTCATTTTTTAGGAAATATTGCAGGTGCAAGGTGATGGCAAATGGTCGTGACTTCAGCTGCTGCTGTATCAGCATCTGGAGGTTTAGGTAGTTGTAGAATATCAGTATGCGGCAGCACAAATACACTCAGAAACACTTTTTACCCCTGGGTCACCAGGCTCTTGAACAATAATATGTGCAATACATGAATGATGTGTGGGTGAGAGAGAGTTTATAGTTTTCCACTATACTGTATTTTATTGTTTTTACACTGTGTGCTTTTATATTTATAGTTTTTATATTTATTGCTATTTTATTTGTTGTGCTTTGGTAATGGCATCCTGAACCAATTTCATTGTGACTTGGAGTACAATGACAATAAAGCATATTCTATTCTATTCTATTCTATTCTATTCTATTCTATTCTATTCTATTCTATTCTATTCTATGAAAGTAAGTCCATGAAAGTGGGCCAGGTAGGTACAGAAAGGAGACAAACCCTTTAGAGCACAGGTGTCAAACATGTGGCCCGGGGGCCAAATCCAGCCCGCCAAAGGGTCCAGTCCGGCCCCTGGGATGAATTTGTGAAATGCAAAAATTACACTGAGATATTATCAATCATTTTAGTTCAGGTTCCACATTTAGACCAATTCAATCTCAAGTGGGCAGGATTCAGTAAAATACGATCATAATAACATATAAATAATGACAACTCCAAATTTTTCCTCTTTGTAAATGTAAATATTTTCATGTATTTACACTAAAACAAAGTATAATTTCACAAAAAATGTGAATAACCTGAACAAATATGAACAACCTGAAATGTCATAAGAGAAGTAAGTACAATTTTAACAAGATTCTGCCTGTTATTAAATGTTTTATGTATTTGTAGATCCACTGTGAGCTGTAAGTTACATGTGTAAATGATAAAGTGAGGCAGAATATTGTTAAAATTACACTTTTTTCCAGTTTGTTCATGTTATTCACATTGTTTGAAAGGACAGTTTGTAGATGTAAACCTTTTCATAATGTAAATTTACTTTTTTCGCTGTAAGACAGAGAAAAGTTTGGAGTTGACATCATTTATTTATTATTATGTTATTATTTTACTGGTTCAGCCCACTGCAGATCAAATTTAACTGAATGTGGCCCCTGAACTAAAATGAGTTGGACACCCCTGCTTTAGAGGCAGGTTGGATCATAAAACGGCTAAAATTTACTTAGGGGGTCAAATGAGTGGCCATTTTAGTCAAAAAAAGAACAATTGTAAGAAATGCATAGAACTGTGTTGAAATAATGCTAATCCATTTGTGCACAGACTACTGATATTATTTGACAGTGGAAGCTATATTTTCAGAAATATTGGATTTTGAATAGCACGTGTATGTGAAAACTTTTGCTGGTGGACGGACGTGACATTACCCATGATGCTCTGGTCAGTACCAGTACTTTATTAGTAATAAACTTATATACTTACTATTGCTAATTCTCCTCTTATTCATAAATGTTAGTATTGTGGATCTAAAACAATAACAGCTGACACAAAAACACAAAATGTGTCAGTGGACGGATGTGACATGGTTGTTATGGATCCCATCATACTGATGCTCGGCAGCCATGTCACCGTTTCCACTAATGATCCCTGTGCAAAAACTAGGATCATAATTATTTATTGTATAGTTTATCATCATACTAAAGAGTAAATAACAATATAGAATTGTTATTTCTTCATAAAATGCTTATTATTAGAAAACTGTTGATTTAAAAAGTGACGTGTGACATTCTTAATGTATGTATTGGCGTAACATAAGCAGGATGGATCAGCACCATACTCCATATTGCAACCTGTAAAAATAAAACGAGATATGTAGTATATGGGCGACATGGTGGTGCAGTGGTTGGCACTTGTGCCTCACAGCAAGAAGGTCCTGGGTTTGATTCCAGCACCAGTCGAGGGGGGTCGGACCTTTCTGTGTGGAGTTTGCATGTTCTCCCCGTGTCTGCGTGGGTTCTCTTCGGGTACTCCGGCTTCCTCCCACCATCCAAAAACATGCACTGATAGGTTAATTGGTTAATCTAAATTACCCATAGGTGTGAATGTGAGAGGGATTGTTTGTCTCTATATGTTCAGCCCTGCAATGAACTGGTGAAATGTCCAGGGTGTACCCCGCCTTTGTCCATAAGTAGCTGGGATAGGCTCCAAGCGACCCCCGTAACCCTAGTGAGGATAAAGTGGGTTCAGATAATGGATGGATGGATGGATGGATATGTAGTATATAATCTTGTAAGAAAAATTGGGGAATCTAAAAGAACAGAATATTTGTTTTTCAGGTAAATTCAGTTAAAATATAACTTGGCCATTTGTGACATGAAAATATAGTATTAATTGTGATGAAACTGGACATTTTTGACCTGAAAACATAGTTCCTATGACCATCAACATGTCGCAACAGAACTGAAATCCTGTAAATTTGCATAACTTGCATTTACCAACACAAAGTTCCTTTAGGGATTCACTTATATTGATTTTTTATGCACAGAGACATAAATAAGACCTCTAAGCAAATTTTAGCCGAGATGTAAACCTTTCCGTAATGTAAATTAACTTTTTTCGCTGTAAAACATTGAGAACTAGAAGCACTCGGAGAGCGCAGACCTCCGCCAAGGCTGATCAGTGGCCCCCCCCGTGGGCCCCCCCACGCCATGGAGGTTATGTTTTTGCCAGGGTTTGTTTGTCTGTCTGTTTGTTTGTTTGTCTGTCCGTTAGTGTGCAACATAACTCAAAAAGTTATGGACAGATTTTGATTAAATTTTCTGGTCTGCGCCCCCTCCCGTGGGCCCCCCCACCCCCGATCACCACCAAAATTTAATCATTTCTTCCTTATCCCACTTCCAACAAACCCTGAAAATTTCATCCAAATCTGTCCATAACTTTTTGAGTTATGTTGCACACTAACGGACAGACAAACAAACAAACAAACAAACAAACAGACAAACAAACCCTGGCAAAAACATAACCTCCTTGGCGGAGGTAAAAATTTGGAGTTGACATTATTTATATATTATTATGTTATTATTTCACTGGTTCGGCCCACTACAGATCAAATTTAACTGAATGTGGCCCCTGAACTAAAATGAGTTGGACACCCCTGCTTTAGAGGCAGGTTGGATCATAAAAGCAGATGCACTATCTCCCTCTTCTGGCAGAGGGATTGTGTCGCAGTAAGACCATTAAGTCAGCCCGTCCAGTAGGTGTCGCTGCGTCATAATATGTGCATTAAATTATTCAAGTGTTTCTCTGCCCGTTTTAATTGGTGTCGTTTGTTTTCTGGCTGTCAACACGGTGTTTACACTTACACGGAACAGTGCTGCACAGAAACTATACTTCTCAGCAGCTCGTCGCAGGTTTCCTTCCTTTATTGACTGAATAGCTGTAAATGGGACAGTTTGTAGGGTGACTGTCGCCTGCCAGGGTAGAGCCCCGACGGAAAGCCGGTCACTGCTGGTTTCATTGTAAAGGAAGACGAGGGAGCGGAGAAGCGGCCGTCGACGACCATGGCAGCGGCGACCGTGGTGGAGGCTGATCCCTCGGCCGGTGAAGGTGGAGCCGCTTTCTCCGGCGTCCAGGACAGAGGCTGGGACGAGTCTCAGCTCCGAAAATACTGCTTCCCGACCAACCCGATCCCGAGGCTGTCTCATACGGACCCCAGAGCCGAGATGCTCATAAACAACGAGGTAAAACCGTCTGCTTGGAGAAAGTTTGAACACACCTCCACCGGACTTCTACAGCCAAACCACTAAACTATAAGTCCACTGCAAAAGCCAGGTTTTTAGTGATATTTGGTTCTAATAAACTGCATGTAGGAAAACAGCTCATATTTATGTCAAAGCAGCATCGAGAGACTGAAAGTGAAAGCTACCTTTACTACTAGCATCTACTTTTAGCTTCAGTACAACATTTGCGTCATTCATTCCATTAATGTTAGTAAAATTAGGTTATTGAGATTTTTTTTTTCCCCATCTTGAAGATATTTATAGATATGTTCAGCCCAAACAAGGACTGTGTAACTCTATAGTCGAATATGGTTCCATGTTCAGGGGGATTCAGGTTAACTAACTCTAATGTAAACAGAACAAATCCCAGAGCAGACAAAATGACGACTGTAATATCGCGATATAACTTAATACCGCGATATTATTGTTTTATTGTATTGTTTTATTTTCCAGGCCTTGCAGTAAATATTCCTGTTGATGCTTTGGGAATGATATTATGAAACTGCAATTCTCATTCATCTGCAGGTTCATTATTAATGCAGTCATCTGTCATTTAAAACAGCTTTTAATTTAAAAATCCAGTTTCTAATCATAGAGAGCACCAGCAACAGTTTGGTGTCATTTGCTACCATTTGTGTTTTTGGTTTAATGTGTGTTTTCCCTGTCATACCAACATTTCAAGAATCTATTGATGCTTTATTAGTCTTTACCTGTGATATACGACACAGTAACAACCAACATAAATAACTTATATTCAGCAATATTTACAACATCCATAAACATCATTAGTAGTATACAGTACATACTGAGAAGCAAACTGTATGCTGACATTCATGTGTGCAGAGATCCATATATATATATAATGAATGATGTAAAATCTGCTTGAGTTCAGATAACTTCAGATTAGTATAACTACAAGTCATGTGCCTAATTTCTTCCTTTTGATGTAGAAATGTTTTCTCTAATGTGCAGATGTTCATTCATTGAAGTCACAGCTTTGTATTTAGATATGAAATGAGATCCTATATTGGCAGATTTTAACTGTTCTATATTATTTATTTTGTGTTAGGTAAAAAAACAAAAACTGTTTACAGTAAGGACCCATTCTCTATTAGGGATGGAAGATCCTTTCTGTAATATCAGTGGCAGTGGTAAGCCTTTAAGAAAAGGTCCATAAAAAATCTTGGCAAACAAATACATGTAGCACTGAACACTAGGTGAAAAAGCAGTCTGTTACAAATAGTAAGGAAATACTCTGTGGTTTGTCAAATGTATGAAGCAGTGTTAAGTGCGTTCCTTTAAAACATTGAGATAAATATTTTCAGATGAGGGACTTGCACTAATGTCATTCCAGTTTCCTAGTGCTAACAAGATGCATATATGAGGCTGGTAGAAAAGTGGGTTGTGAAGTACCATGTGCAGTGAAAATAGGTTATGATAAGGAAGTGGATCAGTCAGAAGTAATAGCCATAACTATGCATCATAGAAAATGTCGTCTGGTTGAGCTCTAAACCCCAGTCTTCTAGAATATATTTAGGATGATAAGTTAGATCCTGTGAATTCATACATACTACATATGGTAGATAATCCAAAAATAGACTGTAAGTGGGAGTGGTTTTCTTTGCTTGCAGAAGTAGACATGGAAATTTTAGGAGAGGAATGGATCTTAATCGTGTTGTGATAATCTAAAACTTTAACTCAAGTGGGGGAATCAGTGAATACAGAGGGCTGACACAGCCTCATCCTGCACTGAATGGTTTGATGAGGAGAAATGATGTGGATCCAAGGTTATGTCTTTCACTGTCACCAGATCTCAACACAATTGAACATTTAGGACAGTTTTGGACTGCTGTGCTAGACAGTGTTCTCCGAAATCATGATTAAAACACCAAATGAAGGAATATGCTGTAGAGGAATGTTATCTCCCCCCAAGTAGATTCAGAGACTTGTAGTATCAGTTCCAAAGACCAAATATGTGAGGGAACAACACCTTTCTAAGACACAAAGGTTTTCCCCTTTAATTTGTCACCCATGAGTACATCACATATATGTGAGGCAAAGTGTGTTTGTGTGGCACCATATAGGAAATGTATAGGTAGCATACAACAGACAGTGCATGTTATGTTAGGCCTTCTGCACATAAAGAACCTAAGCATATTTAATCTGAATGAAACTTTGCTATCTCTCATGCTAAGTAAATAGAATTAGCATTGAAAGCAGTTCAACGGTTCTTATGTGACAGCTTGAAGTCGTATTCCTTTCAACATAATGTGGAATATGATCTCAATATGTGGAGTCATAGAACTGCTGAGTAGTCTCATATTAAGCCTGATAGAAAGACCCCTTTATCTTGTAGCTCGCATTAAACCACAAACCTGTCATTTAAGTAGGTTATACCAGATGACTCGTGCAGGATTCATTAATGAAAAAAGTATGATTTCATACTTTTTAAACCACTTACAAAGAAAGTAGTCCAACACTGCGTGCTCGGGTTACCGCTTTGTTACTATAATGTGAACTAAAACCAACAACTTTACGGCTGGCTGGAGCCCAAACCGCATAAATATAATACAGGACAAGAGTCATAAATGTCACGCACTGAAGAATGTAACAGTGTTTACAGTCATGCGACACGCGAATTTCACTACCGCAAATAAAGCGCGAGCCAAACGGAGGTGAATCAGCACGCGCAATCATCATAATGGCAGTAGCGACACGAGACGAGTCCGTAAAAGCACAGCTGGAGGCGACAAGCAAAAGTTTGTACATATGAACTAAATGTAGATAGTCTGCTGGTGTCTGATGCAACTTTGAATCCTCGCATTTCTCGGTAAAAGTGAAACAGAGGAAGAGAGGAGATGGGACGGGAGCGCGCATCTCGGTGTACGTTCAGTTGGTCACGTAGCCCTCGCGACGCATTGAGTCTGATAGCACACCGCGCTGCGTGATGGGAACTTGTGTTCGCTCTGTTTCAAAGGTTTCTGTCAGAAATAAATGCGTTTCCTTTTTTTTTTTTAGTATTTTATTTGAACGCAAGCTCTGTATGTTCATCTGTACACTCTAGAAACAGTCAAATAATACGTAATAAGAAATCATGTTTATATTGTATATCTGTACCTTTATGAACCGTTACAACAGGAACCCGTGGCATTAACTGTTCAAATTCTTATAAATGTTGGAAGAGCTGAAAATATCTACAGACTAAAACAGGTATTTCCCTTAGTTTGTGGAGGGTTTAAGTGCCTTGATAATTTTGTCATAATTGCTATTTGACTAAAAACAACACTTTTTTTTTTTTTTTTGCAGAATTTTGGATCTATATAATTACAATAGCAATGAAATATTTCATAGAATATTAGCTCTACCAGCATTATGGATAATGCCAACATTCTTCTCAGTAATGAAGTTAACATGCAATTTCAGTTTTGGTCTTGAAAAGCTTCTTTTCAGACAAAGACACTGTTTAGTGAGGCAAATACAGCATCTCTGCTCATTATGGTAAATAAATGTCAGCTCTGTTTTTCTGTTTTTCAGCAAGGGAACTGCACAAATATATGTAGGTGCTGTACATAAATCTTATAATGTTAGAGGAAACTGTAGATTGTACATGAATTCAAGAGTGAGTGTGTTGGCTCATTTAACAATATCAGTTTGTGTCATATTTTATTTAGGTGTCCCTTTTCTCTTTCTAGGAACCAGTGGTATTAACGGACACAAACCTTGTGTATCCAGCTCTAAAATGGGACATTGGATACCTCCAGGAGAACATTGGAAATGGAGATTTCTCTGTTTACATTGCAGAAAACCACAAGTTCCTCTACTATGATGAGAAAAAAATGTCCAACTTTGAGAACTTTGTCCCTAAGTCACAACGAATGGAAATGAAATTCTCTGAATTTGTTGAAAAAATGCATCAAACTGAAGAAAGCGGAGGGGAGGAGAGGTAAGATGTACTGCTTTTATGAGTAAATGTTTGCTCAGAGGTTTGTATTGCATCTGAATATGAAACAGGAACATGGCGTAAGTCTGGTGTATTTATAACCCTGGCTGTGCTGATGCCCAATCTACACAGAATCTCTCTTTGAAACTCAGTGGTAAGTCAGGAGCTCATCATTTAGTCAGAAGTGTGTCTGCTGCAGGTGTTCATGACAGCGAAGGGTGTTTTCACTCATGAAATGTAGTACAGCACAGTTAAGGAGAAGGAATGACTAAGCATTTACAATAGAATCAGGGAGCAGCATATTATAGTGACCTGACTTGGCTCAGGCACGTAGAACCAGATCATTTACTGAACTTACCTCTCCATTTGATTCACTGACACTCCCAGTGGCTGATATCTACAGAGTCTACACTCTCAATTTCCTTCAGTGTTACACTGTCCTTCATAATTTAATGGAGAAACATTCTGATGAAATATTAAACCAGACACTTACCCTCCAGATACATTTGAAGTGTCTAATCAACAAATAAGCTACGTGACTTCTATGTTTTTGCATCTCTTTCCAATTCGTTTTAAGGGTATATTTGCAGCAGACCTTGAATGACACAGTAGGGAAGAAAATTGTTGTTGACTTCCTTGGTTTCAACTGGAACTGGATCAACAAACAGCAAGCCAAGAGAAACTGGGGACAGCTGACGTCCAACCTGCTGCTCATAGGCATGGAAGGTAAGGCGGCTGGTGTCCACTGCACAAGGTTTTTGCTCTGTAACGTCTGCAATTTCATACCATAACTTTTTCTATTACTGTTCTCTCACCATAGGCAATGTGACGCCAGCGCATTATGATGAGCAGCAGAACTTCTTTGCACAGATCAAAGGCCATAAGAGATGCATCCTCTTCCCTCCAGACCAGTTTGAGTGTCTCTATCCGTACCCTGTACATCACCCCTGTGACAGACAGAGCCAGGTAAGACACAGACCTGTACACATCGAAGTCACAATAGAATGAATGGAAAGAGCAAGTGTCAGGGCAAAGTATATTCTAAAACCATAAGTAACCACACCTTCACAAACTGTCATGGGAATGTTCTAGAAATGGTATATCGTTGAAGCACAGACTTTGTCATTTCTGTTGTGTGTGTTAGTGACAGTTCTGTTAGAGGTGACAGGCTGAAAGGTCCATGAGTGTGTGCGTGTTTTAGGGCTGCAACTAATGACTATTTCAATAGTCGACTTGTCATTGACTACTGTAATGACTAGTCAACTATTTAGGTTATGAAAAAAAACCCAATGGCTCTTATTTATATATATATTGCATCAGTAAAATACATTTTTACTTTCCTTTTAACAAGAATATTTGGTGCACAACAATTAGAATGCATAACAAAGTTTGTTAAACAAATATTCAAGTCAATATTCATTATTCAACAAATATTCAAGCAGCACTAAAATACTTTTTACCCCCTAAACAAAAGTGCATTTTGTGATCAACAATTACAGTGTTTAACAAACTTTGTTAAACAAGCAAATAAATACTCAAATTGCCATAAACAAAAATTTACATTTTTCCTTAAAGGGGTCATATTTTTCTAAACCCACTTTTATTAGTCTTTGGTACTTTTATTTGTGTATTTGGACCCTAATAGTTCCAAAAGTTTGAATTTGAACACTCCAGGTGCTGCAAAACTATCTTTATATTAATTTTCACAAAAATCAAGTGGATTTCTACAACCCATTTTAATTCCTTCTTAATTTGTGACTTCTATAACTAGTTATGCCATGACATTTGCACATATAAGGTCAATATTTCCAATGAACGTATCTCAGAGTACAACATAATTGTTTGTCAGCAGCAGCGGTTGTAGTCCGTACTGAAAATATGTCTAAACTTCAAGCTGATTACGTAAAATGTTCAGTTGTTATTTGTATTAATGAACACAAGTGGCTGAATGAGACAGACAAGCACGGTCAACAACCTGGAGGGGGTGGGGCCTGAAGTGGCTCATTTGCATTTAAAGGGCCAGCACTCAAAACGACCTCTCTGGTGTCATTACTCAGAAATAGGGTTGAAGATGGACCAGTGGAGTTGAATTAATGAAAAATTCAGACCCAAGCATAGCATTTACAGTTTCTGTAGACCAGAGGGAAATGTTTTAAAATGCATAATTCCATTTTTAAAAAGCTAAATATCACTCCTTTTAACAAAAGTGCATGACGACCTATTTAATTAATCATCAGCTAATTTTGCCAGTGACTATTTGCCAACTAGTCGATTAGTCGCTGCAGCCTTAGCGTCCTAGTCTTAGTCATAGTCCTAGTTGCCCAGAGTTTTGTCTGTCAGAGAGAACTGTGCAGTAAGTGAGAGCCGTATAAACGGAGTTTTATTTTGCTGTTCTCATGCACACTGAACGATACTGTTAATTGGCTGGAGGTTCAAACTCAGTGCCCAAAGCTCAATGTTGAGAAACACTTTCAAAACAGAAAATACATGAAACAGAAAAACACCACCACGCATTGACAGAGGGTCACAAGTAATGATTGACAGGAAATATTATTAGTAGACTTTTCTTGTGTTTTTTAACATTAATTCACAATACTTACATACTTTAAGGACACATTCTGAAATAGTTTATTATTCATAGTTTAGAATAAAGAAAGGAATGTCATATTAATGTAACCTTTGCATACTGTGCTTTCTTTTGTAGGTTGATTTTGAAAACCCTGACTATGAGAGGTTTCCCAATTTTAAAAACATTGTTGGCTATGAGGCTGTTGTCGGCCCTGGAGATGTGCTCTACATACCAATGTATTGGTAAGCATTGGTAACACTGTCTATGAGAATGTGTTTTTACATCTGATTTTCTTTTGACTTAGTGACTTAAAAGGATATTAAAATGATCTCACCATAACCTATATCTGTGGCTGGGTTCCGTCATCAACAATTACCAATCATTTTGAAATCTGATTAAATGATGGTATACCATAAATAATGTTCACAAAACTACCTTAAAATGAAGAAAGATCACACGTAAACCTCAGTTTTGCTTTTATTCTAAACCTAAATTACAGTAAATACCATTCTGTTACAATCAAATTAAAATGTGAGTCAGTGTTAACTTTAAATTTACATTTGAGGAGGTTTAACTTTAAAATCCCATCCTGAAAGAAAGTTAAGGGACAGGCTCAACATGGTGGTGCCAGAAATCCAGCTGTAGTACCAATGACCCAACTCCCGGTGGTCCTGATATGATGCTATTGCTGCATGCTTCCAGACAGATGATGGGGATTTCACAAGTTTACACAGAACCAGTGTCTGCACTGTCTAGAGCAAAAGCAAATCGGACGAATCTGCATGTGGTTCTCTCCAGAGGTTGTTTTTTAGTTGTGTAATACCACATTTTTAAACTTAAATTGTTAGAAATTAAATTGAGTGGGTTGATCAGAGTCAGTATTCAGAATTCAAGTGTGGCTGCGTACATACATGATGTTTGGGTTGGAGTCTGTGCTTTACTGGGAGCTGGTTGTTTATGATGTTAGCTGACATAATTTCTGAGTGACCAGTATCTAGTGTTGCACACTGTTACCATTGTTAAGAAGCAGGGGAGAGGCAGTGAAGAACCCTGGAGCAAGGCGAAGGAATTTTTGCAGAAAATCCGAGTCCTCTACATAGAAATCACAGGCAGCAGAGCCAGATATAAAATGAGTCGGTTAATGTCAACAACTGGCTCTAAGCACAACAAAGACTCCAACGCAACCTTCATTTAAAGTGTACCTGCACTGATCATGCTTACTACATTAATTTGTGTATTACTTATAAGCAAGAGAGGTGCAAATTCAGTAAAAAAATCGCAATAAATACACCACACTGGACCTTTTTATCATGTGAATTACACGCGGGGACAGAACCTATGGGGAGCAGCCATTGCTGGCCAGAAGTGATGTACCATCATTGATTTGTGATTGAGTGCGAGTAAACAAGCAGCAGTCTGTGAGTGAGATTGAGTGGAAAGCAAGTCTTCAAGAAGCAAACCATGAGTGTAAATGGTTCCTTTTCGATCCAATAATGTGTCATCTTGTGCTACGTTTCCACTACATGGTACCAGCTTGACTCGACTCGGCCTTTTTTGCATTTTCATTACATAAAAGAACCTGGAATCTGGTACCTGCTACTACTTTTTTAGTACTTGCTCGGCTAAGGTTCCAAAATGAGTGAAGAGATACTAAAATGTCAGGTCTAAACACTGCAGACCACTGATTGGTCAGAGAGTTGACTCTATGTCATTGTGTCATCAATGTACGGCCCGCCATTAAAAGAGTATATACCAGGTAGGCTAATCCATGATGGCAGCCCACAAAATGACACTGTGGTCAGTTGAGAAGTTCCGACATTTTTGTCCTTGGTGGCTGATGAAAAGATTCAGCATGAGCTTGATGGGGCAACATGCAATGGGCGAGTTTATCAGCAACTCTCTGAGCAGATGTCATGGAAGTTACGCGCAGCATCGCTATGACGTCCAGGTACTCTAAAGTTAGTAGCATCCTGCAATGGATAATGGTTTCCAGGAACAGTACCTCATATCCGAGTCGAGCTGGTACCACGTAGTGTAAACGTGGCATTAGACTGGTGTCTGCTGCATGGGGTCAGTGACCAGTCCATCACAGCCCAGGTAATCAGACAATACAATGCCTCTGTGTCACTACCAGTGCTGAAACAGCCCATGAAGGAGGCAACATGTCGCTGACCATGTCTGACTGACAGAGCAGTGACTTAGTACTCACATGCACTTGACAATAGGCTATAACAAAAGTTACTTGATGGAACGACTCGTATTATACATGATCTTTTGAAATGGCTAACAATGAAAATTCACTATAGGTTCCCTTTAAGTACACAAACATATGCAAATCCTGCCATAATGAACTTTTAACAGATGCAAATAACAGAAATCTTCTAGATACCAAACTGAAAGTAGACATAACTAAAATGACAACAGTATAAAACTGCAGCTGCTAAGTCAGAATTTTTTTTTTTTTTCCTCAGGTGGCATCACATTGAATCACTACTGAACGGTGGAGTGACGATCACTGTAAACTTCTGGTACAAAGTATGTACATTCAAGTCACTAGAACCATGTTTACTCTGATATCAACTCGCCCTTGCCTCTTCATGTTTGCTTCACTTTCCCTTTGACTTGTTTGTTCAGGGTGCCCCCACGCCTAAGAGGATAGAATACCCTCTGCGCGCTCATCAAAAGGTCGCCATTATGAGAAATATCGAGAAGATGCTGGGAGAAGCACTCGGAGACCCACATGAAGTAAAACCACTCTCTTGTATTTCCTCTTTTTAAATGATCCAAACGTCTTACAGATTGTTTTAAATGTCATGCTGCTATCTCTGTTTCTAGAACATCACATCAGTTCCACATTTAGGTCAGCTGTTGCTTGAAATCCCAGGTGCATGCTGACCCTTCCAGCAACCCAATTACTGCGAATATTTATGGCTTACCTGATTTAGTACGAGGGAGAGATATACTGAATGCAGCCAATGCTCAGGGACAGTGATAAAATAATGCAATGTTTTGTCTCCTGACAGATGAGTCCTTCATTCTAACATGGACTCCTTCTACATCTCTGCAGGTTGGACCTTTACTGAAAATGATGATCAAGGGCCGATATGACCAGGGTCTCAGCTAGAGCCTGTTCTTTAAAAAAAAAAAAAAAGAAAAAAAAGAAAAAAATCACTAGACTGCTTTGGAAAAATGTATGCGAGTGAAAAGTGAGACTGCTGCGTGTGAAATACTGCATCCATGACTTCGGAGCTACGTTATCTCTGCATGGCAATAAGCGGCCAATCTTGACACCATCTTGCTTCTGTCATCTTTCTCCGAGTGCCATCATCATCGCAAGTACAACTACAAACGAAGAAAGTTTCGACCAACTGGTGGGAATCAGCCCTACGTGAAGAAGAGGCTTAAATCAGATCTGATCTTTTTATGTCTTGGTATATTTATGTGAATCAGTGTTCCCTCAGCATCACAGATAAGGGGTACAAATGCTCCTCCAGTTTGTCAAGTTGTCCAATATCGGTACCTTTGGAGCAACCTTTATAATTCGACTTAAAGAAGTAGTATCTGTACAAACCAGAGTGAAGCAAGGGCTTGATTCCTAAATATGGAGGCTCCATATTGTACCTTCTTTTCTTACCATGACACCTTTATAACAGATTTGCTTCATACCCTTCAGGATGACAGGTCTTTTTGGAGCATTTCTCTGTGTAATCTGCATTGTCTCTAGGCCCTACTAGGCCTTGTGCTGGGGAGTGATCAGCAAGAAAAAAAAATGAAAAGAGGCAGAGGCACAGTGATAAAACATAGATATACCATGATTAAAAACATAAGAAATATGATCTAAATCAATGTGGGTGTGGGAAAAAAAGGGGCTTATATATTCACCTCCAGGAAAACATGGCTGCTAATTTATCTGTGCTGAGGGATTGGTTTGTTTTCTTTATTTATACTCTAAGCTTGTTTGATTTCATTTTTCAGTAATTTTTTTTTTTTTTTTTTTTTTTACTGCAAGTGCTATTACGCATAACAGTAATGAATGAGGGCACACTGAAAATTACATGATGTAGTTTTAGTCGCAAATACAGTTAATTTTAAGTGTTAAGAGAAAGTTTAAGTTACCACTATGATTTTCTGAAGCATTGAAGATTATTTTCAGATGTTTTGTTGGTGTCAAAAGCTGTCATCAGCTTTAAAAGTGAAATGATTTAACGGTAATGGTAGGTGATGTAATTAAAATGTCAATAGTTCCTGACAGAACTAGAGTAGCTGGACCATTTGCAAGAATGTAGCTTGTGTTTCAGCCGTTTTAGTGCAACATACTGCACCATGTCTAAATGTCCAGTTTAGCTCAGTGTACTTTTTCCTGGTCCAGAATGCTACAATACAAACATTTGTTGTATTAAAAGGAGAGGATGTGCAGTGTCCAGTCATAGTTGAAAACCTCAGTGACACATGCACTTATTTGTTTTGATTCCAGCTAGATTTTAAAGTGGCTAAAGTTAAAGCAAGTTCAGAGGCGTTGTAAAGTGTGCATCAGAAGAGGGTTTTTTTGTGCTGTGTGTGCCAAACCGACATACAAACCACCCCAAGTACAAGAGTATGAAGAGACATTTGTGTATCTGACAAGACAGGTTATATTTGGTCACATTTTAAAGAAATGTCAATGTGAATTTCTTACAAATTACAACATGAAGCAGAATTACCCTGATGTATGAAGACTGAGTATTTCTCTTTTATATCACTGAATTTACCCTGTTTACGCTGTGCCTCGCAGAAAAAAAAAACACTAGCATGGCACTGAGTGTTAGAACATTTGATTTTGTTAATATATTAATGTCATAATGTTTGCTTTCACTTTGGCATTAAACACAAGCCTCAGAAGAGTTCACAGTAATCAGGGCATGATGCCAGATTTTTTTTAAACATACTGTATGTGCGCTTTGTGTTTTGAATGCAGAGTACTCAGTGACAGCTGAAAGATGTGATTCTTAATGCACATCACTTGGAAAAAAAAAAAACTATTTGAAGTGAATAAATAATCAAGAGTGAATGGGAGTCTACAAAAATTAGTATTTATTTACTATAAATTGTGCGTCACTATTTTGTCAAAGCCAGAGATTAAAATTCAATTCAACTAAACAGCTTCAGTTAATCTGATCCATGCTGTACAGTAACACATCATATGGTACTTAAAGACAGTGCTGCTGATAATGACCACTATCAGTAACAACACAGCTTTATAACTCTAGACTGTGTTACACTACTAAGAAAAACTAGATAACACCACAAATAAAAACTGCTTATAGTTTTCTTCAAATGGATGTAGAGGGGGACACAAAAACAACAGTATACGTTTAGAAAGAAATGACCCACTCATCTATCCTAATATATAACCAATAATAAAAGAAAATCATATAAGAATCCAATATTTTTCACAACCTACAGTCACAGGCAAAGCTGGTTCACAGAGAATAGAAATGAGATGAGCCTAAATAAATGAGGGCCTTCAGTTAATGTGAAAAGACCCTAAAAGCACACAATAGCCCTCTGCACAATATATACCAAACATCTGCAAATCTAAACATCCATATAAAAATAAGCATAATGCTGCCTGAATGAACTTTAGCATCAAGTCCTTCAGGAGAATGCATGGGTGTAACCTCAGTCCTCCGTTCCACTATGCCATTATAGCTCTGTCATAACTAGTACACGCTTGACAAATATGTGCTGTAAAATGAGTTACTGATAATTATAATACAACATATTTGTATTTTCTCCAACTTGAGTAATGAAATTAGATTTAAGGTTTGTCAAAAATAATTGCAATTTCTTCATACCAGAGGTTAGATGGGTTATTACAATCTGTTTTTGTTATGGTTTGTCTGCAGGATTGAGAAAAAAAAAATACTGTTGGAAGAGATTACATTTTCCTGTAGTCTTTTTTTTCCTCTCATTTGTTTTCCAACACAACACTGATTGAGTGAGATATATTTCCGTGTGGCCTTGGTTGAGGTTTCCATTGACATATTTAACATTTCTCCATAGCTGCTCAAGATTCTTATTCTTTGGTCGACCTTCAGTTCTGTAAATATAGTCATCTCTACTGAAAAATGTTAAAATTACAACAAATTGGACATTCACAGCACATACTATAGGTACTAATTTAAGCTTTAGGCAAGGAAGGAGCAATGTGGCAAATGTTCACTAGTTTTTTCATCTTAGACAAAATTGTTAGGTTTTTAAAAGGATTTAGTAGCACAAAAATAGAGTAAAAACTCAAGAACTGAACAAATATTTCCACGGCACAGTACATTTGTAAAATGAAGATAAAATAACCACGCTCAAAATGAAAAATGGCATCAATGATGAAACCTGTAATGTCAAGAGAAAAACCTACAGCACCACTAGAACATAACTATGTACAGAAATGAAAATAGATTCATCTCTATGACTTTAACAAGGATTTTAAAACATCACGTAAAAAAAAAGGTAAAAAAGAAAGATGAAAGAAAATATAAAAAGATGTGTCAGTGCAACATCAGACCTGCTGAAATGGCAAAGAGTAAATAGGTTAGGCTGATACAGAGACAAACACAAGCTACAACATCCTCACCAGAATACCACACAAAGTCCAAAAAGCTTCATGAGAAAATAAATGGTGACACAACTGAAACAATGCAATGGTACAGTTCAACCAAGGCAGATAATGGTAGCTATATTTTAAAAAAATAAGCCACTGACACGCACATGGATCTTCCTTTACTGGGGAAATATCTTAACCCAAGTTAATAACTTAAAAACTGTAAACAATATTGTCAGTAGCTGCACATACAGTTTTGTGCTCATCAATGAAATCTGTACTTTCTTGCAGGTTTGAGGTTGACGTATGTCTTCTTCATGTCCTCCGTTTCATTTGTCTTCACAAGCTGATACCTTTCTCCTTTTGTGGTTACCACCTGGTTACTGTGGTAACGAACAAGCTTCTTTGGAGCCTGCAGGAAAAAGTCTGTACAGTTTATTCTGTATTAACAGACTGAAAACAGCTGCACTGTGAACAGAAACTATGTCGGGACTCACATCTTTGGGGGCAACGGGCCGATGTGTTTTGTTATCCTCTTCCCTGTCCACTAGCATGTACCTAGAACATACACCTCAGTTATTAACACTGCAGAAAGGAAAGGCTTATTCAGCTCTCCATCGAAAGCTCTCTCACTTACTTCTCCAGGATGCTCTCTTTCAGCTTCTGATCTGCCAGTGATGTCACAGTCTTCCCATGGTTTACCTGAGGCAACAAATCGGGACTGGTTATTGCCAAATGGTTATATTATATACATCTGTTTGTTCTGTGAGTTTTTTTTGGCTTGTTGAGTCTCACATTAAGGGGGGTGGGGCTGAGTTGGACGTCGCCTTCTATAATGAGGCGAACAGCTTCCTCCATGTCTCCTTTGGCAATGGACAGGGCGCTACGTGCCTCAGACAGACTACACTTTGGAAACATCTCAAGAAGGTGCTGCTCTTGGGCTTCCCATTCAGACTCTGGTAGCTGAAAAACACAGTCATATGGATTTTTTTGACTGGTATAAAAATTTTAATAATATAAAAGCCATAACTAATAGACTGCATAAGTGCATCACAAATAACACTGATTGGACATATCTACAGCTACAACAGGATAATCATATGTGCACTAATATGATTACCTTGGCAGTGGCGCCCTCTGTCTGTGTTTTAAGGCACTGCGTTTCTCTCCCTGGTGGGGGTCCACTTGGCAGGCTGCTGAGTTTCTCTGAAATCTCATCTGTCCTTGCCTTAGGCACACTGTTTTCTTTGTCAGCTAAAATGGAAACAATAAACAAATTAGCATCAGCTGCATACTGCAGACAATGTCAGATGATCCCCATCTAACTTTGTCCCAAAATATTATTTTAAAATGGCTTTGCTAACTTCTTCATAAACTTTTTAGAAACGCAAACAAAACAGGGAAAATAGCCACAGTATGTTTAAACTACATCAAATCTACCTGAGGTCCGAGCTGTGGCTAGTTTTGAAGCCAGGTTGAACATCATTTCGCAGATTTTGACACTGTAATGAAATACAATGAAAAGACACTTAAGGAACAAATGGATAAGAACTTGGTAAATGGTCTCACAGTTTTAGAACACTTCTCTTCTTGATGGTACAAACAGTGCTTTATAATGTATCTCAAACACCCACTCACACAAAAACACACACTGACACATCACTGAAACAGTCATGTGGACTTAGGGTTCAGTATCTTGACATGAGGATAGGAGCCAGGGACTGAACCACCAAACTTCCAGTTTGTGGACAACCTGTTCTACCTCCTGAGCCAAAGCCACCCATGGTTTTCTCTAAGTTGTAAGTAGACGCTGTCTAGGTTAAAACCTTTCCCTACATTTGTGGAATTGTCAGGTGAATGACTGCGGGGTCTAGGGGTCCTCTCACAAGAAGAAGTGCTTTACAATAGAAAATAGATAAATCCCACAATAAGTAAATTCACATAATTTTAAACTATTAATGTTACCGGAAATGTTGAAATGCATAAACAGCAACAGAATGAAAAACAAAACTTGCTGAAGAAGCCCATTGGCGACAGACAATTAGATCTACGAAATGATAGTTTTGATGCTATCCACATTGGTTTTACATGAAATTGGCTTTGGTGTTTCCCCAGAGTGGGCTGAGAACTGCACCAAGTCTTACTTTCCCTATGTAACTTTAGAGAAAACATAGATATGTACTCCAGTCAAATCAGAATATGATGTAAGTACAACTCTTTACCTGTCAATTTCAGCAAAGCCAGGAATGTAAGCTTCTAGCATTTCAGCAAAGACCTCCACATCAAAGTTCTCTTCAACACTCTGCTGGGAACCAAGATCTTCCAGGACTCCGGTGATGTAAGACAGCAGGACATCATCCAGTGTGCTGCATGCAGTAAATGTAAAAACTGTAAGAGTGAAACTGACAATTCTGTATCAAACATGCATTAAAAGGAAGTTATACTGACTAAAAGGAAATACCTGAGATCTGCATCAGGAATGTACATCTGGATGAATTCGTGCAGTGCACTGTGGATAATTTTGTGGAGGTCCATTGCTTTCTCCCAGCTTAACAGTAAAGACAAGTTAGTGTGCATGGTGTTCAAATGGGCAGCAATGACTTCAGCCCTCATATAACCAAACAGTTGGCATCCACATACCAAATATGGCACAGCAGACAGTTACAAAAGTGGTTCTTATGAAAGCTGGGTTACAAAAGCTTGTTGACGGTGCAGATTTAAATTTATTGATTTATTTTATTTATTTTTTACCAGCGCTGGTAACTTCATAAATATTAGAGGGACTTAGTATTTTCACGACCTTCATGAACGTCACAGCAGAATAAAACTCAGAATATTCAAGGGGATGAATCCACATTAAGTAAGTCTAACATCCACATCAAGTACCCCATTATGATAGATGTCATTCTTGGTACCAAAAAACATCACAATTACCATGCAAACTATTGTTTCTGCAGCCCAATGTTAGGATTTCAGCTAGTCACATATTAGGTTATGTTAATGAACTAACCTAGCTACTAAAGCTGCAGCTATGCTATCATTAGCAGTTATCTGCAGGACGAACGACAAGAACTGCACGGAGCACATAAATGCACGGACATCGGATCAGATTTTCTCACTTATATCAGAATGCATTCATCAGGAAAGTCGTAATTCATATTGTAAGTACTTGAAGTACCAGCTAATGACAGCTTTTATTGCCGTTAGCTAGCTCAACTAGCGTTAGCCTAATAGATTGTGTTTAGCTAACGGTGGCTAACTCTGTTAACATACACTTAACAACTAACAGACCTCACTACCATCACTTAGTTCATACAGTAAGTGACTGCTCGTGGATTTGACTTACTGTGACAGGACTTATGGTGACATGAATCTCAGAGTTTTCCCTAAATGTATTAGGGGGTGTGTGGTCCGTGGTTATCAGGGTTTATCTCGGAGCTGCTCGTTATCCCACACCATTCAAAACATTGGTACGTCATTTCCTCCCATTGTAAACAGCCTCAGTTCAGCACATAAACACTTTCCAATGCAGGGCAGTGTCTTTAGCTCTTTTCAGTGTTTTTTTTTTCTTTCTCCCTTTTTCTTTTTTACACTACTAGAAGAAACACTACAGCAAAAACTCCAACCAGTGGTCCCAATCCTTTCAAAAATAATGACAATCTTTGTACAACATTTCATTGTAAAAGTTTTTGTCTTGTATTTCAGTTGTCATCAGATTTATCTTCTCATGTTTCAGACAGATTTGTTGTGCATCCTGTTGTTTTGGAACACATTTCCACTAAACATCCTAATGGAACAAATATGGGGATCAGTGTCCTATGATATGGATAAGAGGAGGACAAAAACACTTGATTTCTGAAAGCTGTAACTGTGCCTTATCAGCTGGTTTACACTCTAACCATGCCATCATCAGCTCTGAGAATCTGCCATTATTATAAAAACTGACATTGTATTAGTTGCTGTCGTGGTTTCAACTTTTGTGCCATTTACTTTGATTGGACTGTGACCTGTGTTTGTGTCCTGATGCTCTGAACACCGGTCTGTCCTGGTTGAGACTGCTAAAAAGTCAACTCTCACTTGGACATTATCTTATATCTTTTACCACATCCATACATAGTTGATGATCACAGTGTTATCTGAGGCAACATCAATGATGTCATCAGATCCTCCTCTCAGTTACCTCCGCCTGTGTTGGTATTATAGCAGATATGTACCTGTAAATCATTAATGCCCATTCAATTGTTTCTTGCTCCCTTGGCAGTATCTCTTGCCGGCTGTAGTATTTCATCAGGAAATATGGTACTCGCCACTGATAAAATTAGCAAGAACAATTCTGGACTTGGCTGAACTCTGTTTCAACTCTGAGCTCATGGCTAGACATGTGGGGCTGAGGTATTGGAGGAGTGTATGTAAAATCCACAGCAAAGGACGGCTTCTCACTTTTCTCCTTTGAGTGTTTACAGCTGACTCTGACAACAACGTACCAGTAATATAACACACACAGTTTACACCCTCAGGAACATAGTCCACTATGTACACACATACACTATTAAAACTGTACTTGTAATCTATCTATCTATCTATCTATCTATCTATCTATCTATCTATCTATCTATCTATCTATCTATCTATCTATCTATCTGTCTATCTGTCTGTCTGTCTGTCTGTCTAAACCTTATCTATCATTTAAACAGACTTTCTAAACCTACATGTGGTTCTCCTCCTTTTTGTATCATATAAAGCAACATTTTTGTCTGACACAAGGTGGCAGCATTGAGTTATTAGTGACAGCAGCTCCTCATACACTTCAGTGAAAGATGGCTTGAGACCTTGAGGAAATTAAATAACCAAACATTTTTCTGTTTTTAATCTGGAAAATCTACATTTGTTCAAGCAAAATATGATACGATACTAGAGCCACTCATTGTGTAACATACCCAAGGTCTGAAACACAAAAACTGACCAGTCAAGCGGCAACTTTTTTGTTTTTACCGTGTGTTAGTTTAGTTGCTGATGTCAGGTGATTAGTGTATAGTTACAGCTTGACTTTCTGGTTAGTCAAACATTTATCCGATTTACCTTTAGAGGCAAGCAATTCCCATTTTCTACTGGTACTAGCGAAGCAGTTTGTGTGAGTACACGCTTGAGGGTGTGATACTGGGAAATACTGCAAGCTATATTTGATGTTCAAAGCACATTTAGCCAGACATGGACTACTTATTTCCTGTAATTCAGTAAATCCAGTCCATGTAACACACTCTAAAGGAGAAAATGTCTTTTTGTTTAAAGGAGACAAAAGTTTTCACCAGCCTCATGTTAATATTCAGAGGCAAAAATACTTCAAAACAGTCATCAATAAACATATGCACATCTAGTATAATCACATACTGCATACATATAATGAAAATAAGTCTAATCTGTGTACAGATGCCAAATAGTCACCTCCAACAATAACACAGAACACATTAAACAGCCTGAAGCATCAACTGATGAGACAATCATTTCCTAGTAGCAGTCTTTGTTAGCGCTCTCTACATTTGTAACTGTATTTTTCCTGTAATTAAAGCAGCATTGAAATATGAAGGCGAAATATTAGTTTATCAAAGACACAATGCAAATATGCAAGGAAATAAATCAGTAAAACTATTGCATTTTTTCTGCTGTGTGGCTCAAGGACAATGCTCAAAAATCAACAAATGCTCCTCATTTTTTTTTTTTCCAGATGAAAAACATCTTCTTTTTAAAGTGCTGTAAATCAATTTAACACTTATAAGTCTATACATTTCTCATTATTGTAATTTGAAAGCAAACCCTATTACAGGCTAATGGTATGTTTACACATTTCAGTTCCATATGCTGGGATACAATCAACCATGTCATGAAACAATGTCGAGGCAGAGCACATAATGTGGATATTGTACTGGTGGCACAGATTTCCATTTTCACACAGACAATGGGACTGGGGGTTGGCTAGGGGATGTCTGAGCCAAAGAAAAAAAAAATTTTTTTACAATACTCATCAGAGTTTCCAAAACATTGAATGATTTACTGCCAAATTAATTACCCCTTACCCAACTTTAGACAATAATGTTCAGGGCTGTCTATTGGAACAGTTTTATTCTATTAACGTTCAATTTGCTGTTCAGCCAGAGTGACTTCGTATTTAGATTTTATTATATTTTTCTAGTGAATGTGTATTATTGCATCCACAATAGGAGGGCAAAGAATTACTTGGTATTTTCAGCTGAATCACCTGTGCAGCAGAGATGGTATCAGCACATTATTTGGGGGGGAGAATTTGTAAAAAAAATGTTTAAACACTTTACATATCTGACCCAGAGCCTTACAAAAGGTGCATTTACAGAGTGAATTCAAGCACAGTACAGTTTAATTAATTGAAACTTTTACAATATATGCTCGCCTTCAAAACCAAAACCCGTTTTTAATCAGGTTTGGGGCTTGTTATTCAAAGCTTTATTGTGTAGATTTGACAAAAGTACAGTATTAACAACACTCGTGAAATCAAAGTTGGTAAATGCTTTTTTTAATTAAAATTTATCATTATACTTTTTCTCTGTATGAAAAGCTGCAGGTTACAGTGACTTGAATGGATTTGGAGCATAAGTAGAAGCTGGCTTGTTGACCTAATCCAGATCCGGGCCACCTGCGTAGACTGGCCTGCTCTCCCGTCTGCCTCCTCTCTGGTCTCCAGGAAGTGGTCACCGAGGAGCCCACTGCCCCCTTTTTCCCTCCCGTTCAGTCTCCCCAAAGAGTGTACACTGGTAAGAACTGGGCAGACGTGCCGATTATGAACCCTGTGAAATGTTAAAATACAGAGAAACTGAAAATGGTTGTAAGCTTTAAAATTCATGCAAATATATGGGTGCTTCTATGAAACTGGGCCCTAAAAACAGGACAAGGGGGATAAAATTTCAACCAGATGTAGACTAATGTTATGAAGCAAGTTTGGAAGCACTTTGGGTCTATTTTCTAAGTAAAAACTTACTGAGATAAAAGAGAAACTATTTTTCAGATAAAACACATCTTTATATTATTTCACATTATATTTAATACAAAAATCTGCATGTAACACGGTCAAAAGGACACAACAATTACGTGCTACTATTTTTTTTAATATCTCTTTATTCTCTCACTGGTGCATTTTGGGAATTGAAGTAATTATGCAAGGCAGAGTGTTTCAGAAAAATGACCGCTGCGACAAAATCATTTATGATTTATATGTGTTGAAATGGGCAGGTTCTGCATGTAACGCAAGTGGACACAATGGGTTACATACAAAACCTGGAATGAGACTGCCAATTCATGAAAAACCTGCATGTCTGGGTCAGAAAAACCACTAGGATCATCAAATTTAACATAGTGTCTTTATATATGGCGGTATATAAGACCATTTCAAGCCATATGTTCCAGATAAAATGCACTGACACCTAGGTAGCTTTTCATGTCCCAATTTTGGTCCTATTTTCGGCTCCAATATTTAATTAAAAATTGATTAATTTTGGGATGGCTCATAGCAAGAGTATAATTTTTTTGCATTTATCTGAGGTCATCATTAGGTACAGCCTGGGGGAAATATGTCTAAATTTCTCTGTTATTATTGGGTCTAAAAAGCTGGTAAAGTGCCAGGTAGCAAAATGTACCCAGTTTCATAGAAGCCCCCATATTTAAATAATTTAGATGTAGGTTAGTAGTTACATCAGCTACAATAAGCCAGATAAGTAGGACAACTCAATATACAGCCATCACAGGTTTGTGTCAGTAAAGGGGCCGGTCTCCCTTGTTTTGGTTTTTTGTGTCTCTGTTCAGCAGTCGATAGTTTAACCTGCCCATAGCATCCATCTTGTGTGGCCCCCCTCGCATTACCATTGATCTGAGGGAAATAAAGAGCACACGTGTTATTATATACAGCCCAGAAAAACACCCTCTCACATGATGGAGTGAACAGGCCAAATGTATGAAATATTGCCCCTCAGATATATTCTGTCTTCCTGTCAATAGTGCAGCCTTTGCCCACAACCGAGATCAATAGGGACTTATGTTTTCATGATAACACATAACGATGTTGTCTGTTTTTTTTTTTTTTTTTTATATCAAAGCTAATTTTTTTCTTTTCTCTTTTTTTTTGTTTTTAAATTCCATTGCTCTTTTTTAAATCATGTGTTCTGAATATTTATACTCGCCTACATTGTGTTTTCCTAAAGCACAATAAAAACGACATGGGCCTACCAGTCTACGACATGGCAGTTACAAATTTACATGTTGGTTTTCTGGACGTTTCTCTGAAGCTTTTGGGGGTCTCTCATGTGTGAGACTGCTCAGCGGAGAGAAGACACCCCTCTGTAAAAACATCTGTTGTGGAAATGGCTGTCAGACTCCCTTTTGTGGGCTCCGTCTCTTCTTTGCACAGAGATTGTCATTTGTTTTGATCATTTATGTGGGTGAAAGAATAATGATAAAGAATCTGGAGAATGTACCCATGCAGTTGAACGGTCTACAGTTAAGATTTTTTTAGGTATAGGAACATTTCTGTCTGATTTGGTGATACTAAGATCTGCACATTGATGCGTATCGTGTTGTTATTTTCTGAAAGCGTTAATGACATGACAACTTATTGTTCATAATGCCTGCATACTTTTTTCAGGTGGTTTTGTGTGTGAAAAGAGCGGTCAGTTTTAGTCTGGTAAACATTCGACTAAAGTAGGTGCAACTTCAATTCCAGAAGTTCCTGTTTTTTTTTTTTTTAAGTATTGTGACTTTCTTTCTCCACCCAAAATAAGGGACGTTTTACCTGTAACACCACTTAACACATTAACACCTATACTGTATGTAATTAGCTGCTATTTTATTAGTCAGTCAGTCTTTTCAGTCATCCTTTTTCACTTCTCTACTTATTTGTTAAGTCAGAGCACATCATAATGCAGACATTCAACCATTATGAAAGAGTCTGTACTGAAAT
The DNA here is from genome assembly GCF_902148855.1 of Sphaeramia orbicularis. Lineage (NCBI taxonomy): Eukaryota > Metazoa > Chordata > Actinopteri > Kurtiformes > Apogonidae > Sphaeramia > Sphaeramia orbicularis. Next base: position 41,764,084 of record NC_043971.1, on the reverse strand, counting down.
AAATTATTATTTTCCTGAAAAAACATCACAAATGAGAGTTACAGGGAAGCTGGAGCTTAGTAGATGACAGGGTTAAAAAGTGCATCTTTGTGTCCTAATGGTTAGTTTGATGTCTGATGAGTGTCACTAGGGTTTGTTATTTGGAGCTGCAGTTAAACTCAGCACTGTTAGATGTGAAGCATTTAGTCAGAATTCAGAATCTCACCTGGGTTTAGAGTCAGTCTTACTGCTGTAGCAACAAGAAAGAGAGAAAAAGAGGTGCCTGAAAAGTGACATGTAGTAGCCTGTGTTATAGTGTAATTACTTAAATCCTCGTATTTAAACAAAACTATTTTATTTATGAAATACTAACAACATGAGATGAGAAAATCTAAATATTTGTAGTAAAGCATGGAGTCAAGTTGAAATGATTCGTAACAGCGTGATCCTGCCATCAACTGGGAACCTGTTTGTGATTCCATGATTTTCCTGTGAACAGGTGAGTGTTTGAGGAGAGTGACACCTCATAAACTAGCTGATAACCTGTTCCTGTGTCTTCTTATCTGTCTTCCCGCACAATCCCTGGTCCCTGAGCATGTTGTCGTTTCCCCTCGGGCCCATTATCAGATCCCCTCTGTGTAGGCTCCCAGCAGCTGCAGTTATTGTAGAGAAGACTCTGCTTTTATAGCCTCATGATGTCTGTGACAACACAAGCTTTTTATGAGTGTGTACATGTTGTTTTGTGGTTGCGTTAATGGAGTATTCTCCTTATTACTGACAAAGACAGAATGAAAACATAATCTCTTTAGATTTACAGGCCCTTTATTCTGGTTTTAAGATAAGAAATGTTTTAGTTGAATTCTAATGTCACAAATTCTATAAAAAATGAAAATAATATTCTAAGCTCAAACTTACAGGATCTAATAGTACCTTATGAATAAAAAAGGACAAAGGATTGAATGCTGAATTTAATGATGAGACTGTCCTCAAATATATGATTAATCATCTTTTCTATCATGTTTCAGCAGCGATCGCCCCCTCGCACTATCTGTGGGAAACGTGTTATCTCCTTCTGCCATTCATGTACACATTTATTGGATTCCAGGTCTCTGGGATCAATCTTTTGGCCACCAGAGGAGCATAACTAATGGCAACATTAGAATGGCTTTGTGAGAGGGACTGGCCGGATGCGGGTTAACCAAGCAGGAAATAATCTAGGATTTTATATCCTGCATGAATGGCCATAGGATATGCTGAGAATAAATTAATCCCCCCCAAAATTTTTAGGAGTGAGGTTATCTTCAGAATAAAACAGTTTCAGAGGGGCGGGTTTGTTTGGCTGATTTTTTTTTTTTTTTTTTTTTTTTTTTAGTGGGAGGAGGAGGATGGAAAGGGGGTACAACTCCCCTCATACACACATGTGAAATTTCTTGGCAGATAATGACCGTCATCTTAATGTGTGGGTCAGACCGTCCGTCCATTCTGTTTCTGACTGCAGGTCTAGACGCCCTTCCTCTGGAAAGAGCCCCCCCCCCCCCCCCCCCATCCTTTTTAAGACCCACTTCTATTTTGCTGTTGTGCCCAAACAAGGATTTTATAAAACGGGTGACATCGCCACACAAGCTGTCTGCCGAATCCCCCTTAATTAAAGTGACGTTTAAAGCTTCCCTCAGACACTAATAAACCCCCCTCTCCATTAAGATCCTCCTAATTACTGTGAGCAAAGGAAAAGGGGACACACACAGACAGACAGTGCGGAGGTAAGCCTGCTGGCATTTGGCCCCATAAGCTGAGTGCCACACAAAAGAAAATGTCCCCTGGGTTACCCATCCTACCAGAGAGACTCCTTTTATTTAACCTCTCCCCCTCTCCTGCATGTTTTCTTCTTTATGAATGAAAGTATATGACATGTGGGGCTGAGAGTGTCCATTCATGGAGCTGGAGGAATGCATGAATCACAGCCCGCTGATTAGTCATTAAGCAGTCCTTTGACATTACCATTGTATTAATGTGCATGGCTGAAAGGTGCAGGAATGTTCCCAAAAACAAACAATCTGTGGTTTGTTTTGCAGGTAAAACAATAAGCACTTAAAAGGTTTTTGCCCAATGTCAGTAAATGCCAAAAAAAAAAGTCATTCACATAACCTCACATGGCTTTTTCAGTTGCTGAAATACATTGAGGAGAATCTGATACTGTCACATCTCACACAGAGGTACAAGTAGAGAGTGGACAGTCGCTACTGCTACGGTGGCAGAGGCCGGCACAGAAAGGTTAAATGTGTTTGGTTCGTGTCCTGGTCTGCAGATTAATGACATTAACAAAGTTTCCATTAGTCGTGCAACTGGGGGAGACATGGGCGTCCATGCGGAAAGCCACATGACCGAGGCAGAGATAAGAGAAAATGAAATACGTCTTCACGGAGACAGAAGGGGCCAGGAAGTGCCACTCCAAATTAGCTGCAGGCCCAGTTTGTTGTTACTTCATTAACCCAACAGCCCCGGGAAAAATAAAAAGCAGGGTCACAACCTTTTAGTGGTGGGGAAGCCCAAAATTTGCAAAAAGAAGCCCCCGAATCTTTAGGCAGTTGCACCTATTGCTGACAAAGTGCAAAATGAGGGAAAGTTATAATATAATCCTTTAGATCCAAGCATTTTATATGAATAAGACTGTAATAAATTATGCATTCCTGAGTGTTTTTTTTAATCAAGCATATGTATTGTAATAACAGGATCATGTAATTTTTTTCTATAATTATTAGTTTTAAATTCACATGTATTTTTTATGTTCTCTAAGCTATTTAGTATCAGTAGGATGTGACAAATATAAAAACTAAGCATCTTTAAAATCATCCTCATATGGGGACAACACGGTCTTATTTTTCAGAATAACACCGGTGTTTTATCAATATGTGACAAATCACAATCAAACTTTTATTTCAATGCCTGCCGTGGCTGGGGTGAAGCTTGTTAAATCTGCATGCTTCATCAAACTGCAGTTGTTGTCAAGCATAAATAAGCATATTTTAATGATAAATTCTGAAGCGATTTTGTACCTATCCACTTTTATCTCAAACTCAGCTCTTAGAAGGTTTAACTAAGTGTGACTTGTTTCTTTTTCCGGGATTTTTACACTGACACGTGTCTTCAGTGTGCTTCTCCTTCCACTAAAAGACACAAAAAGTGTTAAGAAGAATAAAGAACAACACGCAGGAAACATAAAATGTTAACTCATTAGGTTAGTAGTGAAATATACGACTTTATCTAACTTTTAACATTTTTTTCATTCAGTATGCAACAATAATCTACTTCTTTTTAATAATTACGTTACACAAATCAATTCCCTGATATTTTTTTTACTTGACTGGTTGCCTCTCCATGTAAAACTGAGACCATACTAGAGTATAAGTTCAAACACTCACTCGTCGTTCTTTGTCTGTCAATCAACTTTTAACCTATAAACTGTACAAAACACAGCTGAAGGAGAGCCACCCTTCAGTTTTAGACAGTAACACAGCCTACTGTATGTGTGCTCCACAAACGACAGAATAAAATAGGATATTGCCGGATGACTTACATCATCAATATTAGATCATGTGCATTGTGTTGTGTTTGTTGCTTTCTAACATTTGGTGGTGCTCTTCAAAACAGAGTCGAGTGGTATAATGCCGTCCTTGTTGTTGTAACTCGAGCTGAGCTGTGGCTCTTTATTTGCAGGCAGTGACTTTATTAGAGTCTATGGTTACAGACCCTTGGAAGGAGGGCTATTGTATTCTCACCCCTTCTCTGGCAAACATAGCTCTGCTGCTCTGTTCCTTTGTACACTCTTCATAACAAACAGGCCAGAGAGAAGCTGGAAAATGGAAAAAAAGTTACTGGCATTAATTGTGGTCATTTCTTCACCTTTATATTTAATGTTTATTTCTTCTAAATCTTGATAAAGTCTATCTTCTTTCTGTCCTACCCCCCTACCCCATTTCTCTCTCTCTCTCTCTGTCTCTCTCTCTGTCTCTCTCTCTCTGTCTGTCTGTCTGTCTCTGACATATACCTACTCAGCAGCATGGATCAACAGCAGCTGACTTGGCTAGAAACTCTGTGGCACAGGTAGACAGTAGCAGGGTCCAGCGAGTGTCTACTGAGGCTGCAGACACATCTGCCTGCTTGATTTCACCTGGTAACTGAGCATGTAGTATTTACTTCTCGGCTGAAATGCAATCAGGGGCTGGTAGCTGGCAAGGAAGCAATGAGCCTGCGATTAGGTGCTGCCCCCCCACCCCAGCCATTTCACCTCCCCACCCCCACCCAAAGAAGTAAGAGGGAGTTTGAGTTAAAGAAATGGAATGGAAAGAAAAAAATGTTTGATAATACTTTGGCAACTTAAACAAAACCAAGAATGTTTTTTTCTTTGAAAAGCAAGATGATGTCCCTCTTTATATCCTCAATTTAAAACTACTTCAGTGTTTTTAAAAGCTGAAATTTGCTTTGTAAATCTGTTTTTTGTCTTTTTTTTTGTGTAGTGAAGTGAGTCAGATGTTTTCCCTTGTCTTTCCACATTCCCATCTGTTACAGCTGTTAGAGTAGAATTTGACACAGTCTTATTTATACAGTTTTATAACATTCATCTCTAATTCCTCTAACATTCAGCATGCATAAATTAATTTCCTGGGCTAGAAGAAAAGTTTTGAACTTATTTATTTATTAATTTATTAACCTTTCGTCAGCCAAAGTGCAATATTATTATTCATATTTCATGTTTCTGGCGCTTAATAAGTATATGGCCAATATTCGCCATGCTTTTTCTTCTGTTTTTGGTCTGTGCCAACTTCAGCCTCCAGTAGCTTCATCTTCTCGTCCATTATTTTCTGTGGTGATATCTAAGAGGTACATAGTAGGTTTATTTATCTTGAAGCATGTGAAAGCATTACTGTAAATTGAGAATATATTGTACATGAACAGTTAAGTTTGGGCCCTCTGACATATGGAGTGATGAATGACGTTAGTTACTTTAAAGTTAAAGTTACTTTAAAAAAAAAAAAAATCATTCTTCATTACTAGTTTTACACCTCTTTTGAATTTGTGGTCAAAATACCTCATTTACAAGAAGTAAATCAATTATTTTTGAGTAAAATAAGCCAAAATAAGTTTTCACAACAGTTAAAATCAGATGAATGTCTTTGATTTAATTGATTGATAAGTTATTTTGAGCATGTCAAAGTAAAAAATGACAAGAAAGAAAAAATAATAGTAATAATTGTACATATACTTTATGTATGTTATATACATGAGGGAATATGTTATATGTGAAAGGTTAATGAGGATGCTGTTTTCAAACCATATACATTTTTTAATGACGGAACATAATAACATCTGTTCTTTTCATGAATTAAAATGGACTTAATCCGCTTTGATTCCTTAAAGCATAAAGTATAAATTATCACTCACTTTTGTGTTACATCTTAATTTTTTTTATTTAGTTTTTTTTTATTGTAACTTCATTCTAACTCATTACCCCCGTTTTACATTTCTTTGTATATTTATGGCCAATACATATTATTTACCTTGAATTATATCATATTTTTTAATTAGATAAGCATAAATTCCACTCATTTAATTGTATTTGTGAAAAGATGATGGAGTCATTCATATTATTTTAAGGTAAATGTTAGATACCCATATTTCTGGTTAAAACCCCTGGGCCCAGTTTGACCCCTGGACAATAGAATGAACATACATACACACTGATAATATCTGGAGCGTCTTTAAATACAAACCTTTAAATGCAGGTGTTCAGATCACTGTTATGTTCATCCTGATTGAATAATTTCCAGTGCATCATTATGAGCTGTTTTATTGCTCGTGTTTTCAGCTTTGTGAATTCCTGATGGGTAACACTAGTGAGGTTTTTTTTTTATGGTTGAGTGCTTCCCTGTGTATATGAACAGTTTACATCCTTGAGACGAGAGTCACCTCTCTAATCTGGCTGAAGAAGTGTGTGGAGAGGCCCTTTATCCTGCCCCACTTTAACCAGATGCTCACAGAAGAGTCATTTACCTCCACTAATGGGCAGTGAGTCTTTCACCGTGGCCTGTGCCTCTCAGACCGCTGAAAGAAACTTTGCCAGAGAGGAGACATTAAGAAAACCAGTTAATCTGGAGCGGCCTGTCTGTGTCTACTCAGGGAATGGACCGAGCTCCTTGGTGCCTTTTCAAGAGGCTTCTCTTCACAGCAGCTATAGAAGTGTTAGATCAGCACTTTTCTTGGTATCCTGACGAAGACACAGTGGCTAAACAAATAAGAGGTTAGCAGCTTCGGTCGTTGTCCACTGAGCTAAAAGCCTGTATAAAATATCACAGATTTAAGGCTGTATAAACTGAAGGTTCAGACATCATTCATCATAATATCACTTATTTCTATGTGTGATATCAGCCCATTTCAGAGCCCTTAGTCTCTTTAAACACCTGCAAGCGTTCCTGAGCACACTGAAAAGGCTCAAAACAAATTATTTCTTTCATAAATGTATGCCTCACTCTCTCTCTCTAGCTTATGTAGAAGGAAAATCTATTGATTTTAGAGTAGTGGAAAAACTCTCTGAATCAGGTCTAAAATACCTCCCCCCTCAGAAGGAACTGGAGAATCAAATGGTATGGGAACAGGAGCCCTACAGCCATCAGAATCACAAGAGTGTTGCAATGTTTGCTGCTTACCTTTGTTTGTGACAGTAGGAGCTTTAACCCCCCCCCTTCCCAGACACTCAGTATTTACTCACCGTTTATGGAGCAATCCTACTGTGACTGGAGTGCCATACCAAGGTCATCAGTGGCTACAACTAAAGTGACCTGTCATTAAAGTCTGGACAAATAGACTCAGGAGGAACTCTTTAGGATGGGGCTAATCAGACAGGCACCCACAATGGTGGGCTAGGATGAACACAGCAGAGAAGACGGACAAATGATATACATCTATACATCCCAAATTCAGCTTGGGTGGCAATTATATAAGGAATCCACATATTTTGAAGTTCTTCTAATAATAAGTTTATGTCTGTTTTGAAGTGATCTTATAAAGCAGAGCAGTTTTTTTTTTTTTTTTTGCTGCATTATTGCAAAACAAAAGCTTACATTTCTTTTCGTCTACAGTGACTATTTATTTATGGTTTATTTACACAGCACTGGAATAATATACATAGATAAAAAGTAAGTAAGTAAAATAATGCAAGTATCTGTCTTGGAAATGCTAATTTGCAAACATAGATCCCAAGAACTACAATAAAACAGTACTAGAAATAAAGTAAGAAAAAATAAAATGACCACAGCAATACACTATAAAGTTAAATGGTTGCAGCAGGATGTGTAAAGATGTGCATTTAAAGACATTACCTTTCCAAAAACAAACATATTTTTTTTTGCTGAATAAGCCAGGATCTGGTGAAATTTGCATAAGATTTCAAATGATCGTTTCCAGCTGTTGTTCCTTTCATAGAAAAGCTATATGAGAAAAAATTGTTTTACCAAATATATCTTTAACATTGTCCTGTGGGTCTGCTGGAGTTCTGTTATTTCATGATGTACTTACAGACAAGCTGAAGACCAGGTCCATTTAAACATTAAAATGTTAGCTCTATGTAATAGAAGCTTAAGGGGTTTAAAATTGTCCAATGTGTCTGCATAAATACTATAGACTCTGATCAGCAGAGGTCTAAATATACTGTAGTACAGTTTACATCAAAAGGTGGACAAGTGATTACTTTTTGCATAGAATTGAGTGGTTGCACTATTATAGCCAACATGCAGGGCAGATTTATGCTGTGAAGGAGAGGAGATGGACACTAGAGTCATTAAAAATATTGTTTTTAAGTTTAGTTGTGGTTCATTTAGAGTTGACATGAGCCCAAATTGAGTTCTTTGGTGGTTGAATGAGGTAATGAGACATGTTTTTTTTTCATCTGATTTGTTTCTTGTTTGCGTGTTTCTACATTGCGTGAAGTCCGTTGGCCTGTCTACTGGAAAGGACAACAAAATTCATACCCCAACAAGCACACACTCATGCACGCACAAACAGATTCAAAGCAGTATGCCCTCGCGCACTGAGACACACACCCACTTGTGTTTCATTGGGTGCGACAGATGCCGTATGGACCGTTGTATTCTCAGCAGTAAAGGAGGGCCCCGGGGGTCTCTGCTGTTTGACAGTACACCAGGGATCAGCTGTGACACAGTGACACTGATCCCTTCATGTCACACATACAATCCGCCATCCTAACACCGCTGTGTGTGTGTGTGTGTGTGTGTTACACAGCAGATTTATTCATGTCACAAATACAGTGTGACACTGTCAGACAATACCTGACAACACTGCTTTTCTTTCCGTCATTGAGAAACCAGTGTTATGAAAACAAACAAAGAAAAGGAACTGTATAATATCAAATGTACAGTGCATCTGAATAATCCACATGGTTGTGTTCTAGATGCTGTGGTGTATTCTTACGCTGCTGTATATGTAGTGATGCTGGGAGAGGTGCTGGGAGTTGTACTGCTCCTGTTTGGCCAGTTGAGGCCATGCTTTCCTCAGGGTGAACACAGTGTTCACCAGCGTTCCACTCCGGCCCACTCCCCTCTCACAACCAGGCAGTACATATGGGTCATGTAACAGGAAGCATGCTTCTCATTTGCATAATCATCTTGAGACATGCTCTACATACTGTTTTCAATAGTGGTGGGAGGTAAAGATATGGTATACGTTCAGAGTACTCTAATGTACACTTTTAAAGTACTGACTCAGTTAAATGCCTATCGCTGTTGAGTAAAACTGTGTGACTGCTGTATATTCTGTACTTGCCTCAGCTACATTTGATTGCTTTTTCTTTACTTTTTTTTTTCTTAGCTGTAGTTCCTTGGAGTGTGGTTTTACTATAAAATACTGTATGTACATCAGACACACAGATTAAGATCCTCTTCTTCGTGCAGATTAATACATTGACAATTTAACAAACACATTTAATCTAAAATAAAAATGTACTCTATATCTATCTTCAACACATTTTTTATAATTTTACAAGGAAGTAAATTAATCCCATACTAAGGAAATAACAGAGTCAGCATCTGAGCTTGGAATAAAGGTGAAAATGTTTCATGGTTGTTTTTTTTTTTGTTGTTGTCAGAGATTCCAATTTTTTCTTGCCACCGTTCAAAATTACTTTAGAAAAAAAATTGTTCTCTTTTTTAGTAAATTCAATGACAATATTGGCTAAATGAGAGCGGACTCTGGAAATAAAATATTTTTACCATGCATATTGACTTTGTTAAATTATTTAAATAGATCCTTTTAGTGTCCTGTTTCAAATTGTAATTTCAATATATGTAATTCATCAAACTAATTTTATTTAATCTTTAATTATTGGGAGACAGTTTCATTAAGCAGGTTTTGACATGAACTTTAGGGAAACTTGATTGTCTTTGGGTTTTGGACTGTTTTAATGTTAATGTGTTAACCCCATTTAAACCTGGCATAGAAACATCCTACCTGTGAAAATAGTTTTACACTAAAATGACTATCTTCGTTTTATTAATATATACTCTTTATCACAGGTTTGTGTGTAAAATGCAGTTTGACACTATGTTTTCTGCCCCTCCTGTCTCCAGTACACGAAGTATATATGTCTTGCTGGTCAGTCCCTTTCCAGGTGCAGACCTTCTTCACTCAAAACCACCGTGATCCTGTCAAATAAGTAAAGCCAGGGAGATGTGTGGCCTGTGAAAGGGATATGCTCACCCTGCTAGTGGGCTCAGAGACGCTCCTTTGTTTCCTGGCATGTCTCACATACTTTCAGAGGCCAGATAAGCCCCAGCACCATGAAACACTGCTTTATGTTTGGCCTCGGTAACGTCCCAGAGAGGGCAGAGTGGACTCAGAGGAGAGACCAGTCAGTGAGCAGGTAATATGTCCTCTGTGTCCCACCTTATTAAAGGACCAGGTACATATAAGAGCCTTGGAAGCAGTCCCAAACTATTACACCACAGTATCTTAGAAAAAATACTCCAATGACCCAAGCTGAAGTGAAAATATTTTATTTTTTACCTCAAAGACCTTCACGTCACTCATTTTCCCTCATTTCCGCCTTCTCTAAGGAGAATGGGTAAGCTGGGATTGTGATGGCGGGTGGAGGATTGGGGGGGCGGGGGTTTGGGTTGAGGGCTTGGCTGTTTCCTGAAATCGGATTAGCAGCTACTCTACACTTAGATTGCAGGGACTGAGGCTTTAGTTTAGCCCAGCTCAAGACCACCCAACAGGTAAACAGGTACATTACTGTGGAGCAAAAAAGGAAAGTGAATGGTTAGGGGAGAAAGGATAAAAATTCTCATGAGGGATGAAAACAGAGTGAGTGAAATAAATACGAAGTTGGTTGACAGGCTGGTGAAAGCACATTTCATAGTAAGACTAATGTCAAATCAATTCAAAAACTGCTTAACGTGCTGCAGAAATTGCAAGAAATTGCAACAACACTAACAAAAGCTAAAAAAAAAAACAAAAAGAAGTAAAACCTAACTTCTAAAATTTATTCCCAACTACCAATTTGTGAACTTCCCCTTCTTGAACCAAGTCTCTGGACCTTCACAAAAGACCTACATATCTCAGCCCCAGCCCTCCCCGCTCACCGAGATATCTAAACCTCACACTGTCATGCTGCTGCCACTGCATCCCACAGAAAACCTCCTGAAAATTAGTTTTTGGCAACTGGCTCACAAACACACTCTCCTGTCTGCTGCAAGCCACCAAGGCTTTGTTAGGCAGGCCTGCTCTGAGCCCAGAGCCTTCAAGACCCCCATTATGCAGCAGGACTCAGCGGGGCAGAAAGAGCAGGAGTGTTTTCGCCAGTCATGTGGGCACACAGGCATTATACACTCTTCAGTGGCACTGTAGATATTTTGTGAGTCTTACAAACAGAGGGGAGGCCTGCAAAGGCTGCAAGAAGAAGTTTTGATAATTGGGAGTTATATAAGTTCCCAAATCCTCACAGGAGGATTTTAAGTTTTTTTCTGTGCCTTTTCCCCTATTGTGTGTTTTGAAAAGCTGTGTGTGAAGGCCCCACTGCGAAGGTGACAAATCCTTTGACATAAATCATTGTGTAAAGGTTAAGGGAATACAGTCAAGTCCTCAGGAAGAAGAGCCTCTAATTGCCTGCTTTGCTCCAGCTTTGTCAAGCAGTGTTTTACAAATTAAACAACAGTTCCTGCACACCGCTGAGCATTATGTCTCCGTATGTGCATGCACATCACACGCACGCGTATCTGTGTGTCTTTGTTTACGTTGCCTGCCTTTGTGTGTCCACTTATGTCTTATTGTAAAAATGAGCTTGTTCAGACTGAGCTTGTGTCAGGCTCTACAGACGAGCATATCTTCAGCTGCTGGACAGGAAGGGCTGGAGTTTTTACTAATCAGTGATGGACAAACTCAGGGCCCTCTTCATCTCAAACATCACTGCTTCTGTCAGGGGCCCAGAGTGCAGAGCAGGCGGGCTGAGCAGCTATGATCAGCAGTGTTGTGGATTTTTTTTCCCCCTACTGAATCGCACTGGGGAACATATGTGTGTGTGTTTGAGATGCAGGGATGCATGGTGCTAACCCTCCCCTGAGTAGTAATGCATGAACTGTTAGCAAAACATTGTTGCTGCTGCTGTTGCCTTCTATGTTAATAAGACATGGATGTGGGCGGGGTGGTGGCGGATGTAATCACTGCTGGAAGGTTTACTTTTGAAAAACACTACATTTTACACTATATATGTACTTACAAATAATGTGTAATGTTTTAATACTTGGGATTACCTCAGTATTGCTTTACATTACACAACAATATGAATGAATACTGTAATCTCATGTTAGACACGCTGAATGAACACTTAATACAGGCATGTAAGGTGTAAGTAAATATATTATCTGGCAAAAAACATGAAAACCAGAACATTTCTTTACCTTTTATTTGACAACATCAAGTCAGGGTGTGTTAAGTCATGTGTGGGCATTAAAATGGAATCAGGAGAGGTAGATGTATTTTTTATGATTAAAAAAAAAAAATATATATATATATAATAAAAAACACACATATGGTAAAAAAATTTATTTTTCAATTCAGCATTGATTCAGTTAAACAATAATTGCCATTTATAACTCCATCCTCACATATTGAGTATGGAAAGGCATAGACTACACTGTATGCACTTACTTTGTGAAGTTAGTTCAGACTATATTTCAGACAGAGCAGTGCAGATTTTAAAGAGGTAATCAGTCAGTCGATTAATCTAATCTATTCGTCAAGAGTAGAATGGGGCTATATGCTGATGACCACCTATTTAACTAAGAAATATAACTACATACAAGGATTTATGTTTTTATCATACCTCAAAACTGGATGTAATGAATGACAAAATTCATAATGCACCAATAACGATGAATAAGGTCCATGTAAGAGACATTACACCAACTTTCAATGTCAATGAATGCTGCAGAAATGTTTGCAGTAACATGCAGATAACAAATCATTACATCAGTGATTCAATATTTGAGATTACTCTGTGGTAATATAATCAATGTTACTGCAGTTGTTCCCTGTTTGTAAAATACATGCATTCAACATCATTTTTGACACAGAGTACCTCATTACCAGCCCTCTGTATTGTAATCACTTTGCCTTTTGTGCAGAATTTCAAGTTGTCAAGTCCTTCAACATCCACTCAGTTATGTGTTTTAGTGAAGACGAGTTCAGGGCTTTGTAAATGTATTTATGAATGCATGATTTTGTGAAAGTGTGTACTTGTCTCTCTCCTCTTGCTGTCTAATAACTGGTAACCCCAGCTGTGAGTGTGTGTGTTTGTCTGCCTGTGTAAAGCTGAGGCTCGCCTGGCCACTGAGGCGTGACTTGGCCCCAGTCAGACCAGTGTGCAGAGGGCAGAGACCAAAAAGCCTCCAGCCGTGTTTTCTCTCTCTCTTTCTTTCAATCTCTCACTCTTCCACTGGGATTTAGAAAAGGTAGCCCGGAAGATGTTACATGCATTTATCTTAAATACAACACTCAGATTTTTCTGTAAATGCACATGCTGCACATTCAGAAAACAAAAATAAAATTGTCCAAGTTTATATTTCAGTACAGTTTTAATATTCATTGCTCTTTTTGTGGTTGTATTTTCTCAGTGGATCAGAGATTAGCACATCCTCACCATGTGTCTCCTTCTCATCTCCTTCCTCTCACACAGTTGCATGAGGAGAAAAACCAGCATGGAGCCACAGCTACTGGTTAAGGATTTCTGTGCTGGGTTTGAAATCAGATTATATATGGGTCTGCTCAATTGACTTAATGGATTTCAAAAGACTAGATCCTATTAATAAAGGAATAAAAGAGATGCAGGAAAGGAGAAAAGGGGTGACTTTGCCCCCGAGGCTGTGGCCCCACCAGTGGGACAGGAAGGCTAATCTGCCATGCAAATTAAATCCTGCCTCTATACGCTGGCCTCTCTAATGTCCTCCATTACACACCTTTTATTTGTTGTGATCCGATATTGTAAACAGATATGGCTCTGGTAACAGTCGGCGCATGCTGGACTGGTGAGGAATGATTAGTGGGAAAAGATAGAATTTGCATCCCTTCTCATCCAAGAAAAGCCTCAGTGGAAGGCACAGTGGGAATATTCCAAGATGCTTTTCAGATTGGGACTGACACTTATTTTGTGTCCTCTTTGCATATATATATATTTTTTCTCATTTTTGAAGAATCCACCTTCATGAGTTCCAGGCAGGATTATGATGCAGTTGAGACTGAGAGGTTTAATCAGTGAGAGTGGCAGTATTTGGAGCTTATCTCGCTGTTTTCTCTTTTGTCTTAATGAGGTTGTACTTTGCTTCATTCCTTGGAAGTCTCCCTCTCACACTCTGTTTCTGTCGGACTGTCAAAAGTAGCTGTAAAAACACATATGTCATATATGCTAATCCGATTTGCACTTAATCATGACAGGGATTATACTGTATGTACAGTAGCCACAAAGCTGTGAAACTCAGCGTTCTTTCAGTGCGACAAAGTTCACCTTCTCTGTGAGTTTGGCACAAGTTGGCAGGGCAGACACTTTTTGTCTGATGAGGAATTACAGCTAAGAAAATCCTAAGAACACTTGCATAAGAAGCTTTCAAGGTTTCACTGTTTAGGGTCAGTCTTTGAATAAATGCAGCAAGTGAGTAGATGAAATACTGGCTCAAGTGTTTGTTTGTTTGTTTGTTTGCGCTTGAGCCAGTTGGTGGGAAAGTCTGGAGGAGCCACGTGATTGGAGTCCATTGTTCCTTTTTTTTCTTGTCTCTTACTGCCGCGTTTTATATATTAAAAAGAAAGCTCTCATCTACACTTAAACGTTGGGTGAAGGAAAACCAACCCTGTGACCATCAGTAGATTGTCCTCACTGTGTTTTTTATGTTTTTATGATGTTTGCCTTTTGTCAGTTGTCTTTCTACAGATGGAAATTAACACTGTTGCTACAATCTGGCATATTTACAGTTGCAATTATTGTAGATGTTCATTAATATGCACTATCCCTAATAAATAAATAAATAAATAAATAAACACTTGATAAACACTCTACATACAATTTTGGAAAAAAATATTAGACCACCCTTGCTTTCTTCAATTTCTTGTTTATTTTAATGCCTGGTACAACTAAAGGTACATTTGTTTGGACAAATATAATGATAAAAACAAAAATAGCTCATAAGAGTTTAATTTCAGAGCTGATATCTATCCATTTTCCATGTTTTCTTGATAATAACCAAAATCACTTAAGTTCTTACATCAATAGCTATGGCTTTGTACTGCTGAAAACAGTGCTTTTTGGCATTCCATGTTTTCTTTTCTGTCTGTTTTAGTCAATGATACACACAGGAGTTAGTACTTGATTGCATAACCATTGTTTTTGATGACTTTTGATGGTCTAATATTTTTTTCAACGACTATATCTATTTCATAATTTACCACTTCATGTACCAAAACATGCAGATTAAAACATTGCACACATAAATATGTGCTGACATTCAACCAAAACGCATCACCTCTCTGTATGTAAAACCATTTTGTGATGTGTTGTTTCCAAAAGCATCATATTAATAAAGGTCTTATTAATATTATTAACTCCACTGTATTTTCCAGCTCCCTCTATACTCCACATTCAGGCGTATTGAAAATCAGAAGTGTTTAAGATTCACTTTCTTCTCCTACTCTCAACGAGGAAGTAAATAAAAAGTCCAACCTTAATCTTAATTTCCTATGTCAGAAACACACAAATATCCTTTTTTTTTTTTTTTTTTTTTACTGATGTCCACCCCCTGCCTTTTGTTTCCTGGCCAATCTGTGTAGGAAGAGCATTATTTCTGTCCAATCACAGCTGAGCAGAGAAGAAAAATACACAACTAAAAATCGAGTTCCAGTATGTTTCTGCCTATTATCAATGTTTGACTGTTTGACCAATCACTGTGAGAGGAACTGCCTCCGCAGGATAAACATAAACTAAATATGGAATATATCCTATGTCTTTGATATCAACATCCTGCCAAATAAAAATGAATATCCACCTTTCAAACAAAGGTATGCCTGGGAGTGTGGACCTCATTTCAAGCACAATTAACTTGAAATGGAGTGCTGCAAGATCAATAGTCCCCAGTTGATCCAGAGGGAGCTGTCAGTCTATGGAAATGGCACACATATGGTAATATCCCCAGCTTAACAACAACTTAGAGGATTTACTGTTGCTGTTTTCAGACCCACATGAATAACAAACAGTGGGCCACCCCCTGGGAACCATTTTGTTTTATCCCAGCTTCAATTAATCTTTAAGGGGGAGGATACCATTCAGAAGAGATGGCAGGGGGGATATGAAGAGGGTGTTTGTAGATGTGAAAGGTATACTGCTAATTATAAAAATTACAAATAGACTATCTACTCATGCAAATTTGACGATGTGTGTGCACCCGTTTTCCTCACCTAACTAGTTTTTCAACAGTCACTCTTTTTTTTCCTTTTCTCTCTCTCACACACAATGTGTGTTTGCACTTTCATTTTCTAATTAGGACACTTTTGTCTCACTGTGAGTTGCTATTGACAGACACACAGACATTAGCAGGATTATATGAGTTCTTACACTGATGAGTGTGATGAGATCTCAGGAGATGTGTATAGATTTTACCTCCTGCTGACTGCACTTCTCTCCTCTTAGCCTCGGGCCAGGAACCTGTGGCATAAAGCCGCTGGAGAAGAAATAAGAGGGAGGATAGCTGGCAAGCGCGGTAGTTATATGCTTCACTGTGATGTCATTAAGTCAGATTCATTTAGCGGAGTCAAGTGTGGACAGCCAGCGTGTATAGACAATGCAGTGTCACCTGAGATAGTGCTGGGACGTAGGTCAATTTGAAATTGATTTATCTCAACTCTGCGATTGATGAAGTCCGTTCAGGTTAAGCTGCAGAGTTCTCGATTGGACATGCACTTTGGGGAGCTGGTATTGGAATTGACTTCTGTGTGTCGCCCACAGCTCAAGCCATGTGGGAAATTGAGTTACAAAGCACAGTATGAGAGAGGGATAGATGACCTCTGTGACAGTTATACAGTTTGTGTCTGCCTTTCATAACTCCAGCTGAAGAAAGTCAGTTGATTGAACTATGAAATGAGACTGAGGTAAAAATCCATATTACTCGTTTCATACTCTTGTAATCTTAAAGGCTGATAAGTCCTCTTGAGAATAAAAGGTACAAGAGAGATGTAGTCACTTGAAACGTGATGGGGGAATCCCTGCAAATCACAAAATAAGGTGCATGTAAAACTCACCTCAAGAAACATAAAAGTATCAGTTAATAAAGTCAGTGTCCAAAAACTAAATATTCCCTGAAGAAATGTAAAGAGGTACGACATGTATTTTATGGGATATCACACCTCCATGCAACCTGATTGAGGACTTTTCTAATCATGCCTTAGAGAAGACCCGGGCACGAGGCACCATGGCTTCACATACTATACATACACCTGACATCACAGTTCCCAGAGTCCCCTGAGGTAACCAGGTGTTGTACTTTGTTATCCTTCTGTAATTTCACTTGATAAAACATATACGGTATGGGACATGTATTTATGTTCCCCTCAGCAACCCACCAAACCACAACAAAACCTCCAG
Source organism: Sphaeramia orbicularis (assembly GCF_902148855.1). Taxonomy (NCBI): domain Eukaryota; kingdom Metazoa; phylum Chordata; class Actinopteri; order Kurtiformes; family Apogonidae; genus Sphaeramia; species Sphaeramia orbicularis. The sequence goes on along the minus strand of NC_043971.1, from coordinate 41,746,920 downwards.
CATTCCTGCATCATAGACCCAGCAGAGGAGGACAGAATGAGCCACCAAAGGAGTTGTATTGAACAACAAGCTGTAATTCAGAAGCCAGTGATTTAGCCCATGGCTCTGGTTGAATGTGTTCTCACATTATGAGGCAGTGGAAGACCTCTGCTGTTGTAGGACAAGGGGAAACCTTCCACAATCCACTGAGACCTCTGTTTTTCCACAAGTCAAATAAGCATAACAGGCAAAAGCTGGTCAAGGTCTATGTAGTTGTAGCACACACAGGACACAGGGGATGCAGCCTCTCAAAAGATCAAATGTTCAAGAGGTCAAAAGCCATAGAGCAATAGGCTGCACAAATAACCTCAAATAACCTTAGGCCTCTGTATTCGACCGTCCATCTAGAATGATCTAAGTACACGAGTCAGAAGATTCTCCTGGACAATGTTTAAGGTCCATACACATCCAGATATTTTCCTCATCTGGGTGACACGACATTGATTAACAGCAATTAATTCCATGTGGATGTTAGCACTGAAACAGATCCAGAAACATGGGTAGTGATTTTAATCAGTTGGTTCCTGAGGAAGGACAGGTCCATCGAAGGGTAATGGTTTCTGGGCTGGTGGGCACTGAGAGTTTCTCAGCTGAACAGTGGTACAGTTAAAAGATGGGTGCGCTGTCCTTGTCAACAGTGGTATCTAACAGTGGTATCCTAGCTGTATAATAAATGTTAAATGATAAATGGAAGTACAAGTCACTGTGTAAAAACATCATCCTGCTGCTCGCCAAGCTGCCAAGCTTCATTTGAGTTCAATCGTGTGGAATTTTTAGATGAAGTCATAGCTGGAAAGACTTCCCATTGTTGAAGTTGGATCCCTCTACTCAGAGTGGAGGAGGCCCTGGTGTGCAATATTAGTCCTTCTCATCACGGTCTCCCAAATGTTAGCTCATCTTTGCAGTACAGAGTGCTGAAGCTGTCAGTAAATGTTCTCCTGGTGTTGCATTCTTTGTTGAGCAATGAGAAGCCATCTCCTTGAAGTCAAGGGTGGGGGGAATACTTATTTAACCCTAGGAATATGGTGCTCCTTCTGAATTAAAAGAAATAAAAAAACACACTGACAACCACACTCACTAACAGAGGGTCAATGGCTAACACTAATAGAGGTTGTAAGCTGACTTGGCGCTCACTTTAGGAATAGATTTAACTAGTTGAAACTAACCAGCCTGAAGCATCAGTGCTGTTCCTAATGAATATATGTGCAGAATATAGTATAGTATAGTATATGAGAATAAATGCAGACAGGTTCTCACATTCCTCACCACAGATCAGATCATAAATTAATGCTACAGTGCTTGAAAATATACCAGAATAGCCTTTGTTTGCAGACATGTAGGAGGGTCCAGTCAGTGACTGACATCAGTAATTACCAATTACTGATCAGATTCCATCAGATGCAACCTGGACATAATATCACTGCTTGACTCTTGTTAAAATGGTGTCACTTTTTCCATCACAGCATAAAAAAATGATAGGGTGTCTTTTCATATATATAGTCTTCTGATTTGGACCAAGAGGAGCAATGTTGTTGAATTGTGGCATTTTTTTCCCCCTGATTTTGATGCTGCAGCGTTAAGGCATATATTGAGGTGTCTCCAGTGTTGTATTGAGGGAATTGTCCACATTCCACAGAGGGACCAGGCCTGTGTGGTTGAATGGTTCAACAAATTTTCATTCTTTGAAATCAGACACTTTTTTTCCCATATTGTACCATGGACCTCCTCTATACTGCAGAAGTTAAAAGTGACTTGTAATTGAGAGATGATGCCTTATTGGTAGAAACATCAGCTCAGACTGTGCCGGTCATAGTCAAGTTTTTGGTCTTTACTTTGATGGAATTGTTGCTAAATGACATGTATAAAGGTGCAAAGACTATTCCCTGCCTGTTTCCCAGAGGGTGTGTTAAACTAATTTTCAATTGCTACAATGATTTTGTCACTTTCTTTTTATGCAGAAAGGGGATCCGGGCAAATAAATAAATAAATAAATGGAAAAAAAATAGAAAAACCCGTACAGCTAGGGGCTTGTGGCTTTCCCTGACTCCAGCCTTTATCATGTAAATGAGGCGAATGGGAGTGGGTTAGAGGGACAATTCCCCAGCCACCGCTTTGGCCAAATACAACTTTCCTGTGCTTTAGGCCCACAATGAGGAATGTATTTGCAGGCCTCAGTTTTAATTTAACTCGAGTGGCAGCTGAGGGGGCACCAGGGACCTCATCTCATGACTGCTGCGATTGCTTGGGTGGAAGGAGGGGAAACCTCAACCTGGTGCCTTACATTTCAATGTGTGAGACTCTTCCACAGCTCCATTACTGTGCGTATGTTTCTGCATGTGTTTTTGTGTGTTGCTGCCGACTGTTGCAGTTGCTTCGTAACACCTCTTTGGTTTCCCGCGGAGGAAACACGCTTCTTGCTCCACTGTAACATTTGATTCATTACGATCTGAAACACCACATCAGTTCGCTTATTATGTCTTAAAAAATCCTCCCAGCATCCCAAAGAGCAAGGGGGAAAAATCCACCAAAGAGGCACTGCCTTGAAATTGACAGCTGTTATTGTGCTGTGCCATCTGGTGTATTTGCCAGGGAACAGAAAAGGGTTAATATTCTATGATGTGTGGTAGCAGTGGCACAGCCTCTTTTGCACAGCCAGAGTGAAAAACCGGGTGCCAGGAGTCTGTGCACCCGATGGAGAGAAACCCTCAACATTAGCATGGCACCATATCAACCAATGTGGCTAATTTAATGGGTCAAATACGGTTGGGAGGATGCCAAAATAACAGCCGTACCAGCAGAATTTCTAACAGGGTGGAAAATCACAAAGGAAAGTTATGGAAACACTTGCCATCATGCAGCTTTTAATCATATTTCTATGAAAATAAAACATGGAAGAAATTTTGTGTCTGTTAGTTGTTGTTTGTTGTATATTTGGGAAGTCTGCATTCAGCATGTTTTTTTTTTCTCCGTGCCACACACATGGAAAAAACATGCTGACATTTGTGTGCAAGTTTGTGTTTTGATGTTTTGGAGTCTACACCAAAGAGCTGTCATTATTCATTGACCACAGATGTAAATGGATCTAAACAATGGGACGCGTGTGCTGCGGGTAGTGATCGCCCCTGGAGAGGACAGGCCCTGCTGAAATTAATAGGCCTCCCGTGGCTAAATAAGCAATGGCAAAATAAGCCTAAATGTCCCCCAATCGCATGACAGACAGGACCCAAGAATCCAAACAGCAGGTAGTTATTATATAAATTGCTGGAGAGGGACATATTGCAGACCCAACACGCCACATCAAAACCATCTCACTGCACTGGACTTGAATCATTATGTACTCGTGTCGCACATTTAAGAGGACGGAAAAAGCAGATTTGCTGCACAAAGTTTCCTGTAATTTCAAAAGAAGTAGCAGTGTGTTATACATAGCACAGCTAAATACTTTCATAACATAATCCACTTGAAAAAAGTGGGGTTAATGGAGGACTATTATGGAACATCAATATTAAAACAATGCCTTTCTGTCAGAGAATATCACATATGGGCATTTAAATGCCCAAAGGTCTAATTTTGAAAAAAGAGGCAAAGAATATGGGTATAAATGTGTTCCTTAGCTGGGAGACACCCTCCTCTGAGCTATCGGCTCATTTCTAATTCTGAGTGCTGTTTCACAAAATGGTCCAACATTTAAAGCGACTGGCAGGGGGTAAATTAGTGCTCCGAGATGAATTATCATACAATTAAGGACCCCAGAATGTGCCAAAACACAGAACACACAATATGGAAGAAAGACCTACTTTCCCCCTAATTCATCACAGACAGACCAGTGTCTCATGCTCTTTTAAAGGAACATCTACCTCGTTTTCAGTCACTTATACTTTTCAATATGGTGTGCTTTGCTAATAGATTTTTGCATACATTATACTACAGTTCATTGTTAAATGTCTCACTGATGGCTCTGCTTGAGTTCTGTAAGTTAGAAGTAGATATTTGTTCACAAAAGGAGGTTTGGATTTCAGCTTGATGTGATTCTTAAAGACAGAGGAATTAATGCATTTAAATGCATGTACTGAGTGCTGCTATAGTTGTGTCAGCATTTTATTCACCGTAACATCATGTTTTACTGACGGCTCTCCTCTGTCATTTCTTGTGGTCTCTGTATGGTGATAAAGGTGGCTGTACTGGGGGTATGAGTGGTGTGCAGTGATGGGACTGCTGGGGTGGTCAATAATCTATTACTGCACACAGCCCTCTGCAGAGTGACAAATGTCTGTCAAAGAAATAGGCCCAGAGAGGTCAAAGCTGGGCTTCTGACCTCAGCCCCCCTCATCACCACACACAGACTACAGCAAAATACTCACTTTGATTGCAGTTGTCTGTGTTTTTGTGCATTTACCCATATAAAAATACAACAACATACTTACTTTAAAGGTTCAGTGTGTACATCTAGGGGGATTTAGGAGAGCCTAATGGCAGAAATGGATTTTAATGTTCAGAATTATCTTTTCAGTCGTGTCTAGTTGTGGAAATAACAACTGTATTTTCTTTACCATAGAATAAGCTGTTTATATTTACAGTGGGAGTGTGTCACCTCCATTTACTCCACAGAATCCTCCCTTATTCCATTTTTTACAGGTGGGTCAGGTCAAGCAGTGACATGTTTACTGTACATGTTTTGTGTTCAATGGGCTCTAACTTTGTACATATATAACCTATATCAATGTGTGTTACATATTTCAGTAGGTATTTGTAAGTACTTAAACATAGTAAAGATGATGATTGCATAAAATACAATTTTTGACCAAAAATATTTAAAAACGTGTTCGGTGACATGGTTTCATCAAAATGTCACTGATTTTGACAAGGTTTACGCCAAAGTGCTTAACATGTGGTTCCCACAGGAAATTCACATACATTTCCCTGTGATGTGTTGAATAATATATTAAACTACACTGATGTCAAAATTTAGGAAAATATATTGGAAACTTTTGGACTTACTGACACAGATTTAAAGTAATACAGTTTGAATGGGTATAGTGACATGGTTTCAATTCTTGATCCTATTATGGTGTAAGGACAAAAGTGTCTAAAAAACAAGCCAAATATTTTTAATACAAGCATTTATTATACATCACAGTAATGAGCTAACAAATGAGTGCATACAGAGTAGGATACAAGAAACTTTGATTTTTCTCACAGATGTGCATGTTCCCTTGACCTGTGGCATCCACGGTTAAGATTCATTACTGTCATCACATATGTCTAAGGCAAAGGTGAAGATGGCTGAAACTTACAACTTCACTACTACATGTAATGAAATATCACACACTGACTCTTTTAAAATCAGTGATCACTCAGTTCTCTTCTGTGCTTAGGTCATTTTCCTGTTCAAAAACAGGAGAAGCCAGACTTCTCTCAGTAATGCAGAATGAAAGGTACAAAAAACGTAATTTACAGTTCAGTCTATCACTTGACCGATCAGCCTCCTAGCACTGCAGCAGCATTATCATCTGACGACAAAGTCTCCAGTACAAAATGATTAATGAGAATTTTTAATTACTGTTTTGAGTTACAGTGTTAATTGTAAAAAAAAAAAAAAAAAAAAAAAAAAAAAAAAAAAAAAAAAATCAAATAAATAAATAAATAAATGAATAAATAAATAAATACTTTATCATATTAGGTGAATGGCTAACTAATATGACTAATGAGCGGAGTCCTGTTAATGCACAGTGTGACAGACATTACCTGTATTTTAATGCAAACAGTCAGTATAATGTTAGGTTACACTTCTCTCCTTTGCATCAGTGGGAGATGCAGCAAAATGTAACGTAGCAAAAAGGACATATCCTAGACAATAATTAACAGTATTGGTGGGACTGAGGAGGAGTGGAACCCCCAAACTCACCTCTATGTAAGGACAAACGCAGATCTTTGTAAAATACTGTTCATTACATTTTGATGGATATGTTGTATTCTTTTACTTTGTTGTCTTCACTATCAGAATTTTCTCAGTGAATTGTTGCATGCACTGGTTTCACATTATATTCAGGCACAAATGAAAGTAAAATGATACTTATTGAACAAAATCATACAGTTTTTATTTGTAATGTTGGGTACACACAGGTCTAATATAACAGGATCTCTGTATCTGGCTAGATTGGAGTAGTAACTTACAGTCGAGTTTTTATTTTACTGCAAACACGGATGATGACAGGATAAAGATCGCACATGACCTCCTCAATTACTATATGTTATCAGGAATTCACACATAGTACTTGTTCCATGCCAATAGAGTTTAAGAGGGATGGAACCCTGGGAAATTCCACTGTGCTGAGTGTATAAAACTGCCCTGCACCTTTTTGGAGTCACCCTGAGAAAACTCAGCGCTCTTTGTATATTGGCAAGTCTGCTTCCATGTTATAATGATAGGAATGGACATAGGCTATTTAAGTATCAAATCAATAGCAAATTAAATTTTTTAGCAGTGCAAGCTACACTCAGAATCACCTGTAATTACTCTTGACAGTCTCTGTTTTCAGTGCTCTCTTGTCACTTTGTTCACAATATACCCACAATGCTTTGACCCCCACACAGCAGCTGCTGATTATAATTCATTTTTAATTAAATAATCAAATTTCTGTTCTTCTTCTTTGTAAATGGAATACCTCACTGGCAATCAGTGCTTCTAATATGGTCATTATGCTCGCAGACATAAAGCATATATTTAAAACATTACCTGAATTCCTGAAGTAGGTTAAGCAGAAACACATGTGTCTAGCCTGGTGGTGTGGTGTGGAAAATGGGCTGGGACCTGATTTAGATAAAAACATGATGACCCACAGGCACTCTTATAATGAATAGTGTGTCCTCCAAGCCTTTCGTTTTCCCCCAGCTTACTACATTTGTCATCTTCATATGAATAAACAGGCCTATTTAATCTCTCTGTCCTTTCGTGGGATTTTGTGGCACATATACACTAACAGTGGGTTATGTCTAGCCTACAAACATGCTTGTTTTGTCCCGTTTCCATTGAATGGTTATCAACAGAATCTCCATTGCAAATGAACTGCAGGGAGATGCAGTACCAATCTGTCATTCTCTGAGTTTATATGGAAACTTTGACAGTGTTTGGAATAAGCTCAGACCTCTTGCACGTGATCAGTGCTGCTGGACTTTTTTTGTTAGATTAACCTTGGTAACAGCTTAATATGTAGCTTTGAAATGCCTTGCAGGTTCAACTGAGGGTAGCAGGGGCATCAGAGGGAAGGTGGGGTGTGTTGACACTGACCTGTCAGTCTCCCTGTGCTCACTCCTCTGTCTGCAACACATCTACTGTTGATCAAGTGGAAATTAACTGCACCTGAATGACATGCCATGCTGGGAATCTGCGCACTAGCTCTGCCTTTTTAATAGACTTACACCTCATTTGGCCTCTAAAGTCTGTGAAGGCTCCCGTGGGATGGCCAGAGGCAAAGACTCACATACAAATGCATGCACATACAGAGAGCCAGAAGGAGAACACGTCTCTGCCAGAGGACAGAAAGAGGAAAAGGAAGGGAAAACATTTAAAATAGGGAAAGACAGGGGAAAGAAAAATTACTAGCAGAAGAAAGTGCACTGGGATGTACACCAGCAGTGATGAGAGAAAGGAGAGTCACTGATGAAGGAGATGCGAACAGACAAAGAGACAATGGTAGATAAAGAAGCAAATGCAGAAGGAGCCTGTGCTGTCTATGTGGAGCAGCAGTGACAAAGCCTGATTAGGCCATCGCTGCAGTCAGGGAGTGAGTATGAACAATGCAGACTGCTTCCCCTTAATAACAACAGACCTTCCTGTCTGACCCCCTGACCTCTGTCACTGGCAATACGTGTCAGAGCTGCGACGACACCCTGTCATACCTGCCCCTCCCATGTCTCCCACTGTCCCAACACCCCCTCCTCCAACCTCAAGTCACTCTGTCCAACCTTGTCAACCGATGAGATGCGAAGTATTCACTTCTTGAAGAGCAACAAAAGGCTTCTTTTTATCGTATTATTGTTGTAGTCCCTGATTGTCTTTTCACCATCACTTAAAGTTTCAGTGTGTAAGATTTAGCAGGACTTATACAGAAATGGAACATGATAAATATAATTACATTTCCATTCATACAACCCCCCCCCTCCCAAAAAAAACAAAAACCAAAAAAAACCCAAAAAACCAAAAACAGAATCTTGAGATTGCAAGGTCACCAATTCCATTATTTGTAAGTATAGCTGTCATTTACTATTTTTGAGTCAGGACCAGAGGTAACCTTTTGAGTGGCCAATACTGCAACAAGCAACATAACTGAATGAAACAGACAGCTTATTGAAATCTTGATATTAAAATTGAAACAAACAAACAAACAAACAAACAAACAAAAAAACTTTGGGCACCTAAAAGGTTAATATTTCCTTAGCCAAACAAACAAGGGACTTGCGTTGCATTTTTTCTTTCTTATTAGCCACCATAGGGGAGTGTGAGGGGGGATATTCAGTTTGCTGCAAACTGAAACCCCATGACTAATGGTTCTTGTTTGTTTGCACCTGTACTTGTTGCTGTAGATCTCATCAGAAATTTGAAGTTACTTTGCTGCTTTACAAACATCAGGTTGATTAATTAATTATTAGTAGTCATAGTGGAGTCATATGATTTTCCTTTAAACAATGAACCTACAACAATGAACCTAGAGCCAAGTCATTAGTAAATCATTAGTTATTATGTGTTACTCATTTATCACAGAAACATTAGTGGAAATTTAGACTCCTTTATGTATTAATGTATTAAATGATCAGATAGTTTCAAAGAATAATTTATATATATATATATATATATATATATATATATATATATATATATATATGAAAATGTGTATAGGGAGCAGTGAGGGGCAACGCTCCATAACCATGGATTTCTCTGCATTTTTTGGCCTTTACTGGTCGAGTTGTGTTCAGACTAACTAATGACCTCTGGTCCTATTTGAGGCCTCTACACCACCAACAAACACACATGTACATGAGTGGTAATATGATATTGAATATGAAAAATGATGAGATAGTTTGTCATTTGTACACATTCAAGTACATTCTCTCTCTCTCTCTCTCTGTCCGTCCGTCCGTCCGTCCATCTATCTATCTATCTATCTATCTATCTATCTATCTATCTATCTATCTATCTATCTATCTATCTATCTATCTATCTATCTATCTATCTATCTATCTATCTATCTATCTATCTATCTATCTATCTATCTATCTATCTATCTATCTATCTATCTATCTATCTATCTAAATAAATAAATAAATAAATAAATAAATAAATAAATACAACAATTTCCTTATTGGTAGAGGCATTTCATTGAAGGTGGTAGCACTTCATTGAAATGTCCTGTAGCACTGTATTTTTTTTTTTTTTCGTTTTTTTTTTTTTTTTTACAATATTCATGCTAAATTAAAGTAATCTTTGCTGAGTAATATTTTAGTCAAATACATTTGTACACATTCATTACACTAGGATTCACAGCAGTGTTTTAGTGCATATTGGACCTAGGCAACAGTGCCTACATTCATTCTAATAAAGACGCAGAGACACTGTAGCTTAGGATGTGTGTTTCACATAATTGAATTCAAGTGGAAATAAGATTATTATGATTTTTTTTTTTTTTTACAATAATGAATTTAAAACTGTTGCCAAGAACACATACATATATTTCATATATGTGTGCTTTGGTTTCATATTTTCGGGGCTTGTTCTCAAATTAAGGAAAATATATTATGCTTTGTTCTAAAAAATTTTTTTCAATGTATACTGAATATACTGGATACTCCATTTATGTTTTTGGTTCTTGTAGATGTCATGTCATTTGTAAGCACTATAAGTCTTCAAGTGCATCAAACGTATGAAAAAATGGCCTAAAATAATATTTGATGTTGTCGTTCTTAGAAGACAAACAGTGGATGTTGATGCTTTCTGATTTCTTTCTTGTCTGTGTTTTCATTCAGTTGGTTGATGCGGCTCCAGCAGATGGTTACAGCTGAGTTAAAAATCTGCTGCAGTGTAAGAATTGCATCCTTCTATCTGAAGTTAACAGTTAACAATTAAGGCGATTCTCCAGTTAAACCAGATCTAATTAGCTTTTGCCAGTTTCCCCCTCTTGTACCCCCAGTCTTTCCATCTGCTGTAGTGGAAGTTCTGAAAGTGAACTTCACGTTTGTGAAGGGGAGGCTCTGCGATGCTTTCCGTTTTCCTCTTTTTCTTTGGCGGCTCATTTGAGAGTCATCTTTTGTCTGTCGAGGGGGGGTTAGACACCCTTTATTGTCTACATATTAAGTGAGATTCTGTAAGGGTTTCTACAGCATCTTGACTCCCCTAAGCTGAGAAGCAGCTGAGGTTAAGTGGTCTCCTTCGCTCATGGCACCCATCTCCTCCTTCACGGTGACAGCTGGGGACCACACCGTTGCTTTAGTTACACCCTCCACCCCCAGTCAACGCTCATTTGATCTCAACACACATATAGGATATATATAGTGATACTTTGTCTTATTTGTCCTTCCATACACGCCCATTTATGTCCGTCTTTTCTCTTTCGTCTTATTCTTAATGATCCAAACTGAAAAGTGAACACCGACCTACTCACATACTTATTCCGAAAGCAGAAAACTCCATTCATGCAGTCTAAGGTTTAATTGTTATCTATTAGAAATGATTATGAAAAATGGAAAGTCAGTTTTCGGAACAGGAAAAATAAATTTCCCTCACTGTACATGACTGCTTTTCTGTTTGTTTTGCTCAAATTGCAGAACTTTTCACTGGAGGTGGAAGAATTCCAAAAGAGATAAGCCAGTGATCAGGAAAATAATTTCAAATATTATTTTCCAATAACACACTCCACAGGACAGCCTGAAAAGACACAGGTCTCATTCACTGATTGCCGACTGAATGGACGGTGAACTCTTTTGTATGCAGGGATGGTGGAGATGTTAGTCACATATACTTCCTAAACTTAAGCAAAAGCACTGTAGTTACAGTTACTATAAAAGAGTGTTGAAGGTTAAAATATACTACAGGCATGAAGTACAAGGTCAATTTTGTATTTTATATTATATCATTTTATATAACTAACACAGATACTGATCAGTGTCAATTATACTCCTGGTTGCTTGAAATAGAAGTGTCTCATATTTCTTTTGCGTTAGTTGTATTTCAGTCATGTATGAAACCAGACTTGAAGTTATCTGAGCAGTAAAACTCAAAGTACATATAAATACTACATAAATACATCCTGTTGCTTTCTATCCAGAGAAAACCACAAAACTCCAAATGTGCAGATTTGGGATGTTTGTGATGAAGTCGAGAATTAATATTTCCTTTAACGTATTGAGCTAAATAAACCCCTTAAAAACTGCCATGGATTTGCTGGGAAATGCATTGTCAAAACTCCAAAAACAAGCCTGTTTTCAAAGTTGACTTGTTGGAGACATATGGTTCTCCCATAACACAGACAGAGCAATTGGAAAGGCCTTCTGGTGGAGAGCACTGGACTGTTGATGAATGTTGTTTGATATTTTTATGACAAAACATTGAAAACATATGTAATCCATTCTATAAATACACACATCACATATGTCTGTATATTACTTCATCAAAGTAAAAGAGAGTCTAAATGTTCTAAAGGAAGTAAAAAAAAAAGTCTTTAAACATCATTTTGGGGAATTAATAAATGACTAAATAAATAAATAGTACCAAATAATATTATTTTTATATTGTTTATATTAGATAAAGTAAACTGGATTACAGAAACGAAGGTCAACATCCTGCCTGGTTGAAATGTTTGTTGAGGGCTTTATACCAGCTGTTATATAGCATGCTAAAATATATACTATATAAATATATATTTAGAAAAGCTGGGGTCCCTATCTAACACCAACAATGAGTAACATTTACCCAAACACCATTTGTAGTCAACAAAAATATCATCTTTCATGATATTAAGTCATTTGCATTCCAAAGGTATGGCTCAAGTGATAAAGTGAGTTTATTCAATAATCACCCATTTTTAACCATCTGGTTTGATAATTAAAGTGTTTCTAACACTAACTGCTCTGCAACACTAACAAATCAATCTGAATACGACACTGGAAGTAGATATTAGAAGAAAATATCTGCAAATGTACTTGATTAATAATCCCCTATCACTTATCTAGAGTAAACTGCTTTAAATGTCATGAAATGGTTTTAAGATAAGACACTGTCAGCCAGAACAGTCTGGCTCTTGTGTAAATGCATTTCCATAGGGGCACATTTTACAAAGTGGAGGTAATATGTATAAATGATTGAATATTTAAACTGGATTTATCTTGTCTATATTTCACATCCACACTTTCATAATGGAGAAAATAATACTATACAATTTTAGGAAAAGTCTGGAGGCTTTGGTATTTTATTAAAATATTTTAATATGTGAAAACAGCTGTGGGTAAATTTGACCTGTTGGTGTTTCTAGTGCCAACTTTCAGTCTCTGTATTGTCCCTTCCAAAACATCTCTTCTAAACATCTCTTAGTTGAGTAAAGTTAGATTTCCATTCCTGTCACTCGGTGCTGATTGTCGATGCAGCTAGTTGATGTGGATGCTGCTGTGACACATCTGTGGGTGTGTCCTGTTTATTCACACCCCATGTGAAACCTCTGCTGAACAGCTTTTAAGAGCAAAAAGTATTTGGATGGGACAACGAGGAGACCCCACGCACGACCCCAGACCAGCAGGCTGAGATTAGGGGACATTTGTTCCACAATATTGCTGCCTCCTGGTTTCCTAAGGCTGGCGCGTTTGCACAGAAGGTGCAGGCAGATATTTGGGCAGCGGCCAAAGCCTTTCCTCGCTAGCGGGCCACCTCGCTCAGAGCTGCAGGTGCTGAGAAGGACTCCCCACTGCTTCCTAGTGTGGTCTGCGACCCTACAGGCTGATGGAACAAATGCTGGTCTAGGGAAAATAAACTTATCTCATTTGGATGACAACACATAGCCTCAGGTTACTGTGTTGTGTTGCACCAGTTTTGAGAAACAAGTCGGGTTGGGTCAGTGGCTCATCTTTCGTTGAGCAGCAGAGAAAGGACTTCTGATACACAAGTGATTCCTTCTACTGTAATATACAATACAATATACTGATTTTTTAACAAAGTGTTTCAATAAATTCTGAACTGAACAGAGTAAAAGAAATGCATTGTAATGGTTTGATAATTGAGCACAAACAAAGGAAAAAAGGAAAAACAGCTACTATAGCTTTGTCCAAAAATGACAAAATCTACATACCAGCTCCTATTAATCAGACTAATTAGAACTTTATATTTCTATTGTGTTTCATTCACATAAAAACCCAAAGTGTCACAAAAACTTATTTCATGCAAATTGCAATGTCAGCCTAACTTTCAGAGAAGGTAGTAAAATGTATCTGTAATAGAAAAACCCTGGAAATGCTTTGTTTTGCTTTGATTTCAGGGACATTCTGCAGGTACATAAACTCAAGACAATAAAACTGTGGTTTTTGTCCACTTCAGAAATACCTACCACTTACAACACAGTTACAACAACCACACTGCAACTGTAGCATTAGTATTGTTGGAGAGAGAAACGATTTTACACCCCATTGAACGAATAAAATGGTATTGATGTATATTTTTGCAATCCAAGGATATATATAATTTCAAAACTGTTAAACCAAATACACATACACATACACATATACATATACATATACATATACATACATCATTGCACTGTCCATGATGTTGTCAACCACATCTATGTATATATGATTTTTGTGTGTACATGATTTTTTAAGACTTCAAGTATGGCCTCTCATCTACACATAAATGGCACTTTAGGTTCTTAAAGACTGTCCCAAATGCTTTCCAAAGTGAGGATTTTTATAAACTCTGGTTTGTGTGTATCTGTGTGGATAGGGAAAACAAAAAATAAATCATGAAAAAATGGTGTCGCACTCCAATTTGTGTTTGTTGCACCTGAAACAAATATAGGTCATATAGGTTTATAAGTCAGTGTATAGCAACATGTGAATGACAACATGGACATTTTTTGGCAATAGACACATACCACTGTCAAGGTGAAATCTTTAAAATATGAAGAATCACTCTAATGGAAAATTGACTTCATAGTTTACCTTGTAATTTATGCTCAGCTTCGCCATGGATGAAAATCTTGGTATCTGCTACACTCGTTTGTGCAGGTTTGTTCTCAATTTTGTATGTGATGCAAGCAAACATATTTTGTAAAATGAAATTTGTGCAGACAGATTTTTTTTTTGTTGGAAATGGAAAGTGAAAACAACGGTTTAGAAAAAATATGTGTATTACAGTAGTGTGGACAAAGCTTAAATGTTCATTAGTGGACGTGGTAAATTAATGTTGACTGTAACTTCTTATTAAAAAATGAAAAGACTCTCCTGTATATCTGTTATTCACCTCAACCACCTCCTGCCAACTGAGGAAAGCTAAAATAGTCCATGTGTACTCCTGTAAAGTTTATATTTTAGTCTGTTTTGTGCTTGGAGTGGTCATGTTTTTGACATCAGGTGATGTTTCTAAGCTCTAGAGCAGGGGTCTCAAACATGCGGCCCGGGGGCCAAATGCGGCCCACCAAAGGTTCCAATGCGGCCCATGGGATTAATTTGCAAAATGCAAAAATTCCACAGTCAAGGCTGTCGAACTCATTTTAGTTCAGGTTCCACATACAGACCAATGTGATCTCAAGGAAAATAATAACAGCAGAATAACCTACAAAAAATAATGACTCCATATTTTCTTCTCAATTTGATGTGAAAAAATAATGTTACACTATGCCTATAAATAATGAGAACTTCAAATTTTTGTTTTTGTTTTAGTGCAAAAAATAACATTAAATTATGAAAATATTTACATTTACAAACTATCCTGTAACAATATAATGTGAATAACCTGAACAAATATGAACAACCTGAAACATCTAAAGAAAATGAAGCACAGTTTTAACAATTTTCTGCCTGTTACTAAATGTTTAGTGTCTTTGTAGATCTGATCCATAATGCACATGTAGAAATGATAAGTTGAGGCAGAATATTGTTAAAATTGCACTTATTTTTCTTAAGAAATTTCAGTTTTTTCGGGTTATTCACGTCTTTTTTGTTTGGATAGTAAGTATTTTATAAAAGTAAGTATTTTCATAATTTACTAACAGAGACAAAAAATTGGAGTTGTCATTATTTATAGGTTATTACACTGGTATTTTACTGGTCCGGCCCACTTGAGATCAAATCGAGCTGAATGTGGCCCCTGAAAGAACATGAGTTTGAGACCCCTGCTCTAGAGGTTTCAGGCTTGACAACGATTAGGCTTGCTCTTGAGTTCATCTAAGCGTCTTGTCTGCTATAATCTACAGCTGCAACCATGTGCAATATTAGCTTTGATTAGCTAAAATATCGACATACAATCATCTACCAATACAACACAATATGACACAAACTTAACATAAGTGTGCAGACATTCAGACCTCTTAATTGTTTTATGTTAATATACATGTACTGAAAAAAAATGTTGATTACATGTTTTCAGTTGCACAAATGTACAATGGCTACTGTGTTGGGAACAGACAGGTAACTGGCAGCGTTAGGTGTTATTCTCCATGGAGGGGCTCCTCTGCAGTGGCTCGCTGACCCGGCCCTGACCCCTGAGGTGAACCCCATCACACAGAGGTGTTAGTGTGCCAGCTGGCTTGATGGATCACCCTTTAGATCCGTGTGATCTAACAATCACAGCCAATCATCAGGACTCTCTCTGTTACTATAATGATCAGCAATGATTCGGGGCTGCAGTATTCAGATGATGGATGGAGGTTCAGGCGGGGTCCGACGAGAGGGCGAGTCAGGCTGGATAGAGACTCAATGTGTATTGACAGCATAGGTGGGTTGGAGTAGTTTTTCACATCTTTATCATAATGAAGTGGAGATACTTAACCCTGGAGTGCGTTGGGGTCTCTTTGTGCCTCAACACTGATGTTTAAGGTGACCCCCCTCAGGGAAACGCCCACTCCCCGGCTAACCATTTTGCCAGATGATATGCTAATTTCCGTGACCTTAGATCGAGCTGGGTTACTCCCACATCTATGGCAAAAAGGAAGATGATGAACTCAACAGGACATAGAAGAGACAGGGCTTTTATTTACATGTCTTTAATGTGAATTTCATTAAGGATGTGTCGTCACAATAGCAGATTTTGAACGGCGTTGAGCAACGTACACAAAAGTGGGCTGTAACGTCAGTGCTCTGTAACGGAAATATAGAATTTTAGAGCCTGCTCTTCCATAATATATACAGAAGATCAAAGTAATACAAATACTAATGTATACAGCATCAGCTCCATTTGTATGGAAAAAAGCATTTCTGCAGCAATAAAATGTTTGAAGCTGGGTTTTTCTACTGTATCTCTATATAATACATGCATCGTCTATGTCTGGCCCTGGATTTGGGTAAGGCTGTCACAAGCTCACATGAGTGCATGCATCACGGAGCAGGGGTACTCATCCAAACCCCACCCAAAAACCCAGTCTCCCGGTGTGGGGAATTACTGGGCCTCTCCCAGCTCCTGGTAACCCCTTCATTATCCACACACCAATGGGTTCGGATCAGATTCAGCCTTTCTGCAGGGGGGAAAGAAATGGAAATTGGGAGGCAGGGGCTGCAGTCCATGCATCTGAACAATGCCTCAATGTTTAAGAAATGGCCTTGTGGATGGGAAGTGATAGGGTTCAGTTGTGCTTGGTCTGGAGAAGGCTTCCTCTTTTTGTGTGCAGATGGGTTTCTGCTCATTTGGGACGACTGTTTCTTGAGATACTTGTTTATCTAATTAAATTAATAATTAGCCGCCAGCTTAATACAAAAATACGTTTTTAATTTTGTGGGTAATGCTTTTACATTAAGAACCCTGTGTTGAGCACTGACAGGCAATAAAGCCACTGTAACATTGTTATTAACAGTTTCATATAGAGCTCAGAATCTAAGAATCACAGCCCCAAAGCAGATTAATTATTCATATTTTCTGTCGAGTTTTCAGACTATTTTACATCAGTATTGAAAGATGCTGTAATTGAATATTTTTTTTCCTAAGTGCCATAATTAAGTTTCTTTTTTGCTCCATTACTACAACACTGTATTCATGTTTTTATCACACATACTTTTTAATCATATATGATCAGTCTTTGCAACATTTAGTGCTCCTTCCAGATGATGAGCTGAAAGCAACAAAAAGTACATAATGTGTCAAATGATGCAATTTGTTGTGGCATTGTTTACTTATTGCTACAGTCCAGTGTTGTCCATTTAATAAAGAGTTTATTAACTTTAAAAGGATAAAGTCCTTGCTTTATATTTAGAAGCTGCAACATGCATCTTGAGCTCTTAATAAATGCATAATGCAGGATTTATTTAATGATTAAGGCATTGCTCTTGCTTTCTGTCTTATAGTGGCAGAAGGCTTAAGTATCTGTTAATAAGTACATTTTTAACTGTTACTAAATGCATCATAAATAATGTATTACTAAAACAACAAAAAATCTTAATTACATAATAGATAATCATACAAAATGACTGATGTTTAATGATTGATGATTGACTGAATATTTACTTAGGAATCCTGCAGTCTTCTTGTGCCAAACACACATGGGCTTACAAGACACTTAAGCTCACATTCCAGATAAATGCATTTCATAACATTCAATTTACATGCAAAAATGTCCTCCTATATTGAATCTTGCAAAAATACAGGGTGGGGAAGCAAAATTTACAATATTTTGAGGCAGGGATTGAAAGACAGTGTATGACCAATTAGTTTATTGAAAGTCATGAGAATTTATTTGCCATAAGAAAATTTACATAATAGAAAATATTTTTATTCTATGTGTCCTCCGTCTTTCTCAATAACTGCCTTCACACGCTTCCTGAAACTTGCGCAAGTGTTCCTCAAATATTTAGGTGACAACTTCTCCCATTCTTCTTTAATAGTATCTTCCAGACTTTCTCGTAATAGTTTTGCTCATAGTCATTCTCTTCTTTCCATTATAAACAGTCTTTATGGACACTCCAACTATTTTTAAAAATCTCCTTTGGTGTGACGAGTGCATTCAGCAAATCACACACTCTTTGACGTTTGCTTTCCTGATTACTCATATGGGCAAAAGTTTCCGAAAAGGTATGGATAATAGTGTTAGGTATGATTATGACATCAATATATGTTTGGTTTCAAAACAATTGACATAGTGCCTGCTGAGAAAAAACAACTAAATGTTCATTGTAAATTTTGCTTCCCCACCCGGTAGGTGTCCACATTAAAAAGCCATGCAAATATATCAGCTCCGGACAACCAAAACAAACCAAGACTCTTCATATTCCAACAAAATACTTTCTGAAAATTACATGAAAACAAGATTAATTTTTTCAAGATCACACAGATACTGCTCAGAAATACCTTTATATCTGCATATTACTATTCTAACTATGACACAGAACACATAAGCCTTTAATGTTAAACATTTCATAAGGAGAATAAAGTTCTCATTACTTGTAACTACTGCTCATTATAAGACTCTTCATTTAAAGCATGACTGTTGTTTTTGCATTTTGTCGTCTGTGAGCTGCATGATTTGGATCAGTCATGCAAAGTCGTCTTCCTATCTCCATCTTTTTCCCTGTCCTCTATTCATTTTTGAATTAACCTCTTAATGGACCTCATCTGTCCAGAGAGAGCCTATTAACTAAAGCCCTCCTCTAGTCCGGCGTCCCTGCCTCAGAGGGCCGCAGACCCCGCCCACACGAACCTGTTCCCCGCCACCCATCAAACGAACAGCCGCGCTCAGCAGGAAACAAAAATCAAAGGTGGAGAAAAGAAGCGGTAACAAAAGGATTTCATTATATATAGTTAATTACCTACTGGCCCTTTCTGAACTGAAGAATTAGAGGGCTTTAATTGCTTTATCACCTGGGCCTTGTGTGTGCAGCAACTCAGCAATCAGTCTGATTTGTTTTAAATGAGCTGCCAGGGGAAGCTTGATGCTCTCTATCTGGCCTATAGGTGAGGTGGTGGACTGAGCCTGGCTGAAGGTTCCTGAATGGTAAATTGAATGTCTGTAAATGAATGGAAATCAACAATCTCAGTCCCCGAAAAACGTCCTCACCTTTTCTTTCCATTCCATTCCTGCAAAGAAAAGAAAAAAAAAAAAAAATTGTCTGCAAGAGCCAGCCATTAAAAGGCCTTTTTTTTCAGCAGAGGTTTCAATAGACCAACACTCCCTGAGGATGTGGTGGTAGCCTTGGGATTTGAACACCAGTGTTACTGAACCAATTAGCATATTCCTGTATTAAAGGAGGGAAGCGTGACAGTGTTTTCCAGGATGTCAGTATGTATCATTAAAAGGCATATTTTAATTAGGGACATGTTAGTTCGTTACACTAAATGGATTAACATTGCTTGTCAAGGGGAGAGATATGTTTTACATTTAAGTCCACTGGGGAACGAGGTCTCAATTTAACAAGACATCTTAAGTTGAGATGGGTCTTGTTAGTGCAGATTCAGAAATGGCATTTAGACAGTTTAATATTTTTGAAAATGTGCGAAGACGCCATATCGCCGGGCCACGTTTGTGTGTAACTGAGTGTAAGAAGTCAATTATTGTATTGAAATCATCTGTAGGCTTTGATCCAGAAACAATACGCTTAAAGAGCAGACAGTTTGTTATCATTTGCACTTTGTATTATTAGCAAACTTCGAGAAAACTCAAATTGGCTTACAAATTAATGTAATTTATTTTATCCCCCCCCCCATCTCAAAGTTTATGGATCTAAAAAGCGAGTTGTTTGACAGTGCACTTTCTGACGATACAGCAAGTACAGGTTCTGCATGACCGTTTGGATCAAAGAGTGGTTATCTCTCCTATTGAGCTGTTCTCACCTCTGTCTTCTCTCATTATGGGCTGGACAACAAGAATTTCCCTCCATTAATCACAGCCCATTCCCTGGGTCAGCCATCACAGAACTCCTAACAAGCCAAAAACGCAAAAAAAGAAAAAAAAAAGAGGTGTGGAAATTAAAAAAATAAATAAACAAAAACCACACAAACATCTCTTGAATGTCATAGATGCCCGAGAATTGATTTCTTCCCTGTTAGTGGGAGAAAATGGGTGAGAAACTACTGCTTAGCCAGAGGTTCTTCTAAATTAGATTCACTTTGTGTGTGCAGTCAGCAATCAGTCAGCAAAGTCAACTTGAACTGGTTGTGAAGTAAGCACATATTCATATAAATTGGCTTTTTTCTGCTGTGAATGGAATAATCCCCCCCACACACTGTGGATCGGTATACATACATTTAGACAAGTTGTTTCCATCTAGATGAGAATAATGGCCTCTGAAACACATTTTGTGGAGTTTTCATAAAGAGCAACATGAAAGGATTTATGGGAAGTGTGAGGATAGTTATTCTGATGTGAAACCTGCTGTTGTGTTTTCATATTTCTCACACACCTGCTGTACGTACAATACCTATTGCGGGGATTATATTCAAGAGGATTTGCAGCCCAGAGGTGTAAGAAATAAACAAAAAAACAATCATTCTTAACATGTGTTGGACACATTCGCAAGGTTTCCACTAATGCATGACAATACATCGGAGTTATACAAATCCATACGTGATTGAAAATAAATGAGTGTTTAGAGAAAGATAAAAAAAACAAACAAAAAAAACTAAACATATGCATTGTAGGCTTATATGAATGTCTGTTTCCACGCTGCATCGTTTTCTAAGATTATATTCAGTAGATTATCGTAACTCCTTCCTTTCTGACTGTCACTTAGGCCTGTCTGACTATAATGTCCTGCCCTACTTTGCCAGTTCTTGATTAAAATGTTGACTTTTTGCTGGGTAATAACCTGATTAATGTAATTGAATGTAAAAGGGCGTAGCTCAGCAGCACTGCTGATCACTGGAGATGGATTAGGAGAGAAGGCTTTCAAATTGAATACAGTTCTCCCTCCTCAGCTTGTTAATTGTGCCGTTTACCACTACCTGAGTCAGTGACCACTGCTATTTAGTCTCTCTAATGATGATGCACAGTCCGACCCAACCACAGATAATTAAAAAAGCCTTCCCCATACCCACCCCCATCTCTTTCTGTCTCGAGTTTGGTGTTGCATTGACAAGCTGCACTAAGGCTAAATATTGAGCTGTCCGCTTCGCAGAGTCTTGGCTGCAGGACCTTGTATCCTCCTAAGTGCTGTTGTGTTGTGTGTTTTCTGGAGGAAAGTTGGGAATAGAACCTTGATGGTTGTGACTGATGGATGAGGAAAAGTTTGCTGCTTTGACAGGCTACGCTCAGCAAAACATTCTCGCCTTGTTTCACTGAAGCCACAACCATAGCTTTTATGATAAATTGGATTAACATTGTCTTTCCAAATTTGACACTTACATCTTTCATCACCTCTGTTGCACTTCAAAATCAGTCAAAATTCTTATAAAATGATCAAATCAATAACACTGATCACCAACAAACTTCCCTTTTGTCATTGCATGTAGTCATTACACCTATTCCTAGGTAATTTATGTAATAAATATGTAATCTTGCTTCGCATTTTAAGTATGTACTACTCAAAAATAGCTTACAGTCTTCAAGCACTTTGTAAATCAGACAATATACCTTTTCCACAACATGTTGTCTTTTTAGGGCAGAAAACACAAAGATGTCATTTGTTTTACTAATAATGGCAATATTGCATTCAGTTTTGTCTGTTTCAGGCCTTGGAATTGTACATGATGGTTCATTGGAATGACCAGCTAGCTATACTAATGCTAATGCTACACTAATGCACTAATGCTACTATGCATATTTTGCAAGATAGATATTTTTCTGTATGTTTGTGACTCTTGTCCTCATGTAAACAGTGTTGCAGGCCTTAAAAAGAGAGAACAAAAAAAAAAAGTTTTCCAAAATGAAGATTTTGAACAACTCTGGTTTGTATACATATGTGGACAGGAAAGACAAAAAGATCAGAAAGCAATGTTGTCACACCCCAATTAATCCATGTGTAATGTTACTTTAAATAATGAATCCACACTTGAACCATTGAATACAAATCCAGTAGGTGTATAAGGTAATGTTTGACCTGCAGAGGATTACAGTTTGACTTTTAAGTTAATTTAAGTTTGTAACTTGCATTTAGTGAGTCCAATATTATTTTAAACTCCACCAGAAATGGCAAATTGTAGTGTGTACAGACATATTTTGTAAACCAAAGGTCACATGAACATTTTATTAAAATATGGAGGTGCATGAGCCATTGTTAATGTTACCAGTAACGCAAATGTCTGCTGTGTGAAAAGTCTGTTGTGTCTGAAAGTTTGCAAGTAACAAGCTAGCATAGGTTAATACCAAGCTGGAAGAAAAACTCCAAGGCACTCTCTTTAAACATTAAAACGTCTTTATTACCATGGCATGGTCATATCTAGACCTTTTCTAGCTTACGTTAAATTGACAAGATTTAGGAAGCAGTGAAAAATTCATCCCTATTGTAAAACTGCAGTGGGAACACTTACAAACATTTGATATTTTCCACTGATAGCCTTT
Source organism: Sphaeramia orbicularis (assembly GCF_902148855.1). Lineage (NCBI taxonomy): Eukaryota > Metazoa > Chordata > Actinopteri > Kurtiformes > Apogonidae > Sphaeramia > Sphaeramia orbicularis. The sequence continues at coordinate 41,724,208 of NC_043971.1, read as the reverse complement.
GTTCCATTAAACATCTAAAATTTCACATTTCCTAATTTACCAACTGATGGATCTTTATATTTTTATATTATACCAGTAATTATCAGAGGTGTCAAGTAACGAAGTACAAATACTTTGTTACCTTACTTAAGCATAAATTTTGGTTATCTATACATTACTAGAGTAATTATTTTTCAGCTGACTTTTAACTTCTACCCCTTACATTTTAAAAATAGCCTTATTACTCCTATTTCATTTTGGCTTTATTTCATTCTGGCTTCATTCAAAAAAACCAAAAAAAAAAAAACCAAACAAACAAACAAAAAAAACTATCCAGATAAATCGTGCCATAGAGTGAATATGATTGTGGTTGGATGAGAAGTCTAAACATATACCATTCCGACATCCTATTGGTTTGTACGTGATCCATTGCACCTGCACATGACACTAATCACATCACACACCACCAAGAACACAGCAGACGTATGTAGCCTAGTATGAAGATATCTGTGGCAGAGACTCAAGAGAACTCGATTGAAATGTCCCAACCACTCTATTGTATATAGACAGCCATACAAGGGTAACTGTTACTAAGCCTGCCCTGGGTACATTAATTTTCTTGTCCAGTTTTGTTATCTTACATCTGTTGCCCTCACAGATTCCTGCTTCTAATCTTGAATATACATTTACATTCCAATAAAGGTTATTGATAACATGCTTCTGAAGTTTGACTTTTTTGCACCATTCCAATACTTATATTCAACTAGTCATCATATCTTCCACCCCATGAAACATATGTTAATGCTCAGTCGTACACATATGTGGTACTTTAATACATTAGCATTGTATTCAAATGCACTCATTTTCAATGGGCATACATGCAGCTGAAACAGGTAGACTAGTGCATCCCAAATGTTTCAACACTAACATTTTAATACAACATTATAGTCATTATGGCCTTTAGAAAAATGTTTTTTGGGGAGGTGGGGTAGTGCATTGTAGGCCCCTGTGGCACCACCTAAGCTTTTGTCCTAATGGCATTTTTTTTCTCCTTACATTTACTTTTATACTTTAAGTAATTTTGAAACCAGTACTTTTACACTTTTACTTGAGTAAAAAGCTTGAGTTGATACTTCAACTTCTACAGAAGTCTTTTTAAACCCTAGTATCTATACTTCTACCTGAGCAATGAATGTGAATACTTTTGACACCCCTGGTAATTATGGAATGTGCCTGTTTGGATTTTTTTTTTTTTAACCAGTCAATCTCTGAATGATCAGATATAAGACATCACACATATACTGGACTGAAGCAGCAGTGTGAGAGGCATTTTAACAGGTCTAAGTAAAGAAGAAAAAGGAGACTTGCTTGCAGTCTTGAGCAAGTGCAGAAATAATTAGGGGAGAGAAATCCTTGGCTTGTGCAAACTTCCTTCCACCATTGCAGAACAAAATAATAAAGAGAATGTGTGTGAGACAAAGGCAAGAGACCCCCACGGTGCCTGGGTCTCTGCTTCCTGTCATGAGTATTCCTGCGGGGTTTCACATGACAAAACGCAGAAAGTTGTTTTGTCCCCATGCCTGTCACGATACACCCTCATAACCGCAGCTGTGTATGTTTGTGTGCATGTGTGCACGTGTGTTTGCCTGTGCTTGTGTGTGAGACTGTGCTTTTCTTTTCTTTTTTTTTTTTTTTTTTTGTGCTGGCATGTTGTCTCGCTGTCTTCCCTGTCAGCTCATAGCCTGGCACCTGCTCTCGTGTTCCTAATTAGTCTCATTTAATTAATTATATTCTACAGCACATCTCCTCTCTGTTCATATGCAGTTTCTTCTTTCTGTAGGTTTCACTCCCATCCTGCTACTCTTTTAATTTATTTCACTTCATGTGAGGAGAATATATGAGTCTTTCCATGTTGTGTATTGCAGCAGTTTTAAGGGAGTTTGCTGAGAACCAGAGGGGGCTGTGTTAGAGCAACAGGAGTAGTTTGCATTTCCCTTAATAAGGTACCCACCCCCCCTCCCAGCCCATCCCACACCACCCCATCCTGGTTGAATCTGTCACACTTTAAGTGCAAAACATGACAGACTTTTCAGTTAAATTAAATCTGTAAAACATAAAAAAGTTTTTCCCGAGTTGATCAAATTAATATAGCTTTAGCTGCAGCTACTTTTTTCTAATCAAATGTAAAGCAGAAGTAGCATTTTCGCTGAGAGACAAGCAGCTGACTCACAGACAGTCTCCTCAGTAAGCTGTAGGAAAACAAGTCAAGTTTCAAGCATGGTAAGTAAACAGAAATCAGGAAAGCACTTTACCTGTGACAGTTGGCCTAAGCACCTCTTTCTTCTCCGTTAGCTTTTCTGTTCCATTTGTCAGGTTCACTTGGGTTGTGTGCCAGTGTTGTCTATTAGGTGTATTTTCACTGTGCTTAGCACTACAGTAAAGGACTGAATTGGGAGGAATGAGACAGAGAGATAGGAAAAGAACGCCGCTCACCTGAACCGAAAGTAATTACTCGCCATTCAGCCACAAGAAACCAAATAGTTATCGGTATGTAGAGTGTGTGCCTGTGTGTGTGTGAATTGTTACATTTTTAATGATATAAATACATTCAGTGTCATGAATGCTGGTAAATCTGATACTAAAACCACCTAAAATGTATCCTTAAGTCACCTTCATGTTTCAGATGAGGCGAGATAATTCTTTAAAAACAAGTGACACTAAGAAGGGGGCATCCAAGGTGCACAGCCCCATCGGTGATCGACAGTGGAAACAGCGTTGAATTTCACTTCCTGATGTCAGAGAAGAGTGGCAGCCAGTTGCAGGCAGCCTCCCAGCTGCCCCTCATCCTGTGTTTTCCACTAGAGGATCCCAAGCTTAAAGAAAAGATGCCGTTAATAATTCAGATCCCTGATGAACACCACCCAACACCGCCACAAAAGACAAGATCAAACTTTTGGCAAAGCCGGCGCCGCAGCGGGCTGATAGTGTTTCCCAGCGTGGCTCGCTGTACATTGACCATATGGACACCATAATCACCCGTGGGATGAATCAGCAGATTCTTGATCTGGAGCCCAAAATCACACGACACCTTAATTAGCTGGTGTTGATATCGCCCTTCACAGCGCTAATTTGTCACCAGCAACAAAACAGCTTCTGGCAAGCAGAGTTCTGCCGATTTTTGTCAAAACTGGTAAGGAAAGAGAGATGGAAAATTTGAGGTGACAAATATGTGAATTATAGGAGTAATATCCCTTCAAAAGTACATGAAATCCTGTTACGTATCAACAAATTATGATCATGACTCTGTCCTTAAGCTGAATAATTTATGCAGCTATGGTTAAAATTTGGGGGGCTGTGTTTATTCCTAATTATATGCAGTTCACACTAAGATGTAAATAATTGCTGCCCTCCTCAGTAGGCGTAGCCACCATGAAGCAGTGAGTTGAAAAGGTCAGACATGTTCTGCACGCCAGCTCTAAAGTGGTTTATTAGCATCCCAACGACATATTTAGGAGATCGTCTGAGACATAATTACCTGGATAAGGTACAGATGAATACTGTATTTGGGGGAGAAGGCAAGCATGGTTGGATATTGGCTTTGTCTCCATTAACCTGGAGCACGGTGTTAAAGGATCTGTTTGTAGAGAGAAAATGACAGGGAGTCAGGCTGACGGGGCCGGACTGAGACAGTTAAAAGCCCCTTGCTGCATAGGATAATTAATAAATAAAATACCAGGGGAGCCCCTGCCATGCCTTCGTCTATGACAGGGGCTGTCTCCAGTGCGCTAAAGCATTAAATGACCAATTTCTGTCAGACTAACTTCCACCACGCTCTCTCTCCCTCTCCTTTTCTTTCTTGCTCTCCCCTCTCTTCTCTCTTGCCCTACACTCTCCACCCCGTCTCTCTCCCCCGTTCCCTCCCTCGCTTCCTCGTTTTCTGAAGTGGGGCTACTTTGCTCTCTTTGCACTGAGTTTTTCAGCGACTGATGGCTCTAGTTCATTTCTGCTGAATTAATTGGTCCCTGAATGAATTCTGTTGACAGGGCAATTCATCATGTGTTTGGCCTGACAGTGACTGGGTGTTGGGTAGGGGAGGGGTGTGGAGGCGTCAGGGTGTGTGTGTGTGTGTGTGTGTGTGTGTGTGTGTGTGTGTGTGGCGGCGTGGGGAGCCAGTCAGAGGTGGTGGGGGTTGGTGATTGTGCCCTCCCACTTTTCATTCTCCCCTCTTTGCTTCGTCTCTTCTTCCTACTCAAGCTACGCCGTCTTGTTGCGCTGTTTAACCAAACAGTTGGGACTCAAACAAATCAGCTCCCCTCAGGCTGAGCTTCTGTCAGACAGACAGACAGAAGACGCTCTCTCAGCTTGAAGGGGGCACACAGGTCAGTGCTAGCCCATTTTGCACAATTTTGACCTTTTGTTGCAGCCCCGTACACTTCCTCCTCGACCCTAAATCCCTCCCTACCACTTGAGTTGCACACACAAACAGACCCCTCAGCCCTCACCCCACAGCTTCTCAGCCCTTTTGGAGAGTGACATAATCAGGTAGCGAGGCATATTTAGTGCTTAATTACACAATGTGTCACACAATGGCCATTCAAAACGATAATTTAGCTCCTGAAGGGAAATTGCTCTGCACTGCTGACTGATCTAACAGGGATGGGGAATGGTATAATAGCATATAGTTGGCAGATGAGGCCTGGGTTGAGAAACGCAGCATTTCTCCAGACAGCTCTCTGACTGCTCATTATTCTAATTGCAAACTATTTTACAGTACAGAATGCACACGGGGCTCAAGCATCCTTTGAGCTCGGTGAAAACCTCTTTAGGCCATGTTGAGTCAATCAATGCTCACTCATTACAAACATCACAAAGTCATGTTCTTGTCGCCTGGATGGTCTCACCCACAGACAGTGAAAATAACCTCATAATCATTGTTCTGTCAGGATCAGGATCATCAGAGACCGGGTCTGAACTCTCTGACTACCCTGCCACAATGAAATAATCTTGGGGTGATTATTAGTATATGATATGTATGACTTATTTTCACATGCCGTCATTTTTAAAGGCTTCGGGTCTGGATTATAAACACATAGTTGCTGCCTCACAGGAGCTGTTTATGTGTTCTCCCAAAACCTCATTCATTTACAGACTTTTAATGAGACACACATACAGGACAGTGGACTTACATATTAGACTCCCTCTTGTCTACTGTATAAACACCTCTTCCCTCTACCCCACTCTAATCCATTTGGGATTAACAGAGTTAACGAAGACACCGTTATGAACAGCACAGCGCCTGTGCAGCCACTAATTAAAGCTGCTTCTAATGAGGGCTCGCTGATTGACACAGCAGGGTTGGCCTCTCCCCTTGCCTACATCAACTATGACAGCCACATGATGAGGCTGATGACAGGCTCCCATGCAGGCAGATGACAGGACGTCACCACCGGACCACCATCAGTCCTCATCTTCCAACAGTGATGCACTGGGTTGACACCTAGACTCCTGCTTTATGGTCAACTCAGGGATGTTTACATGAATCAGACATAATTACATTGAATATTAGAGTGGATTTGTTTTTTTTGCTTAAAGATAAAATAGGAGGAATCGGAGGATGGTAAGAATTTAACAAAAACGTAGTAAGAAATAAAGTTATTAGTGCTAGTGCCATGAATAGACAAAGTAATGTTCTATACTGTACATATATAAAAAGATATAAAGTACTGTGCACAACATTAGATTTGTTGGTTTAGTAAAGTTCTAATGACCACACATGATGCATTTCTCAGTGTCTATATTAAGATACTACTGGTACATATATACAATATATGCTAAGTGTGTACAGCAGTAAAAACAGTAGTTTAAGGGAAAAAAACAGCCTCTATAAACCAGAGAGGTAGTATTTGATGTGACCTTTCTTTGAGCTTAACATGTCTTTAACCCTTTTGTTCAGACAATATGAGATGCATTATTATTTTTATGTTATGTTATTATTATAAAATTTGTGATGTTGTATACCAGGTTTCATTCAACACATATCAGATATTTCTAACTGTTTGTGCTGCTTCTTGTCATGGGGTCAGGGGTCACACTAAATGCTCACTTTAACCTTTATAATGTATTTAGTCCAGTTTTTGTGTGTCTTTTAAGGCTGTGCTAATATTTTATGTATTTTTTTATTATATCTGAAGAAAAGAGATGATAAATAAATATATATGTTCATGTCAACCCTCAAAAACAACAAGGCTAGACTTTTGCACAGTACTGTATATTTGTATTATAATGTATTCAATCTGTAGAAACTTTGAGATTCAACAAATGACTTTCAACTCAGCTGCGACAATAATTCATAAGAAACTATGGATAATTTTATGGGTAAATGTAGAAATAAATTATGTTTATATATAACTAATGATGATTAATTAGACCTAAGCAGGAATTATATTCGTATGTAACTATTTAATGATGTTTATTGTTAGATATAAGCAGAAATTATGTCTATATGTAAGTATTTAATTATGCTTATAGATTTACGGAGTGATATATTGAACCAGTCAGTGATTCTTATGATTAGGTTGATATACTGACCACAATTGGTTAAGATTTGGGAATGACACTAAAGGACTGATTGAAGACTCAGAGTATTTAGTCTTATTCAAAATGAACTCAGATCTTTTCCTAACCCGAACAAAAATTATTGCATAAACCTAAAATATTACAGGAATTGAAATCAGAACTACCATCTATCTACCTGAGCCATCTTCTGACCACCGGCAAAAGCAACCATGCACCATGATTGTGGAATAAGCTTCAAAAAACTGTAAAACTACATGCATTCATTTCTAGAAATGATTTTAAACATATCATGGAGAATGTAGTGACAGAGGAATGTCACTGTTTTTCTTGATGCCTTTGTGGTTGAACACTTGTTATTGTGTTTTACTGTTAATTGTGTGTCATGAATGTGTTTTATGTTGTTTGGACTTTGTGTGGCTGCTACCTTGGCCACGTCTCCCTTGCAAAAGAGATTCCTAATCTCAACGGGACTTCCTGGCTAAATAGAGTTAAAATAAAGTAAATAAATAAATAAAAGATAAAAAGCAAAACAAAACTCTGTAATGCTATTAAGCACATATTTATGAGATAATGATGTATGTTTTTGTTTCATAAACATTGCAGAACTCCACATTGTCCACATCTTTAGTATTGCTTGTGTCGCTCACGTAGCCCTTGCAGATTGCCTTATTTCACTGTATATATTATCAGTGACAGACATGAATCATGCCAAAGAGGCCTAGCTGTAGGGCATCACCAAGCCAAGTTGACAATGAGGGTGAAGTGTTTCAGTAAATGGTGCTAGAGGCCTGTTGGCCCCCGTGGCAGGGCCTCTCTGTGCCGGTTTGAGAAGCCCCAAGGATGACAGGTGCTTTTCGTAATGCCTAACTGATGAGAGCCAATCAGTGCAGCCCATTCTACTGGTGTGTGTCTCTTCTCCTGTTGTTGTCATCCGGCCCTGCTAAAGTAAAGATGAGCTTGACTGACAGATGCATCCGGGTTCACAGTTTATTGGTTTCTACGAGAGAGCCAGATATGCCAATTTAGACAGGGTAGTGACAAAAAAGTTCCCATCTAAATGGAATAATTTTACCACTGGGAATTCTCAGCTGGGAGAGGAGGGAGCGTGAGTGTGTATGTGTGAGCGTGTGAGTGTGTGTGTGTGTGTTTTATCTTTTAACAAGGCCTGAATGACAAACACATAGGACAGTTAGGGGCTGACAGAAACAGCAGCTTTTGATGCTTCACAGGGGATCCATGAAATAAACAATAGGCAGAGGAAGCAGAGAAATTGAATTACAACTGGATGGGATTGTGTGTTACAGAGTTGAGTGTGTGGAGAAGAAGAGGCACGGCAGATGCAGCAGTGTGGTATAGCAGAATGAAACCAATGCATCATTAAATATACTGGAGTCAGAGGCTGAGGCAATGCTCACTTGCCTTTCCACACTTCTCCCTGTCTCTCTGTCTTTTTCGCCTCAGCTCTGCATACAGAACACAGGCTCTAACACAACTGCTATCGCTTCTTTTATTATAGATCTAGGCTGCTTTAAAGAAAAAAAAATCATACTGTAAATATGATTAACACTAGTCTGCCCATAAACTGGTGCACACAAACGACATTCATGTGTTTCATATTTAAGAGCTGTAACCTGTCTGAGTGCCTCCTGTTCATAAAACCAAACATCAATACACCGGCATCTGCCACGCTTTCCAGGAACCTTGAACTCTGAATCATTTTCTTATGGGGTTAATAATGAGCGGGACACAGAGTCAACGACTGACATATAAAAGAATTTATTTCTCATGTGCACAAAAAGAATTGGAACAGAACTGAAAAGAGAACAATGATTGAGGCCACAAGGCTTTCCGTATAGATTTTCATCAGAAATCCTTTTTATGTCCATGACACATCTCCTGTATCATCTTTACAACAGCTAGAAGACCCATTCCTTCAGAGGTTGCTCCACTTTCAAAAGCAAAGGCTCGGTCTGAATGATGGCTGCTCGTGCTCTCGCACACAAGAGCATTTCATTTTCGGATACGTCGAGCTACATGTAGACAGAAATAGGCAAATCCCAAGTGCAATTTGTAGAGGAGAGTTTCTTCGGGAGAGAGGGACCACAGTCAGTTTTCTTTTATATCTGGTTAACCCTGGAATCAGATTGTGTGTCGTGTTGAACGTGAGTGAACTCCATCTTGGATACTTGATGTTAATAGTTTTAGGTAATGAGTGTAAAACAGAGAGTCGGAAAGAAAAAGAGCTAAGAGTGTGAGTGTGGAGAAATGGGTGAATGAGAATAAGCTGGATGAGTTTCTCTATGTGGAGGCACAGATGACTGTAATTTGAAATAACATAATGATCACGACATCTACTAACAGCAATCAGGACAATATCTTTGATTGTTGCCAAGGACTTCAGTTTGATCATTTTCATTTGAGGGAAAAATCAAACCAGAGAGAACACTTTGAACGTTTTGTACATTATGACTTTTATGAACGCCTCCAGAAAACCTTGGGGATTACTTATTCTGAGCCCAACAATAAAAGATGATACAGAAAAGCCATTTAACTCATTGCATAGTGACATAAAACATCATCATGACATTATCATGAAAATAAAATAAAAGGACAAAGACAACCTATGTGTTGTTAGCATCTGAAACCTGTGACCACAGGTAACACAGTGGTTGTGCTTTACTCTGAGCACAACATAACATTAAGACACAAATGTAATGCATGTTTTTTTCAGTCTGTATATCTACAAAGGGAGCCAGTACATTAGTGTGATACTGTAATGGTGTGTGTGTGATAGTATTTACAGAGAAGAATTGTCTTCACATTATTCACAAATCATTCTACAAAGCAGCATTTGTTGCAACCGATGGAATATTAAGTCACTGAATTTCATCTTTTTCATTACAGTCATATGCATCATGTTGTTTGCCTGTTTAAAAGTCATGACATACATGTTCAGTGTTGACTACGCATTTAAAAGATAATACTGCTTTATTTATGCATACATATACTGTAAATAAAATATTAAATATCAAACTAAGTCTTTGGCAAATGTAGTTAAAAGTACATTCACAAAATATTTCCAAAAGCAAACTGAATCAGTATTTCCTTTCAGTCCCTATAAGGAGAGGTGAACGTAAATGAAGGGAGGTGGCGAGTATGCATCTGCAAAGGCAATTAATTCCATTAAACAGGCAATGAATTTACGTCGAAAAACAGGTTTGTAAGGCAATTGTTGAAGCTAATTTACAGTTGGTTTGCTCAACTGCGTACAGCTTGTTTAACTGTGTAGGCATCTAGTGGTATGACTAAGTAGCTGAATGAAGTATAACCCAGGAGGATTAAGAGCATTTGTTCATATTAGCCATAGGACTGTGTCTTACAAACTCCTCAGAAACTCGAATGCAGCGCTTTCACACTAAAGATAATGTTTGCGTGAAAAAAAAAAGTCCTCCTCTTAGTCTGTGCTTTTGTCCTCTTACATCATGCAACTTTTGTGTTTCCAATTCATATTTTTGCTTGGTGAGCTAATTAAATGTAAGTTTATGTGAATGTGCCGAATAAATGAAATAAACTGGGGCTATAGTGCAAACAAAGAGCAAAGGACAATCACATATGGGCATGGGCAAGACTGGGAAATAAAGGAAATTACTCTCTTTGATACTTTTTTTTTTTTTTTTACAAGAAATAGTGAGAGAAAAATAATTTACGTGTATGGTTGCCATGGTTTTAATACTTAGACAAATGATTTACATTTTTACATCTGATTGTTTACCACAGGGAGTACAATGCTGTCATTGGTCAACGGGGTATTTAATTCTGCAGGGCATGCTGTGTGTATCTGAGAACATAGAAGTGGGAGCAGATGTAGTCAAAGCACCAGAGTATAGCCAGCCCTACAGTGTGGAACCAGGATCTCATTAGAATTTAGTGGGCATCCACAACATTGGTTCAAGTCATCATCACGCTACGGGACCATCTCCCTTGGACTTCTCTCTTTAGAGCAGAAAAATACTGTGGTTCATCATATAAAGGAATGTGAGGATCCATGAATAAAATAACAACAACAACAACAGCAATAAAGAAACAAAAATAAAAACCCACAACATTTTTTTCCACATGGTATTCTTCACACTGTTTTTCATCAATTTATATTTTATAATATATATATTTATATAATCTCTTAAAGTCATTCTGGAAATGTTCGGGCCTGTGAGAGAGTGAGGGCTGAAGGTGATGGTTGGAGTCTCAACACCTGCGGGTTCACCTTTTTTTCACCCAAAAGTGTTTTAACGCTGAATCTGGATGCATCTGAATCGAGATGCACTGGCGTCAACCTCGCCAAATCCTTCCTCTGCGTCACCGGTTCCTTTTAGGGTTCCACCTTGCTTCCCTTTGACCTCAGTGTTTCTCAGACGGGGACAATATGGAGGCCAAAGCCCTGGCCCTGCAGTTTGAGCTGGTCTCCATGGTAACTAGTGGCGGTCGTAGGCAGTGGCAGCAGTGGGAGGTGCGGAGCCACGGGATGCGGCACTATAATAATAAGGGGAACCTGAAAGTTAACAGAAGAACGAGCCGTTGGAAACCACGAGGTCAAACATCGATAAAAAACACAAGTGATGCTCCGAGGAAAGGGAATGAATAGGGCTCTGAACTCTACTTTTTATTTAATAAGTTCAATTTATTGTCATAGCAATAAGGCAATAAGTGTTTCCTAAATACTAGAGCTTTAAATAAAAGTCCATTAATGTCAGATCTGTAGTGTTTTTAATTAACAATGCAAAGTCACTTACTTAGTAACGCTGGATTGCTGAACCGCCATGCTTCGTTGTAAGTGGTGTATTGCGGATGAGAATAAGGGTTTCCAGAAAAGTCTCCTCCTGTGAAACCAAATAAATAAATAAAAAACATGAGCGAAAATGTATAAAAGTTAAATGAATGGCAGCTTTTTGATAAAATATTAAGCTGTAATAAATGCCCCAGCAGCAGTGTATTACAGTTTTTCTCTGCAGGTCCTTTGAAGTGTGCATTGATTGTTTTATTAAACCCGTGTTAGTCTTTAGGATTTCCTCTATTCTTTCCTTAAGTGAGTGTTTTTTTCCCCTCCCCCCAGCTTTTAAGTGATGATGCTCCGCTTCAAAACTCCCTAATAGGTTCTCTCACACTCTCATTCCCTCTTTGTCCACCCGGTGCAGGTCCTGCTGGAAAAGCTGTGGGGATGTCAGCGAGCGATGCTGTGGGTCCACAGGTTTCTTTCTTTTCTTTTTTTTTTTTTTTTTACGAGACTATAAAGGCCGAGTTTTATATGAAGCTGCTGAAGAATGGCTGTTGCTTTAACAACGTTTGGGGCTGGTCACTAAATCTAAGTCCTTTGACAGCAAATGAAAAAGGAGAAATCACCCAAAAGATGAGGCTTTTGTTATTTTTTTTTGTGTTTACTGTTGTTTATGTCTGGATTAACATCCTATTGTGGCATGCAGTCCAGTTTAGAATCCCTCATTTCATTTGCTTTATCAGCTTTGACTTTGTTGTACTGTATATCTCCAACTTTTGCCCTCACACATACCAGGATCACTTGTAAATACCTCACCTTGCGTTGATTACTGGTCAGTGTCAAAGGTACATGTCTCTGAGCAGTAAAGTGAATTGTGTTTTCAGTTGTTTGGAGGTGAGATCTCCCCACGCTGGCAGCTATAGCATCCTCACTGCTGGTCCTGTAACTCGAGCTCATCCCTGAGAGAGATAGTGATTTAAATATTTACAGGCCCTCCACGCCTCTGTGTTTTGACCCTTAACTGTTTGCTGTGAACCTGAACTGCAGGTTAAGTAGAGGGGAAAGAGATACGCTCTGCAGCCCTGGGTGTCCGGGGAGGCAAGGAGAGGAGCAAAAGCAGTGTTTATTGACGGGGCTTGTGAGAGTGCGCTTGTGTGGACACGGTGAGAGTAATGAGCGCTGGGAGCTGGAGTGTAACTGAGAGGAACTGTCCTATCTCACGGCCACTGATTGTGGTGATCGCCTATCGAGTTCATCTAATGTCCTCGTCCGCAGACGCTAACCACACGCTAACCGCAGTCTAACAAAGCTATAACAAGCTTGCTTCAATCCTTATGAGTCAGAAGCACTAGTAATGCAAACGGTTCTGCAGCATCAATAGTCGGTGTGTTTTTGCCTCGTGTAGAGCAAAAGTAGGCTGCCCCTCCTCTCTCTGAAAAGTCTGACTGTTCATTTAGCTTAGAGCTGACCTTTTCCAAGCAAGATCAACTGAAGGGGACTTTCGACTGAAAATAAAAGGAGTAAAGCTATAATTAATGGTATCATAAAATAAAAGGAGTACCACCTACCAGGAACCATTCCAGCGAGTGTGGAGGTGGGGTAGCTGCCTTGTCCTGTAGGGGGGACATGAGGTGGGTAGCCAGGTAAGGTGGTACTGGCCATGTCTCGACCTGCAGACACACAAAAGGGAAAGAAAAACCAACAAAAACTTACATGGAGACTCATATGCAGAAAAATGAAATACAAAAGGTTGTCCGTTTGAATGTCATAAAGACAAAAACATGGTATTTTCCTCGTACCAAGTGCATGGTGAGCACGTTTTTGCACTTTTATAAAATCTTTCATTTTTCTAATAAAAGGTGTATAATCTCAAGTTATTTAGGACAAGCAAAGGTTAAGTCTTTTCACCTTGTAACGTCAGTTTAGAATGGATCAATCACCCCAATATGTCGACTGTTCCTGTCCCAGCCATACTAAGATACTAGTTAAATCATCTGCATCAAGAAACACTAAAAACACGTTTTTTGTGAAATATTATGGAAAACACCATGTGATGTATGTTTGTTACACTGAAAAACATTTAATTTCTTTTGGAAAGTAATGGAAAAAATGATTAGAAATCATCCATCTGCACACACAGTCACCAAAGAGCACATTTAATTAAGTTGCAAGTTACATTTTGTTAACTCTGCTTTCAACAGTGAATCATCTTGTTATCAAATAGGGAGTTATCCTAGTTTGCCCTAGGTCATAACAGAGCCAGGCTGCACATGGTGTTGATGAAAATGTGAACTGTTTGGATTAGTGTGAAGAAAATATCAAATAAGATCCCTTTCACAATATTCCAGCACTGTCCCATGCTTTAAGACTGACAAGAACATCAGCCCAGTGAGAACGCTCTTTGCTCCCTGCTCTTCATTCAGCCCTGTAATTGACAGTGACAGCGCTGGCCCTGCTTGGACTAAAGGGCACCCGGAACAGAGAGCCTCAGCTCCAAAGCAGGCCTCTGCATCAGCTGGCTATTTCTGTGTTCCTCCTCCCCCTCACTGTGGCCTGCTCTGGCCCCCAGACCTCAGGCCTGTCACGAGGCTGGATGGACCTGGAGGCCCACATGGGTATTGTTAACCCAAGGAAAGTAAAGGGTTAGAGCCGGAGGAAAACGCGGAACATGGATGGAAAGCTGTTGTTAATGTTGTTAATGAGAGGCGAGCAGATAGTTTGGCTCCTCTCTGCAAAACATCACGGGAAAGATGCCTTTACCTTGTGAGAGGTTTGCACTTTGAAAAGTGTGGAATTATGGAGTAAAAAATTAACCAAGGATTCCCTGATAAAGCAGAATTCTAATCTGGTTCAGGGGCCTTTGGTTGGGGTTGTACCTGCTATAAAAGGCTGGCTGGCAAACTGGCTGTAGCAGGGGCCATGGGCATGGTAGCTGGGAGTAGAGGCATCTACAGAGAGGCTGGACTGGTGGGGCAAGATGTCAGCTAGAGCAGACTCTCCAAGAGAAGAGGGGGTGAAGGGGGCAAAGGAGGCCTCATGGGGCTCCCGCTTTACACACATGGAAGGCGGACGGGATGGGTGAGGGTCTGCCAGGTGAAAAAAAAAGAACAAAAAAAAAATGTAGACATGCACTCAATCACGACAATCACAGTCTCTCACTCATTTCCTCAGATGCATGATGAGATGAATGTGTAGCTGACCAAATAGTCAAGAGGAAAACGTCTGTGAAAATCCAAATACTGTGTGCTGACAAATCTGTAGCAGGAGTGAAAGAAAAAGAAAGTTTGCACATTTGTCAGACACATAGCTGAGCACTACAACGGAGCAATAAATCAGTCTGAGACGGGCCACCAAATGCTTTGCAGATTTGTGACATGAATTAAAGGTAGCCTAAAGCATTTGGCGTGAATTAAAGGAAAGCTCTGGACTATCTTTCAAGAATAAGAAACACAAAGAATTTTAAAACTTGTGCAGATTTATGTTCTTATCCATATAGAGTGTAGATAGTTTATATGAGTTCTAAACAGATAAGCAGTTGATTTGTTCATTTACATAGCTTATAATAATAATCTCATATGCGCTGAGCGGTAATTCATTCGACTAAGTGGAAACGTACACCAGTGAAATGTTGCAGCAACACATCGCGCCTGATCAATCAAGCTCAAACGCATAAAAAATTTCCCCAAGGTTTTTGGAAAAACAAACAACATAATCTCACGGCTGCTTTCTCACAACAAAATCACTCCCACAAATAACCAAACAATTGGCCTGCAGACAGTTCAAAACTCCACACTTTGATCTAATTTTGCTGATGAGCCTTGGCATCTTTCATTTCACCGGCTCTGCCTCTCGAAACCTATGCAATCAATGTGAGCTCTGTCTCCGGCCTCTCTACGTCTGCTGCAGAGCCCGTTCTGTTCGCTGGGGCCTGTAGGGAGAGATAGCTCTTTCCCGACACCATGATAGCCTCATTAGCTGCTTCCCACATCATTGTTGTTTTACAACAGGACTGTGTGTTGCGATTCCTCATTAAGATAAGGCCTGTTCTATGGAAAGGGGGGATGCAACCCTGTCAGCCCTATGAACCTAATACCACAGAATCAAGCGACGTAACTGACTGCTTTCCCATAAAAATCTGTACCACTGTCCTCCCAGCCTCCTCTTTCTTCCTCTCAGTGACAGCTGTTAATGTGGATATAGACGGAGATAGTGCAATTACACAGATATCTTCCTCTCTATGAGGCTGATAGTATCAAAGAAACTGTGCAATGTTTAACAATGTAAGTGTTAAACTGAAATCACAAATCATTAAAGAGTATAGCTGCCATGAATCCATGGTAGAGACAGAAATTTTCTAGTAAGTGGACTTTGCATTTAATTAGGTGGACCAAAACTTTGTCACATATACTGCTTAGGTTGAAACATACACTTGTGGAATTCATTTTAATATTTTAAGTCTAATGCAGACACTGTCGTTCATGAATATACACTTCATAAAACTGGAGAAAACAATAATAATAATAATAATAATGTAATAATTGCCTTTTTTTTTCAAGTTTTGAATTTTATCTGGTCATGAAAGTTTCTTATACCATATGTTATGTGCTTCCAGTTGAAATTTAGAGGAGATCCTACTTTTGCAGTTGGAGCCTCCACACTGTGGAACAAATTAATACTCTGCTTGTTAGGTTGTAAAAAACATTTTTATTCATTGGACATTAATTCCTATTGAGAATTGACTTTCGTTGTAAATGTCTATTTCTGTTAAACTTGTGTTTTTATTGTGGTCAACTATTATTTCCAAATGATTTTATGTAATGCAATAAATTTACTATGTCGGTAAATGATAGACATTGTATTTTCTCATGGTTTATTTTTTTCTATAGTAAGTTAGTAAGTCTTTTATACATTTTTAAACTATACAAACCTGTATTTTATAATATTTGAAGTTCTTTAATCATTCATCTGTTCATATATGTCTGCCCTCACACTTCTGTTTCCTTGCGAGGCATCAGTAAAGTTATTTTTTACATATGTATGTATTTATAATGTGTAAAAGACCACTTCAGTTTTTATCCTTAAACAAGAAGTTCTGTGTCAAAAACAAGCAAAAATAAATAATGCATAGGCTACATATAATCTCTTTCATCACCTTATCAAATCATTTGAACTCAGAGCCTTACACACTTGTCTAATGATCAACATGACAATACTTTCTGATGCCAAACATGAGTCAAAGCTTGGCCTATTTTCATGTACAGTATCCGAGTATCTGCCTGTATACTGCTGGGCTTCTGTTTTCACATCGCCTGAGCAACCGTTGTCAAACAGACAGGGGTTACGACGCAACAACAACCGATACAAACACTGCGTTCAAGACCACTGAACTCTGAAACTAATCAGACATGGTGTTGCTTATTGTCCTGGAGACGAGGCAGAGCTTGGGTAAAGGGAGTCTGTCAAATCACAGGCCCTGATGATGGAGATGAAAGATAAACTCCAGGTCCTTGGGGACTTTTTTCCCCAGCAAACACATCTCAGAAAGAGTGGAGACGCTATAGAGTTCTCCACCATCTGTCTCCACCAGTGATACCATGTCTACAGATCCCATCAACCATAGAAATGCACTGTTAGGAACCTACAGCGTCCTCTGACTGATGCCTCCAGATATAGCTACATCAGCCTTCTCTCAAGTGAGCATTTTGGTTTTAAACATACACCGAGGAACTTGCGCAAATTACTGTATATACTGTTAGAGCTCTTGTTTTGGAGGGCTGCCATTCAATTCACAGTGAACTTTTTTCATCTTTACCCCAGCAGGGCTAAACTCCCTTCTTGTATTGGTATGGCAAAGTCATCCAGAGAGTCCACAAAGAATTAATTTTACCTTGACAGGGACACATTCATGTCTGCTACAAGTACAGCCAGTTAAATCTCTGCATTGTAGAGGTGGTCATTTATAACCACTTACAACAGAAAGGAACAAAAGAACAGCCATCCCACATCGAGTTGTGAGCGAGTAAAGAATATTTGCACGGCCAAATTGCTTGAATTCCCCATCCACAGGTTTTAAAGTCATTCATTATCAAATGTGTGCTCAAAGGTTAGTGTGCTATTGTGGGGGGTGATATAAACATTAATTTCCGAGCTCGAGGCTGCCGGCGTTAACAGAGCTGAGACAAGCCGTTTGTCACCAGGCCACACACCAAGCACTGCGGGTTAGGTGGCTGCTTGTTGTTTGCTTCCCAGCAGAGAGTGGCTGTTGCTGCCATATTATAAAATAAGCCCAGAGTGGGGTGGAGATACTCATTTAACGGAAGATCATCTGACTAAAAACCTCTACTTGATAATAAGTACAGTTTAGTCTTTTAAACGTATAGACAGAATGATAAATTAGGGTTAAAAGCAGGAAAAGGCAAGACATGTGCATGGGTTTTTCACATCTGCTGAGTTGTAGTTGGTCAGAGGGGTGCCCATTTACACCTGGCTCCCCCACAAGCACTGCTGAGAATGATTATCTGGCCCAGTCTGCACAGACACGACTGAACCCTCACTGGGTGTAACCCTACTGAATCGCTTACTAAGTGGCTGCAACAACATACCAATATTTCTCAAATAAAAACATATGTGAATAAAGTAAATATCAAGAAAATGTGCATGATCTTCAAGATGCTGTGGGTTGGTTCTAATCAAGTTATCATTAAAAGGTGGTGGGTGTTTGTATAAACCATTAATCTGAACAGAAATATCTTGCACTAAACAGACTTCATTATATTTAATTCCATGCATTACTATCTGTAGGAGAGAAAATCCCATGTAAATGACAGGTGCTCCTCACTAATTCCCGTTGCTGCCTTTTCCGTGCCCCAAATCTCTGTCTGATTTGGCTGCCCTCCTCCCTCCTAGGTAACTGTCTCTTTCACACATTGTGGTACACAGAGGACACAAAAGATGGCCGACATTGCTTTCGCTTGCGCCCTTGTAACATGAAACCAAGTGCTTCATTAATCATTCATCTTTAATAGATTATGCAAATTTCAAGACATAAAAATCAACAAGATCAATAACTGTATGAATTTTAATTGGGAGCAGAAAACATTTAAAGAATGAATATAATCTCATTGCTCCATTCAATATGAGAGCATAATTTATTGATAATTGGATCTCAGCCTAAGTGAAGGAGATAATTTGCCTTTTTTTTTTTTTTTTTTAAAAACTTGGCATACATTCCTATTTGCAGGGTTTGCTTAATGGCAGAAAAAAACATATTATGCACTAACAACCTACACCCAATCAGAGGCTTCATGCATTAGCTGAGAAAATAAGGTAATAAAAGTTTACTGGTTAAACCGTATCAGTTTAATTTAGTGCTTATGATTCCCAGACACATTTTTAAATGGCTTTATAAAGTATGTTGTCATAATCCACTGCAAGAAAAGTTTTGTGTGTTCACCTCCTCATTATTCAATCTGTGGCCCTCACATGTATCACTTTAGGTGGGCCCCAGGCCCCCAGGTGGCTTTGGAGGCCACCTGCTATGAGTGTGCTCCCTGGAGCGAGACCGCTTTCATAGGAGGAGCCCAGCATAAAAGACAAAAACACACCTTTCTTCTCCTGAGGCCCAACTTTCTGGGGCAAATCTACCTCCCACATATTCAGGAATAAAAAAGGGGCCTTTCTTTTCCCATAGCGCTGTGCCTGGGTTCGGGTATAAACTATAGGGATCATTTGAGAAGGGCCACTGCAGTTTTCAATCATGCTGTCCTCCTCTTTACTTACTCTCTCACACGCACACGCACACATACAGTGGACTCATTGACTTTGATACCTACTGCATAATTATGGGAGTTTTATTAAAAGGCTGGCATATTATTCTCGAGTCAGTGTGACCATCAGTAAACCTAACCTCTCCTGGGAAAAAGCCTCAACCGCCACAATGAAACAATATTTCAATTAACGAGACAGCCATCAGCCTTGACAGCAGACAGAAAGAAGCTATAGTGCAGTACACGGTGGGTTATGTGATACAGATAGTTAATACCACAAGATATTCAATACACTGCACCTGCCATTACCTGTTGGCTCTCAGTGGAACTTACTGTTGAAGCACCAACCATTTCGTAAGTTGGAAGAAAACTGTAATTTCAGTCATTCCCCTCTCACTCTCTCTCTCCACAGCATGAGGCAGTCAGCCAGCCACTGTGCTATTCCAGCCACTGTCAATCAACAGGCTATCATAGCCTTTGATGACAACGTCGTGTCACGGTGAGAACAGCAGCTGTCGCTTATGAGAAGTGCTCCCAGTCAATCTGTTAGCGGGCCAATCCAGGCAAACACAATAGCCAGTTAGAGGCGCCGTGTGAAAGGCCTGTAGGATTTAATGGGCTCAGATGATATATGGCCTCAGTCTGTCCCTTAGAAATAAACACAGAGTGCCTCAAAAGTGCCCCAGAACAGGTTCTTTTTTTATATATCTTTTGAAGTAAGCCATAAGGAAGTGGGAGTGAGAAACGTTGATGATTCAATAATGATGCAACAACAGATAAGACATTATTAAGAGATGATCTTTCCACTTTGCGGACAATTATGACAAAATCAAGTACTTTCATATTGCAATTATGATATTTTTGAGCTTCAGTGTGTAGACTTAATACTGTCAGAACTATATTTGTTTGCTGCTTTCATACTCATCTAAGGTACAAAGTTCCTTGTGTTCACCTAAAACACCAGATTAAGGGACAAGTGTCACAAATATTTTGGTGATAATTGGGATTGAATGTGCAGTATGTTTGTATATTCAGATATCATGGATTTTCCAACATGGGAAGTCATTATGACTAATTTTAATATGATTTAACCACTTTGGAGTAAATATTATTCAAATGAGAGTGTTTTTATTTTCTCTTAAAACATGCCCTGAGGGAATCTTTAACACTTAATACCTAGAAGCAGGTAATATAAATTAAATACCAAACACAACAACACAAACCTCTAAATGATAATCAGTGCTATTAGTTAGTGTTTTCCAGTGTAATAAAGTATAACTGGGAGTTAAGAGAAATATACAGTGGGCTATGAGTAAATACAGAAAACAATCTTGTTCATAACCTGACACCACTGTTATCACCCAAAGTGCACTCAAAAAGCTTTTATCGTTTGTAGAATATGCATTTTGTGACACCAGGAATATGATCAAGTCATGTTTGAGAAATGTTTTGGCAGATTGTTGTTATGGAAGCCAAAAGTTTACAGTACGTCGCACAATTGCACTATGAGTATGGTTCAAAAGAAACAAGAAAAACTTTTGTAGAGCTGTTCAACTCTTATGATATGGCAAAGAACAGCAGCAGATGCAGAACTAAGTACATTATGTTTGTTTAGTATCAGTCACTCTGCTCTGACAGTCAGATGTGTCTGACCTGCAGCATATATTCTATAAAGATCAATCTGGCATGAGACTGGTCATACCTGTCACAACAGAGTAGCTCTGGGAGACACTGGAGGCGAGGTCGGAGCTGGCGCTGGTCGAAAGGCTGGGCTTCACGTCTTCCAGGCCAGCGTTCAGGGAGGGGAGCGAGTATTCATTCGCCTGTCGACAAATAAACAACAAATGCAAAAGTGTGTCAGTGGAGTGGTGCATGTTTGAGAGGCCTTCAGTTCCCACTCTCCATACAGATTAATATAATCTCCCTTTGGTATAGATTATGTCATGATCTGCAGCTGAATAACATTGAAACCTGCTTCTGGTGCGAGGTGTTGAAAAGATTTCCCTGCCAGAAGACGAAGAGTGTATGAAATCTATCTGTGGGGAAGCCCTGGTGAATCTGAGGCAGCTGTCTGTGATCCATTCAGTGTTTCCTTCTGAATATTTCCTCCTGAATTCTTCCCCATCTCCACCACCCCGACCCCATCCCGTCCCCACACTCCCCGTGCTTTACCAAGACCTATGATGTATGCATGCATTAGGGCTTGTCTGCTGAGAAAGGCAGAAAGGGAGAGAGGGATGAGAGAGGGATTGGGGAAAGGAGTGAAAGGACGGGGTGTCAGCTGGCTCTTTGTGCTCCACTGCAGTCATCCCTGTGACCAGTCAAGGGAGGAGACATTCAGGGCTTTGTTACAGGAGAGACATGTGGTGTGGTTTTTAAAGGGGAGAACAACCTCAAAATCAACCTTTGTGCTTTGCCTTCCAGGAAGAATCCATAAAACAAGCTTAATAAAAAAGAGAAAATTAAATGATAGAAAAAGTGTTTATAGTTTTGTTTCTTTATATTTTATGTTATGTTTTACTTTTTTGTAGTTTTTTTCCCCCTCATTGTTTTCTGTTGACTCCACATTTTTGTGTCTCATTTTGAAGTACCGACTAGAAAACTCTTGAGTCTTCTTGAGTCTCAGATCAAAACTCTGCCAGCAGATGTGATGAATCTTGTTTGTTAATAAGATGAGACTTCTTGACCTCTCCGACTGCGCGTGCACACGTTTGTGTCTGTAAGTGTTTGCATCGGGATGGTGCATGTGTGCATCTGTTTGTCTCAGTGGGACGGTGGGGGTCCCTCAGGGGCGAGCTGGTGACCCCAGTCTTGTCTGCCTCTATCCCAGATAAACTCTAATTGTCTGCTTACAACTGTTCCCTGGCACTAGGCTGGATGTTCCTCTCTATTCCACTGGGCCTCCGCAGCACAAGAGCCATTTTGTCATGCAGATGGGCTGTGGGCAGGGCTGGGCAGGGCTGGGGCGGAGGGCGAGTGGCAAGCACAGTGGGGCCTGAATGACCTGACCACATGGCTGCCAGAAGTGTGGGAGGGATGAGGCCTATTCAGCCTGGCCTCTTCAAAATGGCTTTTTAATGCCTTGATGCAGACACCAGACAAGCCCCTAATAGCCTAATATCCCACCTTTTCACCAGTTTGAGAAAAGGAGGGGGCGCTGGAAACAGGGAGAAAAAGGAGGCACACAGAACGAGTGGAAAGCGGCCTGATTAATATTACATTAAATTAAAACTGATTTTTCTGGACCATTCTGACGCCATTTTTCTCCCCCTCCTCCACCTTCTTCTTGCCTTTTTAATACCTTCTCCTCCACTCTTTGTGATTGCAAGTCATTTCCAATTCGTTTTGGTATTGATCTTGCCGTAGAAATCACTTTGGTAATTAGCTGCATTAGGGCCTGTATAGCAGGCTGAGGGGCTGTCCCTCTGATTTATCACCGCTGTAATTCCCCGCGATCGCGCAGAGATGAAAATGAACTCAATTAGGGCACTGCTAAGGTTGCATGGGCACCCACATAGAGTTTCAATGTAAGAATTAATAGTCTCTTGTTGTTTAACAGTCTAATGAATGTAAATAAAGGTTATCCGCTGTAATAGGCTGCAGGCTTGTAGGTTGCTTTGAGCAAGAAGTTGCACTGGGTTTTTTGCTGTCTGTGTTAGTCTGTTGCTGCTAATTCATTGTATAACATCATAAATCATTTGGAATTATTTAGTTGTAGTCTTATATAATTTAAATACATACATGAGGCTGACCTGAATATCAATGAAGAGATATAAAAAGCATATTTTGGCCAACCTGCTCAGGTTTGATGTGCTCTGAAGTTGGGAAGACATCAGGATAAGAAGGGCGTTCAAACACACGGTCCAGGGCCTCCAGCTGCTGCTGGGTGAAGGCGTCTGCTCGCAGGTGCTTCCTTAAACTCTCCACACTGCCCTGAGAGTCGCTGCCTGGACCTGAGCCATCAGAGCCATCTAGAAAAAGAAATAAAGGAAAGGGAAGAGGACGGAGAAAGGAGGGGAGGTGACAACACTGTGCATCAGGTCATTGCTCCAGTCTATTTGCTTGTCATTAGTCTTTCAGCCTTGCAAATGTGACATAAGGATGAGGAGAAAAACATTTTTGAGCTCAACGGGTGTGAGAGTGATGGCAAAGATGCAGTAGTAAATTCATGGGGAACAAGCAGCATCTCTGTCTTTTCATCTGGAGTCCTCACACACACATCCAGGCAGTCAGTGAGGCAGCTCTGCACCTCCCACCAACACCTTTCCTCACGGCCACCATCAGCACAGTCATCATGTGATAGGTCTATGGTAATTGATGGATTACCTTCAGTGCAAATATATACTTGTAAAGAAGAGCGTGTGTTTCAGGGGGAGAAAGTCGGCCTGGCGATTACATACAGAGCCTCTCATTCTGCCAGTGGGAAATGGAGAACCATTATTTAACTGTACTATTTCCTCCTGAACATATTACCCTTCCCTCTCTCTGTCTCTCTTTTCTCCATCCCCCACATATTGCCTGTCTTCTGGAAACCAGAATGGAGTATAGGGACGGTACTCAGGGCCGAATGAGGACGGGGCGTCGAGGGCAAGCGTATGCATTTCCTCACTCAGTCACACTCTATATAAACAAATGAGCCTATGCCTCCCTCGTTCTCCTGATCTCTGACCCTATCAACTCGGCCACGGAGCCCAGTGCTCTCCCTCTGCACACTCATCAAGTCCTGAACACAGAGAGAGAAAAAAATCTGCAGCTAAAACCTTTAGCCAGCAACCTGGGAACCACCACTCTACTGCCTGCCACCCTCCCTTCCTCCCTATTCCCCGCCAACAGCGGATGAGGGCTTTAGCTCCCGTACAAATCTGTCATTCTAAATTTGCAGCAGATTATGTTCTCTCCTGGGCGAGCCAGCGGTGATATATGATATGCAAGGCCGCTATTGATTGCCTGATCCGCCAGCAGAGGAGGGAGGCGAAATGAACTTGGAATGAACATCATGCCTCAACTCATTGTGCGTATAATACTCTACTTAATCCCACATTTTTCTGTGCTATGGAATTCAATTGATCAATCATGTTCCACTGATGGTACCATTTCAGGGGCGTTATTGCCATTCTGCTAGGCTGCTTGACCTTTTTTCAATGGCTGAGGCCAGAGGATGAACCTGACTTGCACCAAGAAATAGATCCATGGAGACAATGGAATAGAGGACTGCAACCAGGTATGAGTGTGTGTAAGGTGTGTGTATTTCATTGCTAGAATGTATTGACATCAACTATGTTTAACATTTAAGAGGTTTTTTTTCCTTCAGTGTTTTGTCCACCAACAAAATATTTTAACAAATGTTTATTTTCAGACTCTCCCTTGAGCGGAGGGTTGGGGGTTGTGGTAGCAAGGCAGTATTAGTGTTGATGTATGAAACTCAATTGTTGTCTGTGGTACGGAGGAAAATGGAATCATTAATTACCTCGTATCAGCTGGTCTGAGAAGAGGCAAGCTAGATCAATAGCAAGTGTTTGTCATTCACTGTGGAGGGGCATGCTCTCCATACTCAGTACTGGCTGCAGACAAGCAAAATAACATTCCCATCACACCATATTTTTTTGGTACAATTTTATAATTTTGATGTAATCTAAAATGTCTTTTATTAAAACATTTATTTATTTATTTTTTTTTAGAAGTTTTTAACCATGTATTCAATGTTTATTTCACTAAGGTTCAGTAAGGAAAACCAAAGCCTAGCTACATATCATTACTATACAACATTATTTATCCAATTAAAGATAACTATAATCTCGTTATTTGTTACAGAAGAATCTGCTTTTTGTTTATTTATTTATTTTTCATTTTTTAATGGCCTTACTTCTTTTTTAATCTATGCATTTTGTCTCAAAACGTTTTAGATTTTAGCAATAAATATAATTTGGTTAGGGTTGAGAAAAGATTTTGGTTTGGTCTAAATAGTTCTCTATTGACATTTTTGTAGTAAACCCAACCCTGGTGTTTTTTCCTAAACCTGACCAAATGCTGTCAGTGCCTAAACCTAGGCATGGAATGTTGAAATGCAGGAAAAACTAAATATGCTGTCTGTAGTGGTAAAAAACCCAATAGAATGCTAGCATATATTTTTTCAGCTCTGCTTCAGAGATAAAATGTGCTGAATCTTCGTTACATACTATTTCTTATATACTTTGATGACATGAATAGGTAAATAAATGACAAAAATTATGTTAGACTCATGCTTTCGAGATATTTGATAAATTGTCACTATATAGGTTTACAGTATATTTATATGATTGATTTATAAATCTTACACTAGAAGGAACTGGATAAGTGAATGTATTCTAATGTGCAGAAAATGTTCTGAAGTAGAACTAGAGCTCCAGGACAATCAGTCCTTTGAATAATCCAATTTTATCTCAATTATTCATACAATTTCACATTTTGACCCATTACTGTGCCTTGAAAACTATATTCACCTACCACTTTAATTTTTTCTTATTAATGGCCCAAAATTTGATGAAGTTTCCCTTTTTTTGGTTCTGAAGTGTTGATATTATCCATTGTTTGCAAAAAAAAAACAAACAAAAAAAACACATATAATGGCAATATTTAGTTTTGGCAAATTGGTTTAAATCAACCTTTATATTTATGATGGTCTTTAATGGTTGTGTTTATTATCTTTTAACACCTGAAGCTAAATTAAATAGCAGTTTTATTTATATGCTATAAAAAACAACATTTTTTTCCCAGATTCAAACTCTAAATCTTCAGTTATGCACATGGATATGATACATCAAATTTATGTGGTCAAAAATGACCAGTTTGGCCTTTAAATAGGAATAATAGTAAATCATTTATTTTCAAAATTCGCCATTAGAAGTTCATGTTTGACATATATCATAAGCTGGCTGCAATAAATCAGATCCGTCCTTTGACAGTCAGCGTGTCAAGTGGAGTGTGAAGCCTGACTGTCAGATTGTGTGTGTGTGTGTGTGTGTGTGTGTGTGTGTGTGTGTGTGGGGGGGGGGGGCTCATTGACTGGCCTGTTTCATTTTCTCAGTGTTTCTTCAACCCCTTTGGGTGTCTCAGCAGGTATTCTCTTATCACTCCCACAGCCCCAGCTGACTGCGTCTCTTCGTTTTAACACCAGAGTGTGAGGAGACAAACTGAGATAAAAACAAGACTGTGGTCCCCCAATGACAGTCACACATCATCCCTACAGGAATTTACTTTGTTATAAATTCTCCCTTTGATCAGTCTGAACCTTCTGGTGCTACTTGACCTCATTACGTCGAGAAGCTATAGATTTTGTCAAACCCTTTGCCTCACAGGTTGTCAAGCTGTGTAAAAAATAGAAGTAACAGACAAGACTAAGACTTACTATGAGAGGTAATCAGAGGATCAAAATGTTGCTGTAAGCCTTAAAGACTACTACTCAAACACACACATTTGCAACTATTTGCACACACTCAGTCCAATAGCAGTAGCTACTGAGATGCAGACCACAATGATATCAAAAGCTGTTCTGTTCTGCTTTGTCTCTAAGGGGGATGTTACGTCCTTTGGTGGCACTTTATGTCCTTCTTTCATCTCCCTTGTTCCTCTGATAAGACAACTCAGAATAGAGAGCAAGAAAGAGAAGGGGGCTTGTTTGAAAGGCAAATGAATCTCTACACACAGCCTGGCTCTCCCCGTAAATCAATGACATGGGGTTTCCTAGATCAGAGGCTGCGAGTCGATCGTTTACTTATCCGTCCTCCACTGATAGGTGAAATGATGCTATCGCAAATTGTGGATCATTTGTTCATGTTTTTTAAAAATGCAGCAGCTGAGCTCAAAGAAGAAAAAAAAAAAAAAAGAAAACAGAACACAAACAAACTGGTATACCCAGAGGGTGAACACTCCTTCCCTGTAAGCTAGCTATATTTATGAAACCTGTGAAGCGGAAAGGAGAGAGGTGGGAAGGGTGGGGGAGAGAGAGAGAGAGAGAGAGAGAGAGAGAGAGAGAGAGAGAGAGAGAGAAACACTGCCATGGCTGTTAAGATCCTGTTATGTTGTGGCGTGTTTAAGAGCTTTATTAATTCGATTTAGCACCACCAACCAGTGTACTGACTGTCAGCAGGCAAAGTGATGGTTATTTGATATTTGCACTCACTGCCAACAGCACTGAGGCCTTGTCAATAGTATTTTTGAGCCACTTGCTTATGTTATTTAGATTAGAGAGTTTATATTAAATTATTTTGGAAGCAGTTTCAGAGTCTCTCTCTCTGTTGGCACTATTTTATTTGCAGTGTCTTCATATCTTATTCTTTGTCCTCCTCTAGCCTCCTCTGGACCAGGCTGTCGTTTAGCGTCGCCACCCTGTGTGGCGAGTATTTGTGGAAATGCAATTAACGTATCCCTCCTTTTCTCTCGCCTCTTTCTCCCTCCTTCTCGAGCTGAGTAATGCATCGCTCCATTAATTCTCGGCATCGGCGCCCATAATTGACTTTTCTCTGACATGATTCCTCTCCATTGAGCGAATTCCCTCTCCTTATATTTTTTTGTGAAGGATCTCATTGTGTACTGTTTACAACTCTACGTGGGTCGTGAGTAGTATTGTTGCTGAATGCAAATGGTTAACCCGCCAAGACTCGGAGGAGTAGAAGAAGAAGTGGGGGATGATAAGAAATGAAATGTTCAGGGGGGAAGAACGACAGAGATAGAGCAGGGAAAGAGGAGGAGGGAGAAATGCAATGTGGACCCTTTTGTGTCCTCCTCTGCTGTCGGGGCCCTAACAGCTTCTTGTCTCTTATGTTCCGCTCTGTGGCCCCTCTCAAACCTGGGCTTTTCTCTCTCACACCCCATCAGGGCCATCATGGTGCTTATGATTCCATTTCTTTCTCTCCCGCTCTGGATGCATTTATTTTCTAAAGTGATCCTCTATTGACTCATTGTCATGGACTGGCTTGACTAGTCAACCAGTGTGGGCGCAGGTTAAAATCCATACACTAGCACCGGGTCATATGTGTTAAAAGATACACACTGGACTATCTCCAAAAGGGCCAAATATCAAATTTGAACAAATCAAAACAGTGACTGTATTCATTTTTCACAAGCTATTGAACACGGTTGCTAGTACGAGTGTGGCTGCTGTGGTGTGAGATCGCTCTTTTATATCATGAATGAACAACCTGCTATTCTCTTCTCCGTGCTCACACACTCATCAGCTCCTTCCACACTCATCCCACACCCACGCTACAATCACAACTTATGACCTTTGCTTTCTCCATCTAATTTATCACTGTAGCTCCCTACTGCCTGTCCTCCCCAGAGCTCCACTTCATGGGCTCCATCCAGGACGTGGTAAGCCAGCTATGAGAAGAACACACAGTTAGGTCACTTCAACCTGTCTGCGCACGGCAGCAAGGTCAGGAGCAGCCAGTCAGAGTGGAAAAGACTGGGAAAACACTGAATTAGAACAAATATGTCCTGAAAACACGACAAATTAGACCTGGTGTTCTATGTCTTACAAGGCTTTCACATGACATTTAACACACTGGTAAGAGTAGAAGTACTGTTTCAACTTTTTTACTTGACAAAAGTAAAAAGACAAAGGCTCTGAAATGTGCTAAAAAGTGGGCCTTTGAAGGGCATTTCTTCCAGCCCTTTGTGTGCAAAGTTAGAATGTGAAGACTATTAAACCACTCTAACTTAAAATAAAATAATAGACATTACACTGAAAATAACAAACATTAACTTTGCTCTAATGTGTTTACGATGCCAACAACAGAACTCAAAGCATGTCCAGTCTCCCTTTGCTGTCTGTCATGTTGATATTACTGTATTTGTTGTTTGTTATATGCATTGTCTTTTCAATGTGTTATTATTCATTACTTTTAGGTTGAAATGTGTCAAAATGTAAAGAAGGTGCACAAATAAAACTCTACCTTTAATCTTCCTCAAATGCATTACAAAATTATACAAACAGTGGAAAGTACAGACATCTGTGTTATAACATAAGAAGTACAAGTAAAAACTAAGTGGCTGAGTAGAATACAGACACCTGAAAACTCTGCCCAAGCACTGGACTAAGTATTAGCACTTTGTAATTTTCTACTTGTGGAATTAACATTATTATTTCCTGAAAACAGCACAGATTACACCAGGTACTAAATGTCTCGCATTGTAATTAGCATCTTTCACAAATGACTGCACTGACCAAACTTTTTAAATGAGTGCATGGACCTCCACCACACTGCACGATAACGCTTGACAGTCACAGCAGTTGTCAACCCCGGCTCCTCTCTGTTTTTTCTTGGCTTCCACTTCCACCATAGGTTTAAATGACTGAGTGAGAGCATGCTGTACAACAGGCTAATTTCCCCACTTCACTATTAATGCATTTGGCAGGAACAACATTCCATTTCCTGTAATGAGATACACAAATAAATCTGGCTATGGATAGATTCGGGGTGGTGGCGGTGGTGGTGGTGGTGGTGGTGGGAGGAAGTGGGAGTGAGTGGTGGTGGGGGGGGGGGGGGCAAAGGAGGGGGTGTGCATTGAGACACATTCTCCCAGCACTGGCATAATTGGTATCGGTGCTTGCAGACATGCAAACCAATCTCTCCACAGATAGGGCTGAGGCTCTCTCTTTTCCCCCCTTAAGGCTATTTCTTTTGTCTTTTCGATAGCTTGCACATCCAAGATAGAGGGGGGCGGTGGTGTGTATATGTGTGTGTGTGTGTGTGGGGTGTTAATTTGTGAATTAATAGCTTTTCTCTGCAGAATTGCAAATTCTTTTAAATGTCACTATGTTCACTGTGTGAGGAGCATCCGAAGCCGTAGAGTTACAGATGCACACACATGCGCACATTCCTTTTCCTAGACAGGTGTACTATGTACGTGCACACAAAAATTATAATCCTTCCTCAACTCCTGTAGAACCTCCCAAAACCTCTCTTTTGCCCCTCCCCCTCCAAAACACACTAGGTTCATCCTCTCCTGCTCCTCTTTCTCCTCCCCCTCATCTCCTCTCGAAGCCGTCCAGTGTAAC
The DNA here is from genome assembly GCF_902148855.1 of Sphaeramia orbicularis. NCBI lineage: Eukaryota > Metazoa > Chordata > Actinopteri > Kurtiformes > Apogonidae > Sphaeramia > Sphaeramia orbicularis. The sequence goes on along the minus strand of NC_043971.1, from coordinate 41,694,078 downwards.
ATGCTACTTTTAATTTGCAATAACACATGACAAGGACAGATTAATGGCTCTTATGGCACCTATGTCCCTGAAGCTCATCTTACGGGGACCTGGTGTACATAACGCGTGTCACACTACATTATCTCTACAGCCCTCCAGTAATGGGGACCTTTTTCTTCCTCAAAGGGCAACCACTGACTTCAGCCACAACCAGGATCAAAACCACGAGCAGCATCGAGACACACGAGACACCATGGCTGTGCAAAGCCTGTTATATGTTTAGTGATAGCGTCAGACATGTGATGCTTTACATTCCAAAGTCGTTCTCTGGTGGGTTTACAGACATGCAACAGAGTTCAGTGAGGCATTTGTAAAATATTCAAACAAGTAAACAAACTGTGTGTGTGTCTGTGTGTGTGTGATAAGAAAATCTGGCAAAGAAAACTTTTTTGTACTATTTTTTTTCTTTATTACATTTTGTTTGTTCTCTCATTTAAGGGGAATCTGACTGCATATTAGTAGATAAACTACTATTGTTTTTAATTCAAGTTAACTCCCTAAAGTTGCAATCATGCAGAAGCTACAATGCTTTACTAATTATAAAATTTTGAGCACTTTATAATGACCCGGAATAACTTGCTTTAATAATGAACTACACAACAAAAATACAATAAAATAAAGTGCATGTGGTGCCAGCTATCTTGATAAGCCTGATAACAGAATTCAACTTGGATACACTGTGCATTACTGTATATCGAACTGCATGCCATTACATGGAAAATATGATTTTCCACAGTCACTTTATCTTAATTTATTTTAATTTCTTTGGAGATTACTTATTGGAAAATCTTCCTGACATCTTCCCCATAATTGCATAACCCTGAAAGAGCAAATTGAAAAAAAAAAAGAAAAAAAGAAAAAAAAAAAAAAAACAGCAATTGAGAAGGAAAAAAAATTGTGATCTGATTGACCAAAGCAAAAGAGAAGGTTGTCTAACTTGAACTTACAATGTCCTATTTTCCTCCCATCCAAGTGGTTGCCACTCCAGAGAACTAAAGAGACAGAAACATAAAAGAAGGAAGTGGCCTGTTTTGATAAATGCTCTTTGAGATCATTTTTCAACCACATCATTCACCATCAGCCACCTCAAAGCAATGCATGTACACCACAGAATCACACACACACACACACACACACACACACATGCACGCACACACACGCACACACAGACACACACAGCCCCCTCCCTGCCTCCACCGGTCTGTTCCTACACCTGTTCAGGCCTCCACCAGGGACATGTTAATTCATAGGCATTAAAAAAGCCAATTGTTTGCACAACCGATAATCTATTAGCCCCCAGGCAGTGTGTGTCCACTCTCTTGCCTTTCCTAGGAATGAGAAATTCTGGCTTGGACCGGATAGGCTTCCACCTAATCTTTGAGTGTATCTAGATCTATTTGCTTGCCAGTGCTGCAGTAGCAGTCTAGTGTAAACTCTTAGAAAAAATATTTTAGCAATTCATATTTTCTATCAGTTCACATCCTTAAAATATGGTGTAAAAATATATACGTATAAATGAACAATGTTAAATTACTTGTAGTTTACTGATGTATCGTAACAACCAGTTCTGCTGCCTGGTATGTTACAGAAATAAAAGCAAAGAGCAACAGCACTGATGCCTCACCAAGTGGGGATTAGAGTTGTATGACAGCTATATGGGATATCTACTGTATGTCTGAACATAGTATAAAATTGAGATGCAGCTCTGTAGACGTATGGTAAAACGTAGGGCATCAAAATGCTGATTGAATTGCAACACACTCTCAACACTCGCCCCTGACTGCTATACAACATAACAAGTCACTGGAGACAGCACACAGAAACACACTTGGCTGCAGCGCTGTCATAAATGCCATCTTCTTCACACACAAGAAAAGTAGGAGACGAGTGATGGGGAGAATTAAAAGGATGGAAAACAAAGGGATCTTGTGTCTCCCCTTACCATCGTCTCGTTTCCTCTTCTCGCCATTGGAGCGGGGGATACCCAGAATGCCGTTGATGGAGTAGGATCCTACGGGATCGTTGGAGGCGCTGGTCACAGGGGGGGAGGCGGTGCTGGGCACTGATGGAGAAAGTAGAGTTAGTGTGTGTACAGACATCACTGTGTGTGTGTTGTGACTCGTGCACGTGTGTTTAGATCTTTCTGTCTGGATTTTTTTTTTTCTCTCCATAAACTCCTCATTTGAATGTTTTCCAATCTGTTTGTAGTGTCATTTTTCTCTCACCTATAGTGTGGCCAGGCGTGGAGAGTGGTGTAACAGATCCATCAGGGGACGGGTGGAATTGCTGCTGGACTTTGGTGCGGATAATCCTGGTAAAGTGAACAACAGACACGGATCAATCAATACTGCTTCCAGAGCATGGAGATTTCACACCAGCCCAGCTGTTCTGGGACACTTAAACACAGCACGTCGCGTCCACTTATGCCCGTGCATGTACAAGTGCTCCATCGTTTGGGGCGCTTCTTGTATCCTCATATTCGGAGCCCTGTCACAAATAGCCAATCTCGGGGCTTTAGGGGCAATCTCTCTGCTCCTCTGTGAAGCTGAATAGGGGCTGCCCCCTGAGATTGTGGATTCAATCTAGCTGGATTCTGGGGTTAGAAATATGATAAAGTCCCCATACCAGTAAGATGTGATGTGGCGGGAAAGTCTTCATTGCACTTTGGTCTGAATGATCTTGCAAACAAAGCATGAAATCACATCAATTCACCTCAATGATCAGCTTCACTGGCTCTACCTGGCCAACTCTAATAATCTCCCTCTCCTGCTCCCCACTCCCTCTTTTCTTCTCACTCTCTTTTTCTCTCTCCATCTCTCAAACCTGATCTTTCACTCCTCTTACTCCCACCCTCACTCTTTCTTTCTCCCTCTGCTTTTTTTCCTCATTTCCACTCCCCTCACTGTCCAATGTGTTCAATATTTTACTGTCTGCACTTTACAATGAAAGTCTTTCATACCTTCTCAGCTCTTTCTTTCTCCCTGTTTTTAAACCTCTCTCCTCAATTCATCTTTCCTATTTCTCTCTGTATTTCTGTGGTCACCTCTCTGGTTGTAGTTTTTGGTCTTTCTGATGTTCAGTGTTGCACACACACACACACACACATACACACATACACACAGAGCTCCTCCAGGCTCACAGAGGATCACAGCTTATTGATCGGGACTCCAGGATAGAAAAGTTGGCGATGAATTGCAGCGGAGAACAGCGAATGCAAATGGTGATCTATAAATTATAAGCGACAGGAAAGCAATACTGTCTTATTTGCCCAAGCTGATATCTCCGCCACATGGACTGTCTTATAATCTAGTGGTACACTTGGACAAAAAAAAAAAAAAAGATGTGCATTACATAAAACTGTTATACAGATGACAAAATTAAGGCTGAGACATAATTTGACATTTGAAGATTGTTGTAATTCTTTTGGCAAAACACACTGATACAGTGGGATTTACACAGGCTCGGCTTTAGCTCTTATGGGACATGATCGCATTACATTAAACCATGACTATGGTAATCTTTTGATTGACAGACGAATGTGAGATCATTGAATAACAGGCAGCAATGTGTACTGACAGAAATCCCACATGGAAGCCCTCTGCCTCGAGAGGTGTGACAAAAACAGACTTTTACAGACTGCAGATGAGGCAGGTGACGTTTACATGTGCATGCAGCGTCTAGCAATAAGCTATCAATTCTGAATCAGGCAGCTATGGGTTAACTTCCTCAGGGGCAAAATGTACATCAGACTCTTTTCATTCCCCTCACTATCTCATGTGTCCTCCATACTCTCTCCTTCAGGCAGGGCAACAAAGGCTAGCAGCCTCCTCCAGAAAACACCCATCAATATTTTATTTGAATTTCTAACATCTCACCACAACAGTTATCTGACCTCATGACTCGAGGGAGCCTCATAAATTCAAGGACTTTGTTTCGAGTGTATGTTGTTGATATTGAATAAGCAATTTGGATGGGGGGGAATTAACGACTTTGGTGTTTGGCTGTTGGAAAAAAAAATATCCCCAAAGAAATATTAAAATGTGAATCAATATGATTGAAAGCTGCTTAGGACCTTATGGGCACTGGGGATGGTGCAGCGGTTGGAAACTCCACTCTGCTGCAACAAAACAAAGTGCAACCCAGTATCTGTGTAAGCTTTAATAATTCATGCAGGAAAAATGTGTTTAAAGCCAGGACATCCTCTTTAGTCAACAGGACAGAGGTCAGACCCTTAACCACAAAGACCACCAGGGGTCTTGCAGTGTCTTCAGCTCACTCAGCCCTCCTCCTTTACTTCTGTTTTCTTCTTCCTCCTCATTTTTCACAATCATCCATTCAAGAACAATCCAAGAAGTAAAAATAAATTACATCTAAAAACCATGTGATAGGATAATTACAGAGCAATGGTATTGTGGTTAAAGTTAGGCTATATATAACATATTTTTTTAATATTTATTTTTTTTCCTTGTTAGATTTTGCATGTAAATTTGAATTAACCTTTATTTAGTGCAGACACCCCCCCTCTCTCTTAGACTGAAATTAAGTTTGAGAAGCCATGTCAGAATATAACAACACAGATTTGCGCACACAAGTCCAGTGTTAATGATTAAAGCGCAGACTGTGCTAAAGTCTGAGTGCTAAGTCTCCACACTGCTAAAACTGAAACAAAATATTGTAATTTATAACATAATGCTTCAGAAGACTTTTAATAAATCCTTTCAGTTCAAGAACAACAGGTGAAATTAGAAAACACGGTAAAAAAGACACGTAGAAGTCCAATGATTTCCATAATTTCTGAGGTCCCTTCTTCCTGTCTTTTTTTCTTTTTTCCTTAAAAAAAAAAAATCATCTCCTACATTTAGCAGGATGTGTTATGAGACTCTCTTCAGCTCATTAAAATGTAATGCCGATGACCAGCTCTCTGGAACAGTGCCTCCTAAGCAAAGTTCATCACTCGCAGGCACTATGGGGCTTTTTTCACTTTGCACACATGCTCCGGGGCTTTTCACCGTCCTCTGTCTAAAGATACTTTGTCCACTGGCTGTCCCGCTTCACGTGGAAAGGTGAAGGTGTAGGGTGTCTGCTTTAGCTGCTTCAGTGGAACAGAAACTCTTTTACAGTCCATTTACCCATAGATCAACACGGTTTTAGGACTGGGACTGGCTGATATTCTGCATTTCTGTAATTAAAAGTCTGATATTTAAATAATAATAATAATAATAATAATAATAATAATAATAATAATAATAATAATAATATGTTTGGTTAAATATTAATTAAAAATGTGTGATGTGTAAACGCTCCGTGTTGGAAAACAGAGCAATAAAGCCATAAAGAGGCTGCTGCCGCCTGTGTCGCAGTGTGGTCCGCGTATTGAACGACTTTGTTGGGTATTTCCCTCTGCCTCTGGATCTGGTTACGCAGTATTGATCGGTTTTTATCGAGACAGATGTGATTTCTTCGTGGCCCCTGCCTCAGCTCCCGTGCTGGCTGTGTTGTGGAGGGCCGCACAGGGGATTGAATTGCACTTCTGAGACCACCCCGGGTTGGCACGGTTAAAACTCTGTCTATAAGCACTGGAGAATAAAGCTAAAATTCCCGTTTCCAACCTTAAGTATTAATAAATTCCATGTCTGTAAAAATTCGGACATTAATTAAGGGAAATGTTTAATTATTTCTTATACTTATTACTTTCTTTCGTTTTTGGCACAGTCGTTTTTGGTTTTTACGCATGCACACATTTAGGAGGAATACGTTTTTTTTGCACATAAAATACGCTCTTGTTGTATAAATATCTAAGCCTGTATATTATAAAAGAAAATAAATAAGTGAAAAAGTCAGTGCACCTACCTGTTGATGGATGAAACGCTGGGGACAGTGTCGTTGTCGCACACTCCTTCAGCCAATAGTCGGTCCCTAATCTCCCATGCGAACATTGTTGGATTCTGGCGTTTGTATTCTGCAATTTTATCCACCACTTTGGGAGTTGCAACCTTTGGTTTGGAGCCACCAATGACTCCTGGTTTAATACTGCCGGTTTCGTAGTACCTGCAGGGACAGAGGGAGTTTTTTTTCCTGAATGGTGGTGGTGGTGCGGACTTTAATTCAACATCCAGACGTTTGATTTGTGAGAAAAGTGTCTTATTGTATTCTGTGTGAAAGCAAATCTCCGCCGGACTCCTCAGTATACAGTAGAGCAAAGAAAGAAAAAAAAACAAACATATATGTAAAAAAAAATTAAAAATTAAAAAAAATCTACCTACAAATATGATATCGGGTTTGCTCTGTTCATTTCTGTGTTCGTGTGCTGTAAAGGCCTGTTTGAGTGTCAGCTGGAAGGTGAACAGCGGCTTTTTTTTTTAATAGAAACGAAAAGCAGTAACTAATAATTAAAATCACAATAAACAGTGAGACGGACGGAACAAAGGACAATTTAGATGTAAGAGCACAAGTCAGACCCCATTTCAGTCTGCAGGAGCTTATAGTAGCATGCACGACATGCCACCATGACCTCTGATTATTGGGAAAATGTTGGTGACAAACATTCAGTGTGTGTGAAATGAAATACCTCTGAAATGCCCTCTGATAGCTGAAAAAAATATATTTCAAGATATTATCTCTCAACATTCGTGCTCTCAAGTAAAATAAAGTAGAGCTACTTTCTCAGAGTTTACACTTGTGAAAAATACAAGAACGTAAAATTATATCTTTATTCCTATTTCTGCATGGAAATTGTGACACTCAAAATATATATATATATTTATATATAGTCTATATATATATATAAAAACAGACTTTAGTGCACATTTGGTGCCACTTTATGGTGTTTTCTTTATCACCTAGACTTTCATATAATATTAATACAGCCTCATTTTCCTCTGGTGTATTTTTTTTATCCTTAATGTTTAGCTGTGACTTGCCCTCCTGAAATTTATCTCATGATTATGATGCTTTTTTTTTTTTTCTTGCAAGGCTGCTGGTTGATGGATAGAAAATCTCGGACGCAAAACTGCTGTGTTCAAGAAAAAAAAAGAAAAGAAAGAAAGAAAAGAGGGAAAAAATGACCTGCCTATATAACCGATGACTGAGGCTGAAATAGAGCTGGGTGCGCATACGAGCTAGAAGATTGATGTTTGACACATACAGGGCTCTGGTTGATAGTGGATCCCCCCTTTTACCTGCCGAGGATTTTGCTGACACAGCCGTGACTGACCCGTAGCTGTCTGGAGATGTCGCAGGGCCGGACGCCCTGGTGGGCCAGCTCCACGATCCGCTGCCTCACCACGTCCGGGAGGGGTCTGCCGTTCACAAACACCCCGCCGAGCTGGTTCACACCGCCGTGCCCTGCGTGGGATACAACAGCAGCACAGGGGAGCATAACATTACATACCTGCAGAATTTTTACGCACGAGGGGTGGGAGGAGGAGGATGGACGACAGGGGCTTTCGCTTGGTGTGTTTGAGTGTGTGTATGTGTGTGTGTGTGTGTCTGTGGGCTTTTCACCTGCTTTTACCCCCTCTGTTTACCATGAACAGTCACGTTTTGTATTTTAAAATAAAGCATTTTTGAGGTTAATGTTAACGTGTAAAATACACACACACACACACACACACACACACACACACACACACACACACACACATAAACACACGGGGACGCACATTTAATTTTTCCTATTGTTTTCATTATTATCTCCTCATCCTTCTGAATCACGTTTAATATATTAAACCAGCATTGTATTTTTCCTACCATAATAATAATAATAATAATAATAATAATAATAATAATAATAATAATAATGTGCAATCATGGGTACATATTAAAACTAAAGGTGTAAAACAGCTTTTATTGCATATTCTATTTCCTTTAAAATGAAAATAAAAATAACAATACCTCAATAATAAATATTCCAAATAAAAGCCGCCATAAAATGAAATAATAATACAGAAGTAGTGTTCCAGTCTTCCTGCACATTGACCCAGGTTAGACAATATTTTCCAGCAGCAGCTCCTACATTGCAGCCTAACACATGTCGCTGATATTACGTTTCAACCTGTTTAATTTTCCTTGCACAATTATTGTAAATAATTAAAATGAGCTTTGATAACTCATATTACAAACGCGAATGGTGCGAATGAGGAGGAATAAATAATTTATAAAGCGCCCGGGTCTTCTTTTACCCATATCGTATGGAGTAAAACGTGGACAAAATGACAGAGTTGATGGGCAGCGGCTTCTGTTTGTTTGTTTCTTGTCTTTTATGTGCAGTTTTATTTTTTAACGCCTTCATCTAAAGTGAGGGACGTGAATAATGTGACACGTTTGCGTTCATTTACACACAACGTGCTGTTGTCTCTCCACAGAAACTGTCCTTTCAGTGGGTAATAAAAGCTTTGTGCGTAAATAGAGGGAATAAAGGAGTTATAGTGTCTCTATTTAGATTAAATATGGCAGAAAACATGTATCGGAATATTAACTAATATTTTAGATAAAAACCCGTTTTCACAATAAAGTCATCCATTGAAAATAGTGTCAAGAAAAAACAAAACATCCCAGATGGACACGTGTTCTAGAAGTGGCCAAATTCTCCTAAAAAACAAGCGTCTTTTATTATTTTGCGCCTTTCCATATATTTATTGTTATTATTATTATTATTATTATTACTACGTATATGCATTTATATATACATGTGTTTAAGAGGCTACTCGAAGAAAAGCGGATAAAGTTTGATGATGTTTGAGGTGAATCACTAAAGGTTCGTTTTTAATTTTTAACTCGAGTTTAATAAAATAACAGGACGGAACGAAGCTTAATGGATTCAAGTGTATTTTTTCTGTTTGCTTTATGTGGACATGAGATCAATTTCTTCTATTTTTGCAGGGATTTCCAGTTATCACCTGAGTGTGCTCTGTAAACTAACTCAGTATACTCACGGTGCATCGCCGAGAAGGGGTCTGCTTTGCAGTGAATATCCATGGGATAGCAAAGGAAAGAAAGGTAATCGACTGAGGTCGCCGTTTCGCCTCGATGGTGCAGCTTTAAATGCGAAAAAAAACAAGGTTTGATATTTCGGCGTAAAACAGTCCGATTGGAAAGAGTCCGCTGGCTGGAGCAGAGAATAACTTCTAGGTGCGAAGCGAAGTTTTTTGTCCTCCTGTGAAAGTGTAAAGTCAGAGTGTGCAGGACTGTCAGGTGCAGAGCATGACCCACACGTGTGCAGAGCGCACAGGCAGCGGCAACATTGGCTCAAAACGGCTCACTGTTTGTGTTTAAAGGACATCATAAGGGAAAACAAAAGGAGCAGCTGAGTCCTCAACGGGTCCGTTCGGGAATCTGCAGCCGAAAAATCCGTCTCCTCTGCCGGTGTGGAGGACTGAGCTGTGCGCTTTAATCAGAGAGGGGCGGAGATGACAACATGGACACGGCGAGTACAGAGCTGTGGATCCCCCTCTCCTCCAGAATGGGCTGTGCCTGAGCGGAGCTTTGGGCTGAGAATGAAACCCCTCTCCTTGTGTGTCTGTTTCTAAAAGCTGCAGTCCCACAGATCACCCCCCCCACCCCCTCCTCCTCCTCCTACCTCCATCCCACAGATCCCCTCGCATAGAGATGGATGACTTGTCAGACAAAGGCAATAGATTCCAACACTTTGTGATTCGCCCACGTAAAAACCTGCAGCTCAAATGAGGAGGTCCCTGCATCCGACAGCCAGGAAGGGGAGGGAGACGAAATGGGAAATGATGAGACTTTAGGGTGAAGAATCAAGGAAATTAAAGGCAGGGGGTAGAACTGAGGTAAAACACTGTCAGGCTGCTGTGTGTTGCTTAAAAAAGAGACGCTTCTAAAATGTTTTCATAGGATCCAGACAGAGACGCACTGCTCACACTGACAGGGACACCCACATCCAAACCATTTTAGAAACCTTAAAACACCATTAATGAAGTGATGTTTATCACTATAAAATGAGATGAGACAAAACAAATATAATTTTTTTTTTTACTGATATTTCGACAAATACTGGTGGTGTCTGAGACTCCACGGCCCTTTACTTTCACGTCATAATCCTTCATATTTTTATAAATACATTCGGTTTTGCAGTGAAACAAAAACCACCACTTCCTCACTGTGATTTTTGCAATCCAGTTTCCATAAATCACGCAGAAGAAGTCTATTTAAACCAAACTGATTCTTTAATTTCCAGAGTGACATGAGTTAGAGTTTGGTTTATTGTAAAAGCACCAAAAGTGTCTATTTAAAGCTATGGTCATATATGTTTTTATTTTTTTATTTTTAATGACTGTGTGGTCAGTCAGCAGGTGTGCGAGATGAGCTCTCAGCCTGCAGAGGGAAGAAGAGTCAGCAGGCCATCACCATCATCACCATCATCATCACCACCATCATCATCATCGCCGCCTGTGCGCAGCTTCGCTCTGTAGATGGCGCTCACACAGAGGGTTAGGCATCCTCCTCCGCTCCCACAGACAGGTACACACAGGCTCATCCTGACTCCTGCTGCTGAGGCTGGGCTAGGCCGGGTCAAAGGTTAGGGGTATAAGCCCACTGTAGCTGAATTAAAGGCTCTTAATCTCTTCCGGTATAACTCAATCCATAGGAAAACAAAAAGAGAAAAGCTTCAACCAGAAAGGATTTTTTTTTCTTTGTTAAAAAGTTGTCAGTTTATTTTTCTTTATTCGGCAGGAAAAGGTTAAAATACTTGCTTTTGGGGGTAGATATCTGGCTGCTTATTAGCTGAGGTAGCTACACTTATTTCCAACACCATTTCGATGTAATTGATTTTGACACTTTTAAGGATGGAACTCAGAGAAGTTAACAAAGCTGAGACAAACAGGGCCAAGGATTGGTGGACCCACCTTTTACGCATTTAATAATAATAATAATAATAATAATAATAATAATAATAATAATAATAATAATAATAATAACACAAGAGGCCCTTGTTGCGTCCAGCTGCCCTCTGGACAAGTTTGAGGACGATTCCTCTTTTTGTTTCTGTTTTTTTTTTTTTTTTTTTTTTCTTTTCCTCCTTTTTTTTGGGAGGGAGCTTCTGGTACAATATGTAGCACCATGGGCTGTAATTTCACACGTCAGTGCACTTTTGCCCTAAAGCTGCTGCTATTTCCCCCACACAACACCCCGATTTGCCCCCCGTACCTCCATCCCTGCGCAGCCGCTATGATGACGTCCCCGTGTCACCGCTACAGCAAAACAAATGGCGTGATAATTAAGAAAACTGTTAGTCCTGACTTCACCTCCACTCAAAAAAGGAGCCAACATGGACATAATGCGATTATTCTTTTCGATTTTTTTTTTTTTAAATTCTTTTAATTTTTGCTCGCATTATACCGTAAAGAACCAGTTGTCATACACACACACACACGCACACACACACACACACACACACACACACACACACACACACACACACACACACACACACACACACACACACACACACACACACACGCACACACGCACCATAAGAACAGGTTGTTTCACTGTAATATAAAGACTTAAAACAATGATAAAAGCAGTTTAGCTCCGAAACCAAAGCATTTAGTGTTTTTCATTGATATGGAACACATCAAAACTCAATTCTCTGGTTAATGTCATTACTGTTTGAAGACTTTTCCTTTTCTTTTCAAGACCAACTTTACATAATAATAATAATAATAATAATAATAATAATAATAATAATAATAATAATAATAATAATAATAATAATAATAGATGTGTTGAGGGGAGGGCATGGATGAATTATTACCGAAGACAAACTAAATTCTTTTTCCTTCCTTGTTTAAAACATATGGCCTGTAACGCTCGTTCAATCGATTTTTTTCCTCTCCTTTTTTTTTTTTTCATTTTTTTTCATTTTTTTTTTAATGTCTTTTCCTGAGTGTAGGGCAGCCCACGTCCAGCAGTGCAGATCTCCCCACACACAATATTTTAACATCAGTGTCACACCTCAGTCTTACCTGTAAATCAAGAGCTACGAATAATAACACATAGATATAATAAACCTAATGGTTACAAACTCTGTGTGGTGCCCTGGTCACCGTTACACATGTTATAGTTGAAAGTTTTCTGCAAAGACACACCTGAGTTACACGTCTAATTATAAGGTGTATTTTTTTTTTTTTTTTTAATAAAATAGCCTTGTGATATGAGAAATAATTTTTAATAACAAATAAATCTAGGAGGACGTCAAGGTGTCAGTAATGAACTAGTCACGGTGCACTTTCGTTGCACTGAATGGTTTCTTTTAGCACTTTAAATACTGCATTTCAGTACATTTCCCCTCGGATCTACTTTTTTCCTATTAGTTAAAGCATCACCATCATATTGGGAGTCACTTACAACACCCCACAATGATTTGGTGTCTCTTGACACCCAAAGCCATATGGGTAGGCTATGCCAAACTGCAGGATATCAGCTGCGTCCTTAGATTGCTTATTCATGTGCTTTATAACAGGAGCAGATGGATATCAATTTGACTCTATTCTCGACACCATCACAGATTGATTTTGTACTTGCTTTTAATTTTGCCATAATTAATTAGATCATTACAACTGTTTTCCATTGATCTTCCCATCTAAGCCCAAAATTGAGAGGTGAATTACATTGTGATCTATGTTTTCAAGTAACGCCCCAAGCATATAGGTGATGTCTGCAACAATAATAATAATAATAATAATAATAATAATAATAATAATAATAATAATAATAATAATAATAATAATTTACTATTTTCTGTCATGATACAGTAATAAAAACTGCAAAAAGTTTAAATATTTGCTTATACATTATGTCGGAAAAGCGACGTATGTATTGTTTGATTCAGAAGAAAACTATTTCACAAAAATGCTAGAAAATAAAATGAGGAGAAAACTGTAGAATTCACACAGTTTTGGCCCACACAGTGCAACCAACATACCTGCAGACAAACATTGACATTTGTATGAGGCAGAGGGAGAAATCCTTACCTGATCGACCAGCGCTGTGAGGCATGGCTCTCCCTTGTCTAATGGTGCGTCTCCCCGATGCAGCCCAGTAGATCTGTCCGGCCTCCTGCGCTCCCTCCCCGGCTGGGCGTCGCGCTTCTCCCCGCTGGTTGTCAGAATCTTTGACCGATCATCCAAAACTAAACGGTTTAGGCGACAACAAAAAGAGGAAGCAACCCTGCTCCAATGAGCTAGGAATTGATAAAGGGGGGAAAAAAGTGAGAAATAGAAATCAAAGAACACGCAGCGTGCAGGTGTTGTATTAGAAGTTGTTTACAGTGGGTTAAAAAATGTATTATTATTTTCTTTAATATACATATTATTCAAGCACGATGTGTAAAATGTTAAAGAGCCTATATTATTTTTAAAAGCACCAGCATTTAATCTATTTAGAATCTAAGTTAATGTCATGCATATTTTATTATATTTAAAATAATAATATTATTTTACAACATTGAATAAGTTAATATTTATTTGCAGGGTAGATGTTGCTGACTTGCTTGATATCTGAACCAGTTTACTCAGTCATTAAACTGTATGAAGGGAAATGCTTCACACTTTATAACTTTTGGTATAAGTTGTAATAAAATAAAAATAAAAATAATAATAAATGTATTGATACTTGTCCAGAAACATCCCCAAGTATGGCACTGATGCACTTTGAGGCAACAGCCACTTCACATTTACATGTTTTATGAAAGGCATTTCTTTTTTAGTTTAATCATAACAGGGTTTATGATTATGCTTTAAATGTTTTTTTTTTTCTTTTCATAAAATGTGCATTGGATGCACTGACTTTAAAAATCCTCCCCAATGTCCTGAAGAGATTGAGCTCTTCCACATTTACACAACAGTATGACACCTATACATGAACTTCAACGAGGTAACTTTGTCTGTGTGTTTAACAGTGTGAGAGAATACAAAAAAAGCAAAGGAGAGTATAAAACTTAGTAACTGGAACATTAACAGATGAATAACCAGTAAAAATGCAATATTACAATATCCACAAGAACGACAGAGCGTGCTAAAGCTATAAAGTTCAACATTAAAAGATTATAGCTTCTCTATCGGCTATTTAACAAACATTTTGCATTATAAGACTCTTTACAGTGCTTGAAGTTCAGAAATGGCAATAAGACTGCCACTGGACCAAGGACCAGTAATGGATATTACAGAATCCTCTTTTTTTTATATCTGAGATGAGAAAAATTGTCTCCCATACTTAAGATATACTTGAACTAGCAGACTGAAGTTTAACTCTTTTTTAAAGTGCATTATGCTCATGGATGTTGTGTCTATAATAATATAAACAAGAGTGGTTTTATACATAAAATGCATTTTTAACACCTAAATATGGATGAGCTAACATTATAATTGTATTAATATTGCTTTGATTTGCATATTTTTACTGGTTAAACAGTTCATCAATATTATTATAGGCCTAAAATGTGATTAAATTAGGTGATTTTACATTTAAATATATATATATATATATATATATATATATATATATATATATATATATATATATATATAATTTATTTTTATTTTTTTATTTTTTTTACACATGGAAGACAATTCTAATCAAAATAAGGTGTTTTGTGATAAACCCAATAACTTGAAAGATTCTCTCACCATTTTATTTTATGCTAATTTACGGTGACTGTGATAGACACACACTTCCACTGTTTGTTTTGACTGTGTCATTGTTTACTGTTGTAAATATCCAAAATACAGCAGTAAAAGCTGAATCTGCGTCTATAATTTTCAGCATTAATGATGAGGGTTTTTCCTCCTCTTCCTGCTCAGGCAGCACGCTGAGGGGCTGCAGGAACATCCGAATGGGAGGAACCCAAATCGAGGAGCTTAAGTGGCCATAAAGCTGTGTGGGCTGTCAGTAATGGAACCTAAGCTCTTCTCCGAGCCACACACCACATTTACGGGTTATGAGGAGAGGCAGATTGAAAATTGAGGGAGAGGAGTGATTTTGGTTGGGGGGGGAGAGAGATCTTATGGCATAGTCCATTAGAGTGGTCAGTGGTATCTATTCTGTCCAAGATTGCCAGGGGCCTGAAAGGGATAGAGGGGGAGTAGGAGGGGAGTTGGAGGGGAGTTGGAGGGGGAGGGAGGGTTTGTGTGTGGTTGGGGGGGGGGGGGGGGGGGGGGTTGTCAGGTTAATGTTAAGGTATCTGCAAAAACCTCTCTCTCATCCCATCTCCTCCCCACTGACAGCCAAAGTTCTCACCTGCACTTCCACCCTTCAGCTTCAAACCACCGCCACTTCCACCCCCCTGTCCTTTTTAAAAATAGTGTCCCACTTGCTCATGGCCTGAACATTAAATAAACCTTCCTCCTTCACCCCTCCTGCACCCAGCCACCCCCCACCCCTTCCCCTCCCTGGCACCACCTCCCTCTTCTCACTCGGAGGCCACTGTATGCACCAGGCTGTGCCCGTCATTTATCACACTTCATACACCGGCAGAGAAGTCACATAATTCAGTGTCTTTCAGGCAACAAACACTTTTAAAGTATAACACTGACACTGTATTTTCTAATCATCAATAAACTCTCTAAGTTCTGTGTGCTTTTCTGTAAGTTCTACTGGATCATCTTTAATTCTTTCTAAACTACACATGATCTGTATTATATATTTGGATTTTAAAAGGTGAGTACTATTGTTACTCTCGTCTAAATCATCATAAAGGACTGATTAAATTGTGAAAATGAAAATTAGGAGGGACATGATTTATCTACAGCTCAATAAAAAATGAATATGGTCTTCAGTTTTACATAAACAAAATAGCATATAACAAATATACATCACAAAACTCAACACAAGCTTGAGAAAATATATAATAATGTGATTTATGCCAGTAGGATTGTATTAGTAGGATGATTTAAGATGAATTACTGTGGCTTTATTATACAGTAAGATGTCACCAGACATATTTTTAAGGTTTTTGTTTTAATTAAAAAAAAAAAATACACTGAAAATTTTTTTTCAGTGTTTTGTTGCAAGGAAAAACATTGTAATATATATGTAAAGAGGACCAACTACACTACTGCTCATAAAATTGGAACAATTTTGTTTTCAGTCAAATTCTTCTGTTCATTCCTATTTATACACATCAGTCATCACCTCTGACCTGGTGCAATGATTACACACATGAGTCCCAGTTACACTTTATTTATTCAGAATAAAGCACTTTGTCACAATCATTTGATGAGAAGAGTTAAAAATATTTCATTCCAATTTAATGGGCAATAATGCAGTAAAAAAAAAAACAAAACAAAACAACAGTTTGGCTTAATGATAATAAGCCACTATTTTGGGCTTATTCAGATGCCTGATAAAGGAATTGGAGGGACATAAAGAGGGTATTAAAGTGAGATTATGTTGTGTCATTAGTATCAGTAGTATCAATTTATTCTTGGTTTACAAAAGATTATTTAATGGCATTTGTTAACAATAACAAAAATATTGGATAAAGCCAATTTTCTGGCACATAGAACACTGTAATATTACCACATTCCTACGTTGCATGTAAATGGTCATACATAGATTGTATAAGTTTTATTTTTCTCTGAGAAATGGATGGACAAACTAAGACAACAATTGAACAATATGTTTCCTGCCTGGTGTCTGGATGGTTTGTTGGAAATCTGGGCTGAGCGACAGCCAGTATCATCATCATCAACTCTTGCCAGCTTTTCATATTTAAAGCCAGCAAGGGTTTAATTACCAAATGATGACAGTGTCATATGGTACCATGATGGCACAGAATGAGTGTGTGTAGTGCACGTGCGTGTCTCTCTGTCGCTCTCTCGCTCTTTTTTTCTTCTTCTTTTCCTCTCTCTCTATGGTACGTGTTTGTTTGTTGCGTGCCACAGTGAACCTTTACGTGTTAACATTTTGATAGTAGGTAGCTGAAGGGCCTGAACAGGGAGACAGACAGCGGGCAGGAGGTGTTGGGAGAAAAAAAACACAGTAAAACATCTGTAATTTGTAATTCCCTAGTATTCAATGGCTGCTCATGGATTAAAGATTAAAATCTATTGTCTTGACAGATGGGAGAGAGAGGGAGAGAAAGAGAGAGGGTAAGGAGAGGGGGACACTCATGCACATCCCATTTCCATTTGTATATGAGCAGCACAGTTTGGCTAATCACAGTGGAAAAATAAGCTGTCTGTTCGCCTCACTCTGGGCAATGCCACCATGAGCCTTAATTCCAGCTGTGGAGACATTAGAGACAGAGGACTCATTCCGCTGTGATGCGACTGTGTCAGGCTGCAAAGAGTGTTTGTTTATTAATATTCCACTGGGAGTAAAGCACAGAGATGCGCTGTGATCAGCAGACAGGAATGACTGTATAATACAGCAACTCCCACCTTCCCACATCAAACCAGCTGTGAGGAAATGAGCTTGTTCTGGTGGAAGTCCAAAAAAGTCACTGCGTGGACAGTATCAAGTGGAAACACCTTTGTCAAAATGTAGTTCATGTTGTTGGTAATAACAGCTGGTTTTTGCACAGTTTCAGCAACAGAGTGACTGAGGAAACCATCATCTACCAATTTAAATATTTTGGTAACACTTTATAATAAGTACACACTATGAAGCATTAGCTAAGCATTAACAAATACTGAATTCATTACTTATAAAGCATATTCTGACATGTATACCCATTAGTATATGGTTTATAAGCATAGTTATAATGGTTTTACTCATCATTAATAAGCTCACCTACAATGTGCTTAATGATTGTATTTTCATACTTTATAAATTATGGATTCAGCATTTAAAAATTGAGTATTGCATCACTTACAAGGTTCAAACCAGTTATAATGTGCATTTATGCTTGCACATACAGTATTCAGACATGTACTAATGGTGAGTGAATATGTTAGTGTGTATTTTATACGAACTCACACATTTATTTTCCAATAGGTGTCCTATAAACAGTTCTTAATACAGGAATTCATTATTTCAGGTAGTTATAAAGCACTTACTACTCATTAATTAAGTATATGGTGTGAGCTCATCTAAAGTGTGCACTATCTATGTCATATAAAACATTTACAAATGAGATTTAAAGGTTGGCAATGCCTAAAGACTCACAAAAGTCTCAGTTATTCTAACAAAGGAAAGACATAGCACATGGGATTATCAAACAAACTGCATGACTGAATGATGAATGATTAGGATTATGAATGATTAGGAAAACATTTATAACTGTGCTTATAAACCATATACTAATGAGTATTCGTGTCAGAAATATGCTTTATAAATCATGAATTCAGTATTTGTTAATGCTTAAATAATGCTTTATAGTGTGTACTTGTTAAAAAATATGTATACAAGAAATGGTAGAAATGGTAAAACTAGTGAATATAACGAGCACAAATCGCTAAATGGATGAGTTAGAATTTCTTGTTTAGTCTGTGTGGTCTGCATTGAGAAGGCTGTGTGTGCATGAGTGTGTGTGTAGGGGGTAATGGTCTGGTCAGTGGAGTGAAGCAGACCACCTGAGAGTTGTTTTTGGGCATTAGTGTGTGTTCTCTCTCTCCCTCTGTGTGTGTGTGTGTGTGATATATGACACTGGCCATCTGAAGGAGGTACCTTGCTCTCCCTCTCCAAGCTGCATGAAAGGGAGCTGCTGAGAAGCCTGATGAATTAAAGCCTCTCTTCAATAAAACATCAGAGTCTTTCAGTAACACACGCTTGAGATGCCCCAGTAATTGACTTTTGGACTTTAGGATTTACATGAACCCTCCAAAAGCAGCTTACCTGTGCAGTGATGCCCCTTGAGTCCGCATCCATTCCCTGCTGATGTGGATTTCCATAAACTCGTACAATCGTTCTCATTTTTTTCCCTATCTGTTATTAATGCAAAACTATCCACTGTAGATAATTTGAGGGATTTATTGAAGTGTTTGAAATAATTTATCTTGAAAGAGAAATCTTGCCAAATAAATCTTAATCCATAGATGTTTGGCACAGTACAACTGTAACATAGTTGGCCTGCAGGCACAAATGAATAGCTGTTTACTTTACAAAATTAGCATGTTGCTCTTACTTTATTCAGACAACACCGTACTTGAAGTTATCCGGTAAATTTAGCAATTTGTATATTCATGTTCTGCATTATATCAAGGTTTAGTATAAAACATTTGCACATGTTTGCAGGCTTGCAGACTGTTTTGTGCTCCATTTCTATGCTAACACATGTCTTGGATGCCTACATCCATGGTAAGAGCCTGTGCAAAATATATATTGTTTTTATGTAGAGGAGTTGGGTCGATTTTCAAAATGTCATTTCTTCTCTACAGCAGAAAAATGCACCTGGTCTGCAACTCTAGCTGCTGTTAGCTTAGAAATGCAGTTAGCTAATGAGAATAAATGAGTGGCAAGCACTAGCACAAGCGCAACCACATTATTGTCACCTATTGAACTTTTAAATGTTATTCCTTTTATCAGTGTTTAAGCAAAATAAAAGAGGCTAAATTAGACTTAAAGAAACACCTTAAGGGATCCTGAAATAAGACACAGGACCAGTACAGTATATTGGATGTCAAAAGCACACATTTGTGCCTATCTGTCAGACCAAACATTATTCATTGCAGTTGGTCATAGGAGCCCAAGAGGCTTTGGTACCTTCTTGTTCTCTCACTGCTAGAACCCAGAAGCTATTAAAGGGGGCAGGGCTGGTGCAATGTAAGATTTATTGGTCCATTCCTCACAAGTGCCAAGTAACATTTGCTCCTTACATCTTTCACCATATCTGAAATGTGAATTCTGAGTGCCGACAAGCTTCTCATCTTGTCAAGAACGAGATACGAGGATTATAATATTACACACCAGAGCATATAGAAATCTGTGGTTTGCAGGCACAGTGTTGGACAAAGTTGTGAATTTACTCTTCATCTTGTACAGCACATACAGTAATAAACTCTTTAACAAGATGGGGAAAGTAAGAGTGAAGGAAGATCTATGGGAGGGGCAGAGTAGCTTGGCAGATTTAATTAATTACTGCATATTAAAATGTTTGTTTACAGAAGTGAGCAGCTACAAGAGGTCCGATGTTAATTAATTTAAGGCGTACTTCCCCCAGCCTCAGCGATGTGTCACAAGCTGCAGAGCTACTCCCTTTGGCAGGGACTCTGCGTCTCATTGGATATCCATCAATTGCTGTGAGGTGTGTAAGAAACAAAGATGCATGGTGCACAAATTAGACCCAATGTTAACATGATTGCATATTAAGATTTCTAATTAGCAGGCAGACGGAAAAAGGTGAAGTAGCTGAGGAAGACACAGTGCACGGATGGCCGTTCAAAGAAACACAGCAGCTGAATGTGAATGTGTGTCCGTGGGCCGCTTATTTCCTTTTTAACTGTTGAAATTATTGAACGTCTAGCTCTGGGTCTACACAAAGCAGTCTGGATGCCAGTGTCCAATGTGTTTGTTGACAGATGCAGCCGTTGTCACAAAGTCAGACTGCTTAACTCATCTGCTGCTTCTGCTCGGTCTCTAGAGGTCCCTCTTCGGACAATGATGTATCTAACTCCCTCTCGAGGTCAGCTGGACTGAGTCCAGAACATCACCTGCAATCAATAGTGTGGGTAAAGCAGGCCCAACTGAACGCATGTGAGGGCAGAGACTCCACTCAGAAGCGCACTGTGGGAAAAAAAGGCCTGCATGGCCCATTGCCTTACTAAAACCAAACCACAGCCAGGTTGGACGCCCGACACATTGGTGTCTTCAGGAGAGTGGAAATGATGAGAGAGACTGGAAGAAATGCTGGAAGAATGTTCATACTGGAAAAAAAAACAAAAAACAAAAAACCTCCATGTTTTGCTGACATTCTGAACAGTAGAATAGAGCTAGTGAGGGTCCAAAACATATATTTGAATGGATTTGACAGCAATGTTTTGTCTAAGACAGTGTTTTTCAACCTTGGGGCTGGGACCCCACGTGGGGTCGCCTGGAATTCAAATGGGGTCACCTGAAATTTCTAGTAATTGACAAAAAAAAACAACAAAAACTTACTAATAAAAGATATATGGTGAGTTGAGAGAGACAATCCCAATACATAAAACACATGACAAACTGTGAAGCTGAAACTGAAGCACTGTGGTACTGTTTATCTTTCAAATGTTCATTGTGATCGGTTTCAGATGCTGCAGCTCTTTCATAATTCATAGTTTGAGTTCTTGTTTGTTCAGTATTAATTGTCAGCCTTGTAAATCCAAGCTGGACTGACTGTACATATCCTGACCAAGGAAAATAAAATACTCATTTTGTGCAGTAATCTACACCTGGCTTTTCTAGTTTTGTCCATAATAATATACATTATATCAACTAAATGTCATCTAAAAATAATGTTTATTTTCAACATAGTATAACAAACTATTACATGATCAAAAACAAATTCATTTTAGCAAAAAAAGAAGTCTGTGTTTTGAATGTCTGGGGTCGCCAGAAATTTGTGATGTTAAAATGGGGTCACGAGCCAAAAAAGGTTGGGAACCACAGGTCTAAGATATAGTGTTTCCACCACTTCTTTGCAATTTTGAAACATCTGAGATTAAATTCATGTTATTATTTAAGTCTTAAGTATTTAAATAACGTGTCAGTATTTGACTGTACAGGTGGGTTTTGATTCTTACTTGGTTAGAATAAGGGCTTGGCTTAATACAGAAAAAGTCAGCAAGTATTTGACAAAAAAAAAAATATGTTCACAGCATACTGAATAATATTTAAGCCAGAGTATGACCTTTTCCTAATGTTTTCCAAAGGTTTTTTCACCTGAATGTAACGGCTTTGAGGCCAATTCCAGTTTGCATTTAGAGGTTTTTATAAATAAAATGTCTTCCCTCTCTTTTTGAGATTGGGCTGTCTAAAACTATGGAAACTGTGGCTGTTTATGTGTGTGGACGATGAAAACAGAGGTTTTGAAAATAATGAGGTTGCATGCAGTGTGGTGGTAAAGTTCCAGGGTACAGTTTTATGTAACCTTCAAAATGCTGCAATCAGTCATTGTAGATGTATTTTTCTTGGTAAGAAATAAAACCAACAATGAATCATTCTGTCATTCAGTACTTTTAGACCATAATATGAACACTCAATTCTAATCCATTAATTTACTACTAAGACAGAAATATTTAAGTTAGTAATGACAGTGTTTCACTTCTCAGTGTTTTAAGCATCAGCCTACTTACTTATTGTTAGTATTTGTCATGTAAAATAAGATAGAAATGGATAGTAACAATACATGTTTTCAGACAAAACTTCTAAAAAAAACCCCCAAACAAACAGCTGCTTAGTGTGTGTTTTAAAAGTAAATGTAGTCTGAAGAACAACAACAACAACAACAACAACAACAACAACAACAACAACAATAATAATAATAATAATAATAATAATAATAATAATAATAATGATGATGATGATGATGATGATGATGATGATGATGATGATAATAATAATAATAATAATAATAATAATAATAATAATATATTAGTTAATATTAGGGGCAAAAAATAGTAATAATAAAATGAGATCCAGCAAACAATCACCTCAGTATTTTAATTCTGTGTCTAGAAACAGTGACTGTTTGTTGAAGGCTGCATAAGGACACATCACACCCACTATGAGAGAGAGGGAGAGAGCGGCAGATCCACAGAGGGGGTGATCATTGAGGTGAAGAATGGTTATACTGGTGGGGATGCATGCAATTATTTCACTTCTTACAGTCATTATTGGCCCTGCTTGCTGTACTGTCAGCGTCTAAGAGCCTTACATCTACATGTGGAGCACCAGTGTAACGTTCCACTGTGGCAGTCGAACATGTGTTCCCCTCAAATTGCTATTTTACATCTGATCCTGATTATCAGCCAGAGCACCAAATAAGGGCAGGGGCCTCCTCCATCTCATAGAAACAGACAACTGGGTGAAAAAAACAGAAGTGATAACTTACAGGTTAAGTATCTGTGTTTTCATCATTCAATGATTTTATATTTATTTAGTCAGTATAATTTTAATGTGTAAGATTTCATTTAGTTTCATTTTATGTTATTTTCATCATTTTCTAAGCAATTTAAAGAAAATATGTCACGTATATATGAAGCGTCTTCATCTTTAATTTTTCTCCTAGTCATCTTCTCCTCTAATTATTACAGTATTATTATTATTATTATTATTATTATTATTATTATTATTATTATTATTAGTAGTAGTAGTAGTAGTAGTAATAGTATTTTTATTTTATTTTTAATTTCACTTACTACACTTTTCACTGCTCACTTAATTTTAGTAATCCTGTCTCCATTGACTTCCTCCTCTTCTTAAGGTAAATAATACATGATAAAGTGTAAAACTATTGAGCTATGCTGAAAGCTGAATGGATAGAAAAGCATGCTGTACCTCCACTCTTTCTCTTTTGCACACACAAGTGCAGATACACATCCACACCTTTTCCCGAGAAGAATTTGACACAGAAAAACTAACCCATTTATCCAATATACACTTGTGCAGCTTCTGCCCAAACAGCCGCGGTGTATTTTTTATTCTTAACTCTCAGCTGCCGACAGAGCTGCGACTGCTTCCTCAATCAAGACCTCACGGTGCAGACTCCACTGCTGAAAATGCTGATGCCCGAGACACACAGAGGCTGGGGGAAAGTGGCAGATGCTCAGCTGTGTGTGGTGTGTGTCTGTGTGTGTTTGCGTGAATTTCTACTGTAAGTGGGATTTGAAGAATTGGCACAGTCATCTGAGCAGCGCTCCACAGCTCTCACAAACAAATGAAGGCCCAGAGCCTCAAAGTGAGATTGATATCTCTTTCTGAACTTCACAGGGAATATTCTGAATATGGAGAGGGGTTCCTCACTCCCAGGGGACCCACAGGGCGCCTGCTCTCTCCTCTTTTCCCCACCTCCATGTGAACAATAACAGAAAAAAATGACCCTGCTTCATCTTTTGTATTCATCAATATTCACTCATTCATTGTACGTTGTGGCAGCTCAAATCTCAACAAACACAGCGCAATGGATGGGCCTCAAATCCACTTTGTCGCAAGGAGGAGGATGTCTGGAATTGAGTTTTGAATTAAAATAGAACAATCCCCAATTTTTCTGGACTGGAGGCAGAGCCATACATTTCACTTAGCGACTGAAAACTTTTCAATTTGTGCGGCTGGTCCTCAACAGAACCCAGCCATTAAATAGGTCAAGGATGGATGTTCCCAGGCTACACCGCTCTCTGAGTCAGACAAAGAAAGTTGGGCCCACGTTTGCAAAAGATCATTTGTTCGAGAGAGAGGAAAATGGCTCCAACTAAGGGCTTATATGCAAAAGCAAATAATGTATAGAATTGATCTATGAGTCCGTTTTATGAGGCAAAAATAAGTCACATGGTTTCTGCAAAATCTGTCTCCTTTCAGTTGGATCAAGTATATTTTGTTACAAAAAAGCAGGTCCTTAGGTAGGATGCACACGCAGAGCCAAACACAATAATTATCACCATATGCTGACTTTGACAGAGCTGGCCCTAATATGACGCACTGACCTGGTCCTGCATGGGTCACAAACTAGGCAAAAGTTTACGACACTGAAGCAGCAGACCTTTGAACATCTCTCTGTTGAATCCCACCGTGGAATATATAGTGATATGTACTGGGATCGATACAACATGGGAATATGTATTTAATCATGCACAATTGATGCTCACTGGACTGTTCTTTTTTTATCATGGATGCACACAGATGCTCACAGGATCAGGATCGGTCTGGAAGAGCACAATTTTACTTGATTTATACCATCTTAAAAACATTAAAATGGAAAAAAAATTTTTAATTACATGTATCTATCTTATCTCTGTTTTTTAGACATGCATGCTTGTACCTACTATTGTATCATCAAGCACATGTACAAGTGAAGCTGATCCTTTTAGCCCCCTTTTAATCCCAATCTCCCAAAGCCACTTCATAATGATCTCTCCCTGAAAGGTAAATCAATTATATAATGACGACAAAAGAACCATTTTGTCATAAAATGGTAATTAGTTTGGGTCCTGACCTCCCTCCTGGCACCTCGACTCCCCCAGCTGAGGACCGGGGCAGGTCCGCAGTCCACACTTAACGACAGGCAGGCGTAACACACTGGCTGAGCATTGTGGGGCCTTTGTCTTCATTCAGGGGGAGATGAAGTTCGCGCTGCCACGTTTATCAATCATAGAGGGGCTCCAGCTGTTCCACGGGCTTCGGCCGGGCTTTAACAGCCGGCCTTACAAATTGTCTGTGAATAGCAAGGAAAAGAACCCCCCCCTCCTCCACCTGACCCCCCACTTCCACTCCCCCAGGAACAGAAACACACGTAAACAGCATTAGCATCAGCAGACAAAATAACAGAACCATATAGAACACCACATGAACAGCATTCACATAGACTCACATATGTGCCCACTGCCATTACAAATGCATACAAAAGGTGTAGTTGCACACACATTATGCCTCTTATTGTTGATGCCCGGTGACAAATGTTTTTCTCCAGCTTTTTCACAGACATGAGCAACCCTGCCGTCTGCTCTGTGCAATTACAAGATGGATTAACAGCTCTCGTCTAACACCGTCATCATCACCTTGGATGCCTTGGAGGAATCTGAGGATGCTACATTCCTGGATGAGAATTATGTCCAATTACAGCTTAATGAATGAAGGAGAGACATACTACTGAACAACCCAGACACACTGAATTAATTTACAGTGTTTTTTTTTTTTTTCTCTGATTTCTTTTGTCAGAAGGGCCTACAGCATTTACTGTATAAAGAATTATGATTTTCTGTTTGTATGAATGGTCTGTAGGCTTCACATGAAATGAAAAGTTACACGTGTCAAAAATATAGATAGATGAACATATAAATTAGCTGTTCTCCAAGGTCAAATACTGATTGCATTGTTACTCTCACATGCCATGGTGTCAAAGTGACCCACGCTCTCACTTTTTCATCATATTCTGCACATCAACAAAATAGCAAGAGAATGAAGTGGAGACAAAAAGAGAAAAAGAGAAGAGAAGCGAAAGAGGGAGAGAAAGACAAAGAGGCAGCAGGAGAAGAATGAAGGCGAAAGAGAGAGAGATACAAATTGATCGTTTGGTGGCTAGATCAGTCATAGTCATCCTGGGCGGATGGATGAATGTCTTTGATGGCCACTGCAGGTTCAGGCACGGAGAGCGTCTGAAAACAAGAGAAATTGGTTTGGGCCCTTGGGAGAGGAATCAATGTGTGAGGGGCATGTAAGTGCTGTGGTGTTGTTTTGTAGAGGGCTTTGGGGGTTGTCCAAAGTTTGAGGGTCTGGAATTTGACAGCTGGATTCGCTCTTCACATGTTTTTTTTTTTTTTTGTAGCTTTTCTACACCTTTTGAAAACCTTGAGGATTTTTATAAAACTGGACAGGTTTAGGTTTAAGCCTTTATATACATATATATGTATATATATATATATATATATATATATATATATATATATATATATATATATATATATATATATAAAAACTTAAGTTTTCTAACTCTGCTGCTTCATTTTATGCAGATATTACAATTTGGCCAAAAATATGACTTAGGCAAATGTGCTATAAGGCTAACGATATATTGTAATAATCTTGCAGCTCGGTAGTAAGTAATAAGTAAGTAATAGGAACATCCAGAAGGAAATAAAAACACAATGCTTAAAATGAAAAACATGACAGAACAAAACATAAGATACAGTGCAGCAGTGTTTTTCAACCTTGGGGTCAGGACCCCACATGGGGTTGCCTGGAATTCAAATGGGGTTGCCTGAAATTTGAGTTGAGAGAGACAATCCCAATACATAAAAGACATGACAAACTCTGAAGCTGAAGCACTGTGGTACTGTTTATCTTTCAAATGTTCATTGTGGTCAGTTTCAGATGCTGCAGCTCTTTCATAATTCATAGTTTGAGTTCTTGTTTGTTCAGTATTAATTGTCAGCCTTGTAAATCCAAGCTGGACTGACTGTACATATCTTGCCCAAGGAAAATAAAATACTCACTTTGTGCAGTAATCTACACCTGGCTTTTCTGCCTCCGCCCCTAATAATATACACTATATAGACTAAATGTCCTCTAAAATTAATGTTTATTTGCAACATAGTGTAGCAAACTATTACTACTACTACTACTACTAGGGCTCCTGCGATGGGGCGGGTGTCCCATCCCAGTGCGTTGAGCCGATCAGGCGAACCAGTGTTTTCCATCGCTGGCGGCCTTGTGCCAGCTGCTCTGCGTCCTCCACAGTAACTCCATGTTGTTGGAGGTCGCCCGCAATGACGTCGAGCCATCGGGTGCGGGGCTTGCCTCGTGGTCGTTTCCAGTCTGCGGCCTTTGGGTCAAACTGAAGGATGGCTCTTGTTGGATGGTCAGGAGGGAGGCGGAGGACATGACCAAACCAGCGGGTGCGACATTGCGCGGCCAGGCTGGATGCTTTGGGCTGGCATGTGCGGGCTCGAAGCACCTCATTGGAAACCCGCTGGGGCCACCTGATGTTTTCAGTGGTTCTGAGAGCCCTGCTATTAAAGCCATCTATTCTGCCAGAATAGCAAACTATTACGTGATCAAAAACAAATTAATTTCAACCAAAAATATTTCTCAGTTTCAAATGTCTGGGGTCGCCAGAAATTTGTGATGTTTAAATGGGGTCACAAGCCAAAAAAGGTTGGGAACCACTTTAGTACAGACTACATAAAATGAAAAAAATAAAATAACTTTAAAAATGTGATTTGAGAAATGCAGAGCTCCAGGCATACATACCAGCAGAGTTACAGTGTGTTACGAATGAAGTGGAAGTCCTAGAGTTCACCTACAGGAAAAAGAAAAGCCAAATGTTTTCAGCCCAGACTTGTGACAAATCTAAGCTCTACTGACAGTTTGTTCCATTTATTTGCAGTACATCTAAATACTGCTTTTCAATAGCTGGTTTGGACTCTTGGTTTGAGCTGCTGATCTGAGTCCATTCAATGAGTCTTAATTGGTTTATACATTCTAAACATTTAACCTGTAACATTTACACATTAAAACATGAGGCATATATTATACACTATATTTTGTTGATTTGTGTTCTTACCTTACATCAAATATTTTGAGCAATGTTCATATTCAAATTAATTAATTAATTAATTCAATGTAATAGCCTGTTTAATTTATTCACTTTCCAGTGGCGTTGTTTCCCCTTTAAAGCAACGTATGACTTTCATCACAATTTTTTTTTCAAACTTGTAAAACCCCAATGATAGCCTAATCATCACTAATCCATTAGTCTTTCTGTATTTATGCACCTGAATCACTTCCGTCATAGTGAACATCTTCAAAAATGATTCCATCATAAACACATTGAACATATGCACAAAACTTTACCAATATTTATTAAATGTCGAAAAAACAGAAGTGCATAATGTCATTTTTTTCATTAAATCATAAATGCAGTGATTTGTTTATTTCTTATCACAAGATGTTATGAGAAGTCATTCCCTAAACATGGTAGTGAACATAAATATCTGTTGTTTTGAATCTAGAATGCTTGTTGCCCCTCTATGCTGTACTAAATAAAAAAACGATAGGGTTTCCTCATGTGTCCACACATACCGCACCATGTTTTTTTTAAACTCTTCTTCTTTGCTAGTTGTAACATCATCTGTTTTTTTTTTGTTCATGTGACTCTACTTGCGCATAAAGGTCTTTTCATTGCAGTTTTCTGCCATATGCCAATTTCGCTATGCCAAAAAAAAAAAAAAACCTCACCTCTCGCAAGGGCAAAAACTTTTCATCGAGAAACAAGAGTTTTTGTGAAATTGTCGTTTTTCCGTCAGGCAAATTTTTATGCGTAAGTTATATTAATGCAGTTTGAGGGTCAATGGAAAAGTGACTACAGTGCACGTGTTTATGTAACAAACCAAAACGTCACTTGGGCCTTTTCGGAAAATTTTGTCACAAAGTGATTTGTGGGAATGGGAATTCCTTGCAGCAGCAACAAAGATGATGACCAAGTGAAAGTGGGTTCTTAGATTCGATAAAGAAAATGAGCCAGATCGCTACAGTGTAAAACTATACAGTCCACCAGGGTTGTTTTAAAGAATAGCCCCTTTTACACAGCACTTCTGTTACGGGAATATTTTGCCTTTATTCCGAAATGACGCCTGTATAAACGAAATGGTGGTATCATTTGGTTCCACCTTTATCACGGCTCTGTAATGCCTCTGGAGGTAGTAACAGAGCCGTGATAAAGGTGGAATCATGATTCCAGAATGCTATATAAAAGGAAACCAAGGTGTGTCGTTTTGATGACGTATTGCGTGTGTGACCCCCGCGCTGGGGGGATTTAAAAATGAGCGTGGGCTGTGTACAGTAAACAAACATATCGATGTGACCAGAAGGATGTCAAACTGGAGAGACGCTGAGATCTGCGAGCTGTTGTCACTTCAGGCAGAAGACTCTATCCATGCTAAAATTTGTGGAACGGTGAAAGACGAGCCAACTCTGGAGAGGTTAGCAACACCACTATGCTCGGGGTATTTCTGACATGCAAGTTATATGTCACACTATATGCTGCGCTGCGTCACCACCCCTTTGATTCCAGAACGCAGGTCCACTTTGTAAAATTCCAGCCTGTCTCACCTCTGTTACTTCTTTTGCTTGGCTGTGGAAATCAGTCATTGGTGGAAAAAGGGTGGGATCACCATCTTGCTTTTTTTCTGGGAATTCTGTGTAGAAGTGGCTGGTGAGTATAGTCAGTGGATGGAGGTAAAGGGAACATTTGGGTTCAGCACTCACGAAGAGACAGTGAAACTGCTGCAGCGTTACAATATAAATCTGCCCAGTATGCCATTTGTTTAAGGCTGTACTTTGAGGTCTAGTTCTTATTCCTATATGTTGAAATCTACACATTACTGGTGTAAAAATAAATGCAGCACTAAGATAAATTTGTAATGATGGAACAATGAAAGTGAATAAAATTGCATGTCTTAGACTTACACTTAGCAGCAGGAGCTAATACAGTAGTATTTTAAGGCAGACTGATTTTTTTTCAGTGTTTTGCAACACAGAAATGTAGTAGAAAGATACTTAAATGACATTGTTTTTTTTTAATCTATTGTATCACTGTATGACATATGACGGGTGGAATATGCAACCATTGAACCAATGTGTACTGATGTTCATAGCTAACATTATGTGAGGGTTTTTTTTTTTTTTTTTTCAGAAAGAAATGATCTATTGTTGGTAATGTGAATAAAACTTTAATATGTTAGCTCATTTGTAGCTTTGATTTCAGACTGAATCACAAACACTGTGATCTGCATGTGCAAAGGCAGTAAAAACAACCCCTTTTACCCCACACTATATCACAACATTATACTATGTTTTATGTTTTTTGTTAGTGTTTTGATTGACAGACCACTGCCAAAAACATGATATACTGGGACAAGAAAAAAGAAAAAAGAAAACTAGGAAGTACTTGTTAAATTGGGGTCATAAATACCACTGTAAACACTGCTGTTTTTTTTTTTTTTTTTTTAAATATGTTCATTACCTCCGCCAGGAGGTATTATGATCACTTTGCTTTGGTTGTTTGTTTGTTTGTTTGTTTGTTTGTTTGTTTGTTAGCAAGATAACTCAAAAAGTTACGAACGGATTTTCATGAGATTTTCAGGAAATGTTGATACTGGCACAAGGCAGGTCTGTTCTGGCGGAGGTCTGCGCTCTCCGAGTGCTTTTCTTGTTTTTGTTTGTAGACACACTGTCTTGACCATAGAAATATGAATCATAATGTAATTATTAAGTTTGCGATGGCTCACATTGTAAATACTGAAGAAAAATATTCCATTCTTTCAGTTAATTCCATATATAATTACATAATTATAACTACATAATTTTAATAACATAACAAATTTTGCACACTTATTTCTGTATATTTCTTTTAATTATCATATTGATAATATAGTCGTGGAAAAAATTCGACCATCATTTTTTTCAATTTCTTGTTCGTTTTAATGCCTGGTACAACTAAAGGTACATTTGTTTGAACAGATATAATGATAACAACAAAAACAGCTCATAAGAGTTGAATTTAAGAGCTGATATGTAGCTCTTAAATTTTATATAGTTTTCTTGATAATAACCAAAATCACTTCAGTTCTTACATCAATATCTATGGCATTGTACTGCCAAAAACAGTGCTTTTAGACATTCCATGTTTTCTTTTCTGTCTGCTTTAGTCACATAATACACACAGGAGTTAGTACTCGATTGCATAACCATTGTTTTCGATGACTTTGATGGTCTAATTTATTTTTCCGTGACTGTGTATTGTCTCGAACATATTGTATAAATCATTTCTTTTCCTGCCTCTTTTTATTATATCTGAATGGAGCAACTGTAACGTACAACTTCCCCCTGGGGTTAATAAAGTATTCTGATTCTAATTCTAATTATGCTGGTATTTGTATGCACAGTACATGTATATCTGTAGACTACAGAGTTCCTGTTGAGCTGTAGTACCACTCCCCTGCTCTGACACCTGCTGCCCCGCTGGCCTCAGGAGGTCAGCAGCTGGTCAGACCATCATAGTTTAGTTTTCACTTTATGGACAATCTTGCAGCTCCAAATGTCATCCCATCACCACCTTTGGGTTTTAGGGCGTCAGTTTTTAATCTTTGACCAGAGGTAGTGGTCAAGACAGTGATTAGACACTTGAGGGAGTGTTACACTGGGAACGAAAGTGTCAAAACCTCAATCTCATTTTAACATCAGTGCAGAGCCAACTTTGGGGTTTATTATTCTTCCAGGCTGCTGTACTCATGTTTTTGTTTTATTTTTTTTTTTATACTAATGGCTGCCACTAGCTCATTCACAGTGGCAGTAATAGAGTTTTATTAACTGATTAGTCTCTATTTTCAGGGAGGAAACAAGAATCAAAATCTCATGCTAGTTAATGGGGCCATTGTGGCTTGAACAGTTATATCTGTTGGATTATGATTTTTCTGCCAGACAGTGTCTTTGAACGATGATGCAACCAAGTCGACTGTGCTCTGGTAATGAGTCATATGACAACTCCTGGGGTTTCTCCTAACTATCCAGGCAAATGTCAGCAGTCTACCCCCCATTCCCTTTGATGACCTATTAAATATTATGAGGACCCCCTCCTGTGTGCACTGTAGTCTCACTCATATCAAGATGGTGTTTAATGCCCATGAGACAAACAACAGACAGATTAAAGCTATTATACCCTGCTGCACTCCCACATTCACCCTCTGCAAAGTGGAGTTGTGATGACTTGTTTAATAGTTTTGTGGCTTAAAACCTGTTTATGCAGTAAAGAAGAATGCTCCAAACAGCATCTGGAAATTTATAGCGCCGTAATCTGTTTTAAGCAAAGCCATCTTCACTGACCTCTGTCACGTGTTATAGATATAAAGCACTGACTGTACTGTACCTCCCTCATATCCAGTAGTTGTTATTAATATTGCCACTGAAACCTAATCAACTTCAAATACTGCTTGTCAGATAGACAATATATTAAGACAAATGATGATTTTACACTCAGCCAAATGACAGACCTCACATTTTTGAGCATGGTGATTTTCTGGCTTGTGAGTCAAGTATAAGGAGCTAATTATATGACGATCTGAGCAAAAATAACTTCTCATTTTCAAGAATAATGGGACAGAAATGTTATAGATTAATGGCACTATTTATCTTTTTTAAATTTCTGTCTTTCTCTGGTGATGGCAGCGCTCCCCAAGGAAAATATTCATAAAATGAAATTGAAGTCATAACTTAATAGGTTATTAAAATTTTTGAATGCATATCACTTCTCCTTTTGCAGCGCTGTAAATTTAAATTGAAGTTTGTGGCGTTCGGAGACACCGGCAGGAGTTTTTTATGGTGGCACAAGAGAGGGAGGACATGCATCTCTGTCAGTGGGGTATTTGCTATTCTAATTTTATGGCAGGCCAGATTATCGGGCAGGAATGTCAGTGTGTGCAGGCAGACTGCTGACAACACCTCAGCCCTCAGCCATGTGTTTCCATTAGTGAAAGCCCGCGTCCAGGGGTTTGTTCCCTCTATTATTTTCTATTTTTGTCTTTTATCTTGATTTAAACTGAGACTTTCTGCATATTCCCCTCCTGTCATTTCTCGCCCTGTCCCACCTCCACCCCCCCAACACTTAGACACTTTTTCTATTCCCTCCCTCCCACCCTTGAGATATGTTTTTTTTCCCCCTTTATTCTCACTCCCCTTTTTTGTATATCTCCTCAGGGGGGCTGAGGTCTCAACAGAGATGGAGAAGAGGAGCTACACAAATCACATGGGGTGGGGGTGTAGAGTGAGTGAAGGTGGGGCACCTATCTTTAGCCTACAATCTATGTAGGGACACAGTATCAAAGAAGGTAAGATGTATGGAGGTGATTGAAAGAGAGAGGAGGGAGTGATAGAGTCAGAGAGGTCCATCATCTCATGGGTGGGAGGGGATTTTTCCTCAAGGTCAGGGGGCAAATTTATTTATTTCTCTGGAAGTTACAATGAAATTTTACTGAGTACTTTACTCTGATGATGAGAGGGATCAGTAGCCATAAATTTGACTTGCCATTTGGTTCCCAGTGATGAACCATTTATTATGCCGCCTTCAAGGACACACTGTGGTATTTGTATGATAGTGCTATTCTATGTAATGATATCCATTTCATTGTGCCATATAACACAAATGAGAAAATTAAGAATAAAACTGCTCAGCGCAGTGCAGGTCTAGCTTTATTCATAGCTATCTAATGGGATATGTACAGTAAATGTCACATGATATTTGTGATGCCCTTGTCCTGGTTTTACAGTTGCGGTTAAAATGTTGATGTTGTCTTGCTTTACCAAAAGGATCTTTCGGAAGCAGATAGAACAGAGGAAAGGTTGAGGTTTGTGGTAAATTCAGTTTTTTTCTAAAGGTCACATGTCACACTGCTATACAGTTTGTTGCATGACATGTAATACAATAAGACTTCACATCCAAAAATGAGTGTATACGATTTGATAGAAACTTTTCAAACCAGCAACCAGGATAAAACACTGCACATTGTTGCAAGTCACAGATACAGTATCCATATGATCTCAGTCATTTGTTGTTGAAGGGTCTGATATTCTTGTGTCTCAGTTGCTTCTGTCCCTTCAGGTGATTGGGGCAGATACTGATTATGCAGATTTCAGGACTTTGGTACCAGGGAGCAGAGTTTGCATCCTGACTCCCATAAGATTTATTTAAAGTTTAGGCAACAAAAGTGTTTTTAGTGATTAAGGGCTGGGAAAATATTTCGGTTTGGTTTAAATATTACTAAATGTAATGCAAGTCATTTTTAATGTCCATTAAACCAAGCCCTGGTATCTTTTCCCAGTCAAGATCTGCCAGTGCCTACACCTAGCCATAAAAAAAAAACTGTTAAATTACATATAAACACAACATGGCATAAGGTCAAATGATCTAACATAATGTGCCATGATGTCATGTAACATAACATGACATAATGCATCACAATGCAATGTAACACAACTTAACACAATGCAGCTCATTGTGACAAAACATAGATGTTAAGAAATGCTGATTTATAACATCAAAATGTATGTAACAGTGTAAAAATATTAAGAGAGTCTAATAATTTTTTTTTCTGCTAAATGGGTCAAGAATGCACATCCTGACTCTAGGTTTTAATACTGTAGTTGTTTAAAAAATCACTCAATTAAGTGCTACCAGTGCTCAAATGTAGCCTTAAAATTTGTTAAATTACATATAAATTCAACACAAAGTAGCACGAGTTAACATGATGTAAGCTAACGTAACTTTAATATAACGTAACGTAGCATGATGTAGTGCGTCATAATCCAATGTTACGTAAGGCAATGTAACGTAATGTAACACAATATAACACAACACAGCTCATTTTAATGTAACATAATGTAATGTAACACAACATAGATGTTTAGAAATGTTGATTTAAAACAAAAAAAATGCAAGATTGTGAACAAATGTTCGAATAGCTTTGTTAAATAGGTTGGGGGTGTACATTCAGACTCTAGTTGGTTTCAGTCATTTGTTCATGATTAAAAAGCAGTTTGCACTTTTGCTTAAATATTAACACATTGTGAATCTTTTTTTTTCTTTCTTTTCATGTTTGTATACATTTCTATTAAACAAAGCTCTGGTGTCAGTTACACATTCTATATATAATTTCTGAGAAATCAGTTGAAAAGCACCATAAGGGGTTTCGACATTACGATGCAGATATGCACTTATGCAGACATATACATGTTTTTCTTTCAAAGACATATTCATGGTTTGCAGAAATGCACATCAGCATCTGGGGTGCATACATTCATTCTATGTCAAAAATACAATAACCTCCAAAAACAACAGGTTTAGCTTATGTTTGGATTCTCACATTCATTATTTCGACAGAATAAGTGTCTTTTCATCCTTTGTATGTTGCCTCTGAATACACAAAAACAGACACCTCCAGGGTCCCTCAGAGGCCACGATGAACTAATGCTCTTTATTGATTGGCCATTTAAAAGCCGCTTGTAGCCTTGGGAGTATGTTAATGCCTTGAGGCCCTTTTCCCCTGCTGCCCTCTGGTCCCCGGGGCCCTTGTGTGAATTCCTCAGTGGGCCATTATATGGAGTTCATTAATGGTCAATTACTAATATCTGACGAGGCTCATTTTGTTAGAAGTCTCAGTAACTGGTCAGCTGTCTCTTCTCCTTTGCAACCATCAAAACAACTGCCTTTCCGCACATGCCTGACATGATGAGGCGACGTTATTACTTTTTGCAGCTTTTGTGGTTTTAATGTTGGTGATTTGAATCTTATTTCAGTGTGTGTGTGTGCGCAAAGCTTTTGAGACAAGGAGGGGTGGCAACAATACCTTTGGGATGTTTTTCTTCAGTAATTTTCGATTTCTGTTTAGAGATTCTGCATGGTGGAAACCTTAAAGTATAACATATTGGAGCGTTCACATGATCCTGACCTGTTTATGCGAGGAGACTTGATAGGTTGTCAGGCCCCCAGTGAGAAGAGCCCCCTGAATGAGGCAAGGCATCCTTTTGACTGCCGGGCTGAAATTTGTGGATAATAAAAAGAATAAATCAGACAATGGGGCTGAATATTTCATTTGTTATCTATATTCCTTGTGGGAAAATGATACAGAAATGTAAAAACAGCAATTTCCAAGCAGCCCCTGTTGGGATAGTGCCAGAGCAGAGGGGCTGTTTTCATGTCTGAAGATAAAGTGCATCTTTACCAGCCTATTCTCTGTGGTATAAATCTAACAGGCAGCTTATACATTATCTGTTCCACTGCACCATACTGTAGTTTTGCGTAAATGTTGTTGTAATATGTTATTATTTGCAAGTTTTTTTTCCCCCCATCTCATTTCCTGCCCATCAACATTTCTGTCTCTGTCTCACTCACTTTTTCTATCTTCAGCAATCGCTCCTCTCCTCTCCTTCATGTCATATACAGAGGACAATATTCAATCTCTGTGACTTTCGGGGTCAGCTGGATAACTTGCGATGACATTATAATGGCCTTCTCTTTTTTGCTCCTCCTGCTGATAGATCCCTTGAGCTATCTCTCCTTGTGCTGAGAGGCCTAGATTATCTGAATGAAATGGGACTGTGAAGTGATAACTGCAGTAGCTGCTCTGTTACTTTACAAACAGCTAGAAAATAAACTTAGTGATGTAGAGGTACTGTACCAGCTGGCTTTGGGCCCAGACTTGGGAATGCAGTTTTGAATGAAACCCAAAGCTGATAAGAAGCTGGAATCAGAAAGCAAAATTAACAAAAGGGAGTCATTTCAAAGGCCGTGGCTTATCAACATAAATTCATGAGCAATGGAACTGAAATTACTAATGAGTTATTCTGTGCCAGTTTCATACTGTAACATGCTCTATTTCAGATTTCTGAAAACCCATATGCTCATATTTGCATCTGAGGAAAGTAATAGATAATATATTTTTCCATTTCTCTCTTGTTTCTTTTCTCCAAAAATGAGTTGTTTTAGGTTCAAAGAATTCATCCAACAACCCTAAACAGAAAAGTATTTGTGCTGGGCTCCAGTGTCAAGAAAATGGCCTATTTGGTGGGCTTTTTATGCCAACTCAGCACTCTGTCCCAGAGTGCCCTGTCCCATCTGTCAGTGGCCCCTTTAGTGGCGGGTAGCACAGGGGTGGCAGGGGCTGAAAGCAGGGCAATTGGGATCAGTCTGTGTCCCAGTGCCATTATCAGTTTTGCCCTGACAACATATCTACTTTTCACTTTCAACCCAGAAATGGGGGAGGCAGGATCCCTTCACAGAGGCAGAGATGATAGACATGAAAATGAGCTGCTTTTTCCCCCTTTCACTGAGTGCATAGTAGAAAATGTGGTGTCATTGCTTGTCAGAACTTGGCTTGTGGCCAAGTGGATATGCAAGTAGAAGTATGTCCAGGCACCTTTCCCCTTCTGATTGGAGTTAAGTCTACAGGACAAAGAGCTCCAATGACAGCGTTACTAACTATTTCAAAAAAACAAAACTAACAAGAAGGAATATCACCCTTCAGTCATGAAAATGGGATCAAAAATAATCTTAACTCGTTTGTTGAAATTTACAACTTCAAATCTCTTGTCTCAAAGTATTAACTAGTACATGATCCAGTAATTACTTAAGCTTAGATATCCTCATATGTACTAATACTGGCAGTGAGTACATACACAGATACTGAGAAAGTCTTCAAAATACGCTCTGTCATTCATCTCACGGATTTTAAAGATTTGTTATCTGTTATTTATGATTCTTTAGTGATGTCTTGTGTTCTTCCTCCTTTGTCTGTATTCTCCTCATTGTGTGTGTTTCTCTTGTAAATGAGGTTCCAACAGCAAAGAGACACTGTCTGATTAAACAAAGATAAAACAAAATAGAATTTATAATCCAGCTTTCTTAAGGTTTAAGTATCAAAATATTCTTCCTCCTGTTTTGCTATGGTTGTTACAGTTTACGTGCATTCGTGCAGATATCTGGGGCACTCATGCAATGGTCCTTGTGTAAAGTCAACACTTGTTTCCTGCCATTTTTTTAATATTCTTGTAGATTTAAGACCCAACAAAGTGAAGTACTAATGGTGTATTGTTTTTTGTATTGCCATAAACTAAGCTTGCACCTTTAAGGACAAGAGAAAATGTTGAATAACTTTTAAATGCATGAGTTATATATGTGTATTTCTTTCTTTTTTTCTTTTTCTTTTCTTTTTTTTTCTTTTTTTTTTTTTTCAGTTTTATGCATGAACAGACATGCACAGTTAACACAGTACTGTGTTGTAACAGTGCATTTTACAAAACTCTAATAACAGATACTTAAACACTGTCCTGCATAAGAAATGGAAGCAGAGGATAGTAAAAGGTATGAACAACTTATGTAAAAAGCTGATAAAATGTAGAGTGTATTTTTGAGGACTATAAATATCAACTCAAGAAAATTTGTTCAATATTATCAATCAGATGAGCAAAATAGTTCTTCGTTAAAGTACTTTTTTTCTGAATTCATTGAGACAACAGGATAAAAATATTAAAATTAAATACTTGACTGTAACAGTACTCTAATACTATATTGAATTATTATTAAAGTGTGTTTTTTGGCACAACAGGAGAAATTGTTCACTTTCAAACTCTGCTGGATGATTTGGATCTGCAGCGGGCAGAGGTGCATGATGGGACCGCTCCTCTGATCACTGATGACCGTCAGCCAGCGCAGGCCTCTTGTGATATGTGGACCGTCTCAGCACCGGTAGCCCTACCACACAACACCCTTGGGTGCAACAAATATCAGCATTGTAATTTCACGCCTGTGATTATTATCGCGAGCTCTATCTCTGAGTGGGATCCTCCACCCATCCTCTTTAGTCCTCCCAGCTGAGATACTGTTTAACAGCCTCTCCCTTGGACCTGTGCACTCAGATACACACACACACACACACACACACACACACACACACACAAAAGCATGAACACACACCAACACACACAATATATTAATGTCTGCCCTCCATGGGCCCGTTTTGGGCTTTCTCATTTCTTCTTCTCCCATCTTCTGTTAATTCACCACCATCTGCCCCAGCATCTGTTTGAGGAGCCTGAAAAAAGTGTCTGCCATGGAGGAGAAACTCGCTGCTTTTTCTCTCTCTTGTTTTTTTTTTTTTGTTTTTTTTTTTCACCTGATTTCCTCTGTTGCTCACACTCTTGCCGATATAAATGCCAGTGGCAGCATCCTCTTCAGTCTTTGTCTGACCTTCTACTCCACCCCCTTTTCTGTCTGACTCTGATTTTGCATAATCTCCAAAAAACCTTGGTCCAACCCGCTCAGCCCCCAGTGAAACACACCCACACTCATACACACATCACACACTTCCTCCCTCTCTCTCTGTACAAAATCTCCTCCTTTCATCTCATCATCCACAGGGACGTGACGGAGAAGGCGGTCACATCCTCTTCATGTCTGAATACTTAATTAATGTCTACAGTCGGCTGGATGTGCCAAACTTTCAGGGAGGTGTATTGCCTGCGACTAAATATTAATCACAGGAAGAACTGAATTCAAGCCCCAGTCCTGCAAAATAAAGCTTAAAAACTCAAAAATGACTCAAGATTTAGGATGCAAAGATAATAAAAAAAACTAATGGTATTTCCAGGATAACAACAAAACTCTTTCTTTAAGTTTTATGAGGAGGATTAAAAGAAGGTACCTGTGCTTTGCGTCAGATCCACACTGTTAATCCATCCATCCCTGCACTATATTTAACGGCTCCAAAAGCCATTTTTCCTCCCAGTTTTTTTTTTTTTTTTTTATTCTTTCCACCTTCTGCCTGCCCTCCTATCTTCCTTTTTTCCCCTTTGAGGTTTAACCAACAATAGGACTGTCCACTCCACAGCCGGCCTGAGCCACAGGATCCATCCCTGCCAGAGGAGATTACAAGCATTCTTCGGCCAGGCCTGAGTTGTCGTGGAGACCTGGGATGCTCAGAGCTTTCTGGGGACATTAACAGAGAGGAAGAAGCAATATTGTGAACATGTCTGCCCTTGGAAAAAGTACTTTCAGCGGCTTTGGTCATGGAAAGACGATCAAATTCATAGACTTCAATCCTGTCTCCATTCGTTTTTTTATATACTGATGTATTAGAGAATGTGTCAAAAATGATGCTGCCCCAGTTCCATTTTTTAACAGTGTAACATAAAAATATTTGTATTTTAAATGGCTCTTAAAG
The DNA here is from genome assembly GCF_902148855.1 of Sphaeramia orbicularis. NCBI lineage: Eukaryota > Metazoa > Chordata > Actinopteri > Kurtiformes > Apogonidae > Sphaeramia > Sphaeramia orbicularis. The sequence continues at coordinate 41,653,681 of NC_043971.1, read as the reverse complement.
GTCGGGTGTTTTAGATTTAGGGGGGATTTAGGATCTAAGTGCAGAAAAATAAAATAATATTTTATGCTTCAATTAATCACCTGAAAATGGGAATGATTGCATTTTTCTTACCTTAGTATGAGATGTTTATTACTACAAAAGAACCAGTTTGTTTCCACAGAGTTCATAGTGATCTGAATGGACTTCCTCCTCTTCTCTTCTCTTTTCTGTTTTGTTGGAGGTACCATCTAATTAATTTTAGATTAGATTAGATTAGATTAGATTAGATTAGATTAGATTAGATTAGATTAGATTCACCTTTATTGTCATTACACATATACATATACAAGATAACGAAAAGCAGTTTGGCATCTAACCAGGAGTGCGATCGATAGATATACAGTATGTACATAAATATACAGGATTTTTGGCCTTCTATAAATATACTATACAGATTATTATATACAGATTAAAAAACATATTGCAATATACAGTATTAAAGTACAGTGAATGTGTTAATAGACATAATGAATCAGAATCAACTTTATTGGCCAAGTATGTGAACGTATACAAGGAATTTGGCTTCGGTTTTTCTTAGCTCACATCGTACAATTTCAGCATAAACACACTTAAACATAGACCTAATATAAACAAACATTTGACCAGAATCAAGGACAACAATGGGTTAAAGAATAGTATAAAATAAATATAAATAAACGAGTAGATGTGTACGATCTATTACATATATGTTTATGTATATATTATTTACAGTGAGGATTTATGTTGTCATATATAAATGGATATATTTGAGTGGTACAGACATAATATACAGATTAAGGACATATTATACATGTGGATAATGGCATAATATCTACTTATCTGAAAAGCCCACAATGGAAACTGGCTGTTCCCATGGGCTTCTATGTTTTTTTTAGCCACTGTTGGTTGCAAACTACGACTTCACTATTATATCCACTAACTATCATACACTGCACCTTTAAACGACAAATTATTGCAAAAGTTTTCATCCATGTCTTGCAAGATAATATTCAACGATGGTGACTTAAATCACTTCTTGCATATAGGTATTGAGAGAACATAGATTCAAGTTGTTTTCCTCCCCCTTTTCCCTTCTTTCAGGGAGATTTTTGGGGATTTTTATATAATACGGTGATGTGCTCTTCTTTTCTAGGTCGAGTGCCTTAAGAAGGCAATTAGAGAATAGAATTTCAATACATAGATAAGGAAAAACTGAATTAAAAACGGGTTTGAAACACAAGTTTTGACACATACTTGACACAAATGATGAAATGAAATGATGCATCTTTAAAACAGCTGGATAGTCTTTCTCTTTTCCTATTTCCTATGTTCTGTAACATAATAATAATAATAATAATAATAATAATAATAATAATAATAATAATAATAATAATAATAATAATAATACAATGCTCAAATCTCATCAAGAAAAGTTTCTGCTATCATATAATTAAAAAAGACATTCTAGATAACACCTTCAAAGTGTCCATTTCCATACTCACTTCAGCAGTCAAATGGGAAATTCCACAAAGTGTGGGGTCCCTTCCTAAAAACACTCCAGACCCTGTAAATGCTTGACATTTAGGTGCAGTTTAACAACGCTGCTCACTCCGTACTTACTCCTTGTGCAGGTCTCTGTTGTGATAGTGATCCTTTACTATGTCTAGTGCATTGGCAATGACTGAGGAGGGATTATTTTATGTATAATCTGTTGTTTGCTATGTTTTGCTTTGTTTTGTTCTGTTTTTTCTATGGTGCTAGCTGCGATTGATACACACCGGTGCTTACTTCAGATTTCTGTAAGGAACATTCAGCACTGCACTTGTATTATACTGAGAAAACTTAAATAGATAGATCTTTTTCTTTTTTTTTTTGGTCTTGTTCAGCATCATAACAGCAGAATGGTAGTCATGGCTGCCTTTTGGTGCTGAACAAATTTGCTTTGCCACGGGAAACTTCATTAAGTATATGAGGCTCCCCTTGATATTCTACTGTGCTTATTATGAGTTTTGTTGAACCACATTTCGATGGGGGGGGGGGGGGGGGGGTTGAAGGGGGGAGAACAAGAAAGAAGAAGGTGGCAAAGACCCTCACAAGAAAATATCAACAATACAAACAATAACAACCATGGTGATAATTATAATGGTAACAATAAGTAGAACCAGAACTGAGTAAACTGGTCCGAAGACAAAAAAAACAAAAACAAAACAAAAACAAATAAACTAAATTACAATAAAATAAAATAAAATACATAAGACCTATTAAATGAGGAATATAAGAAAAGAAAGCATGAACAGAATATCGTAAACAAAGACTGCCCAATACATAGATCTTGATTAAAAAAAAAAAAAGTGTCCATTTCCCTTCACCTCTTTGTGCTCCACCTTGCTTCTCTGTCTTATTATTTCTGTTTCCTCTTGTTGTGTTTACATCTTCTGAGTGACATGTATCCTCATGATCTCAGGCCCACTGGGACCTGCAGTGCTTATTTAGTTCCTCTCACAGACAGCAGTAAAAGCCTCCGTATACTCCTCAGGCCCTACCGCCGGCGAGAGGCATTAGAGTCATCTAATTAAATACAGGGCTGGACGTCCGCTGCTCCCTGCCTTCCCTCAGGCCAACATGGATCGGACAGCTTTGTGCAATATGCTAAAACATATGGGGCGATGCTTTAGACTGAATAGGCATGTGATCTTTGACACTGCACACACAGATAATTGTGATTGTAAAACAGTTCCTTCCTTTTCATTATAGTGTCACATTATCTGGCAATTCAGTCTGTATGCAGTGATAGCCTCTTCTCTCCCTCCCCCCCTCCCTCCCTCGCTCTCATTTTCACATTCTCGGTGGGGAGCTTTTGTCTGATAAGTTGTCACATTAAGTGCTAACTTTTGGGTGATCGCTGGGCTTTTCTTTCTATCTCTTTATGGCCAGACCCTCTAATAGCTGTCCTGCAGCAGCGCCTGAGGCAATCATGTCACAAATAAACAGGCTGACACAGTCATTTACTCAAATCGTCCCTACACTATTCACAGCCCTCCCCTGGTGATGATCCTTCGAACAACAATTATTTCAAATGTCAAAGATCCAAACCTTCAGGGTACAGACAAATGAACATTAAAAATCTATTACCAAACGCTTTAAAATATATATGTAGGCATTCTTTATTCTCCCAATAAAATGCTACAATAAAAAGACTATAACTTCAAAACAAACCAAACAAGGACATGCATTTGTACTTATGCTGTTTAATGTTAAGATTCCTTTTTTATTTTTTCTGTTCATGAGGATGGAAGGAAGCCATAATTCACTGGTGCCGCTGAAGCCAGAGGTGACAGAGTTTGCCCACAGAGGTTTGTGTTTGTGTTTCATCTCCTTGTTTCCTTTTGTTTCACGTGACTCCATCCGGAGGGGTGGCCTCTGATTTGCTGTCACACTGAGCTGTTCTACATGACCTCTCATAACCTCATCTCGTTTCTCTGAGGACTCCCAGGAACCTTCGTCCGACCCTGCTGATGAGATGAAGATATTTCCACCTCAGTTGACTGAAACCTCTGGCTGATGATGGCTTTTGTGTAATCACAATAACCAAGAGTTGATTTTGATGGAGCTGTCTGATTCTTTGATTATTGCTCTAAGAAAAAAAAAAAAAAAAGAAAAACTTAACTGAAATGAAGCCCTTCTGATAATATCACCTCATCTTGGTGCACAGAATTGCTTGGTCCAACTACTTCCTGTTTTGACTTTCTGTAACTGAATTGTCCAGTTAAGATATATAAGGCTAATATAAAGGTATAGCTCCCAGTATCAATCTATTCCATGTGATTGCCCCTCATGATGGGCACAAAATCTATCCAGTGATAATGGCATCCATCTCCACCTTTATATTGCATGTATTTGTTACCTTTGGCCCAGTAGCAATAAATCCAATCTAGTCTCCTGGATGTGGACCGCTGACCACTGCGAACTGGTCAAGGAGAGTGGCCACAGTTCATTTCACATCAACGCCTGTCATGATTACAGACAGATTAAACACCCCCCGTCCATCTTTACAGCTTCTCTCACCCTATAAGCAAACAGTAATGCATATTTCACTGTACTTTACAAGTTGCAATTTGAAATCATTACTTATTAATGATTTATTGAATTAGGACTGATACAGCATACAGATCAACTGTAAAGAGCTACCCAACATAAGTCATATTCCTGATAAATACTATTTTTTGGGTATTAATTAACCTTAGAGACAAATTGTGCTAAATCGTACATACTATATAAAACAAATGACATAACTGCCAGGTGGCTACTGCTTTCAAGACATATGATGAAGTGTTATTATATATGCACATTGGTTTATATACAAGTAGAAAATAGAGGTATGAATCTGACATTATAGGGAATGTAAAAGTGAATACATTCTAATGTGCAGACTGTTTTAACTCTGAGACAAACATTTTTTTTGAGTAAAAACCCATTTGCTCATTAATTCATTGAATTTCACATTTGTTGTGGCATGTTGCTTGCAGACCGGTGTTAGCAATATGTGTCTGTAGAAAATTTTTTATTGAAGAAAAAGTTAAAAAAGTGCAGGAAGAGGAAAATAAACCAAATGCGGCAAAATGTAGAAAATATTTACCATAAAAATTCATAATTTCCTGCATTCTGGTGATTTCTGTCTTGCCAATTTGTTGCCCTTTCTTCATAATGGAAACATTTTCTATTTATATAAAGGAGTTCCAAAGCTTTTTCCAAACTGCTGTCTTCCTGAGATGCAAATTTCTGAAAATCCAGCATAGACTGGCAAAACATGCACATTTTATAAACTACTGATAAAAATAGAAAGCTATGAATTTCATATGTATATGTATATGGAATGTGTATCACTATAAAAGCACATCACAGCAGTAAAAAGTAATATATATAAAAAAAAAAAAAAGTCTGACTGAAAAGTAGTGAGTCCACCAAGTGAGCAACATTTTCTTAGTCAAAAAATAATATATTGGGAATTAATTTGATGCTTATTTACTGTTTTTGATGATAAAACCTTTTGTTGGAGGGTTACATGCATCTTAACAAGGACATATTGCACAATTATAGACATTAAATCTAGATGAGAGTATAGGTTTGTACTGAATTAACCAGAATCTGGTATCTGTCTTAAAATTAGTGGCATTTGCAGCGGATTTCAGATGATTACTGAATTCCAGAGATTTGGTCCTTACACAGAAAAAAACAAACAAACAAACATCTGAGCACAAGGTGTTTAACAGAACTGTCCTTTGCATTTCTGATAGATCTGCTGCAGCTCTGTAATTTTCTGATACATTAATGTGCATTTAAAATAAAATATGGAAATGGAATAAAGGGAATAGTATAGTAACAATAATAATACTGCCAGTTTTAGTTTCTGCTTGTATAGCTGATGTTCAGTGTAAAATATTAGTGCTGCACAGATCGAGTTGTTATTTAAGAAACTGAGCTCGACTGTGAGTTGTGAGCACTCAGGACTCTCATCAGCAGTGATTTCAACCTATCACGACCATCCCCAGGGGAGCTCTAAGTGGAGCAGATGGTAGATAAATAGCATGTGAGGGGGAAAAAATTAAGGAGTTTTACAGGATTTTCATCAATTACCTGGACTAATGTATCAATATAGAAGGGAAAAACGTATTTTTAATGTTCCTGACAGCACCATCAATATATTATTAACTGCAATGTAAGACATCAATCTTCATTTCCAAATTCAACAAAGGATGCCACCACAGCTCCTCACCTGACAGTAAAAACTTCTCCCTCCCACAATGCACTGTCAGTAAGAGGCCCTCTCTGCAGTTCCATGTATCATACGACCATTTCTGTCACAGCCCTCATGCCGCGGCCTCTGGTACATTCCATAATAGCGGGCAATGAGCGAGTCATTGTCCTGCATTAGCATGTTACGGTACAAGGAGTTAAAGAGCCCAATTTCATCTCTACCCCACATCCTTCTGATGGGGTTGGCTCTGATGGGCTTGCATGTTAGTAGGCTGCTCAGTGGCTTCATAAAGGATGATATGAGTGTACTGTGGCTTCATACAGCAGTAAGACATGCCTTTTGGAGCTTGATTGCTGATTTCAGAGGTATTACAACTCTGTTTTACCCCTTGAGCATTTTGACTGAATGCTTTGAAGGATCTAGTCCTGTTTAGTATGGAGAACCTATTGGGAAAAAATAAGGCCTGCTTCAAATGATAATGATGCTAATGCAAAAAAAATCCCGTAAAATCACTTCATGTCACACAAAAAAATGAGACCACATTAATGTTGACGTTAAAAACTTCCAGAAAAAAAGGAGTAACTGTATGAAACACAAATTCATCCTCCTGAGACCCAGCAATGCATTTTTGTCCTCTGTAGTGGACAAGAGATTCACAGCTTTACTTTAACCCTTTCATGCATGAAGTATGAGAGCCATAGTCAGAGTGTTTTTATTCCTCTTTAGGCATTAAAAAAAACAAAAAAAAAACAAAAAAAAACAATGCAATTGAAAATTTTTATGAACCTACTTTTCATTGAGTAGAAAAAAATCAGCTGGGCACCATGCATTTAATTTTTATAGCAAAGAAACATGCATTTAAAATAGTAAATGCATTTACTAATGTACTTTATACTTATTGATATACTGTGTGAAAACTATGAAATAAAAACATTTTTATTGCAGCTAATCTGATGTTTTCTCACATTTTATCATACTCTAATACTACTTATTACTCAGTTCATGAAGATAATATGCAAAAAATAAAAACCTTTTGGTTTAAAAAAAACTACTAATTACAGTCTAATAACAATAACAAGCAATTGATTTTCACTCAAACATGTTAGTGCACATCAGGTTTATCCAGAACTTCATGGTTTGAATGTCAGTGTATGGGTTGATGCATGAGCGTCCACTGTGTTAGTTGATATGGAACTAAAATAACAAAACCCATGAATGCACAAGAGAACAGCTGGAGAATAGCTGTCCACTGGGGTGACCACTGTGCATGAAAGGGTTAAAATAAAAAATTAAAAGATGTCCACTGAAAAGCAAATTATATAAAAATAAATAAATAAATAAATAAATAAATATATATATATATATATATATATATATATATATATATATATATATATATATATATATATATATATATATATGTATAACTTCCTAAGACCCACTGTCCACATTTGTGGACAAGAGTTTTACAACTTTATATATAAAAAAAGAAAAAGAGAAGAAAACTGTCCACCACAAAGGACATTCCATAAAAATTTTAAAATCTGAAAAACTATTGCATCATGATGTTTCCAATATAGGCACTTATTTAATAAAAAACAAAAAAAGCTTGTACTTTGCTGACATGTCCTGGGTCTTAGGAGGATAAAATGTATCTGAAAAAACTATTGCATCATGCTGTTTCCAATTAAGGCAATTATTTAATATAAAATGGCAAAATATTTACGTACTGGGTCTCAGGAGGATATGACTGTTTCACAATATAATATCAATCTCAAACTCAAGCCATAGATATGCACTAGACACACCTTAACTGAACTTAACCTTCCTCTAGTGTTAGGGATGGCACTGACCCACTTTAGGTTTTAAATGCATAAATGAACCACATAAACTTTGCGTATTGCATCAAGGCTTTTTGATTTTGTCAGGAACCTCTATTTCAACAAAATAATATAATTTTTTTCACTAAATTATGAAATGCTTTGGTTGAAATTATGACCTTTGTGTTGTTAGGGTCGGTTTTTGGCCCAGTTATAAGAAAAAAAAATATAAGATTATAAATCAATAATTAGAGCCAAACTGAAATCATAAGTGCACTGCAGTCAGCTCCTTTCCCAGTCATGTGAGCTTTTGGGGATTCTCTTTTTGCCTGGTTATCCAGTATACCTGCACAAACACAAAATAAGCAAAGACGGGCATGTCCAGACATATGAAGTCAGTTCAGCATAGAGCGGGTGACTTGCAGAGTGCACATCGAGGGGTATACTGACAAAAAAAGAAAGCCCCAGAGGCTCACATCAAAAATATTAAAACCAATATTTTCATGGATACAGAAGCCTAACAAGGTAACCAAGAGATGAGAAACAAACTGGATGATAGATAATTGTTTTTAGTGTATTTTACAGATGATTTAAGACAAGGGTCAAAACTGACCTGTTAACATAAGAAATGGTAACAGAAAGCAAACACAAGAGGAAGGTTAAGTAAAATAATAAAGTATTGGAGTAGAATAGTAAAGTAATGAAATACATTTCGGCTTATGAAGGAGATTAATAATTGCACTCTGTCGCATCAGCCCTAGAACTTATTTTGATTTTTGATTTGTTTATTTATTTTTTTAAATTTAAGGTTAAGCACATGGACCATGAACTGCAACATCCCTGTGCAGGTGAGATATGAAATAAAAACAGAATAACAACCCACTCAAGTCGAAAAGAGAAAAAAAATAAATCCAAATAATAATAAGCCCTATATCTTCTAAAGTCCAAAAGTTGTTTTCCATGTCCATACTTTAACTGTTTCTTCCTTCTGAGTCATAATTAATATGTTAAGATTTCTGTAATTAAAATGCTCCTGGTGTAAATGCAATATTCAACAGTTCCACTGACAGTGATATATTCTACAAGGATTATCCTCAGTGATTTTGACTTGCTAATTAATCAACATTATTTATGATGATAAAAGAGAGAAAAAAAAAACTTGGTGATGAACAGACTGCCTCAGCAATCATGATACACTCAGCCAAGTAAACTTCTAAATGTTTATTATTCAGTGGAAGTCCCCCACTCTGCCATGAGCTTCAAAATAGATGTAGTGGGATTTTTATTTGACTTTTTTATTGTGTGCTTTGGTGCAACATATTCTGGAGACTTATTTTACATGTATCCATTAAACTTTTTTTTTTTTTTCCTATTTCACATATTATACATTACTGATGTAAAGACATACTTTCTGCACTTAGCTGTGTTTGGGTCAGGGATGTGAGCTGTGCTTTTTCTGAGTTCCTCCTATTGAACTGAAATTATTCTCATAACAGCCCGTTATCTTTAATTGCTGCAGCAGAAAAACAAGGCCTAATCTACAATTTTAAGTTGTTCTTCCTGAAATAAAGAAATATGCACACCCACTTCCCAAGGCTTCCAGGCTTAGCCCTGCCCATTGTGTTTTTTCCGCAGTTTGTCTCTATTCATTTGCATTTTTATGCAAGGTTAGTCGTGGGGGACTTCTATTACTGCCATGAATACATTAAGAAAACCATTAATCACGTTCAGTGTAATACAGAGTGAATCAGCGACACACCTGTCCTGTTCGCTGCAGGCCTTGTTACTTATCACTCACAGTGGGCAGGACAGGGACATGAACCTAAGGCGAACACATCCAGACCTGCCCCCTGCAACATGATGGATACAGTTTAGTCTCTTTACAAAAAGTACTTTAAAACTTGTCTTGGCACTCAAATTATTCTGCAGATTCCTATTCCCTGCTTAGCACTAGCACTATTTGCCCATTTTTTCATTTTACTTTTATATTTTGTGTTTCTGAGGAGTCATATTTGGTTTCACTTCTAAATAAATGCTTTATGCAGATGTAAAAAGCTGCATAATTCCTGATCAAATCAGTCAAATCCTTGAATAAATAATCATTTATCATATGCAAAATGATGATAATCATGATTTTGGGTGAATTCTGAGGCATGAAATTGGTTTAATCTTTTGTTGCCCACTAGCTCCTTAATTTAACCTGTGGCTAACAGCTTAAATGAAGGTTGATGATTTTACAACCACAGCATCAATTACAGGCTCCTAAAATGCACCCACATTAAAGAAGAGCTCTATTTCCAAATATCATGAGAACAACAGCAGGAATTAGTCAACCATCAAAGGAATAAGCAAATAAACAGACAGCATAATGTAATAGTTCTGGTGCTGCTCCTGAAGTTGATGTTCCACCTACCTTTTCTGTTTTTGTGGAAGGAACATTAATCTGACGCACCAGTGAAGCTCTGTCTAATGTGAAAATGTAGATTTTTTCCTTTTTTTTCTGCTGCTGCTGTCTGTCTGCTACTGCAAAGAAGAAGCTTCTATCACACTAATGATAATAAATGGCAGCTAATGGGATGACCAAACATAACAAATGGAAAGTTTTAAAGGTATGAGGCCCACATTAAATCTGCAGCGACATCCCCAAGTTAGAATTGTAGCTGAGCTCAACAAGAAAAATGTATCACTATCATGAGTACAGTTTAGAGTTGTTGTTTTTAATGAACAGCCCATATACAGTACCATGTAATTTCAGTGGAATGTAGTATAAATGTCACTGTGCTGCAGTACAAAACTGAACTAAACTAAACTAAGCTAAAAATAAATAATGAAATAAGTAAATAAAATTATAACCCCCCCCCCCCCCCACTAAAAAAGAAAAAAAGAATCCAGGCAGGAATGCTTAGAAAATTTAGATAGAAAGAAAAAAAAAAACTGTAAAATTATGAACGAAAAAATTAGCAAATGACAAAACTGAAGAAAAGCTTTGACTGATTTAATTCCTCTTGTTAAATATAAATATAAATAAAAAATATACTTATTTCCGTTTAGTTCCATTAGTTTGGTTCAGTCTCTACTGAAATACTAACAAAACAAGTGGTGCCAGGTACAACAAACCACACCTCTCGGACATATTGTATCTTATTTTGGCATCGATCCAGCTGATGTCATCATGTCTATACGTGTGCTGATGTCAGCATATCAATTGCTCCTATATATGTGTCAAGTTTGAGGTAAATTGAAACAAAATGGATGTTTTTGTAGACGTGAAATTTTGGCCATTATACGTAAATGGAAGAAGAAAAAAGATTTTAAAAATTCATAAAAAACTTAACTTTGACTTTGTACTTTTCCCAAAATGTAATGCCATCTATTCTGGGTCACTGGCAATCTAAAAACCCCATTGGGTATGAATTTAAGCAATATTTTTGCTGCTAGAGTGTTAACAAAGAAACAAAGAAACAAACCGAACCAAAAACAACAACTCTTGCCTCCCCTTCGGGGGGTGGGGTAAAAATTTAACAAGAAATTTCAAAAACAAGCTATCACTTACATATTTTGCAGAGTGATGTCTAAAATTAATCTGTATATCTCTGCAATGTTTCAAGTAAATTGAGTTCAAATTTAGGTTTTTATAGCGATTTGAAATTTTTCCCATTATAAGTAAATGAGGAAAAAAAAGACTGTAAAAATTCATAAAAAATTTGAACTTTGACCTACCTTTCCCAAAATGTAATGACATCTATTCTGGGTCACTGACAATCTATAAACCCAATTTGGTGTGAACTGAGCTAATAGTTTTGCTGCTAAAGTGCTAAAGGGGTGGGGTAATTGAAGTAAATAGTTAACAACAAGACACTAAATTACATGAAAAAACAAGACACTATGGATTGTAAAGACGTGGGCTGAAGCTATAGCTTATTACATCTACCCTTTGTACATATTAAAACAAGCAGCTCTTTAGGTTAGAACAGCTCTGAAACCAAAACCATCGTTCTCTGTGCAGTTTCATGAAGTAAAAGTGCATTTATTTTTGTATTGGCTCTATTATTAAGTCACACCATTAACTAATAATTTAGTAAATTAATGAAGTTATCCTTATGTCACCTGTTGGAAGTACTAAACACATTAATACTGACTTTATTTAATATGATCTTCCACTTGCACTAATTTTTCCATAGACCTGAAGTACCTCCTCTAAAGTGCAGCTGAGCGTACGTTACAGGGAATTTCAGGTCTTTGTGGGTTTGGCATTGAATGGAACTACATTTGTCTTAATGATCGTGCTCCTTGAGCTGATTTTTTGGTTTCACAATAATCAATATCAAAGTCGCCAATGGCAGCAATGCCCACGAAAGCGGGTGTGAATGTGTTGAGGCATTCGTTCTCTGCGTCGGCCTTGTCAATGTAACAATGCTTTTAGAGTTTGGCCCTGAGCATCTAAACACACTCTCAATCACTCCTGAAATCCTAGTAGGCCACACTTGGCTGCTATTGTAACTTAGATACAATCTCAATTTGTATGTTGTCTCTCAGTAGACATGGGGAAAATAAATGGATTGATCTACCGTCCCAGTCCAGCAGTTAGAGCACATCTGTTTTGAGGTGGATTCATAAAAAATGTCACCGCTGACAAATAAAAAGGTATGTTCACAAGTTTGTGATTAAATTGTTATAATATTTGTATGGTCACTAAAGACACATCTACTGCTTTCTGACAAATATATCAATTTCTACTAATCATACAAAAAAAGCAGATACCTAAAAAATGTTGGGTGGTTAGGGGGGCATATTGTATGGTCACAAATGCCTTAAGTGGGTCCTTGGTTTGATTCCCTGCTCGTCGGACTGTTTACTGCATGTTATTTTCCTACTTTCTGACCATGTTTCCTAATCTTTCTCATATCTCAGTCTGATAAAGTGTAAAACCCCCCCCTGAAAAATAACAATTCAAAAGAAAAGGAAAAACACATGGACTGTGTTCAGTGGAAAAAGGTCGTGTGGTCTGATGAGTCCAGATTGACCCTGTTCCAAGTAATGGATGTATCAGGGTGAGAAGAGAGGCAGATGTTGTGATTACCCACCATGCCTAGTGCCTACAGTAAAAGCCTGTGGGGGGTCAGTGTTATGATCTGGGGTGGATTCAGTTGGTCTGGCCTAGGTTCAACAATGTTCAGAAAAATAAACAAATGAATGAATGAATAAATGTTGTGACATTGCCTATGTTTATCAAAATGATACCACAGTGGCTCAGGCTAGATATTACCTATTGACTTATTGAGTCAAATAGTATCTCCATCCAAAAGCCTTTTTAATCCTCCAGACATCCGTACCATCCCCCATTTACAAACTCAGAAAAACCAGAAGTTAATCATTAACCTCTGACTAGGAGGTCAATGTTTTCAACCTGTCTATTTGTCGGCTTGTTTATCTCTGCAACATTACACAAAAGCACAAAAGCTACAGCACTGATTTTCATGAAACTTGTTGGAAGGGTAAAGAATGGGTCAGTAGAGGACAAATTCATGAAATTAGATCCATGAAAAAGGCAGAACTAGTTTTTTCTTCACGTTTTCTAACATTACAAGGATGTATGATAGACTTACAGGAACGTGGGGCCTTGGAGGAGGTACGTGCTGTTGGATGAGGAGTGTCTGGGTTACACATCAGCATAGACACATTCCCTGTTTTTGATTGTGATCAGATTTATTTAGATGGTGGGCTGTTGGAGCAGAAGGAGGGTGTGAAAGCCGTGCAGCCCGTTTGGCCCCTCAGTGACCAGAGAGGAGGTGATAAATGACTACAACACTCATCCCTGTCAGCACTGGGAGGGAGGGGGGCCAGCCCTCCTACCGTGAGCTACATCATCCTAACAACATTATTCTTTTCATGTGGCTTGTCGATAGAAGCCCTGTGTGATTGGCATGGGGATCCGCTCAGGTTAATTGGAAGCCTGAACTGTGTAACGGCACGGGAAGCTGAGCAGACATTGTCCCCCTTGTAATAACACAGGAGGCCTGTGTGTCTGTGTATCGATTACATCTTAGGTTCATGGCACCCATATGGGAATGAAATATCAGAGGACAGGTTATGGATGTTGCCATCAATGGCAGTGGAGGAACGGAGATGGGCCACTTGTACTGGAGGAAAACCCCTAAATGAAATCCTTTACAAGTTCACATCATGAACACTTCTTGATCAGCACCCCTGTTGAAAGCCCCACTGATGCAGCTCTGGTTAAAACCTATTTAAAATTAACAGAATGTATTTAACTGCAGTTTTAAGCACTTGCTTCACGCATGTGACAGGTGTATTTGCCCTCACGTCTGGACTCTGTGGTCACTGAATCCCTCTGTGTCTTCCTTTCATTTTGACCTCCCACTCTTCAGCCTCCTTTTGATCAGGGGCCCATAGCTTGCATTAGATGGAGGACACATGATACCTCATATAAGAGGTAACCTAACACACAGCTCTTTACTTGGAAGCAAAGCTTGCAATCCTATGGACCAGGCCACCCTGTCATGTGGTGAGATTAAGAAGACAGGGCGAATGACAGCGCTAATATGCAGAAAAGGCGGGTGATGGCAAGCCTTTACGTCGCCTCTGTAAGAACAGATCTACTGATAACTGATAATTTGCCTGCACTTTTGTTGCATTACTCCCCTTTGAAAGAACCTGTCAACTTTTTGAAGTGTTCATCTCTTACAAGAGTCACACTCTTATTATCGTCTCGATCATTCCAGGTGGCACCTTGATGCATTGTTTAGTCACCAAGGTTTTTAACAGGTTTGATGCCATAGCTCAGAGATTTTGCTTATTAATTTAGAAATTAATTACAAACACAAAGTGACATTTTACAAGAAATGTTTAGCATAGCATGAATTATTGTTGCTGTAAATTGGATGCAAGCGATGGAGTGCAAAGCCTTGACTTGAGCTCTTTGTGATTAATAAAAGAAGCTTTCACTTCAGTTTTAAAGCCAGTCATGATGAACGATGCAAAGGGATGAAACAAACTCCTCCTCTGGCTGAAGGACATGCTATTTTAAGGGTGGATGTACATTTTAAAAGACATATTAGATTAAGAGGAATCAGGGCTATCATTTATTGTATTTGTTGTCCCGTCAGACAGTTCAGTGACTAATAGCCATTGAAGGACATAACTTAAGATGGAGGTCACACATTTATTCAGTAGATTGCAATTTCTGCCTTTTAATATGCTAAACAAGTCAATATATGTCATAAAGTTTTCTTTCTTTTGCTGATGATCACATTATTGTGTGACATTTTGTCATAGATAAAATGCCTGCATTAGCAACTGCACAGGCAGGCAATGACTTGGACACCCTCACTCTGTTCTGTTGAACACAAACAGGAGGTCCAGCGCCGTCTCCTGTGGAGCAGAAGATCTGGATTCTACATGAGTGACTGAGACACAGCATCCTCCATCCTGCCTTTCATAGCCCCCTCATTGAGCCCCACAAGGCCCACCACGTGGCTCTCAGCGCCGAGGTCCAGATTGTGCCACTGGGCTGGTACCGGACTGGAGGTGGGCGATAGAGCCCCAATCCATCTCCCGCAGGAGCCCAGTGACGGGAGCATCGGTTGCCCACTCCTCGGCTCTGAGCACACTCAGGAAGATGGATTGGTTGGCCAACTCACCAAAGGAGGCAAAGCATGCCGTTAAGAGCCTGTGCATCACTTGGCTGCTCATATGCAAAGTTTGATGAAAGAGGTTTTTCTGGGAGCGATGAATTAGGGCTCCGCTGTGAAATTAGATTTCTGGTGAAAACATCGCAAGGTTTAGGAGAAGCATTGTTTCCACACTGCCGTCGATCCCAGTGGTAATTATAGATAAAAGAGAAATTATGTTAGTAATTCAGCGATGAATGATAAAACTGAATGACAGATTAGGCTCTGAAAAGGGAGTGAAAAAAGCTTTATGGGGACTTTCATGGTCCAAACAGTAATGACAAGTGGCAAAAGTATTTTGTCTTGATTCATAAAATGAAATAAAAAAGACAACAATTGTCCATCTTCATATTATACATACATCAGGTTATGTGTGAGTAGAGAACAGAATAGGAGCCATACAACAAACAAATGGGGAGCATGTGAAATATTCCTCTCTGATGAAATAAATCTTGTGGAAAAATTGTCTCATCTTCAGAAACAGTCCAAATTGGTCGGTACTTTAACCTGATACACTAAGGATCTCGCCTCCTCCTCTCTGTGACCCAAACCTTAAACGGCGGCATGAACACTGACAAATTTGACAAAGGGAATTTGCTCAAAAAACACAGCCTCTATTTGGTCAGCCAAGCGGCAAATATGTCGGATGATATGGTTTATTAGGCAATCCATTTCTCCACAATAGTGAGGCCATCTGCAAAGGTTAGCGTGCATAAGGTTCGTATGGCAAATTCTATCTAATCTGGCTTCGAAGGGCTGCCGCGAAAACTCAGTGGCACATTTTTCATGTACGTACGATTTGGAATGCAAATAGAATAGCTGATGAAAGAGGTGACCTTCTAAGTGCAGAGCAGTGGGGGCTTTGTGGAATATGCAGAGGCAGAATAGAATAGAAAAGAATGAGTTACTGCCACTGCCACCTCAGCTGCATTGTAATATACGACTGTGGCTCAGATACAAGTGAACCTGGCCTCAAGAACATCTAGGTTAATCTGCGAGGATGGCACATCATGTACTCGGTGCAAAAAAATAGCTGGCTCGCAGAATTATATGCCTTTATGCACTGAAAAGGCCTGCAATGTCAAACAAAATACCTCCCAAACAAAGGATCTTTAATGATATAATGCAGATTACTATAGTGAAGCTTATGTATAATAGACTTTTCATATTAACTAATGGATTGTTTACACTGACTCCTATGTGTTTTACTTCTGAGGCAACTTAACATGAATTTAGATTCATTGACATGGAATATTTTTTGCATAAAAATGGTAGAATATATCCAGCTTCAAATTCAAAGGTTTATTTCATTGTGTATTTTAATTCTTCTACTGTTTTTACTGCAATTTTTATGTTGTTAACTCTTAAGTAATCTGTGTTTTATTATGTGTGAAAAGTGTTATATATAAATTAATTTTACTTCTTACTTACTCCTCACTCAGTAAACACTAATTGGTCGATATCGCTGATAGGTGTCATTACATGCCCAAGTAAAAGAGTTGGAGCAAGTTTTTCTAAGATGTAAAGGTAATACTGTATGTTAGTAGTGTAGTGTTCAGATTCCTTTGTCATACATAGTGTGAAACTTGAACACATAGACAAATGAGTGAGGTGTACCATGGTCATTCAGCCGTGTATGTCTCATCTGTAGCCAGCTTTGGCAGAGTAGTCATCTTCATTCCCTTTGTCCTTACTGCAGTAGGCAATCTATCAGCCTCGAGACGTGCTGGAGAGTCCGGCTGGCCTACTCACTCTCCCATTTGAATTGAGAACCCAGTTTCTACTTTACCGACGGTCCCAGTTAGACCAAGCTGCAATTGAGAGTGAGTGAGCTGTCCTTGATTCATATTACTGTCCCAGTATGATTGAGCTTCTTTGGTATCGCCAGAGAATGGAGAGAAAATTGAGCACTTGACTTTGCAGGGTTGAAATCCCAGTACTGCATGTATGCATTTTCTCAGGGTTTTTCATGGGACACGCTTGAGGTGCATTCTTTATGTTGTGTTCAATGAGACGCACAGGCGTGATTAGGGTGTTGTTTGAAAGTTAGAACAAATCAGTTTGTTTTCAGCAGACTGAAACCAACTTTATTTAAATCAAATGGGAAATACTCTTTGGAATGTATGCACTACCTTAGAAAGCAATGTTCTCTGTGTCCAACTGACATGAAGTAATTGGTCATTCAGAATAGATCCAAATCTGAAATATGCATAAGGGGAAAAAAAATGAAATCTCTAAATCTAAAATGGCCTGATTACGTTGAACAAAATTACATGTTTGATACTTATAAATGTAACTCTAATAAAATAACTTTAATGTACAAAGTTTACTGAAGATAGAGAAATCAGCTGACCTTATGTGATATAAATCAAGAGACTGTGTTTCTGCTGATGATTAAATCAATAGGGATTTGACACAGACCTGTGGGAACATGGCTGTCTTATTTCACCCAGTTCCTCCCCTCGTGGTCGGCTGTGAGAGGGATTCATCACCTCACTGGTCTCTGTCACCTGATGGAGATGGGCCTTTAGCCATGGTTTGATAGGGGGAGCCGATTATGATGCATGTCGATCATTCCAGCAAATATTGACATGGAAACAGTGAGAGAACAACCCCACGGCTCATAGCCCTTCCTTCCCATACAATCTGCTGTGCTCACCAGCTCTGTGGGACACTCATGCATTCACAACATAAAATCACACACACACCTACACTTCACAGACATTTTATATACTGTGTCCTCACAAAGATGCCTATAGCATCGGGAAGTATTTAATTACATGAAACGAGGTTAGTCATTTATTCATAAAATATATAGCTATAATCTCTGACAAAAAATTTAAAAAATGTGGTTAAAGTACAGTTCATAAAAAAGTTGATGCCTCCAAATATATTCTATTCATTGAAAAGCTTATAGAAAAAGAATATTAATGCATCACTATCAAATATAAGATGGCTTACAAGGAGCACCTTTACCTCTATTACAGGCTCTACTTATTTGACTGTATTTATTGTAAGCATTTTTGGCAGGTTCTTTACTTTGAATGTGTGCTGCTTTTCATTGCAATCATTGTGCATTCCTCTAAGCAGCCTGTCTCTGCCCTGCCTGGCTGTGACCTATTAACCATACCAAGGTGTCACCCTGCCAGGCAAGAATACCTTGGACTGCTGGAAAATGTACCTCTGAAATCAAATATTTCAATCTTAAAGGTTCTTAAAGGTTGCCTCACCCACCTCTTCAGTGCCCAACAAAAAGAAGAAATAATAATAATAATAATAATAATAATAATAATAATAATAATAATAATAATAATAATAATAATAATAATAATGATAATGTCCACACATTTCCAAATATATTCATGTATAGCCTATGTATGAATAATCTATTTCTTTTCTCCTAATAGATTCCACTAAATCCCCTCTGATCTTAAGTTATGTAGTACTTTCCTGGATAAATTGATGTTTTACGACATTTCAGCTTCAGTTTAAAACAAAATATGATTAAATGCAATTACTTTATTAGATACCTACATTTCTACCTCAAGAATTCTTAGTTTGTGACATTTAAAAAGTGACTTCCGAAGGCTGAAAACCCAGAACCAGATTGTCCCATTTGATGGTTTCCCCATCAGCCTCTCAGAGTAAAACCACTGACTGTCAGTCCTCTGTTGTGCATGTGTGTATGTGTAGGTGTGTGTGCATGTGTGTGTGTGTAGGTGTATGTGTGTAGGTGTGTGTGTGTGTGTGTGTGTGTGTGTGTGGTGAGAGGCTGATTGGTTGTTCATGTTTATTTACTTGAGACTGAAGGAAGAGGCTATTTCCCCTGCCACACTGTGCTAATATGCCTCATAACCACCTCACTTCTTCCTGTCTCCTCTACATCTGTGCGTGTTTTCTGTGTGTGTCCCTCAGAAACCATAGGGTTAGCTGTGAAATACAAACAGTGTTTGCTTTCAGAGGAATAGCCGGAGAAGTCTGTCAGGACTGTCAGGACAGAGAGAGAAACCCAAGGAATAAGAATGGAAAGTGAGAACGGAGGATGTGTGGAGGAAGCTGTGGAGGGGGATGTGCTAATGACAGGTGCGTCTGTAAATTCTTCATCCTGCATAGACTGTTAGGAAAACTGCTTGGCAGGGCACTCAACCATGACTTACAACTAATCCTGTTTGTAAGTTATTATTTATCTTCAGCAAAGTTTGTCAAACTCAGGCTTTGATTTCTCTCCCTGAGTTCCCTCTCGTGGCCCGCTCCCACACATGCTCCCCACATAATTTATGACTGCCTCTGGTCCTGATGACAGATTATTAAAAGTAGAATTAGTTTTTTGCTGGGGATTTTTCCTTTGGGAATTGGGAAGGCAGGGCTCTCAGAGGAAGGTCTCTGACGAGGTCTCCATTACTAATAGAGGCAGATTTTTTTCCTTCCCTGTGTGATGGCGGAGCGAGAAGACTAATGATTTGAATTTACTGTGGCAGTTGTCACGTGGTCTGGAAGCCAGCATCGGAGGAGAGGAGAGGTTAAGTTCTTCCCTGTGGAGAGGTTTATTGGATTGTTTAGCACCAGAAGGATAATGTTTTTGTCATAGACTGCTGGTGCTTCTGCTCCTAGGCTGGACGGAGGCTGGTAGGAAATCCTCTACATGTGTCTCAGCATGTGAGTGAGTGGAAGGCTGGGAGGGGGAAAAGAAGTGAAAAGTGTACAAAGAATGGAAAAATGCAGCTTTTAGGTGTAGAATGCAAGAAGAGGTGACAAGGACAAGTTTGTAATTATTACAGAAATGTCTGCACTTGATAAAATGTGTGGACAGAGGTTCAGATACAGCCCCTGCTGCTGACAAACTGATACTAACAACACTTGTGTTCCTCTGAAGTTGCTGCCAGCTCTAACATTCGCCCCCATCAGCAACTCTTCTGCACCGACTGCACACTTTTCTAGCTTCTTTGCTGACACACAAAGAGGATGTAGGCTTTCCCTTTTCCCCTGTTCACCTGATGGCCGTTTGGAGCCTGTTCCCCCAGCGTGTGTCTGCAGCCTGGGAAGCAGAGGGGAGTCTCAGCACAGCTGAGAGGCTCGGCTTAATCTTATGCATCATTAAGCACTCAGCGGCACGCCGCAGCTCCTCATATACATCATCCACGCTTAATAAACATAATGATGACATAAGATGTAATTCCAGATGAATTTTCATTTTATAGGGAAATGGAGAATTCCTGTGGAAAGGAGGGGAAAAAGAAAAGAGGAACGAAAGAGGGAGAGAAAAAGTAAATTATCAGGGAAGTACAGAATAAATGATGTTTTTTCTCCACAAGATGGATTGTGGGGTTCTAAGGGCAGTTGAAGTGGGAGAGGAGAGTTGGAGGGAGGGAGGTTGAGAAAGGTGAGGGGACAGAGGGCTGCAGTGGCGATGGCCCGAGAGTGGAGGGGTGGCATGGGGGACAAGGGGTTTGAGGGGGAGAGAGAGAGAAAAATGTTGGTCATTCCAAGTGTTTTAATCGCACGACTTGATGGACAGGCTGAGAGGACCTAAGGTGCGGCCATCCATCATAGGCAGGCTAGAATGGTAGAGCGAGGGGTAGAGTTTCAGAGGGGGCTCTCTGGCTTTGGGGGGAAATGGGATTCTGATGAAAGTGTGAGAGAAAGATGGCTGTACACAGTAAAGGCCAATGAGGGCAAGAGGACCAAAGATTAGCACTGCGCCTCTACATCATGCTGGGAATGGCAGCAGGAAAGGAGATTGTAGTGGCCATCCAAATAACACTTCTGCCAAGTGACAGCACTGCTACCCCCACTGTTGGGATCATTTATGGACTGAAGAAGGGTTTTGAACCTAGGGACTAAAATTTGACCTAAGTATTATATCCATAGGTATTTGCTGAATGTTTGAGTGCATGTATATGTTCAAAATTCACCTACCTTCAAAATCAAATCTGTGTTTGCTGACTGCAATCTTTAGCTTTTTGTGTGCAGAATGAAGTGGACTTTGGTTCTTTCAGGGTTTTCTCACATTTATCTGATGAAGGGACAGAGTTTTCTATGCTTACTAAGAGGCTGATGAACCCAGACAGATTTGTGTTGCCAATCATGTTGAGGTATTTGCCTTTTACATGTCTGAAGTGGAAACCATCAGTTCAGAAAAAGGCTGGAGGAAAACTAAGAAGAAAGCATGCATTTTAGATTCTATTGTGTCTTATAACATGACTGACAAATGTCTTGACATAAAGTTTGACATGTTTTATTAGATTTCTATGAGTTGTGTAACAAACACAAGCCCGTGAGGTCAAGATGGCTGCTATGTTAAAAATAAAACACACTCACAAGGGGCACACCAGCAACACACATACACACTTATGCACTCTTCCTGAACTCGGCCCTTAGACAATTCCTCCTGCAGACATCACAGCCCAGACACCCATCCAACAAACTAACCAGCCAGCCAGGCTGAAAAAAATCAGCACAGGAGGGAGGTGGAGATTAATAGTGAAATGGGCTTTGGAAATTATCATGTTGCTTGCATTCCAATGAGAATATAGCATGTGACCCTTCTTCTTATCACTGACTTCTGGCACAGGTGTAATAAAACCGATCTACAAATCACTTTATAATAGTGACTTCTGTGGGTGTAGAAGAATATATGAACATTCGACCTGAATTTGCTTCCATTTCCCTTTTTACTGGCCGTTTAGAAATGAGAAACTATTTAGCTTTTTCCAGAGAAGCCAGTTTTGTCGAGGGGAAAGCAGCATCCCATGCATGTTTCCAGCTGGACCTCATCCCAGACTGCCATGCCTGGTTAATGTGGCCATTCTGCGCTGCCAGAATTAGAATTCATGGTTTATATTAAACAAACAAACAGGAAAACATGAAAACAATGACACAGATTGACCTTGCTTGAACACAACTAGCTCCATCTGATTCTCCAAACTGGTAAGATTTAATGTATACAAACTGATTATGGACTTTTAACATCATGTCCACTTGTTTTGGAAGATGAATCTCATTTTAAGGCATAGGTTTTGCAAACACATCAGAAATGTTATCTGCTGTGATTTCAACACTGACTGATACAGTTGGGGATATTAATGGAGCCTCCCACCTCTCCTCTGGTGGCCTATGCTGCACAAAGGCATTTCTGGATTCAAACCTCAGCATGTTCAGGGCCAGTGGAGCATGCCCAGCAGTATGCCAAGGTTAGATGGGTGCCAAGGGTGCCACTAAACGGAACCCTATCCTCTCCTCTATCCTTTAATGCCCAACACAAAATGCTGCAATATAACGCAATGAAATATATATAAAATACACACACACACACGCACGCACAATGTAGAGTCACAGCACAGACATACAACACAAAGGACCACCCTACATCACCCGGAAAACAAGAAAAAAGAAGGAAACATTAGAATTGTTGTTATATCTTATGAAATGTCCCTTTAATTCACAGCAGTCAAGCTTTTGAAAGACTAATAATGCACACACCACTGACTAGCCTTGGCAACAGCAGATGCCCATTTCATCTGTCACTTTCTCTGTCTTATGGTTTCTATACACTTCTGCCTCCTGTTGTCTTTGTGAGTATAACTCACACATAATGTCTTCATCAGTGATGTACTCACTGTGCTCTGTTTGCATTGAGTTACAGGCCACACTCCCTCTTTCCCTCTCTCTCAAAGCCCAGGCTGCTCCTGGCACCGAACGCAGATTACATCTTGTTTCCCAAACTACTAAAAGTGTCAGAGGCTGTCTGGCTTTGCTTTTATATAGTGTTATTAATGGCAGTGAGCACCCACCGCCCCAGTCTTTGTGTATGTGTGCTTGCATGCTTGTGTCTAATTAAAAGGTTGCTGCTTACAGAAGCAGAGAATGGGTTTGCAAGATAGGAAATAATAATTGCAAATATTATCATTATTATTTTCACGGCTTATAGAGAAGTGACATGTGGTTGGAAGACCATATTTGAACTGTGAATTGTGAACTTGCTGATAAAACCATAAGGGCCACCCCAAGCTATTATATAAGCCCTGACCAAGACCTTATGATATCCTTAACTGAAGAATTATATGGCTGTTTGTTTCTATGGCTGTTCTTGTTCTATTGGGAACTAATGTTTTAACACTCTACTCAACATTGTATTGTCTTGGGTGGGACCTTTGAACACTATGTTGGACTTTCTCTGGCTTCACTCACTCTGACTCTTTTAACATATTAACTAACTATAACTGCTGTCGGATGAGTTGCAAATACAAAAACATGATGCAAATTATAGTAATACTTAAACCCACCAGGAAATCACAAAAACGAAATGGATCAAATCACAATACTAAATATAAACACAGATGACCCTGTGTTGTTTCATGTTGTTTATAGAAGAGTTGAGCTATTTTCTACAGTGGCCGACAAGGGCCAAACACATTGCACCGGCCCAGCGAGTCTCAGTTAGAGAAAACAGCTGCAAGTACATAAACGATTCAAATTGACAAACTCAAACACCAGTCTAAACGAGGTACAAAAACAGGAACGTGGTGCAAATGAAAAAATGCACCACATGATGCAAAAACACATGCATAATCATCAAATGCTCAGCAAATAGAGAAATGACGCAAACCAAGAAAATGTCTGCAAACGAAAAACGCTGCATAACCAGTCACTACAACAGAAGTGCTCCAAACCTGTAGGGGGCGCTGTCAGCAGAACAGCTCAATGCAGAGACACACAGGATGGAGAGAGAGACAGAAAACAGCTGACTGACAGTGTTTCAAACTACAGTGGGAACAAACTGAAGTTACGGCGCAGCGCGGTAATGTGACTTTTATTAGATTATATTTGTCCCTAGTCTGTTGTCTATAAATGCTGGCTGGCTGCAGGTTTGGAGCACTTCTGTTGTAGTGACTGGTTATGCAGCGTTTTTCAGTTGCAGATGTTTTCTTGGTTTGCATCGTTTCTTTATTTGCAGAGCATTTGATGATTATGCATTTGTTTTTGTTTCTTGCAGTGCATTTTTTCATTTGCAACACTTTCCTCATTTTGTACCTCATTTAGACTTGTGTTTGAGTTTGTGAATTTGCATCGTTTCTGTACTTGCAGCTGTTTTCTCTAACTGAGACGCATTGGACCGGTGCAATGTGTTTGGCCCTTGTCGACCACCGTAATTTTCCATGTAGAGACATAGCAACTTTTGAATGGTTTCCATGCTGAGAAATGGTGTATAGAGTAGTAGACACATCCAAGTTACATCTGACAGAATCTGACCATCGATTGGTAGTTACAGCTGTCAATCACATATTTAACCCCCCCCCCTAAGTGTCTGAAAACACCTGTGACTTGACAAAATAGGGGTTTCACAAAGGTTGATTGTCTACAACCTGAAAACAAAGGTAAAGAGTAGATGCAGAAGTTTCTTGTCCTTTCAGAACGCTGCACATGAAAAATTACTGAGCATTTTTTTCTAGAGTCAAAAGTGTTTTCCTCAAAAAGGAAAAAAAAATTGCTCTATATTGAGTACATTTGGCTCTAAATTGAGTTTGGACAGTTCTACCCAAAGAGTAACTTTAATTCTTTTGGGAGAGGGACCAAATGTTATCTGAGTAGAATAACATTTTTTTTAATTTGAGTAAATTTTACTCAGGCAAATTTCCTGTGTGGAATTACCATATGCTGGAAAAGGATTTATAAAATTTTTATCAAGCACTGCAGTTTTACGTAGTTGCATATAAGCATCATAGTTGCATACTATCTTTATATTTGTCATTATGAAGCACTTATTAATGCCTCACTCTGCAGGACCATATTTTATAACCACTAAGGCATTAACCATGAGTTTTCCCTCTATAACTTTCTAATTACTGCTTACTGATAGTAAGGAAGCTGCTGTACATGAATTATGATCTTAATATGTTTTGCGCAGTATGACCCTTACGACCACCTCATGAGGTCATAAGCATATTAAGATCATAATTCATGTATTATATCTTAGTTTAGCTTTCACGAAGCAGAAGTTAGAATGTTCAACTCTTGTTTTCTGAGAATTCACTTTAAGACACCATCATAGTAAGCACTGCTACCCTCTTGCTTTTCCTCAAAACATGGCATATGGTGTGGGAAAGTTTTCTTCCCACAGTTTAATTCAGGTCCTACTCTCTCTGGCTTAACCCAGTGTATTGACATGTTGCATTAATATACATTTTTATTTGGAATTATTCTTGACCAAGGTCTGGGACCATAGCTCCATTGTGTATCCGAGCCTTTTCTCAGACAGCTGTGGCTTGGCTGGCTCTCAGCTCCCCCTGTCTTAACCTGAAGAATTATGTGCTCAGATAATTAGCTCTTATAGGTACACTCTCCATTTCTCCACTCCACTGGGCACATCATCTTCCTCGCCTCTTTATTGTTTGGTTTGCTTTGTCAGATCGATGTCTTGCTACTGCGTAACCAGCACTCATATCTCAGGCTGCATAAATCACAACAAGGTTTCTGTCGCTCGGGAGAGTGGTGTGGCTTTGCTGCACACATGCACACTCACAAACACACACACATGCACACACACGCACATATAAACAAGTGGGTGGACCACATTATGCTCCGCAGCCAACAAACTCCTATCACTTCCTCTCCTCTCCTCTCCTCTCCTCTCCTCTCCTCTCCTCTCCTCTCCTCTCCTCTCCTCTCCTCTCCTCTCCTCTCCTCTCCTCTCCTCTTGTCCTTCCTTTCTCCCTACATCTCCAGTACCGCTGAGTGTCCACTGAAGAGGAACCCATCAGATTATCCTCTACCCAGTAGCGATGGGTAGGGTAGGTGCGGCAGAATAGAGGGAGGGTAAGGGGTCTGTATCATGGCTTATGATTGCGGTGCCACCCTTGTAATGAATTCAAAAAATGCAAATGGCTCTCCCCATGTAAAAGTTGACATTGTCTCCTGTGATAAATTTTCTGCTGAGGTAAGAAACAATTTAGATGCGAATTACAAGCAGGCTCTTTGTCACTCCTCAATTCCATTTACATCCTTAATTAGCCGATTCCCCTGCTTGCATTAACGGTAGACGGAAAGACAGACAGAAAAAAAAAAAAAAAAAAGATCAGGAGACACACAGACAAAGACAGACAGGGACAATGACATAGAAACACACTAGACACTGTTACACAAAAGCGAACATTTAAACATTTCATATAAATGCATGTCTATCTGGCTTCACACATAGGTGCATAAGCCTTGATTATGGTGCAGGAAATGAGCCAGAAACGCCATCCCATGTGTTAGGACCTCAGGGTTGATCAGCATCCCTGGGTCTGTGTCTCTGTTAATGTCATCCTTAACAGCATACTAAACACTGCAGGTTTGTAGACATTAGCTATGCCTGCTAAAATACTCATTTACTGAGCCTCCTCATCACACAACTCTCCTCTGCTTTGAATGACAGGCCTAAACATGCCATTCTATTAGAAGGCTTACTCAATAGAGCAATGTTCAGTCATTCGTGTCCCTGCCGAGTGCACGGCTTGTCTGCGAGACCCCACAAAGAATATGCTCAACGCGAGGTCATATATTACAGTTTACAATATGTGCCTGGTCTCCATGACAGTGGAGAGTCACTCAGAGCTTCACATCAAAGCCTCGACTGGCACACATGCTATGGCGTCTAATGATGTAAACCGACGCGTGGTGTGAATATTCATGTTCAGTCCAAAGGATGACGATGTTCTGATTTCATGGTGCAGAGTAGGTCTTGCTGTCTGATTTTGTTCTGCTATCTTTTAATGTATACATTCAAACAGTGGGAACTAATAGAGCATGTGGCAACTTTACAAAGCGACAGATCTGTGGGTGGCCAATTCATTCTGCCAGCTGACTGTTCCTAAATATGGTCTGCCAAACACAGTGTGGGTTGTATGAATACATTCACACGGCAACTTAAATTTGATTTAGTTGTAGATTTATGCTATGAATCCATATGTGAACTTAGATAATATAGACATATTTATGCTGACATTCTTATCACACTTCAGTCAAGAAAATATGCATGTTGCATGGTGCATATATGTGCATTTTCTTAAAGATAATCAACTATTTTCACAGGTGGGTTGTAGAAAATCTGTTATTTTAACTACTGACAATATGGGCTGTTATATCATATGAATGATGAAACCACACTTCACTGAAATAAATATGTCTGACCATGTTTGAGAACTTTCTGAGAAATGTTTTCTCTTTTTTAACACTTAAAGATCCACAACCATTTTTGTCACAACTTCTTTTCCAAATGATTAATCCCCATTTAATATAATATTTTCCTTTGCATTTAAATTTTTTCAATGAAAATCAGGTACTTTCCTATTGATCATGTAAATGTTCATAAAAACACAGAGTTAATTCAGAGGCTATGAGATCAAATCAGAAAAGGTGTGAGGAAAAAGTGGCTTTTTTTGACAAAATATATCATTAACTGAACATAAAAACAAATGTCTACAACCACTGTTATTTATCAAACTAAATGGATTTTACTGGTGAATCAATGTTGTAGAAGATGACAGTGTTTCCATGTTCACTTCCATGTCCAAATGGGTCATAGCTGATGACCATGAAAAGATGACAAACTATATTTTACACCACTTATTTACATCTAGTGATAGAATTATTCAAAATTTTAGATCAAGAGATGTTTTTGGTCAGCGGTGGATGTTTGGGTCTTTATGGGTTAAAGTAGAAAAAATCATTCTTAAAGAAGGGTCAAAATCACGGCCCGTCAATGTTTATTATTTCAACAACTGCTAAATCATCATCAAAAGTCCGAAATTCACTTTTACTGTCCCTAAAGGGGGAACTCAAACTCTCCATTAGACCCAGTATGTACAGGCAGGAGTGGCTGCTATTGAAAACATGCAAGGATGAACTCTAGATCTATGCCAGTACCGTGGACAAGAGCACTGACATGGAGTGGAAGAAGTAGAAGCCTTGATCTAGAACGACAGCAAAATAGAAGCAGTCACCTTGGACATATTCTTGAATATCTTTTTCTTCTTCTTCACAGAAAAAGCTGATTAGCCTCATGAGTAATATTTCATTGATAATAATAATAATAATAATAATAATAATAATAATAATAATAAATAAACACATCAAATTTTAACTAATCTTTAAAATCCAATTTTCCATCTAAACCAAACTTAAAGAGTACTGATGGAAACATGGCTCTTATTGTGTTTGATACACATTACAAAAAAGAATATGTCTACCTAACACCAGCTATCAAAATGAATGATACTGACATAATATCACCAATGCACATTATAAATACCTATTCGTTCTCCTTCGTAACATGAAAATTTACATTGTGAAAACTTTATCTTTAAATCTTTAAACCAAAAATGCCGTAAATGTTAAAGAATTCTTCATAAAAACTCACCGTGTAGCCATTTTTGGTCAGAACTCCAGTGTCAGAGGTCATTAGTTTCATCTGGCATGCGCTGCTTCCCCCTGTAAAGGGGTAAATGAAAAGCAGCTTGTTTGCTATTTACTGTACACACAATTGATCAACCAAACAATGACACAATTGACCACCCACTTGACCTCGCCTCATTGCTGCAGCCAATCGCACAGCTCTATTTTTTTCTTACTCATATTTATGTGGAATTTGGCTTTCTCTCTAATAGGGTCATGGATGGGAATGTTTTGGAAGAAAACACTTTGTTTATGCTGGTTCTTCATTGTCTACTGCTCTCTAATTGAATCTAATGACCAGGATTTCAAAATAATTAATCTGATTTATTGTGTCTAATAGGTTGTCTCCTTCCCATCATTTTTGGAGATATTTGACTCAATGAATATTTCTGTGAGCTCATGATGGACACCATTCACACCCCATTTTTTCTTATTTTGTTTGTTTCAGGGTGTGAACATTTCCTTTTCTCGGGGACTTTCAGCGCAGAGAAAGCATACATATGACTTTCACACTGGGAAAACACTGTCATTACCAACATCAATCATGCACAATCTTTTCAGACATGTTGCTTTAATGTACCATTTTAAATGCAAAGTCTGGAGGACACGCCGCTGCTGGCCTCTCGTGGTGTAGGTATACGTTCTCCAGCCACTGTAAAATGTGTATGAACAGAGAGAAGCATGAGAGAAAGGATGCATTGTCTGTCTTTTGCTGTCATTAGGCGGCGTCTGGAGGATGATGTGAAAGCAGTATGGGGTCTAGGGGAAGTATTTATGACCCTGTAGGAAACTCGTTGGACTGCGGTGATCGCGAGGAGATAATGGGAGGGAATGGGATGCAGCGAGGTGTTCTGACTGCACCAACCAGACAAGAGAACAGCCAGGATAAATCAATGTTGGTCATTTTCTCTCTCTCCCTGCTATCACACCACTACCTCCCTGCACCCACGCTGAAACATTTACACAGTCCATCATTAGTGCCCTTTTCACACACAAAAAATGATCTGAATTGGCAGAATCACTAAGAAAAGAAAAGAAAAGAAAAGAAAATTGTATGTAAAATCAAATTGAGCAAAATGTTTTTACCAGAACAGTTTGATCTAAAATGGCAGCATAGTAATGCTAATTTGATTTAATTCTGACACAGCCGCTTGAATGACTTTTCTGGTGACATTGGGAGGCATACAAACAAGACTTCACATCATTAAACAGGAACAAACTGAGGGGAAATTACACTTAGTTATGGAAATGGATTTTAAGCATGCAAAGCATTACTTGTACTGACTTTAAGCTGAAATATGAAAAACATCAGCGTTGGTGTTAGCATTAAGCTGTGACGCCAACGCCATTAAAGGGAGTGAGGATCAAGGTAAAACCTAACCTCTGATGATCAAAAGAGACAACTCATTACAGAAGTATATTGACCTTAAAGATGGCTTAATTTAATAAAGTACTATCTCAGAAGGTAGGAGTGCATTTTTATGGTTGCTCAAGTACAATGCACACACCGTATTACAAGCGCAGCTAAAACAGATAGATGAACTACAGCAGTAAATGAAGAGTCAAACTGTACTTTATTAGGGACGCTGAGAAATCCCTCTTGAATTAAAAACTGAGAGTAAAAATGAGAATGTTATGTCTCTTAAAGTGTGTAATGGGCTAAACAAAGTCAAACAAGGAGGGTGCATTACATGCTTTACTGGACAAACATGATGCATTACAACCAATAACTCAACACTGTCACACGACCGCGGCACAAGCTGTGATCTGGATTACAACAATCACCAGGTACAGAAACCGGCTACTTACACATTCACTGACAGTTTTTACAATGAGCCAAACATTATATCCAAGTGTTTATGTGCTTACTATATTATTTGTCACTAACTTTGTGTCTTTTTTTCTCTTAGTTTGTGTTTTTCCCTCTCTATCCTCTCTTTCCTGTTCCTTTTCCTCAGGTATCTCTGATTGTAAAGCTGTTTGATTCTGGTTCTGATTCTGGACTCCTTCCTTCCCAGTGTTTGCCTGTGCCGTCCGCTGTCTGTGTTGTTGGTTTTTTTTGTTTGTTTTTTTTTTTCTCTCTACGCTGTTATTTTCTCTCTCCTCTGTCCACTAACCCCAGCCGGTTGAGGCAGATGGCCGCCTACCCGGAGCCTGGTTCTGTTGGAAGTTTTTCCTTCTGTAAAAGAAGTTTTTCCTCCACACTGGGGAGGGTTTGCTCCTGAAGAATTTGTTGGGTTTCCACTCCGTATAGTCTTTTAAAGGCTCTGATCTGAAATTGTGAAGTGTGTTGAAATAACCATGTATCATAACTGGTGAAGTGAATATCCCTAGTATGAGTAAATTCAGAAAGCACTTTGAATCCAGACTTATGTTTAAGTACATGCACAGTGTTTAAAATGTGGACTACATAAATCTCATATGCATCATCTGCACTGTTCTTTTTTTTTATACACTTTATTTTTATCTCCATATTTGATTTGATTTGATTTGATTTATTTATTTCGAACATGCAAAGAAACAAAATAAAACAAAACAAAATAAAACAAAATAAAACATTTAAATGGACAGAATCTATCTTCAAGCACATACAAGTCTGAATTTTGTATGGACGAAAAGGAGTAGGAAGAAGTATAAACTTATTTAATCCTACCTCTCAGTGCTTTTACACCTTTATCACTAACTTGATACAAGAATCAAACAATACTATTTTCCTAATTTTAGCATCGAACCACAACAAATACATAATGCAGTAACTGAATTACACACAACAATATGATCATGGCAGTACAGTCATACAAACAGACTCAACAATTCAACCATTTTCTTCAATAATTACAGCAGATTTATCAGTACAACATCATCCATAAACAAACAGCCCTCATTGTCATTATTAAATACTGTACCTCTCAAGAATAATTTTTTTATATATATTTTTTTTAAACTGAATTATGTTTGATATTTGTTTTATCTCCACACACAATTTGTTCCACAATTTTACTCCACAGACTCCACATTTAGTGATAGACAAAATAAACAAAACAAAACAAAAAAACAGACCACAACAATTACAGCATCCAAGTTCAAACTCCAGACAAACAAAATACAGACAGGTTCAGGACAAATTAGGATAAGATTACACAGGTTCAAGGATTTCTTTGATTAACACACACATTCCATTTTTCCCACTATTTTTCACATTTATCAGTAGTGAGTCTTAATGAGAGGGTCAGCCCTTCCATGTCATAAATTTCATTCACAACAGTTGTCCAGTCCAAAAATGTTGAGGGATCTTCGCACATCCATTTTCGAGTTGTGGCCTTTTTTTTGCCCTTGCTAATAATATTAACAAAAGATATCAGTCAGATTTCCTCATCTTGTGTGGTAGGTTACCCAAGTAATTCACGATAAAATCCAATGGCAAGTCCATTCATATTATATTGTTAATTTCCTTTCATCTGCATTCCTTTCATCTGCAGATATTGTTACTTCAGCTTCTTTTTCCCTTATTATATTAATATATGTTGTGGAAAGTTTCTTCCGTTTTTATAAACATAGGTAAAGTCTTGATATTTGTTTTTTTGTAGAATTTCCTTTACATCAATCAATAAGAATTTGAACCAGTCCAGTGTCCTTCTCCTCCTCTGTTTATTACTTAAGCCAGGAGGTATTGTGATCACTTTGCTTTGTGGGTTTGCGTGCATGTGTGTGTGCGTGTTTGTTTGTTAGCAAGATAACTCAAAAAGTTATTGAGGGATTTTCATGATATTTTCAGGACATGTTGATACTGGCGCAAGGAAGAAATGATTAAATTTTGGGGGCGATTGGGGATGGGGGAGCGGGGGTGTCATAACTTTTTGAGTTATCTTGCTGACAAACAAACACGGGAGGCAGATCTGTCTTGGCGGAGGTCTGTGCTCTCCGAGTGCTTTTCTTGTTTTAATATGTTTATCAAAATCCACACTGTTCTTGGTCTGTATCTCAACTTACTGATGATACCACATTAGCATTTCAGCCTCTTCAAGCTTTTTGTTCCTAATTTTTGCAACTTGTCTTCTATCTTGTTTCTCTCTCTAACTGCTATGACCTTATATTCTACATAAACTATATAGATAACAGTATGGGGACACATTCATTGAATTCAGATGTTTCATTACTATAATGGGGAAGAATAATACAAAAGAATAACAACAAATAAGTGCGTAATTTTTCATCATTTTATATTGTGATACATTTAATTTCACAAACTGCTTTTATTTCATCCATTGGGTTAAGTTTGTTTACATTGTCATCTACTCTCACAGTATGTTTCAGAGTTTGTTTTTACATAATTTCTCCCAATGTTATTTTTTTCTTTATAATTATAATTGCTTTAAATGCTCTACCTGCAGATTTCTGAAATACTTGACATGTCAGGTTTCTTCAATTCTCACTCAGGAACAAAAGTCTTTAATCTTAAAACAAATATTGATTTAATACATATTGTGATAATTATTGGCAACAACTGACATATCACAATATTTCAGATCAGCTGGGAAATTCTACAAGCTGTAGTTGTGATGTGTCCCAATATTTTTGTCCATATGGTGTCTTTATAAAGAAAAAAAAAAAAAAAGTGACAGCATGACTATGCACAGCAGCACAACAACACATAATACCATCTATTGAGAGAATTATTTCCAGGAAAGAAAGGCTTTCAGTTACTAAACTGTGGAATCAAAGCCCAAGCTGATGACATTATAATGGTTATTTTCTCAGATGTTACAGAGCTCCCGCTAGACCAACAGAAGACATTACACAGCTGTTTTCAGTGAGTATATGTTTCTCATCTGCATGTAATCAGGTGCTCCTTTAAAACAAACTCTTAAATTACGTACTCTCATATGGCAAAAAAAACTAACATGAAGCCATTAACATGTACGACTGTAACTCCGCGTCAGCTTCAAATGTCGTCACAACCTCTAGAGGAGTGTTTTGTCTCATTTTGTCCTCCAGCTTGCTTTTGTTTTTCAAGGTACTTAAAGGTGACATTGAACAGGACGGTTGTTTATCTATTGTCTACAAACTAATCTGTTTGCATTACCGCTTGTATTCCAATGGTCCCATTATGTATTAGAAAAGCAATTAACAGTTCATTAAACTTCGAAGGTGTTAATACAAGTCATAAGACTAAGCCATCTGTCGGATTCTCTCCCAAGCCCGAGTTTGATACCATCCACTAAACAACATTTCTAACCAATTAAGGTTAGCCTTGGTAATTTAAATCTGAAAATAGGACATCTTCTGTTGGTTGTCTAATAATAGG
Source organism: Sphaeramia orbicularis (assembly GCF_902148855.1). Taxonomy (NCBI): domain Eukaryota; kingdom Metazoa; phylum Chordata; class Actinopteri; order Kurtiformes; family Apogonidae; genus Sphaeramia; species Sphaeramia orbicularis. The sequence continues at coordinate 41,619,661 of NC_043971.1, read as the reverse complement.
GATACATATGGTGAGGGTTTGGTGTGTGATAATGAGAGAGATAGCCTCCTTAATTTGTCTTCTAAATATTAGGGAGGGAGGCAGATTGAGGCCTCAGGACTTAACATATGTCTGCCTTCAACCTCCATACAATGCTTCAAATTCGACAAGGAGAACAGAAACTACAGCGATAGAAACCGTGTAATATCCTTAGCTTAATATTATATCACAGCACCATACAGCGCATGAACAATGACAGACCCACCTACTCATTTGCTATTTGTTGACTAGATAAATGTTGTGTTTTGTCTCATCTGTGAACACGACAAATGAACAGGGTGAACATGATTCAATTCATCATGTTTCTTGAGGATTTAGTGAGATTTGCTCTCATTAGTGGCTCATCTGTCAGGGAGACACTCTGATCCTGGGGAGGGAAAAAAAAAGAAAAAACTGCCTCTCCTCACTTAATTGGGAGCCACACACGCAGTGAAAGAGACACAGCAGCTATGTCAACCTTTTACATCCCAAATTTATCTTCCAAAATCAATCCGTCAACATCCTAATTGGCCCTCAGTTTATGATTGCTGTGCTGGCTCACTCTCAGAGGATCTAAAGCTAAATGGAGTCATAAGCTCAACAGATAAAATGTTGAAATATGTGATGCTTAGCAATCATCCGTTTATATAAATCTTAAACTGAAGGATGCGGATTAGATGAATGTGTCTGGGTATATTTAAGGAGGTGGAGACAGATTTAAATCCTTCTGAGAGTCTCAAAAGTCAGTTTATACTACACAAAAATTGGGAATTTCATTAATTAGCCTGAATACTCTTTAAAAAAAAAAGAGCTTCTGTACGATTACATCAAGTGAAGGGAAAACAGGTTAAAACAGGTAGCGTTCAACACAACCTGAATGACTATTGACATATAATTCAAGGTGCTGGCAACAGAATGGCTCTCATTAGTCTTGTGTGAGTCAGTAATGGCAGATCACCTCTTAGGGCCACAGAATTGACAGGCTGTGCTCCCCCTCAGCAGATATCTAAGAGCTTTTTATTGGCTTCCCCTCCAAACACCCTCCTACTAATGCTGCCCGATGGCCTGGTTAACCTTGATGATGCCTTTTGAAGCTGGAAAGGTATCACACAAAGTTCACTCAATCATTAGTAGTGCAGAAAAGCTCAATTCTGCATGCTCCGAGGGCTTGTTTTTTTTTTCTTCTTTTTTTTTCAGTCTTTGTTGATATTTTATTTGGTTAAATGTGTCGCTTGCAGCAGTTTGTTGAAGCCTGAGTTTCATCACTTTGGAATAAATTCAAATTCTTCCACGTTTTGTATCGTGAGGTACAGAAAACCCATTCAGTTTTGCATTTTGTATAGAATAGGCTGCTGAGAGAAAAGTTTCTTTCTCCTACTTAATGAACAGGTGTCTACATAACACAGCCCACCCCACAGATGGCAGCGTAATTAGCAGTCATTATGGTGGTCTTCAAGAAGGCCAGGATCTGTGCGGCCGCACAGAGCGCCTAACCTCTTCACCCCCTGACAGGGCCCACGGGGGGCCGCTGACACGTGTTGTTCTCCTGGAGAAGCCAAAGGTGGAGTTCCCCTTTCACGAGGTGTCATCCTGATGTGCTGGAAACCCCCAGACATGTGTTAAAGGATCAGAATGTCAAGGGCCTCTCTCTGGTCACAGCACCATAGGAACAATGAGGGAAACAATGGGCAAAAAGTCCAGTGGCTCCAACAGAAGGCATCCTTATTATTTGAAAAGGGTTGTTTATGAAGAAAGATAACTTCAGTCAGTGGTTTATTATTCCATGATGATAGTGTCAACTGCTATTTACTTTTGGTTTACTTTTGGTGTTTCTGCTTTATTTGATAGATCTCACTAAAGAGGGACAATAAAGAGGAAATAAAGAAGGGGGGGGTTTGACTCTAGGAGTCTGAGCCGACTTTGAAGCCTGGCCCCAGTGTATACACTCTACAAGGTGAGCTCCCCCATGTCATAGTTCATTTTGCCCACAATACTGAGCTGCAGGGCGGGAGACATTAGCATTGCCCCTATCCCGTTGACAAATTGGGATTTTTCCTTTGGCTTATTACAAATGAAAAGCTGCCTCGCAAAGAAATTACTTACTCATTTTACACATTTTGCACACAAAAAATAATCCTCACAAATGAAAACCAAAAGTAATATGCTAATGTTCGGCTGTAACAAAAAAAACACACCACTGCTAATTTGATTTCATGTGTTTAAAAAACAAGTTTAAATTGATAATTCTACAATTTGGAAAGTTTGAATTAGAATAGTCTGTAATATAAAGCTGTAAAGGTTGACCAGGCCCTGCAAATGTACCACCGTTGTTAACAGGCACATTTGTTACAGACATAGAAAAGCTAATGAATTCACAAGCAAATTTTCTGTCATGTTGTTATATGTACATGTGCATGTAGATATGTCTATGATTATTGTAGTTTTTTTATGACTAGACAGCTGTCACTGAATTACAGTGTACACACAGGGGAACATTGTCCAAAAAACTAGAAGTAAAAATGGAGTAAAAAAGGAAAAAAAAAAAAAAAAAGAGTCAAAAGTCTAAGAGGTAGAATCAACTTAAATTAATGTGTAAACAAAACTACAAAGTATCTGTGATTTCATTTCAGAGCAACTCCTTTAGGATTCTTAGGAATAAGACATTTACAATCGTGTCCGTTAAGTTAATTTAAGAGCTAAAAGTCATTTCTGTGATTACACACAGCTGATTAGTACAGATTAATGCAATTAAAGCATGGCCAACTCAGAAGTTAGCATTGGGCCGTTCCCTTTAACAAAAAGTCATTGGGATTTTTCCATTAGCTTATTACAAACAAAACTTCATGACATTTTGTTCCAAAAAATAATGTTCACAAATCTTCACCAAAAGTAAAATGCAAATATGAGGCTGTAACAAAACCACACTCCTGCTAATTTGATTTCATGCGCTAAAAAAGGTATAAATCAATAATTCTGCAATTTAGAAAGTCTGAGTTTGTCAGTAACATAAAACTGTAAAGGTTGACTAGTGACTAGATGTGTTCAGTATGATGATATACATATATTTTTTTTCACTTAAGTTTTTATTGAAATTTTAGGAACACAATCAGCAAAAACAACAAAAACAAACAAACAAACCTCGCTTGGGTACACTACACGACACTACATTCACATTATTCAGTCCTTCAGTCATTCTGGGTTCTGTAATTAGTCCATTTATTCAATTTTTTGTCCATTTGTGCTTCTTGTAGTCGTAGTTTGTGTGTTATTTTTCCACTGCATATATTCTTTCAATAATTGTGATCCAGTATGATGATTTTTTTAATGTCCTCTCAAATGTTTCAGCTCATCTACCAACTTATTTTTAGGTGTGTTTGTTAAAGACATGTAAAAGCTGCAAAATTCACAAACATATTTTATATCATTGAGCAAAATGTGAGGATCTTTTCTGTATGTGTTCACCACAGACGCTGTTTCAGACATTCTGACTAAAACCCAAAAGAAAAACCTACTGACTTCAAAATGAGGGAATTTAAAAACTAATTTCTGGGTTTTAAGACTCATTTCTGCATCACTCTGTTATCAATGCATAAAGCAAATATAAGCTTCTAAAGTTCACAAAAAATAAACCTACTCCACTTGACAATTCTATTTCAATTTACCTACACCATTGCTTTGTAGCACAAGCGGCAGACATATGCTTGTGCGACCTCAGACAGATCTGACCTTTAAAACAACACTGCTTCTTCCTGCCGCGCTGAAGGTGGCTACAGATGTGGTTGTGGGGTCATTCCCTGTTCATGTCACCGTTCATGCCCGACTACCCTTCTGTTGTTGGGCCACTGGTGGGGCTGAGCAGTGGCTGCTTTTGTGGTGGGTGTGTGTGTCTGCCAATAGGCTTGTAATTTCCCCTCACTTAGAAATGAATTCCATCTAATCTCATTCCACCATGTCAAATAGCAGCGCGACATGCTGTTTTATACTGTAACATTTGGTTATACTGAAGCAGCTGACTGCCTCCCGCTCCAGCCCGACACCCTCTGGATATTAAAACTCTGTATAATATTTCACTGAGATCGGATGAGGTTTAAACACAGTGCATTAGCTTGCCCCGGATAAATACTTCCACCAGGTTTGCAGTGTTACATTTCCTGTCTAATAAACATGGCCTGCACATTTTGTGGTTCTTTCACAGGCAGTTACGATTTACTATGCACTCTGAACGTAAAGAATCAAGGCTGGACTTGCAGAGAAAATGACCCCTGGCTGTTTCCGACCATATGAATCTGTGCTTTGACTAAGGTCAGATAATCAACTCATTCCTGTCCTGAACAAACCCAAACGTTCTGGACATTTTCGTACAGGTACTACAGGGGTTGGACAAAATAATGGAAACACCTTAAAAAATCAACAAAATATAATTTAATATGGTGTAGGTCTGCCTTTTGCGGCAATTACAGCCTCAATTCTCTGAGGTATTGATTCATACAACTTGTGAATTGTTTCCAAAGGAATTTTAAGCCATTCTTCAGTTAGAATACCCTCCAACTCTTTTAGAGACGATGGCGGTGGAAATCGACATCTTACTTGAATCGCTAAAACTGACCATAAAAGCTCAATAATGTTGAGGTCTGGGGACTGTGCCGGCCATACGAGATGCTCAACTTCATTAGAATGTTCCTCATGCCATTCTTTAACAATTCTAGCTGTATGGATTGGGGCATTATCATCTTGAGGTGAAGGTGTTTCCATTATTTTGTCCAACCCCTGTATGATGAGACATGGATGCCTAGGAGTATTTACATGAGCAAAAACAAATGTAGACTTAACTTATTAAAACTGCCAATGCCATCAAGTTCAGTTCAAGTGATCTGTTTTTTATTTTTTGCACACCCTAGTTAAGATTCTGTGGTTGTTTGCAGTAATAATTTATACGGTTAAAGTAATAATCAGGCATCAGAGGAATGTAAGAAGTTCAGCTCCATTGCTACCTTCCCATCAGTGAGTCATTATTACAATATTGCTGCTCTTAAGTAGCTCACTGACTGGCTGACCAGCTTTGAAATACACACTAAACCACTTGCAACTCTGCACAAAATGGCAGATTGGCTCATTGCTTTCAGTGATAAAATGAAGAAACTCACAACAAGGCGAACACTGACACCTGCTAAAGTTGTTAGTGATATTCGCTGAAGGATTTTAAAGAAAAACTTTCTCATATGCTTCCCCATCAGTAATATTTACAGTCATATTTAGACTCATTGTGATCATTGCAGACTAAATAATTGACACTGAAATGTCTACATTACAGAATATTGGTCCAAAAAAGTAAATTATGTGCTTTAGTTCAAGTAAGAACGTAAATAAATCTTAAAAAATCATATGGGTAGAGGCAATTGAAATTAATGCATAAGCAACACTAAAAAAATTAGGTGAATTTCATTTCACAGCAACCCCTTTGGGATACTTAGGAATGGTACAGTCCATTAAGGTAGAATTTAAGGGATTAACCCATAAAAAATCAGTGCTTCTTTTATGCTAGTTCCCCAATTAATTTTTCTCTAAATTTAACCTTTCTTAAGTGATTTATCACCATTTAATGTAATATTATCCTTTGTAGTTTGTGTGTTTTCAGTGAAAATTATGTATTTTCCACTATTTAATTTACTGATTTTCATATATAAATGCAACACTGGATTATCAAATTTTATGGTATGACCATTTTAAATGATGTACATTTTATGTATATTATATTTTTATGCATGATATGATTGTTTTAAATTATGTATATTTTATACTTGTACTGCAATGTTTTGGAAGAGCCCAATCGGTGACTGGAGTTGAGAATTAGCACTAGTTATAAACTCTATATGCATCACATCAACTGCAAACTTTTAACTATGTTTGACTGCATTGTCCCTGTCAAATAAATAAATAAATGATCATATAGATTTTCATAAAAACTGAGATTAAAGTTGAGAATTCTTAAATCAGAAACTGAGATATTGAACAAAAAAACAAGTGTGTCCATCCACTGTCATTTATCAAACCCCATGGGTTTTACTGGTGAATAAATGTTGTAGAAGATGATGGTGTTTTCACGTTCACTCTGAGCGTCCAAATGGGTCATATCTGATGACCATGAAAAGATGACAAACTGCATTTTAGACCAATTATTTACATGAATTGATAGGATTAGTGGATCAACAGGCCTTAAACATTTTAGATCACTAAATGCTTTTGGTCGGTGGTGGATGTTTGGGTCTTTATGGGCTAGTTGCTGCTAAAAATAATTTCGATAGATGTCTGCTGTTGATTATTGCAAATTAATGCAACTTAAACATTTAGGTATAGTTTTAATATGATACAAAAAAAAAACCCAAAACAAAACACACACACAGTATGGGCAGCCACAGATAGATATTCATTTGTCCCATTTAAGCTGATTTCAAGGAGGAAATGGAGTGGATTTTTTTTTCTGTCTTTTCACCTTTTGATAGGATTTAGGAAGCATGTAAGTGAGGTTTCCTTTGTTATTTACACCAGGGCCTGGGCCTCTAAGTTTATCCTGAGTCATATGGAGGCAGCTTAAGGCCCAGTGAGCCCTGGGAACAATGGCTCTTAGCGGAAACAAAATGACTCCTGTGTTTCATCTGTTGTTATGGTAAAAAGTGGTGGCTCGAAATGACCACTTCTATGCATATGTGGATCGGTGTTTGCCTTTGCTCTGGCGGGGAGCCAGTGGCTGATCCTTCTGTTCCCCATATGGCAGCATTGTGGTGAAAATGCTGAACAATCACCCCACCCTGGGAGAAGTCCCCGGGTCTCGCTGCAGGAGTAGTGACTGTTGGTTTCACTTTTTATTAACACCCCCATATGTGACCAGACAGCCAGCAGGCGCACACGGGAAACTTCACAATTTCACACTTTCATATAAATATTCAACTCATTTAACAAGCACAGACAGTGATGGGGATGGGGGGTTACTACTTACCTTAGAAGTCTTTAATATAATCTTTTAGATTGTTAGTCAGTACATTTGGAATACTTTTTAAATACGTTTTATTTGTTTAAATATTTTTACATTATTATTTAAAATAACACTGTGCACAAATATCATATTTACAATATACTGTCAAAAAAAAGAAGCAGTGTGAAACTTTTTCTGAAAAAATGTTGACAACCCAATTTTCCTAGACATTTTACATGCCATTGAATCCAGTTAAAGTGAAAACCAGTGGACAGAGATAAAAATAAAACAGGTCTATTCATTTTGTTTTTACTTTGTTTCTCAACTGCATTGATTGTCTTGTAACTATACGCCTATGAATAAAAATGTTAAAATATTGCCATAAAAGGTTATTGGTACTTTCTTTCTTTTCCCACCAAATGAAATGGGTGATAAAGGCAGAGCACAGACAACGTTAATGTAGATGTCTTGTTAATAATGAAACACACAAGGAACTGGATTTCCCATTTTAACTCCATCCTAAATGTTGTGTTTGGACTGGTGGAATATTGTGCACCCGTCAACTACAGTGCAGATGTGATTTTCTATTTTATTTTAAACCAGGGTCTTATGGAAAATTGAGGATGCCTTATAAATTTTAGAATAATGAAATATATTGATTTAAAACATTTACACCACTAACTAAAATCAGCTACATATTGTACATGTTATAGTTTAAATGCAAATGTCTTAGGCCATTTTTAGCTTTGTTTTTTTTGCTGGGTTATATTGAGCAAATATATTTATTTATCTTTCTCTTTTCTTTAGATGCAACAAGAAAATACATGAAACAGTATTAAAAATACACAAAGAAGAAATCAGAAAGTATTCGGTGTGATTATGATGATGATGATGATAATAATAAATGTCCGACGTGTTGATTGAAATCTGATGGAAAACACCAGGAACTTAATGCAATAGCCTAAATCTCATATTGTCTGTACAAAAGAGTTCTAGACATGTTAAATGCAAAGGGACGTCACAGTAAATATTAGGTACTTTGGTCTGTGGAGGCTTTTTTTTTTTTCATCAATGCTGTGCTTATTTGTTATATATCCTGGTTGAGAACTGATTGTATATGTCTGGTCATTATAGAGTTTCTAAAACAACAAACCTAATGGTGTCCTGAGACTTTTACATAGTATTGTAACTACTCCTCAGCACTGTCTGTATTTGGTCTAAGGCTCTGGAACAGTAAGACTGTGGAAAACAACAGTGATCATTGTAGTCTGCACTAAAATTATTCAAAGTTATTCAATATAAGTTGGAATAGATTCCAACTGATTATTCTGCATGCTGTAGCGTTCCCACATTGTGCGTTAATCCACTAAGAAAGAGATTTGAGTTAAATTCATTCAGTTTATAACCAGTGTGATGTGATGCTTTCGTTCTCCGATGCACATCTAAATAAACATCTCATCATTGCAGCAGCTCTGTCTTCATGTACTATAATAATCCACTTTGTTTCATTTGTTCTGTAGTAGATGCAAAAACAGATACTGAACAACTACGAGTGAATGAATGAGGCCCCTGGTGGCTCTACCCATAGGCTTTAATAGCTCACTTGACTAATTTGGAATGAATTTTAAGAAGTTCATTACTATATGTAAATGCATAGCCGAGATGAAATACGCCGATTCTGCAGATATGCTGATGATGCGGCGACAGACAATGTAGCCGGTGTTGTTTTATTTTAATGAACAATGCTCTCCTTGCAGACGGATAATGTGATTACCCGTTTTTCCTCAGCAGTTGGGTTGTCTCAGTTTGCTGAAGTTATCGTGTCCTCCCTGTCACTCCGCTCTGTTTGCATTGCTGTCACATCGGCCACCCTTAATGGAGAAATTAATTACCATTGGTGTCATCTCTCATGACACAGGAGTCAATTTGATCATGTTAACCAAATGAAAGGACCACTTGATATACCCGTCCTTTGTAATCATGCTTTGATGGAGAGGATTAAAATACATTTAGGCTATTTAACAGTATTCATTAGATAAAACTGCCATTATGCGATGTGAACTATTAATTGATTAAGGAGGTCACATTCTCACTCTTTAACCTTGATAAAAGTACTGGAATTGAGATGTTACATATCAAATAAAAGACTTGAATCATTAATAATTATAATAAATGACTATACTGCTTTTAATTTGGAGGTCTAGATAATGTGGTATGTGCAAAAAAAAAAAAAAAAATCTTTTAAAAAATTGCAAATGAAAAGATTATGTCACAAAAATTACAGGTCAACTGTGACATGGCACTGAGTTTTATAGATTTGCAGGCTTAATGTATCTTGTTAACCTACCGCTGACTTGCCTTTTAAAAAGGGAATCCCCTGCCTGCCTCTTGAAAACACACACACGGACACACTAGAGCTGTCAAAGGACTCCTTTGTTCGCTGCATCATTCATTTCTTTTTCTTCCAAAGTTCACTCCTAAGCCTACCCTGGACTCCCATTACGGGAGCCATCTGAATGTTGCTTTGTCGCTCCTCGCAGGTTCTTCATAGAGCTCAGCCGAAGCTTAACTAATCACTCATAAATGTTGCTGAGTGGATGGCAACCGCACACGGCAAAACAAATCACTCGCCATGAACACCCTAATTGGCCTCAAGGTCAGAACAGGAGTCAGATTTAAGGGGATAAAAGCACAACATTTTTATTGAAAAAACACCATCTCTTTCTGTCTTCTTGCTACCACGTGGCCATGCAAGCATGTGTGTGTATGTACACGTACAAACATGCTAAGCTGCAGTATGTGCACAGTCCCCGCTGCCCTTTCTCACAACAAGCGTGCGCTCCACTCTGTGGGCTTGTGAATTGTTAAAGAGTAACAAAGCTGTTTTGTGCCCGGCAGATAAAAGACCTATGTACCAGCGAGGTCGGCCACTCCATAAATATGTTGGCTCTTCTTATTACAAGCTGTGTCCATGACAAAGGACAAACAGCTGGGGAAAGAAATGCTACATGGCAGGAATGGACAAGGGCCATTTTCAGCCTGGCTGGTCAGACACCAGCCCCAGAGCTGTCCCTGCGAAGGCTGTTTACTTGACCCACAGGAGAGAGAAAGTTGACACAGTGAGCCTCTAGCCCCCTTCTATCCATTTACAATCTTTCTCTCTCTCTCTCTCTCTCTCTCTCCCTCTCTCCGATGACAAAGATTAAGCCTTGGAACAATATCCCCAATGCTGAAGAAGGGTCATCAGTTACCCTATGATACTCTTCATTACCTTCCACCTGTTTCATCCACCACCTCCTCTTAATACGCTGCATGGCTATACAATGTTAGCAGTATCATGAGGGAAAATAGCCGTGCATTTGCATGCCTGCTTGTTTGTCAGCTTTTCAGATATCACCTCAAGAAATAAAATATCCTTAAGTTGCATATTTTGCAGCACAACAAGTTTGATTTTGTGAATATACTTTGCTTTACTTAACAGCAATCACATTTCCTTATGCAAAACTGATACAGAGATGTGACTCAGTGAGCACAGAAGACTGGAAAACATTATTATTTTTGATTAATTGTAATTTTACACTGCAAATCACACCGTATGCTTTTTTTTCATTAAAAAAAAACGTATTTCATCTTTTCCTCTGAATTTTGCTCTAAGCTTTTTTTTTTAGTATTATTAGATTATTTCTGATGTGTGGATCAGTCATAGTGGAAGAACCTGTTTATGTTTGATAAAGAGGATTGGTTTCTGAAAGAGAACAAATTAATTGGCAGTGTGTGAGGTGCATTAAGAAAATGGTATTCAGCTACACTGTGCTCAACACAGAGAGAGTATCTGGAGAATTGAGAACAGTCTGAACCAAAAGTGAATCACAAAGTCTCTTAATACAAGAGTGTTCATCTTTAACAGCTTGCAATCACAGCTAACTCTGTTTTACAACTATGTTAATTAATACTGAAGCAAATGTCATGTTTGGCCAGTTCATTAACCCAGTGCTATTCATCTCCCAAACTCTGATTACACAAATCTGGAGGATCAGCTTGAAAGAAAGTTACATTTTCCTTCCTTTGCTTTCTATTTAAAATCAGCCTGATGGGAGTTTTACTACCTCAGTCTTACTACCAACAGACGTCCTCAACATAAAAACCATCAACCAGTACCAAAGAAATGCATCTTTGGTTTTAATAGTGACGTTTTAAATTGCTCCTAATTAACAAAGAGATCATTTGAGCTTGTATGTTTGGAAGAAACTAAACATTTCTGTTCAGACATTTTGTATGGTAGTTTTGAAGACTTCTTTATAGGATTATACATTCATGAAAAGTAAGAGACTCATTATAGTTAGAGACCCTCTTCTCTGTATCAGACTAGTGGAGAGATTTATCTGTTGACTTGATTCGGGCTGCAGTGTGTCTCATTTTGTTTCAGAGGATGCTCATCAGAGCATCTCTTTTGGGATTTGTGCTGCTGCTCCACCTCCTCTGAGATCACTGATACTGCAGGATGTTTACTAACTTTAAAATTCTTACTGTTAAATGACATGCATTTATGCACAAGTACTTTAAAAGTATAGCATTTCAGTTGTTTCTGAATGAGTCAGAATTTCTAATGTAAAATGAATATGATAAATTTATCCAAATTTTAATGTGATATGTCACTGTTAATATATACATATATATATATATATATATATATATATATATATATATATATATATATATATATATATATATATATATATATATATATGAATTAGTATTTATATATTTGCAAAAAGCCATCCATGTATTTATATTTTTGTGTAATAATTTATTATACTTCACAGTCTGGTTCTTGGATTACTTTGACGACTCATGCTCCCGTCCTTCTTTCCATTTCTTCACTCTCTCTTTCAAAAGAGCTCATGTAAAATAAATTAAAGCCTACGTATGAAGGAAACCTAATTCCTAAGGGAAGGAGGATTTGTCTAGGTGTATTTAAGAAGCAATGCTTGTAATTTATGAGCTCCTATTTTTCTTTTTTTTCTTTGTAATTAAATACCACCTGAATATTTAACACCATTGTTTGGCTCTGCAGCAAAATGGGTGCAATGCCGTTTGGACTATCAAGTAACTATTGTCTCACAAAATGAGATATTAACTGAATTGAAAACCATCCCCTGTCGCATTTGATAATTTATTTGCATAATTAGGTCTTAATTTTAATTCACTATGCAAATATATGCCCCTTTTAAATTGCATTTAAATGTGAACTGGATCCACTGTCAGGCCTAATGTGAATGTATTTAATTTTATTATCTGGAAAGCATGAGAAATTGTTGAGGATGAAATAGGAAAAGGGAACGTTTCTGATGATTTAACAATATTGAAAATTAAATACTTTAACATTTCAGAATACTTACAACATGGCTCAGAAAAGCAAACATTATCCCCCCACAATAATCATGTTTTTGCAGTGTCCCACGAGAACTTTGTGGTGAACCTAGGAAGAATTATACAGTATCTGTTTCTGTTTGGTTGTCCGTTCTATTCTAGGGAGTGTTATCTCTTGTTTCACTTTTTTAAAAGGAGTTGTGCTTAGAAGGCATGCATTGCCATCTATTATTCTGTGAATCAAATGGGGGCAGAGACGGGGCAGCTGAGAGAGAGTGAGCCTCCGGTCCAGTCCAATGGTGGCCTTTGTGGACTGAGGGAATACAAACTCCAAGACAGGACAAAGTCAGAGGAAATTGACCTGCTTGATCCTTTCCCTGAGAGGGAGGCGGCACTCCTCCTTTCATCTTTTCCCAAGGGTCCAGATCTTTGGGCTACACTTAACAAACAAAATACTGTCTGGACCTAACTCAGGGTTGTGGTTGCCTTTGGAGCTGGGAGATGCTGATACCCAGGGTGGCAGTCGGCTGGTAAGGAGGAGGAGGGGGGTAACCTGAGACAGACAGGCCTCTGGGGTAGGGAAGTAGCCAAAAGGGACAAATTAGCTTTAGACAATAGGGGACCTTTTCTACCAGGGGGATAATTAAACGTTTCTTCATCAAAGCTGAGACAGTTTGCAAGCTGCTCATTTTGTAATTCTATCATGTTTGCCCCTGAGATATGCTTTCTGTACTTTGTCCACCCCCACCTCTCAAAGACCATCCTCAATACATCACTTTTGCCATTAATTTAGATTCTGTTTGATTACTCTGTTGGGGGTGTTAATTATATAGAGTTAGCGCTGGTCTAATTGAGCTCGCTGGAAACAGAGGGTCTATTGGAGTGGCGACATGTATGCTCCTTCTTACTGAACAAAGAGCTTTGTTTTAATACAGTGAGAACCATTCAACAACTGATACTTGATTTGATGTAACAGAGCCTTTTGCAGTTGCTCCAGGCCATGTTCATAAGATAACAGTCATTACTGTCAAAATACAGAAGGTGAAATATCTGCTTGGGCAACAAATTGTTCACTTTTTCCTCTCATTTTCTAAGACAGTTCTAAAAGTAACCCCTTGCTCTGAATGCATGTGATGGTGTTCTACATGCCCAAATGGGGGTCATGCATAATGTGCATGCCTCTGAATGTGCGTATGGCTAAAAGACATTGTGTGACGGGTCTTTTTCCCTGGCCACTGAGCTGTGGACCACAGGGTTTGTTGTGTGCCTTGGATCACACGGACGAAGCTGAATGATGTTGCCCCAGCTCTCTGAAGGAAGGTCATGCTTGGCTGGCTCCAGAACAGCCTTAACAGGATATCACAGAAGAAACTGTGGCTTTTGTCCAGCTCTCCTTTAAAAAAAGCTGTGTCAAAGGGGCTTGGGAGGGTGTTTCTTTTTCAACAGATGCTAGAGCAGTGTGTAGTGGCTCTCTGCGAGCCCATATCTACAATGGCGCCCATCTAACCCTGTGACATCATCAAAGAGCGTGCTGTGTGGGGCTGCTGGTCCGCAGTGTAGGATTCATGCCATTACAACACCAGCAACATGTCTTTTAAGGCACCAGTGAACAACGTCAAGCACAAGTGTTTTTTAACCCTGTTGGAGAATTTTCTAGCAACCTGCTGCAACAAGGTAAACCAAGGAGAGCTTGGATTTTGATTCAGTCCCAAAAGTAACACTACATGTTTTGTATGTTTTCATTCCTCATGAATATATGTGTGTGTTACTTCTTAACAATATTTGCAGTTTTAATAGAAAAACAAGATAATACCTGGAATAGTTTGGTGAATAAATAGTTATGTTATATAGCATTGGAAAGTTAGTTGCAACTGTCACAGTTATTGAAAAATTTGCTATTAAATTACAGACATTAAATCAAATGTTAGTGATTACAGTAAAATATTTTTCTACAAGAAGCTCTGTCAGTCGACATACTTTCTTCCTGAAATCAGAAAAGCCTCTAACAATATTACACACTGTTGATTCAGATGAATATTTCAGTGACTTATCTGGAAATTAATTTCCATTTTTTAAATATTTGTTTGTATTTAAGGATCTTCGATGGAGTCGTCTAAGTAATTTCATTTCTTATACAAATACATTTGTCATTGGTCTGCAACAAAAAAACTCCCAGATTAAAATTAGTGAAACTTCACCAAATTTACATCAACAGTGATAGAGAATTAGGTTGGAAGTTTTGGGGGGCTTTAGTTTTCAAGATTATGCACAGACATATTATTGTATAAAAAGTGTATCAAAAGAGAAACTCTCTGAATTAATGGCAAAAGCAATGTTTATCTCTGAGCTTCATTCTACTTCAAAACACTGTCTGTACATTAGAATATATTCACTCGTCAGATTCCCTCTTGTGTAAAATTAATAAATCATGTAAATGTGCATCAACTTCTGTACATTGTTTTCTGATTCATCTTATCAGTCTATGTAGGATTTAGCACTTTTTATTTCTTTAAAAAGTGTCAGACCAGTGTAATCTGTAATATAATACATTTCATATGTATCCTTACTGACAGTGGACATAAGTAAATGCTATCTTTTTATATCTTTCCTCTTTTTTGTTGGCACTCTTTGACTGTACATATAGTTTTAACTCACAGTGCACACACAATCTGTTGTGTGTGTGCATGTGTGTGCATGTGTGTGTGTGTTAACAACACGCCTGCGTTCACATTGAGAGCGTTACAGAGCCCATTTCTGTGAAAGCCACAGCCTCGGGGCTATAGACAGACCCCTGGGACCAGCCAGCACTCAAGGGCCTATTTGTTCAACAGAATGTGTTATTCTATCACAGCAAGCCTGTCACAGCAGCAATCATTCAAATACCCATTCATTTCTGGAATTCTGAATCCTCGGGCCTCCAAGGACCATCAAGAGCCGTTTATTTGTTTAGTTTGGAGTGGGCTTGTCTGTTTGATTCATAGACTCAGAAGAGGAAATTGTTCAGGAGGACATTAATTTGTTTGGTGAGGATTGAAGAACTACTGTACAGGATGTCTGTGGTGTCCTAACAAGCTTGAATATTACAGACGCAAAGGCAGGAAAATATCAGTAACTAAAAAAAAAGAAAAAAAGAAGGAGAAAAAAAAGGCTATCAGACAGGTCATTGGCTTAAATGTGAATCACATGAGTACAATATAAATGCTGGTATTTGTATGTCACAACAGTGTTAAAAACACTTTAGCAATATGGCCAATATATGCCCTGTAATATTCTTATTAACATTATTATGTGTAATTACATGCTAATAATGGCATAATAAATAGTATGTTTAAACACATTTGTAAACACTTGTAAAAGACTTAAGAAAGTTATGTTTTTTGTTTGATTTTTAAACCATAGTTAAACCTTTGCTAAACTTTTTTGCTCATAGTCATGCACACTTTATTATGCATTGAGTCACCAACTATGCACTATTAAGCAATAGTTAATTAAAGGATGTTAACCAAGAGTAACTAATTAAGGCTAACAAATATGTTATGGTGCTTTGAAATCTTTCTAACTAGAAAAACCTATTCAGATTTTGAGACACCTATGGGAAAAAAAAGCCCAAATATGTAGAGTTATACTGTGCAATGTTTTCTACCATATCTGAAATTATTAAAAGTTTGGATCCGACTGGAGTTTTGACCGACCATAACAGATTGTGTATTGATTCGTTGATCAATAAATGCTAAGAATTTGGAAATAGTTCATGTTACCCCTCAGGGCTTAAATGTTCACACAAAAGAAGATTTCTGATTGGACTCCAGAGACGAGTAATCCAAAGTTCATCCATCACATGCATCACTGGATGTAAGTTTAGGCAGTGGATAATGTTTACAGGTAACTTTCTCATCTTCACCTGTGCCACTTGTAGAGCTCAATATTTAATTTTAACTTAAGAAAGTTAAATTAGCAGCTCTGTGCTCCTTCTGTTGGTCGCTGCAGTCATTTCAAATCCCTCTCCATCCCCGTTCATGAATGTTTTTCTAATTGAAAGTGATATCTTATTGCGAGTCGTTGGTCAGAGCCTGTGAAGAGTGGTAGTACAATAGACCTGTCAGGGTTGATGGATCTCCAACACAGCTGGGATATGGGTCCCCAGACCGAAGCCAATAAGAGCAGGGCCGGTATGTAAAAAAAAAAAAACAAAAACCAGAGGCTCAGAGCTGTCCATCCACAACTCACACCATCCACACATATGTAAAAACCAAACATACAAACACACACACTCGGACTTGATCAATAGCATATTCCTTTGAGAGGGAGGAGTGTGTGCCGAAATACATAACTGTGATTAGAGTGAGTGGTATTACAGAGATGTGAAGGGGGCTGTGGAGATAGTTTCTCATAATTTTGTGTTATGGCTGCTGGGTTTTTTTCTTTCAATTTGAGTATAATCAATGACAGAGTCCATTTGGGCTCGGCTGGTTGATGATAGCCAGTCATTACAGATTAGGCCAAGTGAGTAATGGGAGCCCCACAGAGCAACGTAATGCAATTCAATAAGTGCACTTGTGGGAGGACTCCTAGTGGGTGATGTTTTTTGTAGTGGAGGGGATGAAAAACATCAGTACTTGTCCGATAATCAGTTAATCCAAAATTCCTCGCTTACACCTTTACGACTGCTTATCTCTAAGATAACGCACAGGATTAGTGTGTGTATAGATAATGTGTCTTTTTTTCCATATCTTTATACACTAATTCCATCACCTGCTGTGGTGAATATTTCAGTCTAATCTGTGGCTTACTTTGCTGTTGTATTGCTTGAAAAAACAAAAGGCACCCCTCTGGTGCCAATTAATTAGGAGGATATGAATATTTCAGTGCTCTATGATACAATGGTGGCTGCACACAGATAGAATTCACAACAGCTCCTAATGGAATATTAATAATGTAGTGATGTTATGTGCTTCTTTTCCTCAGCTTTCAGTGAAGGTGTACATGTGGAAAGGGTTCATACACTGGTCATACTGAGACATCAGCCTTAATGTCTGGGGGATTTTTAATGTAATAGGGCCTTTCAAATTATATCACTGGACGGTTTCATGTTACTTAAAGTAATAGACAAAACTTTTTCAGTTTTTAAGTTGATTAATTTTCTTTGTGATTAAACCTACATTTGAAATGAGAAAAGGCAGAAATCTAAGACGCTTGTTTGTATTTGTTATCACTGTGCTTTGGTTGAATATTCTGACACTCAGAGCTCATGTCCTCCTGAGACCCAGAAAACATTTTCACCATTTCACATTAAACAATTGCCTTAATTGGAAACAGCATGATGCAACAGTTTTTTGAGATACATTTTTAATACATATTTTTTTAATAATGTCCTTTTCAGTGGACTTTTTTTTTTTTTTAAGTAAAGCTGTGAAACTCTTGTCCATTACAGAGGACAAAAATGCATTACTGGGTCTCAGGAGGATTTAAGTTGCATAGTACACTGTTGCCCGTAACCTTGGAATAAAATATTTTTACCTCTTACAACATGATTTATTCTTAGTAGATAAAGTGTAACTGGGACTCAGTATGTAATCATCGTACCGGGTCAAAGGTGAATATTGAAGTGTAAAAGAAGAATGTGTCTGAAAACTAAATTATTCCAACTTTATGGGTAACAATGTACTTCTATTGAATGTAGTTTATGTGAAGCTGGATTAAAATGACATAAATGTCCTTTTCTCTAACTCATAACCTACTAAAGGATTTTCTGTTCAGACAGTAATAAGTCGGTTTTATCTTGCCTTTCCATGCTGTAGACTCCATGTCAGACATGCATGTCAGAGAACATTTACTTTGGTTTCATAACATTTTGCCGATCATTCCCTCATGTTGTTCTGCTTCATTTTCTTAATACTGAGTAAGATTTGCATGAAGGTGTTCACAGATACCACAGGGGAAATATTTGGGACACAAAAAGCATTTCTGTGCCAACGAAACATTTCAAAGCTGTTGTTTTACATTTATTCATTTAATTATTCCTCACTTTCATGCCAAACCCATAATTATTTTCACATTAACACCTGCTGCATTTTCCCGTGTGTGAATATTTTTTTTCATTTTTTCAAATGATGAAGATCAGTTTAATCTTCATCATTAGGTGCGTTAGTCTGGGCTATGGGCTCGTGTATATAATATGAGATAGTCTGCTTTATATACTACCTACTGGAAGCACAGCAACATAAGGAGAAACCTGTGGTAGTATTATAAAAAAAAAATAAAAAAAAAAGATGAAGCATTTGTTTTCTTCCTTTCGTCTCTCTGGCAAGGATCACCCTGGCAGAGCTTATGTTATTCATGGACAGACTCATTTCCTGCAGCAGCAGCACGGTTCGATAGTGAAGCTGTAAAACAGTTTCAGCTAGCCATAAACACATTTGATGAAAACAAATTAGGAGCGAGAAATATAACTGACGGAAAACATAACAGCCGGCAATGGAATCACATTAGAGGGGACGCTGGATGCCGCTGCAAATAAATGTACATTTAATAAATGGATAAATACAACACATAAAGCCCTATGTTGCCAAAACTCATTCATC
Organism: Sphaeramia orbicularis; assembly: GCF_902148855.1. NCBI lineage: Eukaryota > Metazoa > Chordata > Actinopteri > Kurtiformes > Apogonidae > Sphaeramia > Sphaeramia orbicularis. The sequence continues at coordinate 41,600,722 of NC_043971.1, read as the reverse complement.
ATTTAAATGTCTCCCTCTTTTTTCCATTATATCCTATATTAAAACACCTTGCAAATAAATGTAAGGCTTTAACAACCTGACAGTTCACCGCTGAGGTAACCTGTTGACACCCAGGTCCTGAGGTGTCTCTTAAGAGAAACTTAACACCTTTCACATGAAATCACTGATGGCAATAATCTTTTGACAACATGAGATGAAAGTCTCTCTGATTTGTTGCTGTGATGCAGTACTATTCTTGTTAATGAATTTTTAATATCCTTAATGACAGGAGAGGAACGATGTAATTAAAAGAGCAAGTTAGGAAAAACGCTGACTCCAACTCTTTATGGAGGCCATTTTAATGTTAGTTTAATTGGAACTAACACATTATCTTAATGAACAGATTGCCTTCAAGGAGACTATTTCCCCTCCAATAAAGCACAGTGAAACTAGCCTCTATATGCATTTAAAGAAATTTCTTTTACAACCTATGAAATAACAAATAGAAGGCTTTTTAAACAGGATACACAAATAGCGTTTTCAGTTACACACTTCACAAAGCAGGGATGAAGAGTCCAGGGTGGTGGGCTGAGGAATTGTGTCGCGGCAGAGGCTCTGTGGCATGAAATACATGCATAAAGCCAAACGTGGCCAACAAGCGGACAAATTGACCACTCCACAACCTTGACACCGTTGACACCTGGACACCTATCTCCGCTCAGTGGGAGGATGACACCGGGAGGCAGGATTGAGGACAGGGTGTTTTTACGCTGAGAAGCTTTGGGCAGTTGAGTTTAATTTGGGATTTACAAGTGACATTGTGCCCTCATGGCTGTCTTCTTACTGGGCCAGGTTTATGGAGTGAGACAGTGGGGTCTTTTCCTTGTGATTAGCAGGCCTGCAAGCAGCCATGCACAAAGTATTATAGCCCACAGCATTATGTATCAGAGTTTACAGACCCCCTTCATCTCTGCAGACCCCTTCATCAGCCAGCAATCAAACCCCCACCTTCACTCACACCTTCGGAAGGTCAAGCCTCTCAAACAAGTCAATAATAATGAAGATGTGTAATGTCTGGGCTAAGGTAGCAGGGGATTAAAATAAATAAAAAAAATTTTGGGAGGGAAAAGCAAAAGTGGGAAAATGGGACACACACACAAAAACAGATTAATATTAAATGATTTTGGTTTTTCCAACTAAGGGGGGAAAGTGGAGTATGAACTGTGAACAGCCACATGACGACCCGGAGGCTTATCTCACGGAGGCTGTTTGGCTTAAGCCAAGGCATTAATACACTGATAGCCTACGGAATAGCCAAGCATAAAATGAATGTGAAAGGATGAAGAAACAACATGAAAAGGGAGGAAGAAAGAGGATGAAAGTGGTTAGGCCTCCAGATTAACAGACCAGAAATATAGAACTACCAGAAGCATTACAGGGAAGCCCTTATTGATATGAGTGTTATTTCAGAGACATGCTTTTGTCGCTGCTTTACAAACAAAACCACCACTAATAGAAATAACTTTTGGAAACTTCCATAGGAGGAAAAATGTTTACAAAGGAAAAAATATAGAAAGACCCATCAACAAGAAAGAATAATAATAAAAAAAAAACAAAAACATAAATGTATGACTGGTAATTGAAATTGAGTAAACATTAAGATCCTGTAAAACACAAGGTTCTAAAAAAAAACAAAAACAAAAAAAAACAGATCTCCGTACAGCCTTTGTACCCGAGCCCAGTGTAGAGGCTTTTATCCCTTTATTTTATTGATTAAAAAAATCCCAGAGGCACTAAAACGTACAGTCAATGATTAATGTCCCTCTCAGAAAAAGAAATTATATGGAATAAATTAAACTACTGCAGCAGCAAATTGAAAAATAAGAATGTAAATGAGCTTTGAATACTTAATATCATAGAGAAAAATAGGCAATGAGGCCCAAAAATGATGAGGGATTAGCACAGAAACATGACATTAGCTCTAATGGCAAAGAGTAGATTTTCTCTACTGTCAGAATTTAACTGTCGCATCTGATTTTCTGCCAGGTAAATGAAAAATGGGAGACAGTGCATCGCAAACTGAAAGCTCTAACCTTGTTCACAAGGTGAGAAATATGGAGTCAGAGCTGCATATCAGTACTTCAAGTCTGAAATAAGAGAGTAGAAAAATAATATCTGTTTTGAAATGCAATTATTGGATGTCTCTGTATTTATGATTTCAGTGTGGTTTTTATGGCCATACCTTTTGTTCATGGATGTGGGATACTCAATAAAACAAATGACAATAGTAAATAATGACTGGATTTATTCTATGCATATACATGGTAATGTTGTTCTTTAATGGTTATAAATATTGATCTATTGAGACTTCTTTTTTTTTTTTTTTTTGTTCTCAGTGTCATTTTACATTTGCATGGGAACAAACAAGGTCTGAAGTGATAGAGTTAAAATGCACTTTTTGGCTGCCATCCTGCCTCCCACTTTACCCCTCTAGTTTTCCTGCAGGAAAGAGGGAAGGTGTGAACTGTATCAACCAGGGTTCTCTCAGTTGGAACCTTTAATTATAACTTCACAGTATCAGTTACAGCAACCTTGCACAGATGCTAAAACCCTCAGAGGCTTGGCTACTCTACCTTACTTAATCTGGGCGGGAGGCGCTGAGACAGTGTTGTACCATCAGCCAATTCAATCAGGAAGCCAGGACAACACTGCATCCTGCATCAGGGTCCAATCACAGCACAAAACACTGCACGTCACATGACCCAGCTACTTAGCATCCTTCATCAGCGTCTGTTTTTTTCAGCACACAATATTGTTATTTGCCTCTTCCTTCCTGCGTCTCTCCGACTCTCCTTCCAGAGGATATAGTGGGGTCTGTGCGTGCAGAGCTAAAGACGCTATAAAAATTGCTGAGGTATAAAATCGAAAGTGCTCAAGCTGTCTGCGACTGGAATTGCTGGCTGGCTCAGGCCTGTTGGAGGTGGTGAAGGATCCCCGGCCAAGACCTGCTAATGTTGTAAATCACAGAAAGTTTGGGCTTGTTTGTTTACATATTACAGGCTTTACAGTGGGTATACTACAAGGAGCAGAGCCTGGCCCAGGCTATTGTATGGGTCATAAAACTAAGGAATATAATGGCTATGTACAGCCTGAACCGCCCACTCCTGTACTCATCCAGCAATTGTTCTGCTCAGATGATAGAAAACATTTTAGATAGAAAAGATTTGATTTCAAATTTATCTGGAAAAAAATGACAGCTTTGTTTTTATTCATTTCTTATTCAAAGTGCCAAAGATCTACAGGACCACGGTGAGCACAAATGCATTCTTTTCTGTTATATTTTGTGTTTTTTGCCACAAAAATAGACAAAAACTCAGTTGCTCTAATTGCACTTTTATAAAAAAAAAAAAAAAAAAAAAAAAGTAAAAGTTTAGCAGAGTTTAGCATTACCAAAATAACTGTTTTTAATATTTGTGTTGTAGTTACAGATTCTTTACATTCAAATGCTGCAGAATTTCAAAGAAGACTTCTGGTAAATCTTATATATATTGTATGGAAGAAAATAAGTAGAAGGTGAAATTATTTTTAAAAAATATTTCACAGTGCAATATGATAAAAAGGAATAGCATATATGTGAGTAAAACCTCCAAGTCATCTCCTGACAGCTTATGGATGCGAACACAGTCAAACTATCTTTCACTGTGTTTAATCCCTTCCTGGTTCGCTGACATATACTGTGGCACCATACTATAAAAGTACATTTTGAGAACATCCACTCAGGTATTACCGTGTCTTTCCAGGTGCACTGCGAGCCAAAACACTTATCCTTAAGAGAGATCAAGCTTGCACGTTATCTTATCAGCGCTTACAGTGGTACACTACACGTACAGTAGGGGTACACTCAGCTGCTCATGCAGACCCTGCTTACAGCAGATCAAACGCAGGTCAGAGACTCCAGTATACACTCGCTTATAATCCACACAAGTGTTCAGTACGTATGTGTGTGTGACGGAGAGAAAAAGGGAAAGTGAGGGAGAGCTCAAGCATTTTTCCGTGTGTGTCGACAGCAGTGGTCTGGTTGTTTTGTGACAGTCATAGGCAGAGAACAGGAAATGCACCACGATGTGACCAGTCACAGTTGAATCTCTTCACTGATAAGCATAGATTTTTTTTTTCCTTTTTTTTTTTTTTTCTGAGCATATACTGGATTTCTCTGAGGCCCAACAGTGTTCCTTACAGTGCCATAATGCAGCAACAATTGAGGTTAGGGCACATACTAACATACAGAGCATCAGGAAATTGATTAATTGCACAAGATGGGAAGACTTTTGTCCTTTTCATTACTATTTTTTTTTTCTTTAAAAGAAACGTGTCAAGCCTGACCTCGTAGAAATGCGTGCACAGACACATGCGCACAAAAAGGGAAAAAAATGAAGGATGGAGGAAGGTGACAGGTAAACAAATTCAGTGTCATATTCTGCTGCTGTCTTCACTGTGCCACTTGGCATTTTAATGGAAGGGAATCTGATGTAACATATAGTGGTAACTACAACAGCAGCCTCGTACCAGAGGGGAAAACTTAACTCCTCAGACCTATGCATTAAACATATTGTAGAATAGAGTGTAACATTTATCACTGTCATTCCTAGAGAGTTTGTGTAAATTTAAATGCGCTCAAGCGTGTTGATTCCCCCCCCCCACCCAACCCTCCACAATGTATGCGTACAATGCCACCCCAAAGCCCATTTTCCTGAAATCCTTCTCATTGTTCTGCACGACCATACCACCAAACAGCTATTCATCTTTGGGGAATATGCTGTACAGAAATGTCTTTGTATGTGGGCCTTTTTCTGCTGCTGTGTGTTTCATATTGTGAAATCTGTCCACCTATTTTTCATGATATAATGGAAAAAGACCTTAAATGAAAGAATATATATCCCGCAGATTCTGTATTTATTTCAATGGGGAACACGTTTGTGAGCTGGTTTCAGATTTGTATAAATGATTACCTGAAAAGAGCTTCACTGTAAAACGAATATTTCTTAAGTGCTATTTCTGATTTGGTTGCTTTATAAATATATATATAAAAATACCTTTTCTGCCATTTATGACTTTTGTTGAAGGTTTTTGGTTTTTATTCTGACATATTGAAATTACTTTCAGCCACAGAAGCGCCTGAAGACAATTAAATAAGACTTTGCAGATTATTCATGACAAGTACTTTTCCAGAATTGTGAACCAGGATAAAATGAAACAATAATGCCTTTAAGTGTGGAATATATCGGGACAGTAGTGCATGGCAATACCAGCTGACACATTAAACATTAAAATAAATTACCTAACCTTTACAACTTGCAGTGCCAATAACAGGAAAAATGAGAGATCATGGGGTTATTATTCACTGAGAGATCCTATACATAATAATGATGTCATCAATAATGGCCGCGATATCACAGCTTCTGCAGCTTTTAAAAAAACATTTAAGGGAATTACTTTCTTTAAAATCATCAGTCCAAGTCCAGGCGTCAAGCACTCAACTGGAAATAAAGGACAGAGCTCAGGATTGTTAGAGAGTCGACGAGAATAAAGGGTGGTGGGAGAGGAAGAAAGAAAAATGTGCCACATTATGTTTCTGTTGCCAAACAGCACACATGAGTCAATTTACCAAATAATGTGAGCCGAGCTTGACTGAGGAGACACATCAGTACGTTTAACATGGAAGGTTGTCAGTGACCAACAGACAACTGATATATGTCTTTATATATATATAAATGGTCTTTACCATTTGTCTGTTTTTTTTTTTTTTTTTTTTTTTTTTTTTTTTTTAGCTGGGTCATTTGGTAGCATCCCTAAAGTAGAAGTCACAAGAACATTAACCCTGAAAATATGTCTGACACAGTTAACTATAACATACCGCAACAAATATTTTGCATATATGATATTTTAACACAAAAGTAAACTATTGTATGAAAATAACAGCACTTTCTTGCAGAAAATCCTCACTTTTCATTTGCTTTCTGGTTTGAGTTGCACCAAATAAGAAACTCCTCTTTAGTATCTACCTGACAAACCCAAAGGATTCTGGTCCATTTACAACCACTTACAATTCTGTATCACCATCACCAAGGTGCATCAGGGCCCCTTAAAGTCCACAAAGACAGCCACTGTTGTGTGAGGATCATATATTTGTCACTTCCTCTTTTTTTTTTCCTCTACGAAAAACAGCTTCCGTGTGGTATAAATTTGAAAAACAAGAAATTACTTCTAAATTTGCGATGACAACTCCTGATTCATCGCCTCTGTCCGCACTGATCGTACATTATAAAACACATTACAGCATATTGTGCATTTGAGTAAGGGTCATTTTCAGAAAGCCGTTTACTCTGCCTCTGCAGAAAATCTTAAATAAATTTAATTGTCTGCATCCGCCATCAGAAATGACTTTATGCGTTTTGCTTCATAATTAAGAGCTTTCACATCCATAAACTTAAATCACTGTGCACAGATGTTGAGGTGTAATTAAAGCATTAAATATGTGAACGATCAACTCCCACTAAACAAGATGACACCAACACCCCGGTGCAGAACTTAGAGGTGAAATGTAAGCCAGCTGGGCTTTTTCTAAAAGTATAAGGTCCAGGCTCTTGGAGAACGTTTCTGTCTTTCTCTGTTTTCTATCTCTCAGATGTCAGTCCCATAAATCTCACCCGTTCAGCTCTGCATTAGCTGAACTGATGCTAACACCATTAGCTGATGATTTAATGATACCATAGATGAGGACAGTCATCCTCTTTCTGTCATTCTCTCCTTTTTTTCATCCCCGCCTGCTACAGAGGATACAGCGAATCTGTGTGTTTTTGAGGATGAGGCTGGTGGTGCCGTATCTCATCCACCTCCATTATGCCAAGGTCACTCAGTTGCTTTTCTTAATGTGATCAGGGAAAGTGTCACTTTTGCAGTTCTGTGGCAGTAAATAAGAGCTGGCTCTAATTTGAATGTAGTGTACCAGAGGCCCTTTATGGGTTGTTAATTTAGTGTTTAAATACATTTAACAGTTGAGAGAGAGAACTGATTAGGCCAGCTCTCCAAGTGAGGGCTATTTTTCTCTCCAATGTTTCCACTGGCTTGCTATAGATTATTATTGTTATGATGTGACAGATGAACGGCAGGCTTATTTTAAATTAAGAGCAGCTTCAAAGGCAAAGCCGGCAATAAAACCAATCATTTTTCAAGAGATTTCTCCTTTATTTCCCCTTAAATTCCCCCTTTTATTAATATATGCCATGTCTGTAACAAAGTTTTTAATACAAGTGTAAAATTCTACTCACAAGTTAATAGTTAATGCAAAGGCAAATAGCTATAATTTGTTACAATAAACCTATAATATATTTCTATATATCTGTTATTATGTCATCTTTTCCTATATGGACAAAATTATCAGAACTCATTGTTTCACTGGTAACAGGTCTTGGCCACAATATACATGTATCATTGCAATAAACGTTTTGATTTCATATAGAGTTAATGTTGTTTACGTTGTCATCTACACTTAAAAAATGAGTCAGGGTCAGATTTTCCTTTTAATTATTTATTCAGAATCACTATAACTGTTTTTAATGCTCTAATTTCTGAAATATTTGCCATGTTCTGACCATATATAATCACTGTAAACCCCAGTAGCCATCTGGCTTCTTCCACTCTCACTCAGGAACAAAAATCAACCTTTAAACTTATAAAAATATTGATTTGACATTTAACATGATAATTGTTCCCAACAATCTGACATGAACATATTATTATGATAATATCTCAAATTAATGGGAATGGAGAGTCTTGCAGGCCGTAAGTGGCATTTGTCACAATATTTTTGTCCATGTAGTGTATCATGCATCTCATAAAGGTTACTTAATACACACATTACTGCAGTGTTGAGCAAACTTTATATTTACTTTTGGAATCCACTTAAAATCACAAACTATCAGTTAGTTCCCAGTAAACCTAGTGATACACTCCTGGTATTTCTGCATCACTGTGTAATATAATCTAGAATAGGTAAAATCACCATTTTGAGCAAAAGTAGTTGCTTTTCCTTTGCCTAATGGAAAAGCGTCAATTTCTCCAAAATTCTCGTTTTTCGATAAAGAATTTTTGCACTGACAAGAGGTGGTATTTTGGGCGTAGTAAAACTGGTAAATCACGCAAAACTGCAATGGAAAGACCTTTTCCCACAACTAGAGTCATGTAAATAAAAAAAAAAAAAAAAGATGTTGACGGACGTTACAACAAGCGAAGAAGAAGAGTTTAAAAAGAAACACGGTGTGGTATGTGTGGACACACGAGGAATCTTTTTTTTTTTTATTTAGTATGGGATAGAGGGGTAATATATAATAATAATAATAATAATAATAATAATAATAATAATAATGTGAATATATCTGTAAATCAACGTGATATTTATGTTTGTCACCATGTTTATGGGATGACTTCTTGTGGCATCTTGCAATAATAAATAAACAAATCATTGTATTTGTGAATTAATGGAAAAAACGACATTACATACTTCTGTTTTTTCAACATTTAGTACATATCAGTAAAGTTTTGCACAGATGTAGAATGGAAAAGCCGCTACTGTTTGCTTCCTCCGCATTTTATTGGAAACTTGCCTTTGTATCAGTTGCGTCCCATCGTTTTTATGCCATTTCATTATAAAACAGATAAAAACATCTTTCACTCTGGATTAAAACGATATTCATCAGACATGGGAACATTCTGTATTATCAATATATGTTTGTTGAAAGTATGTAAATTCATTTGTGATCTAAATGAAATTCCCTGAGACCCACCTGTGGGTCACAACCCAGTCCTTGGGTTTGGATGTTTAATAGACAGTTACCAAACCCAAACTGGTCCACAGGACAGCCAGGACTGCCCTCCCTGAGCCCAGCAGCAACAGCATTGATGAAGTCTTTGAGTTCCATTGTCTTTTCTATTATTCTATATTTTTTTGTAACTCAACACTTCCTCCCACTTCTTCCCCCAGCTGAGAGCTCACAGTGGCCATGAAAGGCAATAAGGCCCAGCCAGCCCACCTCCACTCTACAGATTTCTCCTGACACCTAATGCCAGTTATGAAATTGTGGGGATAAGTTAATGTGTCACAGTAGCATTGATTTTTCATTTGCTTCTCGCTGCCCCCAGTCCCAGAGCCAGCCCAGTCCTTTCCTTCATGCTTCAGGATGGATTACTGTGGCCCCTGTTGAAGCAGAGCATTGTGTGGTGACAAGGGATCCAACACTGGTGTTCATAAGAGGTGCCACACCTGATTACAGGTGACACCATGCAATCCTCATCTACGTGCCGCGAGACCTCAAATATTTAGATTACTGCATTTTAATTGACTTTACTCTTTTTTTTCTCATGCATTATCAGTTAGTTGAATATTTTTATTTTACAAGTCAAAAAATGGTTATGATTTGGTTTCTACATCTGATAATAATTACGGCATGATGGAAATTAATCTCCTCTGATGTGTACCGGAATAAGAAGGCCTCTGCTGCAGGGATAAAATGAGTGGTACATGCCTGGTCCCTATGAAAGGAAAAATACGCTCACGTAACAACAACACGGTGCTCAATGAGCTATGTCCTCAGTTCCATATGAGATTGGTTAATACAAAAGCTTGCTGGTGAAAAACATTGTCCTGCTCCCAGTGACAAAGACAAAGTGCCTGTGTTTGGCGTACGCGAGTCAAAGGGACAGGTGACGACAGGGAGGGAGACCAGGGAGGGAATTTGAATTTCACATCTAGGAGGAGGCAGCATGTCATTAAAAACCCTAATTTCAGTGTCAGGTAGACTTACAGGTGATCCATCATCTTGTCAGAAGAATTTTATTTTATTTTCAAAGGAGTTCAAAGCAGCCTTTCCAGACTTTTTACTTCACTTTCAATTAGATTTAAACGCAATTAACAGAAGAGTCGAGTCCCACGTGTACGGCCGATACCTGTTCACTCAAGCAGAACTAAGGGAAAACAATTCATAATGCAACTGCACACAAAACCAGGAAACTTAACCTCCCTCAACAGCATTCAGCGGCACCGTAAAACTATCACAATTAATAGGTAATAACCACCTTTAGGCTGATATTCCATCACATGCGGAGCTGCTGCCTTGCTCTTCATGTACCACCAGCAAACTGCATTTCAGCACCCATGAATGCCATTTATTGGTACATTTCTAAATGTTAACGCCTGTCAACTCCAATCTCTCCAAAAGAGGCACCCGGGAAATAAAATGCATCGGAGGGGACCTGAGAGGAGGACACACGTTAACCCAGATAGGCTGTGACAAAACACCATTACCTTCTCCTGTTCACACAGAGACGTACAGGACAGCTAGTAGTCCCCTGTCCCTGGGAGGAATCCATCTAAATGAGAGACACTCACACATATGGTCGAACACTGTGGGAGAGCAGGCTTTGAACAAGCTGTAGCCTCAGGAGTTTTTGGTTCCTCCAAAGAACTAGGGTGACTATAATTTTGCAAAGACAACATAAGCTAGTATTTATACTATTATACATTATTCATCATGACACCTCAAGCTGTTTTATACATTTATATGGTGTGTTTGTAGACCCAAAATGCCAGTAGAGTTAATGCAGCAATGCAAAAAAACAAAAACAAAAAACAAATCTACCAACAAATAAGAAACACAACAAAAAAGAACAAACTTAATTTCTACTCAATTCAATCTAGACCTGTAAATACACAGAGTAGTTTTATACATATTGTTTATTGAATTGTCATCAAGTATAACCTTCTGGAAAACACCTGCTTTCCTTAAGTTATAATTATTTTTTTACATACTTTTTTTTTTCTTATGAATCGATGTGATATTGTTATTAATTATTAATTCATAAATGTGTCATCACTCTCTGTGACAAATAAGCAAAACAGCATCTGCTGATGAAAATCCATGGGATGCAGCTGTAACATCTGGGACAAACAGTGGGTGGACCTTGAGTTAAGTTTTTTTCTTACGCTATTATGAGTTTTATGTCTGCGAATAATCACATATTAATATTTACAATTATACTTTTGATTTGCTGTAAAATGGTTTGTAACTACTTTATATTGGGTTATCCTAAAGCATATAAATAAATGCTTGCAAATTTACTACAGCAGATCAAAACAAAGTGCTATTATTGCTACTATCTACAGGTTTTGCTAATGAAACAAATATATGAGTTGTACTTTCCGACCCTTTCAGAGGCTCATGTGTGTCTGTTGGATGGCGACAGACCTCAGATGGATGTAACATGCAGCAGTCCTCGTCACAGCGTGCTCCTGCTGGTGTCATAACATGGATATATAACCGCTGTCGTCCTTACATCAGGCCGCCTAAATGGACAAAAATGCCAGGGCAGCAAAAAATGGTGAACAAACCCAGAGCTTCATTAGCAGAACCTTCCCAGCATGCTTTGCGATGACAAATGATTGACTTGGAACAATATCTAAGGCGATCAGGATAAAGTACCAGCCATTTCAAGGCTCAGCAAAATTCAAATTCTAATTAGACCTTGCACCACATTCCAAATAAAAATGGGTCCCTAGGTGGTTTACCCTATCAGGTGTCTCTCCCAGACCACTGAAACAAAACGAATAAAGAAAATGATTAAAGCGATAACAAAGGCATAAAATTCAAATTATAGCAGCATCACATCTGGGATCTGTATGTTACTGCACTACTGTTTCTGCTCTCCCTCTCCTTCTCAGACTCCCACTAACCCCGCGCACACACATATACTCATGGCATTCCTTTCTTTCTGCATGAGGGCAATCAAAGAACAGAGAAAAAAGACAGAGAGCAGGAAAGAGAGAGTGAAAAAGCAGGGAAATTAAAAGGTAGAGAGCGAGAACGCAAATAGGCTCTCAGCTTTAAGGTTATTAATGACTCCTCAAAAATGTGCGACTTTTCCAATCTCTGTGAGAAGCGCTTGAAGGAGCCTGCAGATGAAGCTGACCTTCACAATGTTCTTTGGTCTTTAGTTAAGAAATTCACTCACCATTATGGCATCATTAGGGAAACAAGGATAAAATTACTCCATGGTTAATGACCTATAGGATCCCCACCAAAATTTGTTTCAGATCTAATAAAACTGAGCTTAACACACTCGAATGAATTATGAGGACTGCTACGCGGGGGTATTAAAATGTGGGGAAATAGATTTTTTGAAGCTAGGAGGACTGGACTTTTCAAATCAGATAGTAGAATGGAATTTTCTGGGCAATAAATTCTACCATGTCTCAATTTCATTTTTTTTTTTTTTTCACAGAATTTTTCAGGGTATGATGGAATCTGTGAGTAGGATGGCCTCTAAAAATTCATTGCCAATTGCCGTCTCCTCCTCTATCCCCTTAAGATAGATAGATTGATGGATGAATGGCTAAATGGGCAAATAAGTGGAGGAAAGTATAACCGAATGAAAACTCAATGTATGATGGAAATAAATGATTAGATACACATATAGATACTTAAAAAAATCCCAGGAGGCACAGCAGAGAAGATTAGATAAGTACAGAGTGTCTTCAAGAAGCATATCAAAATGCTTTGACGCTGATTATTTTTTTGTGTTTGCATTTTCTCTCGCTTGCTACTTAATTTAGTGCATGTCAAGCTGGTGATTAGCATAATGCAGGGGCAGTGGGGAGGACGTACAAAAACTCATTAAAGGGGACAATAAAAAAAGCTGCAGGCAATTGTGCAAGTGTAACATAAAGTACATATACATGCATCAAAATAATACGTACTAATATGTGGGTGAAACTTTGCATGTAACATGAAATGTAAAAAGAAATGATTTTATAAAAGAGCGTTGGTTTGCTATGGTTTGGTTGCAGCCCCTGAGAAGAGGTTTGTGAGCTAATGGCATTTGCTCTCTTTAAACTTTAATCTTTCCTATTAATTCCCTGCAACTGGAGAATGTGCGAGAGTTAATGTTCCATGAACGTGTTTCTCACTCTGCAATCTCTTCAAGCTAATTACCTTCAGGTGCTAAATGGGGGGAAATTGCAATCCATTTGGAAGGGAGAAATTTCACCTCCCCTTTGTCTATGTAACACTGTGGGTGCAGTTAAAAAGAAAGAAAATCAAACATAAGAAGCCAGGTCTAGAGTACATTTAATCAAAAATGGACACTCCGTGCCGAGTCCTGATTGGCTCTTGCTTTCCAAGGTAGCTTTGGGAGAGTAAATTGCTTCCTGTAGTTTCCCGCCTCGCTGCTTATTCTGCAGGTCATTCGGAGGTCAGCAGGTGCAGCAGTGGACAAAACCCTGAACAGATGTTTGATTGACATGGATCACGCAGATTGGCAATCAAAGTTTTCTGATGAGAAAAGAGAGGCGCGCTGAACGGCCATTTCAAAGGTTGAACACAGAAGAAGTCAAAATAGAAATTAAAAGCACATTATAAGTCAGTCACGGTGGCAGAGGAGCATGAAATCCCAGGGAGTGATGGGATGTTCGTGAGCGACTGAGTCAAATTCTGGCGACACAAATGCTTTCGGAATCAGTTGCTAATCAGTAACATGGGACGGACAGGCTCATTTCAGATAACTAGTTTTGATAAGTGATACCGTCTAAGGGTTAGTCTGTGGAGGAGGGCTATGTGGAGTGGGAGTAGACTGAGATAGGGTCAGGGCGAGTGATCAGTGGGGGTTCTGGACTCTCCTCAGAGAAATCTGGAGCGTGGAGGGTCACTTTGTCCCCTGTTTGATCTTTGTCTTCAGATGACACGGCAGGAAATTAAAGATGAAAGGAGGTTCGGACTACTGTCTAATAAACACAGGGACAGAATGCCCCCATTTGCTGCTCCTATCCGGCCTAAATATGTCGGACCTGTGGGTGACCCGCTTTATTTAAACACCTCTTTGGGCGCCACATTTACTACATTAATTAAACTGCATTCAAAGATGCAGGAGCAGACTCATCCAGCTGTGTCAACGTTTCATATCAGCGCAACTTTATTCTGTTTTTGATCCATTAAAAGTTACAAATTAAAAGCTGTGAAGGCAAACATTTTTTCTAACCCACTGCCAATGTGTTTTCATAATAATGCACTGTAAATGATCTTTTCCAAAGTCATTAGCTACAGTGGCTGTGTTTTTTATGAACACGCTTAAGAGATAAAATGATTTGCAACCAAAAAAAAAAAAAAAAAAAAAACCAAGTTAGAATGTAATTTATCTAACAAATTTTTTAATACTTAAAAAAAGGGGGGAGGTGGTGCCATGATGTACATGGAGAAAAAAAAAACACCAAACACTCAGTACAGGAACACACATCACACATTTTTTCTTGTGTGTAATAATAAGTGAATTAGTAGTGGGGAGTACTACAAACACTCCATATCTTAGACAAACACTCGTAGTGACGGCCCTAAGCTCCCACTGTGTTGAGGAATCTCCTACCAACAGCACTCCCTCCCATTTATCTCAGCGGCTGAGAGCAAGAAAAGAGCACAAGCTGGGAGGCTGAGGAAACATCAAAAGAGAGCATCCCAGATAACTGCAGCTCTGTTTTTGCAGCGAAAAAACACCTCCACGCTGGTAACTAAAACCCAAGAAGCAAGATAGCTTAGTTGATTGCACTCTGTGTGGCCTTTTACTTCATCATTTCATGTTTATTGCTCGAAGGCATAAGTAAGGCGCTCGTGTTTTCTTTGTTTTCCTTTTTTTCTGTTAGTGTTTTTTTTTTTTTTCCTTTTATTCTTATCTTCCTAAAATGCCAAAGCTATTTTGTTAAATCATTAGAGGTGTTATGGTCGTAGAATGGCTCAGACGAGTAGCATCCCTGTGTAGTACTGAAAGGTTATTTTCTTCATGAACACTTGAGGGTCCACTGATCCCTTGTAAGTGTCTGTTGGAAAATGCATTGACATTTTATGTGAATGGAAAAACCCTCCTCAATAGACTCTCTTTCATTGCTCTTCAGGTTTCAGGTCATTATACCCGCAATAGGGGACCACTCAACCTAGTTTGGTATTACCTCTGAGAAAACTCTTACGCTACTTCACTTACTCCATTCACAAATTTGGTTTGGAAGTGAGAGATATAGACCCCTTGACCTCATCAGGTTTTCTGAACATGGGTAGGTGTTTGTCCAGTCAATACGATCTTCTTTATAGCTATTGTTTGGAACCATCTGCTGCTGCTGTTATTTTCATGTTCACATCATGCAAAATTCCAATTTTTTAGCTGTACTATAAAGACAAAAATATAGGGTCACATCCAGGTTGTAGGACATGCTGTTCCTGTTAATGTGAAACATTACCATGATTAAAAATGTTGTCAATAAGTATCACAATAAATGACAAAACAATACATTTTGAGTGAGAATTGAAAAAAAGACTTTCAAATTAAAATAATTATTTAATTTCTTTAGGTAGAACATTTAGAACCATTATAATGTAAAATAAATTAATTAACTAATTTAAAAAAATATATGTAGAGCTTTGAATAAACTAAAAACTAAATTGTATATGCCAATGTAAACAAAATGATCCCTAAAGACAAAAAAAAAAAATATTGCAGTATTTATCACAATATAAAATTTGTACATTGTCATTGTTGTTTTGCAGCCCAGACCCCTATTATTAATAAACACTGAATTCAGTGTATCCCAATACTTTTGTCCATATAGTGAAATTTTTTAGTGGTTGCAAAGAATCTGTAATAATGACATCAAGCAATTTCCATTTCCCAAATATTCAGTGGACAGTTTTACACCTTAAAATCTGTCACACATGAGTTTAAGAAGATGTCTTTGTATTCACTTTGTTGTCAAATATTACTTTTCCTTAATTTGCTTCAATATTAAGAATTGTATTTTATAGATTTAAATGCATTTATCTATTAGGGAAACTGCAAAAAGACAAGCATGGAATGTTGTGCTCCAGTGTAGGGCCCCTTTCAGACTTTTACACATGCAGTGTACAGAACATACATTCACAAAGTACAGTACACAAAAGACATGGAACTATATGATGACATCGCTCATATTTATACACAGGGAGAACATTCAGCATCACATATATGTTTTCACTGCACTACATTTTTCAGGTTTTATTGTGTCTGCCCCTGTAGCAAAGGCTAAAGTATAAATTCAAAGAAAAGTGGTCCTAATCCAACAATATTCAGATTTGAGTCTCAAAAAAACAGCCAATCTCCATTGACAAGTCAATTCAATGCAAATGCTGCACCTGCCATGAGTTGTAAAAGCTGCTGCGATTTTCAGTGAAAACAGGGTTCACATCACTTGGAAAGGTAGACTTGCCATTTCACGCACCAGTATCCCAGCAATCCGTAAAGACCCAGAGACATTCCTCGACAGGATTACTACTTTACGATCGCCAGGAAAACAACTTCGACCCAAAACATTCACCTTTTCCCTATCCACTATCCTTACGGTGTTCAGAATATTCCATTTTCAGACCCTAAACAGTTACTTTAATCCAGAATATTTTATCTATATACCCCATATTGCAGTGATCCTGAGCTTTAAACTGACCGATATCTCATCTTTCAACAGATCTATAAATAAATATATAGTATTCTGCAGGTAAACTGTTTTTGATAAGTGCAAATTGTATTAATTATTATTCAGGTGACCATCAGGACACAAGAGAGCTACAGTTCTGAGATGCTTAGAGACTATATATGGATGACAGTTGGCCAGGCTTCCTGGTCCAGTCAGGCTGAGTCGGTTCAGAGTGATAACGTAGGTAATGGTGTTTCTGGAAGAGTGAGGCCAGATGAAACACCACGCGGACAGATACCACAGGCATACTGGCCCCTTCTGTTGGAAAATTTCATTTTTTCCGGCAGGAAGCCATGAATGCCGAGGCTGAATCCAAATCTGGTTTTCCGCACTTTATCAGCGTGTGGCCCACCAAGTGGTGAGATGGTGGGGGAAGAGGAGGGCTGAGAGAGAGAGAAGGTGGGGGGGTGATCCACTCAGCCGAGACCCTCCACTTTAATCCAATTTACAGCCTCCCCCAGCAAAAGATAATTACAACCCTTAAACCAGCTAGGAGAGGGGCAGAAAGAAAAGGCTTCACTCACCCAAACTGTGCCTCTGGCCCCTGAAGTCTCCACCTAGAGAAAGGGAAGAGGGGAGGGGGCACTCTTAGCAGGACTCAAGCAAAGGCATTGTGACAAACCAAGAGTGTGTGTAGCTAATGAGGCAAACTGATTTTTTTAGAGCAAATGGATGCCCGCTGGGCAGTGGGAGAATGCACCCCAGGACTTCTTTGGTTGCTGATGTTCACCACAGTTGTAGGGGAGGTGTATTTTAGGTTGACAGTTAAATACTTGTTTGTGTAACTCTGAAATAAACAGCCTAATCAGAAAAAGAAAGGTTGTCATTGTAGGTTTCTGCGGGCGACAGACATGGAAAGTCTGAATTTGTCTGCAAACTACAGGTAGAAGAAATTAATTGGAACAGAAACTGTCACTGAATGACCCAAACTCCTGTGGGTTTTTTTTAGTTTAGGGAATAAAGTGCATCAGCAGGGTTAGAAATAAGATTCTGGTTTGGTTTAAACTTTAAATATTACAAAGTTATTTTACATCTAATCTTTGTCTATATTTTTTCCCTTACCCCAGACCAAACCTACCAATAAAAAACACTAAACAGTAACATACAAATAGAATTAGAGACACATGGTGGAAAAGTAATAAAAAACAAACTTGATATGTCTGTATATAGAAACATATATGTATGTAGAAATGTATATATAAAACATGTTTTTGGCTCAAATATTACACTATGTCTCTGTGGTTTATAAACAATATTTTATTCTGGCATCTGGGTTAAACCAGTGTATTTCTCTGATTTGTAAGTTTGTTTGTGTGTTTGAGGTTATCATTTTGTAAATTAAACTAATTACTTTCATTTATAAATATTCATTTTCTCATGAATTTAAAGCTTCATATTGTGTAGTTTTAAATTTTTGTGTTATTCATATTGAACTTTGAAAAATGGTAGACTTATTTAATTTTTTATCGTTATTAGCGATGATGAACTTCTCTAAAGTATACAATATTAGGTCCAGTAAACATGTAGTTCGAATATAGTTTTCTCTTGCAAAAAGTATTACAGGAAAAGGATGCTCTGGAATAAAAGCTTGAATTTTCGCCATTCTGGTCTGCATCTTTGTTATAAGTGCTTTGAAGTGAGAATGAAGGAATGGGGTTAACTTTTGCAAAAGAATGTGAAGAAATAATAATGAAGGGGCTCACAGGGGAGCGGAAACGCTGGCCAGTCCTAATTAATAGAAGGAGAGACACTCCCAAAGTCTCCCATTCACAAGCTGACAATGGAGTTCTCCACCAAGCAGAACCTGGAATGGAATATGGGAGGAGTGAATGGAGACATGGTCAAGGAAAAAAAAAGACTCAAGCCCTCGTTTCTTTGCACCCGTTTTTCTCTTATTGTATTTCTGTTTTATAGCATTAGCCCAAAGCCTGCTATCCTATAGTCCACAACTCTATTCAGTGAAACGCCATTTGGAGAATCCCACTGGTCAGTTTTGTAAATATGAGCCCTGAACGAGTTCATGGACGACTGGCACATTTCCAGAGTTTGTCCAATACAGGCCTCACTTCTGATTTTACTAATATTACTTCATCTCATTTCACCATCTCCGCCTTTTACTACTGGAGTCAAGAGCATATAGAGTTGTGCAGGAGGAGGGGGGGGCTTATTTTGCTATAAGTCAAGTCAGGCAGGCAGGGGTTTTTGCGAGGGGCAACAGGAGAAGTGTGGACCCACCTGCCACTGATTATCCCCCCAGTTAGAGGGTTTAGTCTTGACCTCTGAACTTCAGAGCTGCCCCACACCACTAATCTGTTAATTAACCGAGAAATACCCTGGAAAAACTTTGAGCAGCCATTGTGTGTATGTGTGTGTGCACTTGTGTGCACGTGAGTGTGTATAGGAAGAGACCGCAACAGCGAGAGAGCGAGAGAGCGAGAGAGAGAGAGAGAGAGAGAGAGAGAGAGAGAGAGAGAGAGAGAGAGAGAGAGAGAGAGAGAGAGAGAGAGAGAGAGAGAGAGAGAGAGAGTTCACTGGGAACACACTGTGGCATGTTATTACTGTGTATGTAGCTGCAGAGTTTCTGGATAAGTAGGACACCCCAGCCATGTTAGAGGTTGTCTTTGTTGCCAGTGTATTCAGCGCTGTGATCGAGGAGGCCACCGTCTCTATTGCTTAATGACACTCATTACTCTTGAACCAAACTGTACTGAAAACCCTAAGTATGAACACCAATTGATTAAAATGAGACCGTCATGTTGCATCATGATGCTTTAGACCTAAACGCCCCAAATGTAGATGCTTGAAACATAGGAATCATGTTAAATATCAAGCTAAAGTTAACAACAATTTAATAATCATACATGCATATCTTTTTTTTTACTCACTAATCAATATTTTAGTAAAAACTGTCCATCACAATTTCTTGACAATATGTTTATACTGCAGGTTTAAGCCAAAAACTATGAAAATGAAATTATATAAAACAGTGTCATGAGTATTGGCCATGATATTAAACACAAAGTGCATAATTTCTCTCACTCAAACTTTCTAAACACAAATGGAGAAAACAAATAAATAAACAGCAGCAGCATGCCAAAGATGCCAAAATATACCACAACTGTAATGTATTGTATGATCAGCCTCTTACTGTACATTGTCTGATGTCTGTTCACAATTAGTGAAGCTTGTGCTTTGTGGCCAGTTACTATGCTTGAGTTTACTCTTTCCAGACATTAAATATAGATGTATACTTCAGCACATTTATGCAGAAACAGCCACACACTGCAGGGGTCAAGATGTTACTATCGCACAGGCTACTTGCAGTTTGCAATTTTAAAGGCTGAAACAAGCTAATAAAACAGATATTATTTTTTTGAGATAAATTCAGCAATAAATGCAAACAATCTTTTTTTTTTTTTTAGCATTCTGCTTTAAAAAAAAAAAACATACACAAAAAAAAAAAGCATCTGCCAGCAGCTGGCAGGTGACTGTGTCCATGGTGGTGGTAAGCCTGGTGGTCATGTGACTATGTAGTATGCTGCATTAATTTTCACATATGCCATACTGCACTGTACACTAGGGATGGGCATTTTAATGACTTCAGAAGTCAAATGATCAAGCCAATATAAGTCGACCAGTTGAATAATCGTGGTGTCTTTGTTGCCACGTGACCTCCACCCAAAGCACATTAATAACGATAATAATAAAAAACTTTTTATACTCCAATTGACATATGCAGCAGGCTGAAACAGTTTCTTAAACATTCTGTGTTTCAATGAAGAAAAAATCAAATCAGAGATTTCCTCTCAGTAGTCAAACTCTCTCATTGATTGGACAGTGGGGTAGTGTCCACAAAACCTACATATTCCTGACTGTTCTTGAACGTGGCTGAAAGGCAGTGGCAGGAGAACAAAGAAATACAAACTTGATTTTTTATGTTGAAAAGGTGACAGAACCTGTAACCCACTGTGGATGGAAACAAACCGACACAAAAGGAAATTCCACAAGAGTAACTGAAACAACAGAGAAACATATGTAGCCTGTTCACTAGTTAATGTGCCCTGAGAATTAGCTGCTCTCAGCTTCCAACATCCTCAGCGTCCCAGAATACACACACTTGGTGATCCCCAAAATAAACTACACCACTGATACCAAACAGACAAGTTGCTAGAAGCTCATCCACAGAAACAAAAAAATGTTCACACTCCAAATGAATGCAATTTTGAGTAGAGGTGTAAAATGCAAATGTAAAAACAGTAAATATATGAATAAAAGCTGAAGGAAATGAGTGAACAAAGAAAACATTACTTTTTTTGTTAAATGTTGCTGAGTATAGGGTGGATCTTGGATGAAATAATGTCCGTGAAATGTACAGTCAAGGAAAGGAAAATATTAGACCATCAAACATCATCAAAAACAATGGTTATGCAATCAAGTACTAACTCCTGTGTGTATCATGTGACTGAAACAGACAGAAAAGAAAACATGGAATGTCTAAAAGCACTGTTGTTGTCAGTACAATGCCATAGATATTGTTGTAAGAACTGAAGTGATTTTGTTTATTATCAAGAAAACCATTGAAAATGGATCGATATCAGCTCTGAAATTAAACTGTTATGAGCTGTTTTTGTTGTTATCATATTTGTTCAAACAAATGTACCTTAAGTTGTACCAGGCATTAAAATGAACAAGAAACTGAAGAAAACAAGGACGGTCTAATAATTTTTTCCGTGCCTGTATGTGGAAATAGCAACCATACTTCAATACAGCGTGGTGTTAATCCTAAAATTATTCCTGAAAATTAAGTCTAACAGTAGCTACCTTTCAACAAAATACAAAGCAAATAAAATATATGAATGATTTAAAGGTTAAATGGTACGCAATATTAACTGAAATATAATAATTTATATTTTAAAAAATCTGAAATTAGAATTCAGATATGTTAGTATAACTATTACAGAGATCCACCATTACTGTTAAATAACAATTGAACTGAAAATTTACCTTTTTTCCATTGATTATTAACCATTCCTTTGATATTGATTTGTCTCAGCACAGAAAAAATAAAATATTGTGACATAACTTGCCACATTTCTCAGGTAGCAGTTTCAATATAGGTACGCTTAATTTAATATGGAGTGTTTGGTGACTTTGATAGGAAACCTTTTTCAAGTAGCTTGGCCAATACTCATAATACATATGCAGTATCTGGTATGGTAGATGTTACAAATATTTAATAAATAATACAAATATAGATTCTGTTCATTTGTTGTATAAAAATGCAATAAATCAACAGAATACATAACGTAGGTCTAGTCATTTTCAGGTATGTTCATGTGTAAATATTACATATTATACCTTTAAAGTTTATCAAATTACTGGATTATTGTTTAATTTAATTTATCTACTCAATTAATTACAAGTGGTGTTATATTTATTTTGTTTGCCCCATCTTAGACCCATATTTTTAGGCATATTTTATATAAATTATTCCATGCTATACTGATTCCATAACCCTAAAATATAATAAAGTATATTTTTCTTGGTTGATGAGCCACACCTGGCCGTTTTGCTGTAAACAAACAAAAATCTCTGCCTTGACTGGTGAGGCAGTTGATAAGTGGGCCAACAAAGTCAATTAGTTCTGTGTTTATTAGTATGTGACAGGTGCTGGGTCATGCAGATTAACTCACAACCCTTGGAGGGATAGGACAACAATAATGGTGAAACATGTCCGTCCGACCAGAAAGTAAAGGTAGCAAAAGGAACATAGCAAAGCCTGCTCAATTAATTATGTGGATTAATGAAGTTCTGCTTGATTAAATGTTGATGGCTCTAAAAACGCCTATTTTTTCTACCACAATGTGACATAATGGACACTCTTACATAAATAATGGAATCCTTCATGGTTACAGAAACCAACTAACATTAAATGTTACACACCACGCCTCCTCTTGAACCCTTAATCGATTCATTAAGGCTATTGGCCTTGATTAACAAATCACAGTTTTCATCCAGGTTTGACCTCTAACCTTCAACCCTCTCTGACTGGGAAGGTATTGATTCAGGGAAAATGGTTTATTTTCAGCTACTGGAACATTACCTTTAGAAACAGTAGCTGACAGAGTGTCTTTTCATTTACCCCTGAGAGCTGTTGTAACCATTGTTTTTTTACACTTCAGGTTCAACGAAAGGCTCAAACATCAAATTGCACCCATTTAGACAACTATAACATTAAATAATTGTCAAAATGAGGAAAGGGATCGATAAAACTGACTGTTCTCTGAAAGCTGGTGATGCACAAGTTTTCAATCCTTTAATTTACACCAATACCTTTTTTTCTCTGTACGCTGCAACAAATAACCTACTTCTATTACTTTAACTGTATATGTGTGATTTATTATTTGTCTGCATGCATTGTTAAAGCCACTTTATCTGTTTTGTTTTTTTTTAACCGATGATGTAAAAATCTTTTTTTCTTTTGTGACAAATTAACCATGCAATGTTTACAAATGCAATTACAGCATAACCGATGTTTATTTAAACATGTAATATATCAAAAAAGAAAAAAAAAAAGTCCTATTATTATTTCACATGCACTGATCAATGGTTCACATCATCTTGACCTGAAGCCAGTAAAGCAGAAATATGCACACATAATGAGCTGTGATGTGGTCAGACTGTCGACATCCTCAAGATAGTCAAGGTCCTTTTGATTTTGTACATTTACATCTGCTATTCTTTTTGCATTCTCAGTGCTTTAACATTGCAGGGTTAAAGCTGTGTTAAGAGAATAAAAGATAAAAGATTAAAAAAAAAATTACACACAGTTGTCTTAAAAAAAAAAAAAAAAGAAATCTTATTGTCATATCCAGCCTCTGTCTCAGCATTTTTGAGTGTTGCCGCTGTCTTTGTTATTACTATGGTACCGACTCTAAACAGCATTAACACTGTTAATATTTAGACAACTATAACCACGACACAAACTCAACACTGTAACCAGAATTCGCCCTCCAAACATCAGTTTTGGTTGATGATTAACTGAAGGTCACGTTTGTCTCAGCTTTTTTTTTTTTTTTTTTTTTTGTCTTCACGTCTTAAGATTAAATCCAACATTTTGACTGAAATATTAGTTCTACTGCACTTTCCCCAAATGGATTTCCACTGCAGGGACTCATGTGAACAAAAATCCCCCTGGCAGAATTCAAAACACCACTGATGTGTCAACATATCAAATAACGGTTGTGAAATGCCGTGGCTGCATTCAGTCCTTGTTTGGTGCTTGTTGAACAAGGCGGCGTGGGATTGCTCGCCCTCACCCTGTGGTCTGTCCTCTAGGGTGCGAGGAATCTGAGTCACTCACTGCACATCAGGCTTCCCCCCCGGGGGCCCTGGCACTGGCAGAGGCAGGTTAACAAACTGTAAAGGCTTCAACTGAGCAGCACACAAACTGTTTTCTCTCCACAAAGGGATTGGCTCCAACAAATGTCATAAGCCTATAATGAGATAGCTGATCTCGGTTGTAAAGAAGAAAAGGGGGGTGGAAAATGCTTCCCCTCTCCAGTCAGTGGCTATTAGAGTCAGTGAGAGTAAAAAGGGGGAAGCTTCCCCATTTTCTTAGAAGCCCTTCAGAGGCTGGCCAACATGACAATGCTGGTCAATTAATTGGTGAAAAAGTGAAAATCCAATTAATGTGTATCAAGCTGGCAGTTTTGCATGATGATGGCTCATTAGGAGACCAAGCTGAGGGTGGTGGAGTAGATGGGTGGAGGGGCTTAAACCCCACTCATTAAAGCTCTGTCTTTCTCAGTGGGGTTTTAGAGACCGGCTTATTAATGCAACAGGTTCTAAACAAAACCTCAATGTAACGCTTATTTAGTAGATTGGAAAGTGATGAATTTTTAAATGACGTTGAAGGAGGGACAAAACGCTCTCTGTGTGGACATAGATTCTGTATTTTAGAGCCACCGAGAGCATAAAAGAATAAAAAAATGAGGAACAGAGCTTTTTAATCTCACTTTTAAGTAAACTAGATGAGTATGAATTTACTTAACGCATACATGCTTCAAAATTAAACACTTTGGGCTCAACAGGATACATAATGTCAGTAAAACAAGCAAAAAACAACTAAATTGTTGCTTTGCATAATGCTTTCAGAAAACAAATGCTATTAAGAATGTTATAAGCGAGGTAATGGTGCTCTCATTGCATTACAAAATAAGATGATGGGGCTCTTTGTGCTTCTCCTGGACCTCACCATATACTGACAAAATAAAGAATGTGCCCCCATACTCCTGCAGCCGGCCGGTGTTTGTCTAGCCCCTGCCTCTATGTGTAAGATTAATACTCTTGCCACACTCTCATAGAATAATGTCACTTTAATCTTGTTTGGGGCGAAATTCGAAGTGGAGTGTGTCTACTTGTTTCCTGAGATTACTTCATCTTTCTTTCGGCAGCGGTGTGTGACTCTGCCGCCTGCTGTCCCCTGGCGTTGGATGTCCCATTACCCTTCACACGCCGCAACTTTCTGCTGTTTGCACAACACTGGCCACAGGACCCAACAGGAGGCCAGTATACTATTGATGTTTTTAGCTTTTCTTTACCAGTGCTGGGCTCATTTTAGTTGTGTGTAGCCTACTATAGAGGACTATTGCCGGTGGCTCAGCCATTGTGAATATATTACCTCCTTTCAAAAGCTTTTACTCAATACGAAATATTACACTGCATCATGAGCTGCTCTTGTTTCTTGCAAAGACATTGGTAGAACATAACCTTGATCTTGTCTGTTCTTTATCCTCCCTAACTTTTACAGCTCACTTCTTATATGTAACTGTTTACTAAAAATATGGTTCATTAGCAAATCATGCTGCATTTTTTCTAATTATTTGAAAAAATAGTAATAGTAATAAAAATATAATAAATGATGACATGAAATATGACCAGATTAGCTTCAAGATTTCCATCAAAATGTCAGGTGAAATACCAGAGCTACAAACTTTCTCCTTTCAGATTATGAGCCTATTTGCTATTCAGTCATTTGTATTTGTATACCCTTTCAATAATTTACAATAACTGCTTGCACACTTATGCTTTTCCACTGTGTTGACCCCAGCATTTCTGAGTGAACGAGCTGCAGTGCGTCAGCTATAAATCTCTAATGAGGCTTGATGTAAACACCACAATACAAACCATATAAATTCCCTACACAACTCAGCGTTTGCACTTCTTGCACAAACACAAAGAAACACACACACATACACACACAGTACACTATACGCATATGCACGCTGCTTCTTGTCCAACTGCAACAATGCAGGGTGTATTTGTTATTTCTTGTTTGTATTTTGCTTTCAGAAACACATTTGTCATGGCTCTGTATGCTTCTGTGTTTTCTCAAAACAACATATAATTACAAATGATTATATGCTGCCAGTGTAAATTGCTTTAAATAATTGTATGTTCAATAATCATCTTAGTAAATATACATAAATTACAATTTATGTTTGCAAATGGCCAATGCTTCTGTTTTTGCTGCTTCTTTATATCTGAGGTAGAGAAACACTTTGCATGGCAAGCCCTGTGCTGTTTGGAGAAGCAGTGTGTTTTTCCTCTCACTTCCTAATAATCTATTCTGTTCAGCCAGCTGCATACATTGACAAATGTTTCCAGCATTAGGTATTTACCCGCTGAAAGGTAATAGATGCAAGGGTTTAAAAACGCCTGCTGCAAGAAACAGCAAGCACACTACCAAAAATATCACTATAGGAAACATTCCTTTCTTTGCAACAGTAGGAAAAGCTTCTATTTGTAAAATCCACTGTATGTACAAAACAAAAACTGACACATAATGTGAAAATGAATAGGCAGGAAATTATTTTTTCTGTCACTTTTATTTTTAATACTACATTGAATATTAAAGATGAGGAAATAGTTCTGTTTTTATGGTTTCCCATTTTGTCATGAGCTGCTTTGAAGTTTTACACAGTTTCAGTACAAATGACAATGCTGTTAAAACAGTCTAATTCCCTGCCCCTCACAGAGGTAAACATGCAAAGACACACACATGCCGAGATTAGTTTGTGCCTGAAGTTGATTTTTTGTGGCATAGAATTCATTGTAATTATTTCCCATGTCTTTCTTTTGTCTGAGTGTATGGATACAGTCTGTTCTCGGAGCCTAATGGAAGCTGTGACGGTGCATTAATGAGGCTGCTTATTTCAACTTCACTCCACTTCCTTCATTTACCTCCCTCACCTTGTTTTCCCAGTTCACATTTCCTCTCCTGCTCCTTTGTACTCTCCATCATGCTGTTAATATTTCGCCCACTCCTTCACTTTCTTACATCATGCCTTTTCTTATTAGTTTTATGAACTGGCTGTGAATAAAGTGTGCTTTGAGACGAAACAATGTTGCAAATATAAAATATAATGTTGACTGAAAAGAACAAAAGTAACACTGACCAGTGTTGATGTCCTGCCTTGTGTTTTTATCTGTTGTGTTCTCTCAATTTATCTACTCTTATGGCAACAATGTTTCTTTAGAGGAGAAGGGGATTTTTCATGGTGGCACCTCTTCTCAAAAAAAAAATCCCCTTTAATTTGCCAAAATATGTTTCTATATTTGTGAGGTAATGGCACAATGAATGTGAGAAGTACATTGTGCATTTAGTTTAATAAATTCTACATTAAAAACAGGTGCTTTTAAGCAACTCATTCCCATGTCATTTAATTATCAATAATCAGACATTAGATTAAATACTAATTAAACAAGATGTGCAAAACAAATATAACTGAGTGTGTAGGAGTAATGGAGAAAAGTCATCCATTACTGGAAAGGAGATTTAAATGAACCAAACACCGGTGCAAACAGAGTTAAGAATCAAAGAATCTGCTGGTGTTGTACGCTCGTACTCTCAGCCTGCTGGGATTAATGGATAACTCCAGTGAGAGACGCCTCTGTTCTTAGGCAAGACAAAATGACCACAGGCAGCCAAAGAATTTGGCGGTCAGTAACTGTAGCTGTTTTCCCATACATATATTATTATAGCAATAGCAGCGGTGGTGATTGAATTTCTGACCTTTTGTTGAAATGGGAAAGGGGAGGGGGGTGCATTTCAATTTTTGTTGTGTCATTCATGTCTTAAAATAACTACAGGGATGAAAGATCATGACTTGATTCAATTACAGTGCTGTGTAAAGGCTAAAGATTACTGTATTCTACATGGAACCTCGCTGGTACGTATCTGAGATAAATACAGATGCTGATTTCCTTCACTTTAAATTGATTGAAACAGGTTACAGTGAACACTCTATGCTTGCTATGTGGAGTCCATTCTGAGCTCTAGTTGATTGAACTGCAATATTTTGCAGCTGAAAAAATGAACTGACACATTCAATCCACAAATCAGCAAAAGCACAATGATAGTTACAGCCACTCCACTTTTCTTATCTATAAAATAAACACATTCTCAAGATGACAAACCTGATATTGGACTCTTCATACCACAGAATCCATCCAACACTCGAGAAACTAGAAACCACCAAACTACAGAAGTTTGGTGGCAGAACCTGGCCGGCTCTGCCAATCAATAGGAAAGTTCACATTAAAAACTGCTGACAGCTGTGGGAGAGATTTCCCACTTTCATCTAGCGCTGTCTGGCCCTCCAGCTAACCTCACCGTCACCCTCTCCCTTTGCAGACCTGCTCTCTTTATTAATCTTTGTCGCATCCCACAGCCTGATCCAGAGAACTGCCCTGCTACATTTTGCACTTATCACCAAACTTTTGGCTCATTTCTCTCTTTCTTTTCTTCTTTTATGAATTTCACTTGATAGCCTTGAACCGAGGCCCCCCCACTCCTGTGGAGGAGCCCACCCAGCAGCCCTGTCTCAACATATCAACCTGTTTGTTGAAAGAAGGAAAACAAGTGCTTCAAATGAAATGTGTGTGTATGTGTGCAGGAGAGATGTGGGATTTATTTTCATCAGAGCTTACCTTTTTTGTTCATCAAGTAAACATCAGATTTCAGAAAATTCATCAGCAAAATAAAGGATTTCAACCATATTCCTAAAATTAAATATCTCTGTATGAGAGTACAACATGTACTGTTTGATGATTTTTAGTTGGTGTATCTGTTGAACTTTGGTTCTTTGTTCCTCACTGTTGTATTCATGATCCTGAAAGCGACAGAGTCCCAGTCGAAGATGAGCTGCTGCCGCTGGTTAATGCAGGCCTCTGCTGCCCCTTAGGGGCAACAGAAAATAAAGGACGAGAAGAATCTTCTCAGCTCCACATGAAGGACGTGTCAAATGGGTGCAGTGCAATGAATGAATATCATGAATATTGTGACTAAATAAAAGTTGATATTCTTTTTATTGTTTTGAGTTGTTAGAAAGTTGACTCTTCTTCACTGAAAGTAGAAGCTGATGTGTAGATGTTGAGCTTTTCTGTTGGCTCGGATGTGTGATGTTTGGTGTGTGTGGTGTGGCAGGTCTAATCCCATTAGTGCTGCTGATCCTGGGCCTCAGGATGTGTTGTGTCTCTATCAAACCCCCTTTATGCTCTGTCTGTTCAACTCCAATCTGTTTTGTGGTGGTAAACAATCTTGTTTTCAGGTTGTACAAAAAAAAAAAAAAAACACTTCAGCAAATTCTGCTCCGGCTTGTTAACACAACAGTTTCCAATGCTTTTCAGTGGGAAAAAACTTTTTCTTGTAAGCCTTTATAAGGTTCCTTGAAGAGGGGATTTTATTAGTGTAGTGTATCTGTACAACTTCTCAAACAGCTTTCAGATAAGGTTAATATTTCTACTCTAAATTTTGCACAGCCAATACTGCCCCCTGGGCATTAAAAAGAGCTGGGTTTATATGTATATTTTTTCTCATCTTCTAAGTATTTTTCTCAAGTATTGCCTACCAGGAAAATGTAATGTCAATACAGCTGTAAAAGTGAGAACCTCATCAAATTTTATGAATTATATAATTTTTGTAATAACAAAGTAATAAAATTACAGAAATACTAATGTTTAATGCAATGGAATTTTAATTAGAATGAGTAAATGCAATGCTTTTTCCTGTTAATGTCTTAAAGTTTATATTAACCAGTTTCGTTTTCAAGTTTAAAACACACAAAATGAGTTGCAGCATGGTGCCACATTTAACCTGAAGAATGGAACGGATATGTTGCAGTGAAAGCAAAAAATAAAATGAGAGGATGATTAAAAGTTGCAAAAGAGCATATCAGATTTAGGTTTAAGTCTCTCACATGGATTGTCACAGCATGAACAAACACACCTTATTTACACTTAAGGTTGTGGGAGACAAGAAAAGTAGCAAATATAATATTTTTAAGTTGCCTGAGGTGAGAGTCACAATGTGGAAACTGAAAACCATTATCACTGCCTGATACTTGTAGTGAGAGCCGTGAGTAGCATCTGCAAACTATACTCAAATTATAGTCTGTATTCAGATTTCTGTAGGAAAGAGAGTATTATTAGTGATGGTTCTAACATCATCACTACAATATGTTATCCCACTTCAATGTCTGACTCCAAACTATCTGAAAAATATATTAACTTCAATCAAATACTTTTAATTTTGTGCCTAGTGGAGGCATTCTAATTAGACCTGATTTTATTCAAGCCCACACATGGCATGAAATGTTATTAAAACAACAAATTAAGGAGAAAAAAGAAAAAAAGAAAAATATAACAAATAAGAAAAAGGGGAAAAAAAGCTAGTAAAAGATCCATCTCCTCACGAACATGCAGTAGCAGTGGAGTAACCATAGTGACCATAGTGTTTTTGAGAGAACATTCTTTGTATCCAGGACCAATGTTGGACAAGACGTGAGACACTGGATGTTTATAGAAAACCAGGGACCTTTAGGGTCAGTGTTACACATTCAATGATAACATTTTTCACTGTGTATTTTGGACATGATCTGAGATCTTAGGTGTGTCCTGAATCAACATCCAACCAGGTGAGACGCAGTCCAAAAGAAAAGGTCTTTGTTTCAAAGTCTGAGGCCACAATAGAGTTATCTCCAGTGGAAAAAAGGATGTCTTGTCCAATTAAGATGAGGGATTAGGAAGTGGCGAAGCAGGAGTTCAGGTATCTCAAGGTGTAATTCATGAAGGAGGTTAAAACACATTAACCCCCAATTAGACGCTGTGACGACAGGGGAATGAATAAATGCACAGAGTCAAAGTGCATTTTTTTCTACTTCTTATCTGTTATATTAACATTTGTTGGTGAATGTTTCTGAAACACGTTGACATTGTCAATGTTTACATTTTCAGTGGTAATAGATTATGATACTAAAGGTACTGGACTGATGTTTACAGATGTTTACAGTTGCATTTGTGGTTGCATTTCCACTTCAGTTTCTTTAAAAGTAAATGTGACTAAATGCCTGGTCAAACGGAAGCGTACATAATGCCATTAGATCCCAAAGGTGTTAAGTTCCTTTTTGTGAATATTAGTAAATGCACTTAACCTTCAATCCACAGCTACAGACCCTTTGGGCTTGTTACCCAAGAAATATGTCTCCACTTTTCTCTCCCCCCTGAGGCTCCCCGAAAAGTTGTCAAAGAGACAATGTCGAAGGAAGTGAGAGATAAAGTTGCCTGGCTCTCTTTCTCTGCAGTGTTTATTTGCTGTGTCAAGGATTGAGAGATTACACTGTTTCTACGCAGTAAGAGAGGAATCTGGTCAAGCATTTCCTCAGGCTAAAAACATCACTTGAAAAGGCAAAGGAGGATTACTGACACCTGCATTAAGAAAGAAAATCCTGACTTGGGCCCATTTGCTGTGAGTAGGGAGTCATCATTAATCATTTATTTTAAGTGTGGAGACTGTAGGGGTTTATTTTTGGGACACTCTGGGAAGCTTAGTCCTTACTGTATTAGACTACCTGTCTTTTTCTCTGCGTTTACTTGTTGTATGTTGCTGCTGTTAACTGTGAAATTTCCCCACGGTGGAAAAAATAGTCATATCTAACTCCTTTTGTTTTTTGTTTTGTTTTGTTTTATTTACTGAATTTTCAAGATCTGTTATCCAAACAAGGTATTTTTATGTCTCTGCGGGATAGCCTTTGTTTTTTCCTGAATTTTATGATACCTTGAGTCAGAACAAACAATCAAAAAACATCTACATAACAAGTCAAAGTTTGTAATAAACCCAGCTCTATTAAGCTGATCTTCTCACATGAATTGTTAAAGGAGTGTCAGTCATGTGGGATATTTTCAGACATGTTATACGATTAGGAAAATAGAGACTTAATACATGTATGTCACCTTTAATCCGTTATTACCTGTCTTTTGTGTTCAGTCTACAGAAGCCCACTCACAGGCACTGGGGCTGGTAACACTAACCCGCATGCTGTCGACACTGTGATTGATCACCACCAGATAAACATCAGATCGGCAAGAGAACAGGACAGACATTGATCCCCAGAGGAAGAGAGGACTTGTCACACCAGCATACACAAACCTCTGTGAAACATCTGTCAAAATACCACAACGACAGAGAACTGTACCTCTGTGACTAACATGGGAACCCACAGACAGCTGTCAGCTGTTGTGGATGTCGGTTGATGACCAGAGAGTACAAATCTTTTCCATTAGTTAACACAAAAATCTCAACAGTGAAAACTTTACATTCCAAATAAAGCAACATATTCATCTGATTTACTTTAACCCACAGAGAATTACACAAACCATGGACCGTTATGATTTATATCCCATGTGATAGTGGAGATGAACATGCCCCGAGGCACACCAAACAACAGAAAAAGCTGGAACATTCCCAATCGTTCTTCTGGCCACCAAAAAGAATCCACAAACAGAGGGAAGAAATGTGTTTTTAAAAAATGTCAGTCCCAACCAGTCACATGAAGCTCTCACCTGGCTGGGCCTTGAATATGTTTTTCCTGTCATTAGCTACAGACCTCAAGCAACAGCTTAAGAACATGAAAAAAAAAAAAAAGAAAAGAAAATGAATGAGAAATGAATGGTCAGTCTGACAAAAGGGGGCCAGCCTTGCGTCGACAGGAAGAAAAGCATTAGCGGCCTTTAGGTGCACAGCGGCGGATTTCCGTGTGCTTCACTGTCAGTGTATTTTCCCCTTAATTAAAACAGTCACAAGTTTCATTGAGCGGTGAATCAAAGGGTGGCTACACCATAAAGCAGGCTCAACTCTGTAACCCTTAGTGTGTACGTGTGTGTGCGTATGTATGTCTGAATGTGTGTGTCGGAGTTAGACTCAAACACACACACACACAGGGACGGGGATGAAGGGGATTTAAGCTGTGCCCATTCCCATGGTCAGTCACTCAGAGCTGGTCATTACTGTCCTGCCCGGAGATGAAAACACAGTGATTAAGAGTTAGTCAAGAGGCAAACATGACCATTTCTAAGCTACCACCTTATAATCCTGTCCTCTCAAACACAGAAAAAAATTAAATCTTTAATATCAGCATTTCATTTTATTATCATCATAAACTGAAACACTGACTTTTAAATATTACTGGCAGGAGAATTGAGGTTTTAATATTAGGAACAGGAAGAAAAAAAAAAATTACATGGGTGGCAGAAGCACCACCCCTCGTCTAATGTCGTGACAACATTTACTGAAATTGTTTTGAAGTATGTTTAGTTATCTTCTGTGTGAATATATTAAATTTCGGGTCATGGGGTGACAGTTAAATGAGTGTGACTGAAACTGGGGAGAACATGGTGAAATATGGCCATGCTCTCATTGGAGGAATATAGATTCACGTAGGGCAGGGGTGTCAAACATAAGGCCCGCGGGCCAAAACTGGCCCCCCAAAGGCAAGGCAAGGCAGGTTTATTTATATAGACAATTCAAAGTGCTTTACATAAAACATTAAAAGCATTACAGCAGGAGCAATAAAATGTATAGGCATGAGAAAAACAAACAAAAAAATCAGATAAACAGATAAAACAGATCAACAGATAAAACAGACAAGCAGATAAACCAGATAAAAACTTTTAGTTTAAAAGGAACAGTGCAGCTCTGAACTGATGAATAAAAACTCTGTTCAAATGCAGCTGAGAACAAGTGGGTCTTTAACCTGGATTTAAATAAACTGAATAAACTGAATTATTTTAATGATAAAGGTACATTGTCAGTTTCTGATGCCTGTTATTAAATGTTTTGTGCCTTTGTAGATCCACTGTGATCTGTAAGTTATAATGCATGTGTAAATGATAAGATGTGGCATAATAATGTTAAAATCACACTTATTTTTCTTCAGAAATTTCAGGTAATTCATGGTTATTCACATTTTTTGTTTAAGGATAATTTGTAAATATAACTTTTTCATCCTGTAGTTTGCCTTTTTTGTACTAAAGCAAATAGAACAATTTGTAGTTGTCATTATTTATTCATTATTATTTCTAGTATTTTACTAGTGCCCCCCACTTGGGATCCGTTCAGGTTGTATGTGGCCCCTGAACTAAAGGGAGTTTGATGGCCTCGACCTAGGACATAATTTTTGCACTTTGTCATCAGTCAGAATTGTTGTTATTTTCTTGTCCTTACATAATTGTATTTGCTGGGTTGCAAAGTAGCCTTCAGTACAATACAGAGGCTTTCAGGACTCCACAGTGAGCATAAACCTGCTCCTGATGCCACAGGTAACAAAGTTTATTTGTGTTCAGCTCTGTTTCGTTGTCTCCATCTCTGGTTTTACACAGGGTCAGAGGTCAAACATCATTTGGTTATATTTGGCTGTTTAGTAGTGACTAGTTCAGTGTTTATAGGCTTTGCCATGTGGGATGTAAGAGTTGAAACCTGAAAGTTACAAGGTTTTATCTATAAACATCATAGCTCTACATAATTTTTTTCTTAACTCTTGTTCTCTACATTTTACAACACGCATCTGTACTTTCTACTACTTACATTTCCAAAACAGGTTTGTAATTTAATTTAACCTTTAAAGACCAAAAATTATTCTCGTTTCAACTTCAATTTTTTTCTGTGCATTTATCATTTTATATTACAATTAATAGTACCCTCTGCATTTTGCATTTATCAACAAAAATAAAGTATTTTCCTACATTTAATTCACCGATCATGTAAATGTTCATAAAAGTTCAGAGTAAATTCAAAGGTTATTACAACCTAAAACAGAGAAAACTGAAGAAAAAGTGACTTTACCAGCAAAATATCATTAAATGAACATAAAAATAAGCTTCTACAACCAGCGTCATTTGTCAAATTACATAGATTTTTCTGGTGAATTAACGTTGCAGAAGATGACAGTGTTTCCACATTCATTGTGGAGCCTCTAAACATCCAAAGGGGTCATATCTGATGACCATGAGAAGATGAGAAACTGCATTTTGCTTGTATTATTTATACATATTGATAAGATTAATTGTGCAGAAGTTGTTAAATGTTTTAGATCTGTACATGCCTTTGGTCGACAGTGGCTGTTTAGGTCTTTCAGAAGGTTTGAGACCAATATCAACCGACAATACTGATTCAAAACAATCCTATGGTATATAGAGTAGAACATATTATACTGTAAATGAAAAACATTCATTCATTCAGTCATTATCTGAACCCGCTTTATCCTTACAAGGGTCACGGGGGCTGCTTGGAGCCTATCCCAGCTACTTACGGGTGAAGATGAAAAACATTTCATCTTCAATATGATAATTAAAAGTTCATTCAATATGTTGCTGTTTCTTTGGGTTTTTTTTCTTTTACCACTTGTTTTTACAGTATCTGTACCTCTACTTGGGCCACTTCTGCTTGTAGCGTTTCTCTCAGTCCGATCTTACTTTAGTTTCACCCAAACAAAGCCTAACACTCTCAAACAAAGTGAACCAGAGCAGGCTTCTCCAGTGTCAAACCTCACCATCACTCAGAGGGAAAATACAGAGGGACAATAGCTGA
Organism: Sphaeramia orbicularis; assembly: GCF_902148855.1. NCBI lineage: Eukaryota > Metazoa > Chordata > Actinopteri > Kurtiformes > Apogonidae > Sphaeramia > Sphaeramia orbicularis. The sequence goes on along the minus strand of NC_043971.1, from coordinate 41,565,224 downwards.
CCGAACCAAAGAAGGGAAACTACTTGCTCCACTTTGGCCTCTGTATGAGATCTCCTCTCTGAAGCTTTGTCATACTTTGACTCTGCATCAGGAGGATGACCCGATCCCTAACAACCTAATGACCCAACACTTTCCACACCATTTCATTCCCTTGACTGAAGAAGGCCAAACCTGCACCTACTATCGTCCACTCATCAATTATAAATCATCCAATGGTTGGACAATTAAAAATGCAACGTTATTTTTTGAGACAAACCCTTTGGGGTTTTGTTAGAGCAGGGTGGGATTCCCCTCTCGTGTTCTCCTCAGGGGGACAGTCAAAAAGAACCAAGGACATGAATTATGCACGGAGGACACATAATAGTAGATATTGCTAATCATAGCTCACGCAACTTGAGAAGCTAGTAGCAGCGGACTGATTGACAGAGGGGTGCAGAAAGGACAACTGAAGATAAGGTGACACTGATGCTAATAGAGTCTTCTACTGGGGTACACCCATCACCCAGGACAGCGGCAAACAGGAGAGCACTAGCATTACAGAGGAAAGACCGAGATCATATCACAATTTCTTTTGTTTGATTAGTCATCAATAATGTAATTATTTACCGAAGGCGGGCACAGTAGTTGGGTAAAAGCCAGTGTTTTGAAGGTACCGTCATAAAACTTGTATGAGGGTTGTGGTGGCGGCGGTGATGGGATTGTATTGTCTGACAAAGCTGACATTCCCAGAGTGAGTCCTCTCCTTAATCCTCAACTCTGGCACTTCAGATAGACCTTTCCTATGGGGCCTGGCATCTGGAAGACATTCAGCTGCACAATGTTACCTTTTGTTTTACGTCAGTCTAACATAACCTGGCTGCCTCTGTGAAGTTCACTGAGAGATTAAGGAGTGAATAGAAGGGCTTAGTATTACTTAGTGGATGGCACAATAATCATATGATATCAATTTCTGTTGAAGATATCAGTTCTGCAATATCGCTTACATGTTGTCTGCACTCTTTTCTCATGGTGCTTTACAGCGCTGATAAAAACATAATGCAAGGGATAACATTAAGTTTTAGATCTGACAAAACTCCAAATCTGGTCCAAAGTTATTGTAAGGTCTAGAGCAGGGGTGTCAAACCCATTTTCTTTCAGGTACACATTCAGTCCAATGTGATCTCAAGTGAAATAATAACATACAGAGTGGGGAAGCAAAATTTACAATATTTTGAGGCAGGGATTGAAAGACAGTGTATGACCAATTAGTTTATTGAAAGCCATGAGAATTTATTTGCCACAAGAAAATTGACATAATACAAAATATTTTTATTCTATGTGTCCTCCTTCTTTCTCAATAACTGCCTTCACACACTTCCTGAAACTTGCACAAGTGTTCCTCAAATATTCGGGTGACAACTTCTCCCATTCTTCTTTAATAGTATCTTCCAGACTTTCTGGTAATAGTTTTGCTCATAGTCATTCTCTTCTTTCCATTATAAACAGTCTTATGGACACTCCAACTATTTTTGAAATCTCCTTTGGTGTGACGAGTGCATTCAGCAAATCACACACTCTTTGACGTTTGCTTTCCTGATTACTCACATGGGCAAAAGTTTCTGAAAAGGTATGGTTAATAGTGTTAGGTATGATTATGACATCAATATATGTTTGGTTTCAAAACAATTGACGTAGTGCCTGCTGAGAAAAAACAACTAAATGTTCAGTGTAAATTTTGCTTCCCCACCGTGTAATAACCTATAAATAATGACAACTCAAATTTTTTTCTCCTTGTTTTAGTGCAAAAATAACATTAAATGATGAAAATATTTACATTAAGGCACTATCCTTTAAAAATAAAATGTGAATAACCTGGACAAATATGAACAACCTGAAATGTCTGAAGATAAAACTCCAAATCTGGTCCAAAGTTATTGTCAGGTCCAGACTAGGGGTACACATTCAGTCCACTGTGATGTCCAGTGGGCCGGACCAGCGAAAAAATAACATAATAACTTATATATAATGACAACTCCAAATGTTTCTCTTTATTTTAGTGCAATGATGTAACATTGTATTATGAAAATATTTACATTTACAAACTAACCAAACATAAAATATCTGAATATCCTGAAAAAACTGACATTTCTTAAGGAAAAATAAGTGCAATTTTAACAATATCATGTCTCAACTTATCATTTTTACATATGCATTTCAAATTGGATCTACAAAGGGAGAAAAAAATAGTAACAGGAATTATATTGTTGAACCTCAGCTTTTTTTTTAAAGAAATGTCAGTTTTTTCAGGAGATTCAGATATTTTTTGTTTGGTTAGTTTGTAAATGTAAGTATTTTCATAATTCAGTGTTACATTTTTGCACTAAAATAAGGAGAAACATTTGGAGTTGTCATTATGTATGGTCGGCTCACTGGAGATCACACTGGACTGAATGTGTACCTCAAAGAAAATAAGTTTGACACCCCTAGTCTAGACCTGACAATAACTTTGGACCAGATGTGGAGTTTTGTCTTCAGACATTTCAGGTTGTTCATATTTGTCCAGGTTATTCACATTTTATTGTTAAAGGATAGTGTCTTAATGTCAATATTTTCATAATTTAATGTTATTCTTTGCACTTAAACAAAGAGAAAAAATTGGAGTTGTCATCATTTATAGGTTATTATGTTATTATTTTACTTGAGATCACATTGGGCAAAATGTGGCCCAAGAACTAAAATGAGTTAAACACCCTTGGCTGATATCTTCAGTGTAATTTTTGCTCAGATTCATCCAGCGGGCCAGATTGGAACCTTTAATGGACCAGTTTTGGTCCACGGGCTGCATGTTTGACACCCCTAGTCTAGAGATTTATTTATTGAGTAGCTTTTATATTGAGAGAGCCAAATTTTGCAAACATTCCATATTATTCTTTATTAACTTTTTTGGGCATTCATAAGTAAACCTTAAATATCAAACAGAAATAACAAAATAGAATATTTCTTATATTTCTACTGGTGGTTTTAGTGGAAATAAAGTTCTATACGGACATAATCTACAACACATTTCTTTCTTCAGAATGAATTATCATTAATCCTCTTCTAAATGGCTATGGTACCTGCCGATCATTTTGTCATTCCAGTTTTTCCTAATGAATTTATACTAGGGTTGCGGGTTGCCAGATGAGCCCAGACAAAAGCACCCAAATCCATCTGCCTCATTTTAACAGATACAAATATTCAGTGAATTCACATTTTCCTGGAGAAGTCAGGGCACTCTGTCATTTCTGAAGGAGACAGACTCAGATTTCCTCTTGTACTGTGTCTCCTCCTTAGGTAAGATGATGTTCAGCCATTAATATAATACATAAGTCCAAACTAAAATTTATTATAACTATAAAAGTAGATGCCTGTGTTCTACTATATAACATAAAATGTTAAAATAGTGTGTTGAATACGATGAAAGCTGGATTGGAATATGGCATGAGTGTGAGAAAATGAGTTAGGATTTATTGTAGCTGTTTATTTTATTATTATTTTTTTTTCACAAATAAAAACACAATTTACAGTTTTTTACTGAAAACTAACTGGCGGCAAATAACCCTTTAAGCCCTAATAAGGCTTGCATGTGTGATAAAAGCAACAATTTGTACAAAAAGCATAAAGCTGGTGTTGTCTTTTTTGCATTAACTGTAACAGTTTTCTTTTCAGATGTCATTAATTCCATAACTAAGGGATATATTTTGCTATGATCATTGTTTCTTACTATAGTTTGTTCTTGGTCCTTGTGTGTTGACTGTAAGTAGGATGAGGGTTAATATACAAATGGATAAACTTATGAAGAATAACGTCTCTGAAAAAACATTCTGTTCATGTGAAGGGTTGGGTTGGGGACACAGAATATTTATTTTATTTCAAAACAATACTGTACAAATGAATATTGAATGTTTAATATATACACCAAAGCTCAATAATGATATTAAAAAAAAAAAAAGAACACGCACACAATATCTGCTTCTTGATAGTGCCATTATGAAAGCAGTACATAAACACAAACATGGATGAGGTGAGTTGTGCTATTTATCGTCAACCCTGTCTCTGTCACAATGATTGAGTGTGTGTCTGACAGGTGCTGTGATTTCCCTGACCCCATTGTATTCAAACAACACCGGCTCCTCACACAGGAAGAGCACAGGAAACAATGGTACAGGTGAGTCGGGAAGAATTTCCCCTCGAGGGGCTGCTACCCACCTGACAATGTAGTGTGTGTGTGACAGAAGTGAGGGCACGCTTGTATGCAAACATCAAAAAATATTTATTACAAAAACAAATTGATTTTGAAGTGTATGTTTTTTAAATGGCTGAGTTGTGTTGGTTTTATTATCAGTGCAAACAAATGCATTTTTTCCCCCACTATAGATGGTCCGCTTGTTCTACAGTGATGTAAAGAGGACAGTTCTTATCCATTCTTCAAACAATAAAAATGTTGTGTACATGTAAATCTAAGATAAAAACATTATGAATTTAGTAGTTTTAGTGTTTTTTTATTTAATGTGAACAAGTTGGTTGATTTACTGTGAATTGGCCTTAAAATCAGTCATAAAATGTCACATGAGTTTGATCAATATGTGACTTACCATCTGTTCACTCGACTTCTTTGGCACACTTAACCTTGATGTAGTAATAGAAACTGTTGACAAATACATCTTCTGTTTTCCTTTTGATTTTTTTATTAATATGATTTTATATTATATAAAATGTATAACCTTATAAGATCACACTCACTTTCTTATACATAGTTAGAAAGTTAGATTTAGTTTTACTGTAAATCAAATAAAATGGATCAAAATTATTAAAAAAAAAAAAAAAAAAAAACAATCGTAGCATGTGGTAAAATAATCTGACAGGATTTACAGTGAGGCCACATGGTTGCACCACATGATACTTCGAGTCTTTAACGAATTGTTTAATTTCAACAAACAGATTACATGTTGTTTCAGAAAATTCATAATTGGTACATGTATATGAATAAATCTTGAGTCTGTTTATGCATTTTCACTTTTTATTTAAGTAAAAAATATATATACATACAGTTGAACAGAATATTTAGGGATCATATCAGTCCTTCAAAGACGTGAGTGCACTCAAAGCACCACCTTCTTAACTTGAACTGTACATATTCTTCAGCCTCTTACTCAAACATAGCTTATTATATATGAAGATGTTCATATACTATTGTTGCTCTTGTGGACATTGTAACTTCTTACCCATCTTTGTTCAGGATTTAGACTGTACAATGATCCTCATGGGGGTTTGCTCTCTGTGTACCATCCTGGATTAACAATTTTGGGGACATGTGTGTTAAATTTGGTCTGTCTGTCTGTCATTATTTGCGGATTAGTGCTGGGCAGCACTCCCTTTGATGTGGACATCTTTCACACTTCCGGCCCATTGAGCTCCAGGGAGCAGTGAAGGGAGCAGAGAGGCCAACAATGGATCGAAAAGGAAAAGGCACACAGGCAGGAGCCATCTTCGGCTTTGTTTTGAGCTGCAGGAAAACTTCCTGTAATGAGGAAGATAAAACCAAGCAACAATTATCGCTGCACATATGAGCAATCACCTGCAAGACACAGTGCACATGCAAATGCACATGTGCCCGCATGTATACATATGCATTTTCCAATACATGCACACACAGACACACAAAAGAGGCAGTCTGTTTCTGATTATTTTGTGGGGTCTACTGCCCTCTTCAGGACACATGGAGTAAATGCAGCTCTCCCTAACCTGCTCTTCACCTGAGCTCCCTCCATGGATGACACAGGAAGATTAGCTCTAACCTGTTTCTGGTACAAGACTGTGTATGTATTGTGCACTGCCCATGATTAAAAAAAATACAAATAAATAAATACTTCACAGAGCCTGTATGTGTGTGCACAGTGGTAGCAAAAGCATACATATTTTTACTCTGATAGAAGTCCAGATATCTGTTTAAAAATAGTACAGGGTGGGGAAGCAAAATTTACAATGAACATTTAATTGTTTTTTCTCAGCAGGCACTACGTCAATTGTTTTGAAACCAAACATATATTGATGTCATAATCCTACCTAACACTATTATCCATACCTTTCAGAAACTTTTGCCCATATGAGTAATCAGGAAAGCAAACGTCAAAGAGTGTGTGATTTGCTGAATGCACTCGTCACACCAAAGTAGATTTCAAAAATAGTTGGAGTGTCCATAAAGACTGTTTATAATGTAAAGAAGAGAATGACTATGAGCAAAACTATTACCAGAAAGTCTGGAAGATACTATTAAAGAAGAATGGGAGAAGTTGTCACCCGAATATTTGAGGAACACTTGCGCAAGTTTCAGGAAGCGTGTGAAGACAGTTATTGAGAAAGAAGGAGGACACATAGAATAAAACATTTTCTATTATGTCAATTTTCTTGTGGCAAATAAATTCTCATGACTTTCAATAAACTAATTGGTCATACACTGTCTTTCAATCCCTGCCTCAAAATATTGTAAATTTTGCTTCCCCACCCTGTACTAGAAGGCATATTTATTCAGGTAAAAGTAAAAAAAAGTACAGACTGAAATATTCACAAAAAGCCAAAGTAAAATATAGCAGAAGGACATTTCTATGAGCTGTTTCTGTGCACTTTGTATTATATTTATGTGATGTGAAAACTATGCAACCAATTTTACCTCAAATAAAATGAGAAAACCACAGATACGATAATTAACCTAATAAGCATTAACATTGCTTTAGCATGCAAAATAAAGTGTTCAGTGTTAGTGACAGAACTCAAAACATATTTTTATTATTTTCTCCTTGTGTTGGTTTCCCTTTCTTATCCATTTTGTCTTGTTGCATGTGTGATATGGATGATGGAGTCCCCCTTTGTGCTGTACGGCCCATCTGCTGTCTCTTTGGGTTGATATTAGATGGTTGTAAGATGTGCAGTTACACAAACTGAAAACTCCCTTCAAATGCAATAAAACTACAATAATGGACCTGTTCCAAAAAGAAGCAGAAGAAAATACAGATTTTTTTTTAAAATAGTGAGTTAAAGCAAAAAGTTTTCAGAAAAATGAATAGTCAACTAAAGTCAGAAGTATTTGTACTTTGTTAATGCTCACCTCTGATTGGATGTTTCAGTCTCCTCATCAGTCCACACATACACACACATACTCAGTCAACGTATACTCACTCACCTTTACATCTCTCCCACGGATAAAAAAAAAAAAAAAAATCTCTGGGTTTTTTCATGCACATACTGAAAATCATCTGGATGGAAATATATCGTACCACACAAAACCGTAAAAACCCAAAACACTGGTCTCCTTTGACACCATGGGAGTCAGGAATGCTACATTCAAGCCAAATATAGGTTATTCTGTCACACATCTGTGGCCTAGCCTGTAACTGTCTGCAGTTTGTCTTCATTTCTATATCATTTGATCTTTGTTCTTGTAGTGTTTTCACCTTTTAACTTTGGTCAGATCATTTCAAACTGCTGCACTTATGTTATTTGTCAAATTTTAAGGTTTTATTTTATTAAGGAGTTTCTTATCGGAGGGATCCTGACATGCAGTTTCTCTCCTCTGTATGTGTTTTTTTTTTTTTTTTTTTTTCAATACTATTGCTCATGAAGTTGGAATAAAATATTTTTACTTCGCATGAAATGATTGCGACAATATGATTTATTTTTGATAGCTAATGTGGAACTGGGAATGTGGAAAAGAACAATGTTTCTGAAACCAAAATTATACCAACTTTATGTGCAACTGTGTATATAGGTGGAATAACAATCAATAAATGTGAAACTTGAAATAGCATGTGTTTATTTTGAAGTTATCCAGACAATGGTATCAATATTTAACACCAGTTCTACATTTGTGGCAGTTCCCAAATTAATTTTCCTCAACATTTTACTTCATCATCATTTATTACAATATTATCCTCTGTATTTTTCATTTTTTCAGTGACTATCATGTATTTTCTTGTATTTAATTTACTGATCATGTAGATGTTCATGGAAGCTCAGATTGAAGTTGAAGGTTATTATGCTAAAAGACAAAAAAAAGTGGAAAAAAGTGACTTTTTAAGCAAAGATATCAATAACTGAACACAAAAATAAGAATCTACAACCACTGTCATTTGTCAGACTCCATGGGTTTTACTATTGAATCAACGTTGTAGAACAGGGGTGTCAAACGGATTTTAGTTCAGGGGCCACTTTCAGCCCATTTCAATCTCAAACTATTAAAATCATAGCATAATAATCTAGAAATCATGACAACTCCAAGTTTTTCTCTTTGATTTAGTGCAATAAAAAATATTAAACTATGAAAATATTTACATTCACAAACTATCCTTTCACAAAAAAGCTGTGAATAACCCAAAAAAAATTAAATTTCTTCGGAAAAATAAGAGCAATTTTAATATTATGCCTCAATTTACCATTTGTACATAAGCATTACACACAATGTTACACAAACATTTGGTAACAGACAGAATATTATTAAAATTTGTAAATTTGGAATTTGGAACTAAAATAAGAATAATTTCTACAATAGGCTATTATGTGTAGCTTAACTTACAGATCGGACCTACAAATGCACAAAATATTTAGTAACAGCCAGAATATTATTGAAATGGCACTTAATTTTCAGGTTGCTCACATTTTAGTATTAAAGGGTTGTTATATTATTATTTTACTTCAGATCACATTTGGCTGAATGTGGCCCCTGAACTAAAATGACTTCAACACCCTTGACTGTTAATTTCTTTAGTATTATTTTTGCACTTTGTGAAATCATGCTGTGGGCCGGACTGGAACCTTTGGAGGGCAAACCCATGGGCCACATGCTTGACACCTGTGTTGTAGAGAATTTCGGTGTTTCCAAGTTCACTACGGTGCCTCTGAATGTCCAAATGGGTCATATCTGATATCCATGAATATATGACAAACTGTATTTTACACCAATTATTTACATGGGTTGACAGGATTAGTGGATCAGAAGTTATTACACATTTTAGATCAGTAGATGATTTTGGTTGTCAGTGGCTGTTTGGTTCTTTATGGGTTAAGACAGAAGAAAATACGAAGACTAAAGAAAATAATAGACAAGTCCTTAAAAATGCTATAAAGCTAAATAAAAAGTCTGTTTTGAGGATGTCAGATTTAAAGTGTAGATGTTTGTGTTAAACTGATGGGTAAAAGTAAAAGATTTTCAGAAAAAATACGTATTCAAATGAAGCACATACACCTGAAAACTCCAGGTACAGTACCAAAGTATTTGTACCTGGTTCCTTCCCACCTCTGCTGGTGCATGTCTGAGTGGAACCACCTTACAGAGAAAAACACAAGGCCCCTTTCAGGCCCAGAGACTCCAGAGGCATATGAGGGCACTCAGTGTTCCACCCCCAACCACAGGATTTATTTACCTTCCAGTAAGGGGCAGCCAGTAAGAGGAGATGAAGTGTGCATGGAGAAAGGTAGGGGAGCAGAGCATGTGTGTTTGCATGTATGAGTTTACTTGAGGGGTGGAGGGCTAAAACAGGGTGTAGCACGGTGACTGTGTGACACTGGATAGCCTAAGATAGAAAGTCAGGATCAGTAAGAGGAAGCCACACAGAAACAAAACCAAGCGAATCAGCATCAAGTGGACATGCACCTGAAAAACACACGTAATTTTCCTATTTCAGACACACTCATCAAGAAACCACACGTGTTTATGTTTCCAAAAGCAACCATCGACGATCAGAATCATCTACTGTAAGTCACTGAGGTGTGATAGAGGACGTTTGAGACGAGGAACATAGATGAGGGGCCAAAAGGGGGCTGTGTTTCCTGTTTCCTTAGCCCTCTCCCTTTCCTAACAGCACAAGCAGTGTCATTGAAACTGCACATGCATTCAAACCATCCCATGTGTGTCTGTTGGTACAGTAGTTTATGGCATGATCGTCTTTAATCCTGTGTCACCCTTAAAGCATGCAGCCCCAGACTGAAACTTTAAACTCTGTCTGTGTTACAAGTTGAGCACATGCAACTAGAGGACTGTGAGTGCGTAGGTGGGTTTGTGTGGATACTTTCAGTGGCAGATTGAAAAATAGTTGGGTTGTCGTAGCCTTTATAACAGCTTCAGTGCTCTTTAGCATCATCTATAAGTCTATGTAGGCTCTTTATCATCTAAGAAACAAATGATACCGACGTGGCTACTGCCAAATGATATTGAGGGAAAAAACAATCCTCCAGATGCTACTTTGGCAAAAGACGAAGTGATTTTCAGGAGACATTTACTGGTCACGGCTTAGAAATCCCAGAACTTATCCCCTCTGGTAGAGCTACAGTCCAGCTGTTTATCATCAGCACCATGTGAGTTCTTTAACAGTTAATCTGCAGTGACAAATCATGACACTTCTAACAAACAGAGACACTACAGCAGGGGTGTCAAACTCATTTTAGTTCAGGGGCCACATTCAGCTGAATTTGATCTGAAGTGGGCCGAACCAGTAAAATAATAACATGATGACATATAAATAATGTCAACTCCAAACTTTTTTCTATGTTTTAGAGCGGGAAAAAAAGTAAATTTACATGATGAAAAGGTTTATATGTACAAACTATCCTTTCAAAAGATGTGAATAACATGAACAAACTGAAAAAAATAAGTGTAATTTTAACAATATTATTCCTCAGTTTATCATTTACACATGTACATCATAACTTACAGATCACAGTGGATCTGCAAATACCCACAAAATATTTAGTAACAGGCAGAATATTGTTAAAATTGTACTTATTTCTCTTAAGAAATTTCAGGTTGTTTATTTTTGTTCAGGTTATTCACATTTTTTTGTGAAATTATGCTTTGTTTTAGTGCAAATACATGAAAATATTTACATTTACAAAGAGAAAAATTTGGAGTTGTCTTTATTTTATATGTTATTATGATAGTATTTTACTGGTCCTGCCCACTTGAGATTGAATTGGTCTGAATGTGGAACCTGAACTAAAAAGATTGTTATTATCAGTGTAATTTTTGCATCCCACAAATTCATCCCAAGGGCCAGACTGGACCCTCTGGTGGGCCAGATTTGGCCCCCGGGCCACATGTTTGACACCTGTGCACTACAGTATGTTACCACTAAAACCACTAGTGTTTGTAGTCTCTCTCTCTTTCTCTCTCTCTCTCTCTCATCACATACATAGAACAAGTCTGGGACAAAATCTCAGAAGAACGATGCCCTGTCCTGCTGGCATGAGCTTTTTCCAAAACAGCAAAGAACAAAGACAATTGCTAATAAATGATTAAAGGAGAGGGTTTTTTTAGCATGAAAGTTTAATTATCATTATTATTTGTCCATAAAAGAAACCAAACAAGTGTGAACGGAGGAAAAATGGAGGTTCACATAGAAGAAACCAACATCTCTAGGATGAATAATCCACTGTTAAACGACTTCAATTTCTTTATTTATGATAAAAATGAATTTGTCCGTTTTGCTGGAAGCTCCATCTTTTGGTTTGGATTTTCTCCAGAACTCTGTCACTCTTGCTTACATTTGTCTTTTTTCTTGTCTTTCTTAATGTTCATTACTCTATTCCCACCTTTTTGTTTGGATGTTTTTTTTTCCTGTCCTTCCTTTGGTTGCTAGGGCTGTTATTATTATGTAATGACAGTATCATTCAATAAGTTCATCATTTTGATGCAGAATTTGCTGTGAGAAGACATTTATCTGGATTGTGACTGTAAAAGGAATGTATGATGTTTTTGTTGAGGGGCCTTTTAGGAGCTCCTGAGCCTCTTAAAGCTTCATCCAAATACGGTATAAGGTGGTGGTCTTCACTCTCAAGAAGAAAACACAAGCTTTCTCTTATGGTTTGTACAGGCTGTGATCCATCTGAGATAATCTAAATGTTTCTACATTCTCAACAAATCAGTGGTTGTTTCTTTGTCTTTTCAAATCCTATAAGTAGAGACAGTAGGAAGAATTTACTTATTTCTTTATGTATGAATTATATATCCTTTACTCTTCAGATCAATCAGTGTCTTTGCTTTTATTTATGTGTGTGGGTTTCAGTGGTGCATATGGCCAACATTATTATTATTATTATTATTATTATTATTATTATTATTATTATTATTATTATTATTATTATTATCTCATAAAAGTAATGTAAATGTTTTGAAGGAGAGTGGAGAATTTGCTTGAATTTAATACTATAAAAATCTAAAAAAAAAAAAAAAAAAAAAAGAAAGAAAGAAAGAAAGAAAGAAAAGAAAAAAAAAGGCATTAAAAAATCTGATAATTTTTTATTTATCCATTCATTCATTAATTTAACATCCTTAAAAATGCAGTTGGAATGAAACTTACAATCATAGAAAGACCTTTTTGCCAAAGTAACATCAGTGTGTTATGTGTTTAAATGTTGTGGAAACATCTGTTCAAGTGAAGTTTTATGAAAATACATTTAATACTGTTCAACTGAGAAAAAGATAGATAGAATATTTTCTCTCCTTACTCTATACCTTTAATTTTTTTCTACTTTTTAAACTCCAAGGATAGTTGAAGACAACAGAAATGATGTGTTGAACATGAGAGAAATGACAAATTGAATGGTTATTTCAGGCATTTTTTAGGTAAAGAGTTCACTGGTTGTCTGAGGCTTTGTCAAAGGACAAAATGACAAGTCAGCTAACCTGCCTCACTTATTTTGATGAAAATTTGATATTCAATGTAATATAATAATGTGCAATTCTGTATATGAGGGAGAGTGAAAAAGTTCTCAGACAAGCGCTTTGTCACTGAGATGAAACTTTGATCTACCAGTTTAACCCAGGGAGCAAAACTCCATCAAAAAAAAAAAAAAAAGTGTCATCAATGAGGAGCAGCTGAGCCTGTGAAATTCAAGGCAGCGAGGTCTGTAAAATACACAAATAAATAAAATAAAGTTTTTATTTCATTTGTCTGAGAACTTTTTTACTCTCCCTCACATATTATAAGCTGGTCAGTTGGTTATAACCGTCTCAAGTCATTTGTTCACTTTTGTTTACATTTAACCTGTAATCAAAGCTTGTGAAAAACTCCAAATTAACCCTTAGAAGCAAAAGTGGATCAAAATGACCTGGTGAGGTTCCTTTATTTCAACATCTTTGTAATGAAAAGTTGTTATTTCATATTCCAGGTATTCCTCAAAAACATATTTTTGATATCATGCCATTTAAATTTGTAACCTACTTTTTATAGATTTTTAGGAAATTGTACTTTTTGTATTACTACCCCAAGCTTCAATAAGTGGGTCAAAAATTCATTTTCAATGGGATTTCATCTGAACCTTATACACTCACTCACTCACTCACTCACTCACACTGTAAGCCTGGACTTTGTATTTACTACAATGTACTTAAATGATTTATGTTTTATTCCATTACTATAAAATGTTAAGTATATTCTACTAATTTGTAGACATAGTCGAAAGTACGAAAAAGTTTGAGTTGAATGGATTTAAATCACCAAGTTGTAGTCATGACCACACCTTTTTATCTCTGCATTGCATTATGGGTATTGGGCATGTTGTTGAAAATGTGTTCTTTTTCTGTGCAGGGGTTCAGCGGGACTGTGGTGTTAGTGTTAATTTGGACTTAATGTGTGTATGGCAATGTTTATTGGCCTTTATTGTATTTTTGTAGAGCTGCACCATGAGTCAGAGCCATGGGACGAACAATGACTTTACTGTTCATCTTTTATTGTTGTTAAACAATATCGATTTTAATATCTTGCTAAATTAGAAATAAATCTTACACTGACAAAGTGCCATAAGCTAACAATCTGCTCAGCTCCCTACTTTGCTATATCATATTGGCTCTGATGATTTTACAAAACCGTTTATAATGCAAAAGATTTTAATTTAAATAAACTTGGGATCGCATCCAATGTACTGATGATGTTAATTCTAATGATTATACAAAGCATTTAACATTACAACAAATTTGAAGTTAAATTAACTTGGCATTTAGTGTGTTGTACTTAAAATAGCAATTCCATTCTAATCAAGCATTTAAGTTTAATACACTCAAGTTTTCATTACTCATTACTCACATTTTTTAAGACGAGTTGCCTCAGATTTTTTAAGTAAACTTAACTTATCCGGTCTTACAGTGCACTCACTCACAATGTTTTAAATAAAAAATGAAAATAAAAAATAATTCAAACAAGAAATTATTCTTTTGTGGACCAAAATATTATACATGATTACTATTAACATGACAAAATGACAGAAATGCCTTTAAAATAGTTCGATTTTAACACTGGTCATTACTGACCCACTTTTGGAAGCGTGTAGGGTCTAGTCACTTGTGCATCTAAGGGTTAAAAAAGGCTAATTTGTAAGTGTTGATGTGTCTACCAGCAGAAAATAAACTTTTAACACGAGTTTCTTTAACATTTCCTTTGTATTTACTAATGTTGTTCCATGCAAAACTCTTCAGTCTTGCTGCTGTGCGTAGTCAGCAGATCCACACATTACTGTAGTGTGTGTTAAACTGCACACACTTGTAAAAGACTCCATAAAACAACAGGAACTGCTCATCAAGACTAAACCCAACAGCACCATAGGTGGTCAAAGTGGACAGAGGATAACCTACTGTGAGCGGTCGGGACTGGGTTTTTCACTGGTTTATCATTATGACTTTTCCTATTTCATAGTTTGGAAACATCTGTTATGGTGCTGTGGGAATATTCAGCATCAGGGAAATTATCTGGGTGAAAATAAGCTTTGCCAACAGCTGTGAACTCTAAAGTGCTTTCTTTCAGCTGGGGCGTGAAACAGACTGAGGACTTGAATGGGCTCCCTGTTTCTGCCTGCATTCTCTCCAAGTATTTTCCCACTCAGTCTTTTGGGGATCCCTAGCAACAGTATGCATTAGAACATGTAGTTAGACTGAGAGAATGCACCAGTGTAAACAAGCTCCACTTTTATCCACATTTTATCCATGTTATCCTTAGTCATCAAACTAAAAAACAACACACAGATAAGCAAAGCATTTTTTTTTTTTTTTTTTGCTGTGTAATGCAATGGAGGGATGAAAAGGAAAAGATACTTACCTTTCTTTTCATTTGCTATTGAGCTACATGTGCACATATTCCGGTTTGTAACTTCATCACCTCACATAAAGCAAATGGTTCACAGTAGAATTATATTTCATGAATAACCGATATCCCAAAAGATGAACTGAACACACAATATCAGGCCTATCTCATAACATAATGAGAAAAACAGAAACACATCTACTTTGCTCTTCTATTTCCTGCAGCATGTCAGGGTTACTTAATGGGATTTTCATGTTTACCACTGAAAAAGCAAATAGTACAAGTGAATATGGTTGTTATACTGTAGCTTCATGTTACAACCACTCTCACTAAACAAGAATCCATAAAGAAATCCATAAATACACTTTATTTCAGAACTACATCATTTAAACTCTATGAAGAAGAGTCATGGTTTATACATAATATGTGGATGTCTTCATCTGCACGGCTGGCAAAATAACAGAAAGAGAAGAGGTTTTACTAGTGAAAACAAAAGTTGCTTTTGTGACTTCCAACACCCTGTAAAACCCTCACCACTGTTGTATGTGGACCACTTTTATGAGTTGTTACTCCACTTAAATTACTCACACTGTCTTTTAAGATGGCTGGTAAATCGTCAGCTTTAATGAATCTCAGAAACAAGTTTTCACAACAGAAAACAACATGGAAACAACTACAGAAATTCCTAACACCATGTCTTTAACATAAGCTACAATATTTTTCAGTCATCCATCTGTATGCTTAGTGTGTTGCGTTCCCTTACAATTTATACTTTGCAATGAGCTGAACTTCTGACCTCAAAATCATGTTGCAAAAAACTGCAGAAAATAGACGTTATAGCCAGGCTGTGCAGGTTCTCATGGAGCAAAAGATACTCATTCTATACACAAACACCAGTTCAATATGTTTAATGTGAAAGATTTGCGTATTGTTAGCCTCATAGCATAGCAGTTTTCAGATCATAGCCAATGTTACAAAATGAAGCAGCAGTGTTAAGAGAGTAAAATTACGAAGATCTCACAAAAATATAACTATTATGCTATGAAGCTAACGATATGCTTATGCGCTCGCGTGAAGTTTGTGTTGACATCTGTATTACATTGAGAGTTTGTTATTTGTTTAACATTAGATGCCTGCATTTCTAAGCTAATGGTGACTAATGTTGCTCAGTCTCGCAGCTGTAAAAGCTGAAGAAAGGCAGTAAAGACCCTGGGAGTGAGTGCTAGTTTTTTTTTTTTTTTTTTTCAGAATAAAACAAGTCATCGACATAGAGATTAGCAGACAGGCTGTTATCGACAGATTCCAACACAAACTAACCACAATCACAAAAACAAGCATACGCAAACCTTCCTCACTAAACTGTTCATATACAATATCATATAAAGACATTCTGACTTTAGGTTTCTGTATTGAGTTGAAATGTACCTATATACTAAGCATAGTATTTGACTGTATGATTTCTGCTTACTTATGTAACTAAGTCTCGATGACCCAAGGCATGTCCGTTGTAATGTATTCATATTTATGTTCTCAACAGTAAGGCAGTGAAAGACCACTACTATGTACCTCTAACACATATCCCTTCCATAGCGGCATACCAGCCTTGGCAGCCCCTCCGCCAAGCTGCACACAATGCTGCTATTGAACTAGATTCACAGTGCCTACCTTCATATACCATCAAGATGAGTACAGGGTTTCACTTAAAGTTATGTCAACACTGTAGGCTTTATGTTAGAATATACAGCTTATACTATATATGTATAAACTGTATAAGCTGTATGAGGTGTGTGCACAGTGATCCCAATGGTAGAAAACATCCTGGGATTTGTTAATATTTCTCTATCTGTATAAATATATTTGTATATTGTTTCTATTTGGTTTGACATTATCTAAGAAGACACTTGTTCTGAAAGAAAAATGTTCAATTATGACTTCACCTGCTAATTTAAGGCAGTCTGTCAACAGGTTTAAGCAGTTTAGTGCCTGAGAAGCTGTTTACGTAGAAAAACTAATGGTGTACTTTACATTAGGAAAGCAACACTGGGATGGCACTGCTACTGGATTTTTATTGGAAAAAAATCAACACTTTAACACATGTGCATTGTAAACACGTTAAATATTTCAGGAATGTAACTAACTCTCCATCTTGGTCCATGCCTCAGTACATATAGACATAAATATATCTTAAATATATCCTCTGTTAACCTCTTCTCTGTGATATACTGTATATTGCGTTTCATTTGAATTACATAAAAATAAAATGGTTTTATATTGCATATAGGTGAAGCTCATATTAAGTTATGATAAGGTTGTGAAGATACGATTAAGATGACACAAGTTACATTTTTTACATTCACTTCTTCACCTGAGGCAAATATGGCTAATGTGTAAAACCCATTAAAGCAATTCACTTCTAATATCATGGGAATCTATTAAGTGCATAGCTACTGATATGTAACAGGTTGAACTACACAGACATTAAAGGGTAATTCCTGCTTTTTCTTTTTAAAGTCAGATAATGTAGAAGGCAAACCACACAAGATACACACCACTAGACCGCTACTATTATCTTGATTTTCTCCAAATATGTTTTAACTCTCAAATACCAATGCTGCAATGATCCAGAATTATTAACATGCTGCGTACAGTCCATGTTATTACGGATGAATATGAAATTAAAATCCAAATTGTAAGAATTCAGAGTTAAAACATCTAAGACCATATTCATATCAAGAGATACACCGTCATTTCACACACAACAAAACATATACACGTTCCTTTCAATGGTACTCCGAGCGTAGTTTCTCCCTGAAAATCTAAATATAAGCAGCTACCCTCAGACTGTCTTCATATTCCTTTATAATAAGCTCTTATGTGGCAGGGTTGACATCTATGCTTATTTCAATTACATGAAAACACAGCATGATATAAAGCTTCAGTACCAGACTTTTTGTTAATATAGTTTCCAAATAAATACGTTTCTATATCAAGTGTCTTGTTACAATGAGGCACATTGTTGGTGAATATGAGTACTGTATGGCCTTTTATCAGTGAGAAATACTTCCCTTGTAGTATTGTGGCACAATTAGCTACTTTTTTCCTTTTAATCTGTGCAGTCACAACTTCTCCTGTTTCGATCCATCATGTGCAGTGTGTTGCAGATTCACAGTGAGTTTCTTTGTAAAT
Organism: Sphaeramia orbicularis; assembly: GCF_902148855.1. Classification (NCBI taxonomy): domain Eukaryota; kingdom Metazoa; phylum Chordata; class Actinopteri; order Kurtiformes; family Apogonidae; genus Sphaeramia; species Sphaeramia orbicularis. Next base: position 41,546,958 of record NC_043971.1, on the reverse strand, counting down.
GAAACAGTTTCTCCTCAAGCAAACTGATGGACTTATTGATCAGTGTTTTTTCATCATTGACAAATCTGTAGCCAAACAGCTTCATGGTGGGTCCACACACCCTCTGTACTACCTGAGCCAGTGTAAAGGGAATGCTAAATCTCCATTTCTCTGCCTGTTCTGATGAGTTCTTCTGCGTGGAGTAAATCCCGCTTGCGCCCTGTGTGGTCTGGGTGTTCCTCAGAATCCATTCTCTCGCTTGTGGACTGAATGGTATACCTGTGAACCTGTACATCTCCTCTGCCTTCTGCATGGGGTAACGTGCAATATCCTCGTAACGCACCAACATGTAACGACGCCTCAGCCAGTGAGGTCGGCTCAGTCCCACCTCCGCGGACATCCTGATGTGGTCGCAGTTTCCTTTTAGCCTTTTCACCTCCTCGTCGTCCTCGGGCACCTGGCCGTCCTGCGCCCAGGTCTTCCACGTCTGGTACTTGGATGAGAAAGCTACCATTCGGGATGCTAAGATGGCCCGCGGATCTCGAACAAGCTGGATAATTCTCACATCCAAACGAGGATCCTCGACCAGGGGCTGCAACGTGTCCAGCTGGCGCACACGGACAGTCTTAATGGCATGGTGTTGCTTAGAAAGACAAGATTGTGATGCAAGGGTCAAGTTGAGCGGTCCGCAGCGTCGTGTCTTACAGTGATACCTGAGCAGAGAGGGGCACAGATTTTGCAGTTAATACACCATATGCCAGTGGTTCCCAACCTTTTTTGGCTTGTGACAACATTTTAATATCACAAATTTCTGCCGACCCCAGACATTTTTTGCTAAAATTAATTTGCTTTTGATCATGTAATAGTTTGCTATACTATGTTGCAAATAAACATTAATTTTAGATGACTTTTAGTCTATATAATGTATATTAATATGGACGGAGGCAGAAAAGCCAGGTGGAGATTACTGCACAAAGTGGGAATTTTATTTTCCTTGGTCAGAATATGTAAAGTCAGTCCAGCTTGTATTTACAAGGTTTACAATTAATACTGAACAAACAATAACTCAAACTATGAATTATGAAAGAGCTGCAGCATCTGAAACCGACCACAATGAGCATTTGAAAGATAAACAGTACCACAGTGCTTCAGTTTCAGCTTCACAGTTTGTCATGTCTTTTATGGATTGTGATTGTCTCTCTCAACTCACTACATATTTTTTATTGCTAAGTTTTTACTATTTTTATCAATTACTAGAAATTTTAGGCGACCCCATTTGAATTTCAGGTGACCCCACATGGGGTCCCGACCCCAAGGCTGAAAAACACTGCACTACGATGTTATTTTTTATTGATCAGTCTATGTATTATTTGCTGTTTTAAAGCTGTTAAGTTACTGTAGTGAAGCTGATAGTAGTCTAAAAAACTGTTTATTTTTGCCTTTTCAAAATTGAAATTACGCATTATTTTTATCAATTACTAGAAATTTCAGGCGACCCCATTTGAATTCCAGGCGACCCCACGTGGGGTCCCGACCCCAAGGTTTAAAAACACTGCCAAATGCAATTAACAGAAGTGGAACATGAGAATTGTTATTTTGGTACCTTATGGCCATTAAAGGTGCCCTGCCACACAAAACTCGTTTTTACTTTTATTTTTTTTTAAATATGTCAGGTCCATGCGTGTTTGTGTTATGTAGTGAATGTGAAAATGAACCACTACCTCCTCTGTCTGCTATTGCCACTGAAAAGAAATAAGCGGAGAAATCAGGCAAATTACAGGGTGTCCCATAAGTCTCCATACATAGGAGACATAATACATATGGTTCTAACATGTATTTCTTTATATTTCTTCTTTATAGATCTTCAGCAGTGGAGGACACGCGTTGAAATGTGTTCCCGACAAAATGGCAGTCATATAAAGCATATTATATAAATAAAAATGGTTTATGTCAAGAAACGTTTATTTTTCCTATGTATGGAGACTTATGGGACACCCTGTAGAAAAGCTGGTCAGTGTGACGTGTTGCCTGAGCTCATTAGTATTCATGAGCTCTTCCAGGTGACAGAATCCACAGAATTTGTCTGTCTTAGTCACAGTTTTCGTATACAGCAAGGATGGCTGAAGGTCAACGTTCTTGTGCGCTATGCTCGAACAGAACTTCAACAATGCACATGTTTCCCAAGAACCCAGAGTTGAAGATCAAATGGCTTCAGTTTATTTTTGGAACAATGCCACAACACAATAATTCAAAATTAACTCTCTGTTTCTCACATTTTGAAGAGGATGATTTCATCAACTTTGGTGAGTTCAGCAGAGGCTTCGCAGTAAAGTTGCTGTTGAAGCCTGGAGTAGTACCATTGCAGCAGTCTACTGAAAAGCCAGGCTTTCATTGGCTAGCTCTTAGTCAATCAGAGTTAAGCAGATTAGCCTGTTGAATATTCATGAGTACTGGCGCAAATCAAGGTGAGTCTTCCATAGGGCTGTGCAATTAATCGAAATTCAATTACGATTTCGATTATTACACGCAACGATAACAAAAATTATGTAATCGAGAAAAAACAATTATTAATTTTGAGTCGTTTTAATTCATGAGCACGCAAGCTCCCATGAGCTGCTCTGCCCCGCCCCCCTCTAAGCTACTGCTGCCAGCTAGCCGGCAGGTCCACCCTAAGAGGAAAGTTGTACCTAGCGGTCTGGAAAAATAGCAGGAGAATCACAGCATAAGTGCTTGGTAAACAAAAAGGCAAGTCAAATTCAATTGTATGGAATCACTTTGGGTTTGATGAAGAGCAAAAACCCATCACGTGCAAAAAGTGTTTCGTAGTTGTGTCCGCACCGACCAGTAACACAGCAAACCTTTTGAACCATCTAAAGTTTAACCACCGCGACCTTTATCATAATCTTATGAAAAACTAAAACTCATAAAAAAAAACTCCGTCTACAACTTCGTCTGCAATGCAATCTTCAGTCTCCGAATCTCTTTACGCTGCAACTCCCGTATTAACCTAACTGAAACCTCACGGCACGCCACTGAATTTACTATGTTTCATACTACATTGAACATACTTGAATTTATAATTTGCACTTTACGTGAGTTTTTTTATTATTGCTACAGTTCTATGGCAGGTCTATAGCAGTTTAATTACAGTGCACTATTTGTTTACAAAAGGAAACATACTTGAATTTACAGTACACTTATTTGCATTCAAAGATTTTTTTGTTTCGTACAAAAGTGAACATACTTTGTTTTAATGGTTAAAAGCTTTATTTATATTTAAAGAGTATATCTTATATTGTTTTGCAAGAAAAAAAAAAACAACTTTAAGGTTAACAAATAATCTTTTTTAATAATCGTGATTTCAATTATTACTAAAATAATCGTGATTTTTTTTTTTTTTCTATAATCGAGCAGCCCTAGTCTTCCAGCAGATTTTATATACCACATTAGAATGGCTTGAAACTTGGTAACAAAGGCATTTTTTACCACAAAAAATGTTACAAAGTCCATGGTAGAACTTCAGATATTACCACAAAAGTAATGAAATACGTGTGGCAGGGCACCTTTAAAGCTTCAGTAGGAAAAATCTTTCAGCATCATTGGGTAAAAAAATTCAATAATAACATTTCAGCATTTTGCAGTTGAAATGGTCTGAGAGCAAACTAGACTGCTGCGTCTCCTTGAGTCTGTTTTCTGGCTTTCAATAATCTAGACCAGAGGTGTCAAAATCATTGTAGTTTAGGGGCCACATACAGCCAACTTTGATTTCAAGTGGGCCAGAGCCAGTAAAATAATAGCATAATAACCTATAAATAGTGAGAATTTCCTCTGTGTTTAAGTGTAAAAAAAAAAGGAAAAATAAATTATGATATTGTTTACATTTACAAACTATTCTTTACCTAAATGTGAAAAACCTGAAATTTCTTAAGAAAAAATAAGTGCAATATTCTGCCTCAACTTGTCATTTCTAAGTGTGCATTTTATGTAGATCACAGTGGATCTACAAAGGCACAAAGCACTTAGTAACGGGCACAATATTGTTGGAATTTTGGAGTTTGGAACTAAAATGGGTTTGACACACTTGACTATTAATATCCTCAGTGTTATCCTGCAGGCCAGATTGGAACCTTTGGTGGGCAGGTTTTGGCTCACAGGCCATATGTTTGGCAGCCATGTTTGGCAGCCATGATCTGGACCATGACAGAAGGCCTTTTCAGTAGGACTGGAAAAAAAAACAGGTGACTGGCAGCTGTAATGACCAATCGCTTTCAGTCGTATCTATCACAAAAGCACCACAGAAGCTCTCATATATCCATGATATTTTGACTTGACCTTTCTTTTGTGACATGAAATTGCCTTGTCTCAACTACCAAGAGCTGCAGGTGGAATGAGTGATCTGGTATTTTCTTTTGCTGATCTCAAACTACTAGAGATTTAAAGCAGCTATATGGAGTATTTCAACTCCAAAAGCTCAAAGATGACTTAAAGAATCAACAGACTATTTAGAATAAAGAGCTCTACTATCATGTCAAAGCTGTAAATGCATTTTATCGCAGATGTGAACTGAACTGTGACATCATTAGGAATGTACATGACCACTACAGGGAGTAGAGAGTCAATCTGCTCATCTGCCATGCTGATGACCACTAACACGAAGGCCAAAATAAGGATGAAATCTGGTAAGGAAATAACTATAAGAATCAAAGAAAGTGATAAAAAAAAATTAAATAAAAATAGGTGCATTCCAATTGTTTTCACCAGTGGACAAGGCTCTAAATTAAGAGTCTGATGCTGAAATAACTGTTTCTTCTGCGTGGGTGAGTTTAGTTTATGAGGCGTATGAAGGTATAAAGGTATTAAGTGATGTTATAATTTTTTTTACCATATTTTGATCCACAGTTCAGACTAAACTGTGACAGTTCTGACCTTCCAAACCGAACCTTAGTGCAGCTACTGACAACACAAACTGTACAGAAAACCAAGGTGATTTGTAGTTTTACTGTGGCTGTTTAGCTGTGGCTGGGAATTATAAGACAGTTATTTTGTTTTAAGGTGAAAACTTGATGATTCCATAATGCAGATATTTGTGAACAATGAGCTTCACACTTTATTCAGAGTGTGATATAGCATTCTGGTTCACGACTTCCCCCTGCTGTTGATGATTATTTTTGAGCTGTAAACTAAATGATACGACAGTGAAATGATTAAGTACAATGAAATACATTGGTATTAATACTAACATTCTTATCAAACTTCATGGGTTGGAACACACATATTATCCTGAAACTCACAAAGCCAATTCTGACATAGTCAACCATTTGAAACGCTACATAATGAAATTTAGATTAAAACTGAATGTTAACGCCCTCTAATGACTGTGAGTCTGTGAAACCATGTTTATTTTCTATAAATAACTGAAGCCAATACATCCGTCTCTTCAAAGTCACCAGACTCCTTTGACAAAACCAGTACTTTACATCACAGAACACAGTTGACACTGGTCTAAGTCATTTGCTTGTTGGCGTTACTTCGGATTCAACAAACAAACAGTCAAACAGTGACAAAAACAGGTAATATTACTGTTGAGTGTTTGAGAGTCAAACACTTCAGTGCTTCAGTTCCTCAACAGAAAATATAATTAATATTCTGGTACAGATTTTTGTATAGGGGGTCTTTTTCATTAGGTTAAAATAATCCTTTCAAACTAATCCTTTCAGACTTTCAGGCTCCTCAAGATTCTGAGTCGCTCTCAATTTCTCTCTGGCCTGAACCCTTCGCCCACTTTTTAGCACTTTTCCAAATCATGGGTGGAGTTGGACCCGGAGCTGGGGGTGCAGTTGCATTTTAAACATACCTCTCAAAAACATCTTTGATCACAGGAGTGCAGACAGGTTCTTCACACAGTGAAAGGCTTGACTCTCTGCGGAAAAGGGCCGGGGTGACGTGGTCCCGAGGTGAGGGAGAGATGAACTTCTCAAGAGGAGAGAAATCGCAGAGAAACAGGCCCTGGAGTACATCCCGATAAATTCCTGCCAACACTGTCCCATTGTTGGACTCGGTGGCCGTGGTCAGCATGCGCTCCACATGCCACAGAGGCTCAAACAGGTAGAACATGTTTCCACCGTGCTGGTTGAAAAATTCCCCCACAAAAGAGGAGCCTGTTCTTGTGGTGGCCAACAGTAATATATGCTTACGGCCGCCGCTGAAGCTGTACGTGCCCAAATCGTCGAGTTCATCCTCCTCCTGCTCCTCAGAGAAACTTGAGTAATTCCCTTTTGTGTCAGTGAGTTTGGAAAGCAGCATTTTTAACACGTTCAGGGAGCCATTTTCTGTGGAGTTGCTGTAATCCAGCGGAGTTTGTGGAGTCTGCTGTGGATTCTGCCTCTGGATCAGCTTATCAGAGACCCTAAGGAGATACAGAAGCAAGATTAACTAAAATATATAACATTTCATAACAGCAGCAGCAGCATAAACAACATTAATAGACAATAGAATAGAATAGAATAGAATAGAATCTGACTGATTTGCACTACAACAATATATATTTAAACATATATTTTTAATAGCCCAGATCCCTGTACATATCCACTCACTGTATAAAAACTCCAATTTGCACTTTCTGAGCAAATTACAATATAAAACCCACTGTAAATAATATATACATACACATATATTCTAATAGACCGGATCCCTGTACACATCCACTCACTGTATAAAACTCCACTTTGCACTCTGTATGTATTACAATATAAATCCCATCCCATTGTTGTCCTTGTCTCTAGTCGAATGTTTGTCTATATTAGGTCTATGTTCAAGTGTGATTGGGTTCATGTTGTTTTGGGTTCATGTTGAAACATGTGAGCAAAGAAAAAACTGAAGCCAAATTCCTTGTATGTGTTCACGTACTTGGCCAATAAAGCTGATTCTGATTCTGAGAATAGAATAGAATAGAATAGAATAGAATAGAATAGAATAGAATAGAATAGAATAGATCTTTATTGTCACTGTCACAGAAACAATGAAAATCAGTGTAGTATCTCTGTTCTGTTACGCATCAAAAACACTGAGTGCAAAAAGACTGTATAAAAATATCACAAAAAATACTGTAAATGTAGGAATGTGCAAAAAGCAACAGGATAAAACATTAGATGTACATATGCTACTAAAGTACTACAAAAAGTACTGAAATATACAAAAGCTAACTCTATACTACAGATAAGAAATGTGTACAACAGATAAGGAAATATACAAGCAATACAAAATACACAAAATACAACCATCAGTTTGATAGACAGCATGAAGACTGGACTATGCAAGGATTCATCAGGTTTGTGAAAAAGTGGTCCAGAAGTATTTGACGACATTTTCACACATGGTTGGCTTCCACAGAGTCCAGACCTCACTCTGACTGCATTTGACTGATGCTGTCACAAAGATGTCAAATACCCTTAAAAAAAAATCATTACAAAGCACTTAAAAATATAAGTTTGATGACATTACTAGAAAATATTAAGTATAGTCAACTCATTGGTAGATATAGTCAAATGTGTGAATAAATTTAAGTTAAATGGATTTCAATTAATAAGTTTTAGTTATGACCACACCTCTTTTTCTTTTGATTACATAAATTGTCACCTGCCCATGCATGTTCTGGACATGCCAGTGTCAGTGGTTTCGGTCAAAGAGTAGCTGCTATAGGAGTTTCGGTGTTTATCGTACAAGATACAACCCAAAAAGTTGTAAGCTGCTGTCAGCTATTGACAACTGTTTGTTTTAAGTGTGAGAGGACTGTTTTGTTTTATTGTCCAAAATCTTGTTTTCTTTCATTGTCCACCAGTTCCATTGACCTGTTCCACAGACATTTCTCTTATCTAGGTGTCCACTAGCTGATTTGGTACTTTTCTCAGTGGGGGAGACTGTAAGCCTGGATAAGTTGAGTTTACTTAAAAAACTTGAGAGAAGTGGTTGTCTTAACCCATAAAGACCCAGTGCTACTTTTGTGGCTGTTCTCAAATGAATTTTTCTGTAACCTTTTAACCTTTTTTTAAGTGATTTTAACCTTTTTTAAGTGATTTAGCACCATTTATTATAGTATTATCTTCTGTATTTTGCATTCTTTTCAGTGAAAATCAGGTGTTTTTCTATATTTGATTTACTGACCATGTAGAGGTTCATTAAAACTCACAGTAAGTTTAGAGGTTATTAAATCAGAAACCGAAAAACTGAAGACAAAGGGATTTTTTTGAGCAAAGGTACCAATAACTGAATGTAAAAACAGGTGTGTCATTGTGTGTCATTGATCCAACTCCATGGGTTTTACTGGTGAATCAATACTGTAGAAGATGATAGTGCTTCCACATTCACTACAGAGCCTCTGAACGTCCACATGGGTCAGCTCTGATTACCATGAAAAGATGAACAACTGTATTTTATACCACTTATTTACATGGATTGATAGGATTAATGGATCAACAGGTATTAAAAAAGTTTAGATGAGTAGATGATTTTGGTTGCCAGTGGCTGTTTGGGTCTTTATGAGTTAAAAAAAAAAAAAGTAATGATTAATGAACTTTTCTAGTGCATTTAACTTAAAATCTTAGTTAAATGTAAGTTAAATGTACTTTAAAAAAAAGTTCATTAATCATTACTTAATTTTTTTTAACTCATAAAGACCCAAACAACCAACCAGGCAACCACTTTTCTCAATTTTTTAAGTAAACTCAACTTATCTGGGCTTACAGGTGACTCTCCTGCTTCCCTTTGTGTCAGTCTTATGTTATTTTTTAACCCTCATTTAACCAGGAAAAAACTCATTGAGATTAAAAATCTCTTTTGCAAGAGTATCCTGGCCAAGACAGCAACAGCAGCAGCAGAAGTTACAGACAATAGAGATTTCATCCATACATCCATACTAAAAATGTACATTAAACACATAAAAAAACTCAGTTCTAAGACCATACATATAAAACACCATCAATAATTTAGAAGGTACTAAAAGTATACAACAATGTTCTTTAAAAGCATATCAAAGTAGAACCCAATTCAGTCAATTATAAAAACATCTATATCTATATGTCCTTTTCCCATTATTCAAAATGACTTTGAATGTATTTACACAGACCAGCTCCTTTGTTTTTATCTCCTTCTGTAAGTTGTTCCAGGCAAAGGGAGCAGAACATTTAAAAGCTTTCTTTCCCAGTTCTATGACTTTTGGAACATGTAGAGATAACAGATCCTGGGACTGTATACAGATGACTAAAGATGAAGTGAATGTGTATGGCCGGTGTCGTTATTATGTTTATTAATTATCTGTTAAATTAATTAATAAAAGTTCATGTGAACACATACAAGAGATATTACACAGGTTTGACAAGTAATCTGAGTCTACTGAGTCTACATCCACATTTATGTACTGTTAGTTTTTTATTTATAGCTGCAATGTTTACTTAAGTTTTTGCCTTGTTTGATATGATGTCTTCAAGCAGAAGTTTATCATAATGTCTGAATAATTTTGTTTATGATTTGTAATGCAGTACACTTTAGACCACTGTTAAATATTTCTATGATTCTTCTGATTCTATTATATGAACTAACATGGATTAGAGTTAATACCATGCATGAAAAGGGATTTTAAGATTGTGACCATTTTGTTAAAAGTTCAATATGGAAGATTCACATGTGCTCATGTGTGTATGTGATGTATGGTGATGCAAATGGGTTGTACTGGGAGGTAATTGGTTTGTGACACCAGCTGACTGCATTTCTGAGCAAACAGTAGCTGTAGATGAACAGAAGAAAACCAATGACAAAATGAGCATAAGGATTTTTGTGTAAAATCCAACACTAGTCCTCTATAAACAAATCAGGGTATTATGGTTGATATCATGGACGTAGGCAACAGAAATAGAAACAGCTGTTAGCTTGAAATGGAGACAGCTAACATGAAAATGATATGCTCCCACTACAAAACAGACTCCAACACAAGCCAAACCTGACAAATTTGAGCTTTAAGGTAACTATTCCTTTCACAAAATTACACAATTCCATGCAATGTTGCAGCCAAATATACAGGACTGTCTGACGACACAGTTGGAAATATAATGAAAACTGATTATTAAATTATTTAATTAAATTAAATGTTCCATTGTTATGATGAAAAGGTTCCATATACACTAAGTGGAGATCTTGCTCTTAACACCCACTCCTACCACTTGTTTTTAATGTAATCTCAACAGGTTCAATCATGGACAGTGTTACTGCACACATCTATTTCTAGATCTATGCTACTTGTCTATTTTTACATTTCAAAAGCAGGAAGAAAGTCAGTTCATTTAATAGATAGATAGATAAATAGACCGACTGACCGACCGACCGACCGACCGACAGACAGACAGACAGACAGACAGACAGACAGACAGACAGATAGATAGATAGATAGATAGATAGATAGATAGATAGATAGACAGACAGACAGACAGACAGACAGACAGACAGACAGACAGACAGACAGACAGACAGACAGACAGACAGATAGATAGATAGATAGATAGATAGATAGATAGATAGATAGATAGATAGATAGATAGATAGATAGGCTTTATTACAGACTCATGGTCCATATTAAAAAGCAAACAGATAAATACAAACACAATAACAAAAAAGGAAATAGTAAATAAGAGTAATAAATAATAAATAATAAGTCTAAGAGAAAGACAAAACATTAGACACTGAGGTCTGCCATGAAGTCATGTTCAACAGGTTTATTCTCTTACCTTGACAGGATGTTGCTTTCCTTTTCAATGATGACCAGGGCCACAATACAAATGAAGACGATTGCATATTTGGTCCTCATTCTTAAGTCCTGGCTTGGTTCTGGATGTCTATACAGTTTTTATAATCGTCATAGCTTGTTATGCAGTGGATGGAGCTTCATTCTGCAATAACAGACAGAAATCATTTTAATTGCTTTTCACCATTAGATCCACACATCTTTGGTATAGAGGGAAATATCTTCACAGATATCAGACTGACCATTTGTACATGTATGTCTGAGAATGTAGCATTTTGTGACTTATCCTGATTTTTAATCAAGAATAACTGTGGAACTGCCATATGCCTGATATTACATATAAAGTATTTACTACTTGGATTCAGTTTTGTAAAGACATGAAAACATTTTCATTTGACTCATTCAATCTATCTTTGGTAATAGATATTGTTTTAGTACTGTGTTTTTCAGAACTGATTACATTTCATTTGATCAGTATTATTGTTTATGAGTACAAAGCTAATGACAATTAATTTGTTCCAGTGCAACACACTTCACCTGAACATTCCCCTCATACTATAAACATGTTGGAACGATGTTAACACTATTCTAAGAAGGTTGGTTCTTAGTGATTTTCAGTTTAACTACTTTGATTGATCTTCATTAATTCTAAAAAAAAAAACCCAAAAAACTATAATTATCAGCAGAACTTGACTCTGATTGTGACCAGAAGATACAGTTGGGTTTCTCAGAGGCTATTACTGACTTCTAGAAAAAGTAATGCCTCAAAAAATAAAAACAAATGCACCCCCTATAGTTGCTTTGATATTCACTTGCAAATTTCTTTAATAATTGCTTTGAGCTTGATGTTCTGTGGTTAATGTTAACAATTTTATTCAATGGTTAACATTGTGCACAAAACTCACATCTTTAAAAATGCAGTATCTGATACCAATTTTGATGTCAAAGCCACATGATGTTAAATCCTCAGGTATTTGGGATTTCACATAGGCTACTGTAGCTTGCGAAAAGACAGAATAAACGGAAGGAAAAAAAGAAAAGTCAATGACAACAGGAGTGTTTTTGTTTCTCTCCCACATGACTTCATCTCAGCTCTTAATCAGGATGGTGGTTCGCTCTTGTCATTTACCACGAGGCCTGTGACGATGTAGTACAGCCTCATACAGTAAATTTATATGTGAATTTTCATGATACATGAATGGCAATGACGCAGTATGAAGTATCAACTATTAAGACACAAGTCTCAACGTGTGGACTGTCAACTGATATTTTTGTTGTTTTTTTTTGTTTTTTTCTTCAGTGATGCTTATCATTATTTGGCAGGGCATGTCAGAGCTTGGTGATACTGAAACAAAAAACTTGCATCACTGATCCGAGTATCAGAACAAAAAGTATTTTGTGTCGTGTTTCAATGTAATCACAAATTTTGAGCCATGCCAGCTACCCATTAAAATGTCTTGGTGAAATTTTCATTTTAAATTAGATGCAATTTAATTTTGATAATGTCTGTTATTTTAACTGGAAAAATAAATGTAGATTACCCCACACACACACACACACACACACACACACACACACACACACACACACACACACACACAAACAACATTTGGATCTGTCAAGAGATTGAATAATTCCTACAAAGCATATCATTAAAGGAAAAGACACAGTTTTCAAGCCGTCGAGGAGTGATTGTGTGCTCTGTAAGTAAATATCACCCAATTATCTAAGCTTAATACGCCATAGCCGTCAAACTGTCAGACTGAAGCACTTGAGCTGAGCACTTTTACATATTCAAGAGTCACTGAAGCGTTTGGCAAATCTGACTATCTGCTCAAGCAGAAACACACATCACTCTGTTTATCATCTCACTACAAATTACATTAATGGCTGCCTTCAAAGCCTTGATGCAATATCTCAGGGAGAGATGCTGAAAGCTAAATTCCCACTGAAAGCTTTGCTGTTCATTCAGGGGTGTGAGTGTAAACAATTAACCGTTATGAGCGAATACTGAAAACCATAAAAAATGTAAAGGTGTCATCTATCATTTCCATGTGATTGACTGATTTGAGTTCTCATGTTTTATTATTGCAATTTAGAGATAAGGAGAAAGTAACCCAGGTTGTGTATGTGTGGTGTGTGGCTACATGTCTAAGTGTGTCTAAGTGTGTGTAAGTGTGTGTGTGCGTGTGGTTCCCATTTATAGCAGTGATTTAGGGGGATGGGGGTGTTCAATAGGAGCATTTCAGACATCTCCTCCATTCATCCAGTATGAACACACACTAATGAGCAGTTCTGCATTATTCATCTTAGATGGGAGCATGATGCCTTCATATGTTCAAGATGTGATGTGTTAAAAAAAATAAAAAATAAATAAATAAATAAAAATGGTTATATGATCAACTCAGATCTTTAACAGCTTATTGATTCTTGTGCAATGTTGACACGGTTACATAGCCTCCATATTTCCCCCATTTCTACCTGCATCATCAGGGGGAAACACACACATCCGGACGCAAATGTCTCACACTGCTAATAGTGTTACACTTTAGGTTTTACATCCTGATCATTTTAATGTGTGTATCTGCAGGAGGTTTTCATGCTCTTACCGCGCGTCGGTGTCACTGACGGTATTTTTTTTTTTTTTTTAACCATTTAAGTCACATCCTGCCCGACAAATATGATGGAGCTTCACAGGTACCTTTAGCTGGTCTCTCTCGGCAATCGAGTAAAAAGGACCCGTCCTCGGTGCTGTGAGAAACCGTAATGTCCCTCGTAGCATCTTGCTGCATTGTGTCGGACAAGGACACACTGGTTCATTGTATGGTCGGACGCGGGTTCCTTTCCTCTGAAACATGAATGAGAGGCAGCGCCGAGGCACGAGCGTCCTGGACAAACATCGACTTTACACAGCAACGCGCGCGGCACACGTAAAAAAAATAACCTTGGCTATTTTTTTTTTTTTTTTTTAATTTGGTGCAGATTTGACTCCGGTTGAACTCGGTTTCACATGAGGGGGTTGGTGATGCAGCTGGACATCCGAATGATTTCTTGGAAATAAGTGAAGTCCTAAACCGACATCTTTTAAAAAGTTTTTCTCCAAGTTTTTTTTTTTTTTTTTTTTTTTTTTTTTCTAAGGACTACAACCCAGCGCAAAGACTTTCAGCGGACTGTGGCCACGCTTCACTTCTCCCCACATACACACTCTCTCTCTCCCCCTCTCTCTCTCTTTCTCCTTGCTTGGGACATCCTGTGTAGGCGAGGTCACGTGATCCCAAAACGCCCTGCAATTTTGTGCACAGACCCCCCAGTTAGAGGAAGTACCTCTAGAACGAAGCATGACACAAAAATACACTTTAACCCTTTCATGCATGAATTATGAGAACCTTAGTCGATATATTTTTCTTCAGTGATTTTATTCCTCTGTAGGCATAAAAAAAAAAAAAAAATGCAATTGAGCTTCTTTTTATGAACTTACTTTTTTATTTATATATATTTTTTAATTTAAATATTTTTTATTGAAAATAATGGCACAACAAAGACAAACTCAACAATTCAAGTAGTACAAATCTGACAGAAAAATATAATAGTCACTGTCCTGTCACAAAAACAAACAAACAAACAAAAAAAAAACCTGAATTCAGAGTTACACTTAGCATTTTCTCTTTTTTTTTTTTTTTTTTTTTTTTGAACAAGGTGTACAAGAACCAAACCCACAATCAAAATAAGACAAAGAATAGATTAAAAAAAAAACAAAACAAAACCCTGAAAACCAAAAGTAAAATCACATATGTACACGAAAGAAAATTCTGTAGTAAAACGGATATGTGTTCATTTATTTATTCATTTTCTGAACCTGCAGTTGGGATAGGCTCCATGCAAAGAATATATATATATATATATATATATATATATATATATATATATATATATATATATATATATATATATATATATATGTATATATATATATATATACATATAAATACCAAAAAACAAAAACCAAACAAAACAAAACTCACTTTTCATGGAGTTCCAAAAATGTCCATTAAGCTGGACACCATGCGTTTAATTTTTGAAGCAAAAAAACACATATTTAAAACCATCATCAGAAAGTGTGAAAACTAGGAAATAAAAACATTTTTAATGCTGCTAATGCTCACATTTTAACATACTCTAATTCTAGTTATTACTCACTTCATGGAGATATGAAAAAAAAAAAAACTTTTGTTTCAGAAACTGTTAATTACAGTCTAATAACAGTTAGCAATTGATCTAAAATAAAACATGTTACTGCAGATCAGGTTTGTCAAGAACAGTAAAGTTACAGTAATGGTATGAATTGCAGTGTTTGGGATGATGCATAAGTGTCCACTGTGTTGGCTGATGTGAAATTAAAACAACAAAACCCATGAAAATACAAGAGAAAAGCTGGAGAATAGCTGTCCACTGTAGTGACCACTATGCATGAAAAGGTTAAAAAAAAACAACTTACTTTTCCAGCTTTTTCAGAATTTTAATACATGAAGAAATATGTTTGTCAATTTACACCACATTTTATAACTTCATATAAATTAAGACAGTTACATGGTCTTGGGAAAAGGTTTTGGGAATGACACAAATTGATTCTTTAATTAAATGTGATTTATTTGTTAAGAGAAGTCTTTGAAACCTATATAATGCTTCTGATTGCTTTTCAGTGTACCCCAGAAACACATAGAAATAAATTATTTTTAAAAAAAAAAAGCTTAAATTGAAATTTGACTGATCTGCCATTTAGTGCAATTTGGTTATCTAGCTGAGAACAAAAAAAATGGCAGTTTCACAAGTTGACTCTTAGCATAGATGTGATGTATTTACATTTATAGACCGCCAAGGGGAAATTCTCTTTTTTTCATCAGCTCAGTAAACAGAAAGAAAGAAAGAAAGAAAGAAAGAAAGAAAGAAAGAAAGAAAGAAAGAAAGAAAGAAAGAAAGAAAGAAAATGGGCATTCCATCCATGAACCATCAGACTGAGGGGTTGTGGACTATGGGGGGCATGGAGGATCTTCTATACATCTGACTTCTGTATCTTAATGAGGTTCATCGCCATCGACTTCAGCTGTTCTTCTGGTTTGTCAGATTAAGACAGAAAATAGAGAAAAGAAGATACTTTATTCATCACTTTGGGGGAAATTCAAGGGGTCAGCAGCTCACATAAAATCCACAATCACAACAATACAGCACGTTTGTACATACATATATATATATATATAAGTTATAGTATAGTAAAATAAAATCAAATAAAACATCTGTATATGAAGAGATGATATTTTCCAAGATGCTCTTCATTTTACTTCATAATCATCTCACCACCACAGGCCCAGATAATAGCAATAAGTGTACCTCAGAAACATGTGGGAAAAATCTAAAATAACTAAAGCAGCAAAGCTTCTGAAAGCAAGATTTGGAACAGAAAAATAGACTTCAGTGGTGATCATGTGACATGGTTGATAGATTCTTAAAATCTATCAAATTTCCTTTAGGTAAGATTGTTTACTACTACTACTACTACTACTACTACTACTACTACTACTACGCTACTTCTAGTGTACAGTACAGGTTAGAAATAAATTAACCTTCTACCTCATTTCCTGTACATTCTCCCCTTCCCTTAGATTTACAGGGTGAAGGGTGATTGATACTGAGAAGAAAGAAAAACTTGAAAAAAAAACCTTCAGAAAGACCCAGATGGACTGACCTCCCATAACATGTTTTCATTATTTAATATATTGTACATTTGCTTTATGTGGGCTGAACAGTGACCTGCATCTGTCTGTCCTCTAAAAAACTCAACATGTTGTATTTGAATTAGTGCTGTCAAACGATTAAACATTTTAATCAGATTAATCACAGGGTTGCTGTAGATTAATTTCAATGAATCACAATTAAATATAATTCATTTTTAATATACAGGGTGGGGAAGCAAAATTTACAATATTTTGAGGCAGGGATTGAAAGACAGTGTATGACCAATTAGTTTATTGAAAGTCATGAGAATTTATTTGCCACAAGAAAAGTTACATAATAGAAAATGTTTTTATTCTATGTGTCCTCCTTCTTTCTCAATAACTGCCTTCACACGCTTCCTGAAACTTGTGCAAGTGTTCCTCAAATATTGGGGTGACAACTTCTCCCATTCTTCTTTAATAGTATCTTCCAGACTTTCTCGTAATAGTTTTGCTCATAGTCATTCTCTTCTTTACATTATAAACAGTCTTTATGGACACTCCAACTATTTTTGAAATCTCCTTTGGTGTGACGAGTGCATTCAGCAAATCACACACTCTTTGTCGTTTGCTTTCCTGATTACTAATATGGGCAAAAGTTTCTGAAAAGGTATGGATAATAGTGTTAGGTATGATTATGACATCAATATATGTTTGGTTTCAAAACAATTGATGTAGTGCCTGCTGAGAAAAAACAACTAAATGTTCATTGTAAATTTTGCTTCCCCACCCTGTATATTAATCAATATTTGGCCTCTTGCAAAATGAAACACAATAGACTCAAGAAAGAAGGGAATATATATGCACTTAACATGCTTATTAAACACCTTCAACAGTTTCAACAAAACAACTTGAAACAACTAATCTGTCTTGGGTTTTTTTTTGTCCTCATATTTCCATCCAGAGGGCCATTGTGCTGTTTAGTGTCTTCCATCTTTATGGGTTGGTTCTGCTGCCTGTCACTACCAGATCAACTGCCCTTTTGCACATGTGCGACGGTAACTCTACTTGGACAAACTGCTCGAAATGTG
Source organism: Sphaeramia orbicularis (assembly GCF_902148855.1). Taxonomy (NCBI): domain Eukaryota; kingdom Metazoa; phylum Chordata; class Actinopteri; order Kurtiformes; family Apogonidae; genus Sphaeramia; species Sphaeramia orbicularis. The sequence continues at coordinate 41,529,391 of NC_043971.1, read as the reverse complement.
TTGCCAGAGACATTCAGAGTCATTCTGTGCTGCAGATGGGTTAATTGTGTTAAAATTTTTAATCAGGTTAATCATGATAATGGATTAATCCGCATTAATGCGTTAATTTTGACAGCCATAATTTTGATAAGTATGTAGGTTTCAGTTGGGTTCTATAGATCCTCCAATGAAGCATTTTGAGCAAAAACACTATGTGGTGATTTTTTTTGCATCAACTTGTGACATACCAATAGGAATGTATTTATTTATGAAAAGGAAAATATAAAATTAGGGTACCAGTCATGAAGTACAATCAAGTACTTATTTTCAGATCTGCTTTGTCCTTCAGCCTAATACAACCTAATCAAATGAGTCCAAACTCCAATAGGGATCATAAGTCTTCTTCAAGTTTTGTGTCTTTTATTTGCAGGAGAAACATTTAAATTATGCATGTGGTACCAGTGATTTATATTAATTAGTGTGTATACTGATACATACGCTGAGCACATTTGAGACATTTTCCACACATTCAACGCGTATTGACACATCATTAACACACATTTAGAAGATTCAGAAATGCTCACACCATGACACTAGCATGACATTAGCTTTTGCTGAGATACAGATTAACTTTATTAACTCCTCGAGTGAAAATCAATGTCCATCAGCAAAAGAAAAAAAAAAAAAAAAAAAAAAAGCAAAACAGAATATTCAATCATTCTTCAGTTTAGTTTCAGTGTGATGCGATGGGGATGAAGGATCTTCTGTACTGCACTTCAGCTGCTTCTCCGATTGTTTCAAGGGTTAGGTGAAGATCATCCTCTCCACCACATGACCACTAAAAGATAAGGGGCCCACTTTTATATATGGTTAATATATCCATTATATTTTATGTGTCCTAAGGAATGTGTTCTATTTCTTATGTGCGGCAAATTGTTGTACTGATGCATGTTTCACGATAAATTTCAGTTTTCATTGTAAATGTTTATTAAGCAGCAATTACAGCTGCAGAAAAAAAAAAAAAATTAGACCATTAAAAGTCATCAAAAACAGCGGTTATGCCAATGGTTCCCAACCTTTTTTGGCTCATGACCCCAGTTCAACATCACAAATTTCTGGCAATCCCAGACATTCAAAATGTAGACTTTTTTTTTTGCTAAAATTAATTGTTTTTGATCATGCAAATTAATTTTAGACGACATTTAGTCTATATAATGTATATTATTATGGATGGAGGCAGAAAAGCCAGGTGTAGATTACTGCACAAAGTGAGAATTTTATTTTCCTTGGTCCCAATATGTACAGTCAGTCCAGTTTGTATTTACAAGGCTGACAATTAATACTGAACAAACAAGAACTCAAACCATGAATTATGAAAGAGCTGCAGCATCTGAAACCGACCACAATGAACATTTGAAAGATAAACAGAACCACAGTGCTTCAGTTTCAGCTTCACAGTTTGTCATATCTTTTATGGATTGTGATTGTCTCTGTCAACTCACCATATGTTTTTATCAGTAAGTTGTTGTTGTTGTTTTTTGTATCAATTACTAGAAATTACAGGCGACCCCATTTGAATTCCAGGTGACCCCACGTGTTTTTGTCAGTACAATGCCATGGATACCGATGTAAGAACTGAAGTGATTTTGGTTATTATCAAGAAAACATGGAAAATGTCTAGATATCAGCTCTGAAATTAAACTCTTGTGAGCCATTTTTGTTGTTATCAATATATTTTTCCAAACAAATGTACCTTTAGTTGTACCAGGCATTAAAATGAACAAGAAATTGAAGAAAACAAGGGGTGAACTAATGTTTTTTTTCCATGACTGTATATGTGCAATAACTGAGTACCATTTAATTTAGCATCATACTTCACCTCCTGTCTTTTACCATTTGGTGGCAGCAGAGCAACAGAATTAGAGACCAGAAAGCTGCTGACAAACAGAGAACAGGTTTTGTGAGTAGCATGTTCATGACTTCACAGTAATCCATAAAGACACACACTTTAATCCCAAAATGCATTTATTATAACTTCTACTGAATGTGAAAGATACCTTAGATTCAGTGATTCCCATGTTAAAGCCTGTGCTGATTTACATCTTTTATTTGGAAGGTTATTTAACATTTTGTTGCACTAAACTGGAAACAGTATATTTTTATTGTTCTACAGATAGGTGGTTGATTTAAGTAGAGTCAGGCTGTATCATGAAGTTTCTCGGATTGTAGTTAAAATCTAATCAATAAAACTTGAATAAGCTTCCTCATGAAAACACTTCAACAACAGTCATCAGTGATCAGTCATTTAAGTCCATGGTTCCTGCAGGACTTCTTTTAATTTCTCAGTTTATTGCATCATTTATGTGTGTTTTTTACAATTTGCTCTGGTAGCACTCTGAGGTTTATGAAATGAAAAGGCTGTTAACCTACAGTATACTCTACATGGAGAGATTAAAAAGACTGACCTAGTTTTAGAGTGGACCAGGACTAAAAGCGAACCTCTGCCCCTGGCAAACTGCACTAGAGATTATCAATAATAATCCAAAATGGTAAAGCTGAATTGAGTATCTTGAGACCAGGTGCTCTGACAGACATGATCCTGCAGCGACACAAGTATCTTAGGCCACATATTATTGAATGTTTCCCTTTCTATTTTTGGCCCAGAGAAGCTTGTTTTTCCGAGTATATGCTGGAATAGCTTTTTTCATAGTATTTCATAAAGCAGGTAAAAAAAAATAAATAAAAAAAAAATCTAATTCTATAACAAGGTTTTATTTATCTTAGTAAAAACATCTGCAATAATACAGAATTTTATATACAGGATATGAATAAGATGATATAAACAACACACTCCAGGGTATACGTGTGCTTTTCTGTAATCCAAAATGTTCTTCGGGTCTTAGGACTTAACTGTTTTTGGCAGTCTTTGAATTTACATGACTTTTTCATGGACTCTCACGTTCCAGGAGCTTGAGCCAAACTAATTCAGCTTTCTGTGAGAGTGTCACTTCTTGATAAATAGTCAAAAACGTGCTGTAAACGTCAGCCACATAATGTCTGACAAACAGAGATGGTGCAAGGGAAAACATGTTCTCCTTATCATCACATGCAATTTGATTTAAGAGATTTTTTTGTTGATGCAATTTTGCAATTATTAGTATTAAGTGGCCAGAAAGTGTTTCTGCTTTATTTAGTTTATGTTTTGTATGTTTAGCTTTCCTTATGCCACAAAAAAGGCAGTGTTCATTTTTCTTCATCATAAAATATGTGATCTATATTACAAATAAATGACTAGGATAGAATAGAATAGAATAGAATAGAATAGGTCTTTACTGTCACTGTTACAAGAACAGTGAAAGTCAGTGTAGTAGCTCTGTTTCTGTTTACCAGTAGATTCTCAAAGTTCAAAAAGAAAGTCTGTACATAAAATGATATAATAATTATACTGAAAATACTGACAATTTACACGATTACGAAGAAATACTGAAATATACGAAAGGCCAACTCTGTACCCCAGATAGAAGAAATATAGAACATTTAAACGATGTATACCAGGTGAAATTTAAAAAGGGGCCTGAGTTACGAGTGTTGCACTGAGAAAAGTTTAAGAATTTTAAATAAAAGCAATATGAACCTGTACCCTCTTACAACAAATGTGAAGAAAATTTGTGCAAATCACATGTGAACACATTATAGTTTACATGTTCTGAGTCAGCATTGAATAAATTGTACTGGCATGGTTTCAGGTTGTTGTTGTTTTTTTGACACAGTGTGTGTAGTTAAAGATAGAACATAATGTGTTAATGTTACATATGTTCACACATTTTGTGTTAACTGTCTTTACATAGTTAACACCACACTTGCCCCAAATCTGACCCACTGACAGGTAAGAAAAAATAGCACATTTTACATCCGTTTTAACACATTGTCTCCAAGTGTGAACAGTTCAGCTGTTGAGGAGCAAAAGACAGAGGTGATGTGTCAGTGTGTTAGACCTCATGTGTGCTACATTAAAAGCAGATTCATCATATAAAATATTATTCTTTATGTTTTATCCACTGAACCTTGTTTGTGTACATGTTGGCTCTAAATCCCTTAAATTCAATCTCTTTCATAAATGACTCTGCTGTCCATCTGATCAAGACCAGACATGATATTCTGCAGTGATGTCAGGGTCTGAATTACACTGAGTTCAGGGTATACAGAGCCTATTGTGTATTAATGAAGATAATCCAAATCAAACAGTGCACATGCAGCTGGAGTGATGAGCTTGTCCTTGAAATTTCCCCGTGGGCATCCTCGCAGCTCTGTGTCCGACACGAACAGAAAAGTCAGCATGTGCCGGGGTGATTGAAGGCACACGATTAGAACCAAGAAGCTGACTACAGATGAGCAGTGAGCTTTATCCATATGATTTTTTTTCTGCAGCTGTAGACACAAAGACTCTTGTGCACATAAGCTTCGGTTGCATGTTTTTATGGCGTATGATACAAATCCGCACATTCTGTAAAGTCCAGTAACTCCATTCACTTTGACACATGATTACAATGAAGGTCAGTTTTGTGAACCTGACATTGCATGTCATCTATAACATGGATGTTGATGTGACAACATTGTGTGCACTAATTGTGCTTTATATTTCTGTCTGATGGACCCTATGTGACCACAGACAGTCACTGTGCATTACAAGATGAGAAGGGATTAGAGCACAGTGGGTTAATCTTTCAGCCTGCCATCTGCCAATGCCATGAGAATTAAACCTGAAGCCACTGCCGTGACACAAAAAGTCACTCGACAGGTGATCTTTAACACTGAACACTGTCTATATTTAATGACACCTGTGCTAAACGTTCTCATATTCTGCATATAAGGCATTACACGCTTGTTCTCTTTTGTGTCCGTGCGTATTCCCTATAAAGACAGTTTCACTATGGTTAAAGTTAAATAAATGAAATGACACTGTTCTCTTTTTGATGTTCTTGGCCCTTTTTCCTGCTTGTGACTGACAAAAGTGCATACATCAACCTCTGCCTCACAGATTAAAAAGTACATTTCATTTTAACGTTAGAGAATGGGCTTTAAAAGGTTTATTCATATGTGTAAATCCTCTTGCATGAAACATGCCTTAATAGTGCTACAGCTCTAAGACTGTTCTATTGTTTGAAAATAGTACTTAGTGTGTCAATGTGAGAGAATGACATTTATATACAGTATTTTTTAAATTATAAGTGTACCCTTTCTCTGTGAAGCACTAAAAAGTGCTATGTTTAGAAATGCTACACATGCATTGAGGTAAAAGCCTTAAATGTCATAATTTTAGTTTGAATGCTATGTAAAAAGTAACATAAAAATCAAAAATGAAGATATAACAGACAGATGAGACAGGGGTGAGGGTTTCAGAGGATGCTGAGTTAATATCATCCAACAATTGTTTACACCCCGGTTGTAAATAAGATTATTATACAAGAAGATTAGCCAGCTTTGGTGCCCAAAATACTATTGAAAAGTGTAATATAATTAAAGAGGCTTTTAATTACAGTGATTTCAGACACACATGATGTAGCTGACAAGAAAAACAATGCAAATTAAATCTCTTTTTCATCAGAAGTCATGCTTGTCATCAGTAATCGTGACCTAACTGTGCAGTAATGGAAGAAACTGACCCCATGTACGTCACTACAGTCAGTACTTTCACTTTTTTCGCATAGACCTCATCAGATCATTCACTGCTTACATCCACATCATCATTTGTACTGGCAGATTTGTTTAATTGAGTAAATAGGAGAGTTTTATGTTTTTTTTTTCCTCCTAATGCAACAGATGTTTGTTGAGTGCATAGCAGATGGCATTATAGGCAATGTGGGTGAAACACTGACCACTGGACTCTTTGTCTTTTTAATCCCTCTATTTGTCCACAATAGTTAGAAATGGCATTTAACATACATATTTTTTATTTACTTATTTATTATGACAGCACGACACAGCAGAGACACATGACATGATACAATTTATATTTGTTACAGTCCATCATGAAAACAATAGTAAAATGTTGCAAATTGCTTGAATTAAATTATATTTTTAGGCTCCTACACTATCAGTCCTAAATCCTTTAAGACATTTTAATAAAAAAATAATGTGTTACGTGGAAGTTAACATTATAATATGTTACAATCAGGCTGTGAAATTACTTAAAACACCTATAATATGACAGCTGTGAACTCAAAAGGACTACTTTGTAACTATCAGATCAACGAATCCAGTCCATGAATAAATATTATTATTAGCAAGTTGCTCTTATTCTCTGCGAAAGCATCTAAATTAAATATATTTGGATATACCTGTAAGGTTGCAGAGGAGCCTAGTAGCATCACCCCCTGTGGATTGGTTACAGAGTCGGTGCAGGGGCCCAGGAGTGTCTCTTAAGATGTGTCATTGGATTAGCATGTAAGCATCTGCTTCGACCTTCTTCATCTCCCATAAACACTTTGGAAAGCTGTCTCTCATGTACGGGACTCTCTCTCACGGAGCCCTCTTCATGGTGCGATTTCACGACTTCATTCTTTAGGATGAAGAATGTAAAGATCTTACAATTGTCACTGCTTTTTGTTTGTGTGCACGCCTGCTTGGGTAAGTTTTCACTTGTTGATTCTCTGTTTTGGTTGTTGCTGTGACAGAGACCTAAATGGTAGTCAGATGTATTTATGATCCTCGTTGTGGATGATTTAAAATCTGTCACGTTGTTTTTGACAGTTACTCTGTTTTTACTGCATTCATACCTATTCTAACTTGTCTGTTTCCTCATATGCAGTATAGTCAGTTTTACATTTAATCCCCTCTGCTACTGATCATGCCATTTGTTTACAAAAGTTATTTCCACCAATGTAAAAAAGAAGAGCTATATTAAAATAAAAGTCAATATTTTAATTTAGATGAGTGAGACATTACACACAACCTGTAAAAGAGCTAATATCTATGTATAGAAATGTATTTTTGGACACTGACGCAACTCACCTTTAATCCCATTCAAAGAAACTGACAAACAAGCAGGGGGGCGTTACACACAGTCCAGGCAGTCAAGGGGAATTACATAAAACCCATGACCACATTGAGAACCTTAGTTATGTATTAATTTTGGCCTGATGTTTCTCCTCAGCACGTGCAGACTTTGCTCCCTATTTCTACGACAATGGGCCCTACAGCCAAAATGGGAACCTGGCTCTGTTTAGCCTCTCTGAGGACACACCTGTTGGTGAGCTGCACCACTGACACACACACCATCTAGTTCAGACGTCTAATAGTTTGGCACAACAAATGATGACAACAAAACAGCATGTTGTAGTCGCCAACATCTGCAAGACCAAGATGTCAAATAGTCTTAGATAGATGACCAGATGTTGTGTGGCAGGTACATACTTATGCTAACGTGCTCATCTGCTGGTGCCACCTGTTGATGTGAGGGACATTTAGCTGGCTGTGGTTGTGGTGCAGATGTCCCACTATACCTTCCAACAGTCCGGGTGCAAATATGCTGCTTTGTGTGTCTCAATCTGGTCTGTTTCAAATCACAGATCTGCATGTTTGCCTGACACTGAACGTCAAACTCCTATATTTTATATGGACACACATACACCGTGAGCCTGGAATTTGTATTTACTAAAATTCTTTAATTACAATGTACTTAAATTATGTAAGTTTTATGACATTACAATAAAATGTTCAGTATATTCTACTAATTTGTAGACATAGTTGAAAGTACAAAAAAGTTTAAGTTGAATGGCTTTAGATCACTAAGTTTTAGTCATGACCACACCTTTTTATCTCTGCATTGCATTGTGGGTATTGGGCATGTTGTTGAAAATGTGTTATTTTTTTATGTGCAGGGGTTCAGCGGGATTGTGGTGTTAGTGTTAATTTGGATTTAATGTGTGTATGGCAGTGTTTATTGGCCTTTTTGTGTTTGTCTTTGTATTTTTTTGGAGCTGCACCATGAATGAGAGCCATAGGCCGAACAATCGATTTACTGTTCATCTGTAATTGTTCAAGCGTAATGGAAATTGATATGCTTTGACAAGTTAAAAGCATTTTCTGTACTGGCAAATTAAATTAAACTATCTTCCTGCCCAACTTTCATCTATGCTACAATATATTAAGTTGAAAAATTAGACAAATTCATTTATATTGCAAAAGATTTTAATTTAAATCAAATTGAAATCTAATAAAATGAACTGATGATATTAAGTCTAATGATTATACAAAGCAACTGACATTTCAACAGATTTTAAGTTAAATGAACTTGGCATTCAGTGTGTTGTACTTAAAATAGCAATTCCATTCAAATCAAGCATTTAAGTTTAATACACTCAAGTTTTCATTACTCATTACTTGCATTTTTTAGGCAACGAGTTACCTCAGATTTTTTAAGTAAACTCAATTTATCCGGTCTTACAATATACATTGAATCTTGCTCTAACAGCCTAAATCCATTCTTCTTTTCAAATATCTGAATTGAACCTGATGTGATTTCATTGTAACGTCTCTGTTCAGGTACACAGATCTATCAGCTCAATGGTACAGACCCCGAGGGCCACGAGGTGAGGTACGGCCTCTCCTTTGACCCAGGGTCCAAGGAATATTTCAGAGTCGACCCGATATCTGGAAACATCACATTGATTGAAAAGCTTGACCGAGAGGTATACTTCAGATTTGATCAATATAACAAATTAATGTTCCAAACGTACAGCAATAATTCTATTTTTATTTCTAACTACCTACATGTTGCATTTTTATTTCCACCTCAACAGAAACAAGACTCTATTGATGTTCTCGTCAGTATCACAGATGGAATAAGCAAGGTATCTACTGTGAAATTAACCTACCCTTCAGATGAATCAAAGTTTTCTGTGGAGATTTAAGGTGTGTTTATTTTTCTTTTCAGGTTGTGGAAAGAGTCACAATATTTGTTATGGATGCAAATGATGAGAAACCTGAATTTCAGAACATGCCTGCAATCATAGATGTGCTGGAGGTAAGGCAAAATGAAGAACACAGTGAAAAGTACATTCTGATTTTTGTGATATCTCATTTTAATTCTTTTGTTTTTTGTTTTTTGTTTATATATATGTTAGACAACACCTCCTGGAAGCAGCATTTATAAAGTTGAGGCAGTGGACAGAGACACAGGTTCTGGCGGCTCCATCACCTACTACCTTCAGGTAACACAAGATGGACTTATGGATTCCGACATCCACTTATGACATCTGTAACATGTGTTGTGTAACTTACATATATTCATAGAAACATTATAACAACAACATGAAACATTTAGAACTGCCTTAGGGTTGGGATGCAAAATGGGTTCCACAGCTGTTTTTACTGGGTCACCAGTTTGCTGAATAAACTACATGACAGTAAAAGGACACGCTTGATCCTTTTCCTGATTGAAATACAAGAGTATTTGGTGGAAGATTTCATAAACAAGAAAAAAAATTGCTTCACAAGATGAAGAGAATGTAAAAAAAAAAAAAAGAAAAAGACAAAAACAACTTAAGAGCCAAAAATGATGTGAAGTATAGAACTAAAAAAAAAAAAACTGTACAAGATGTAATGAGTGGACAATATTGTAAAAAAAAAAAAAAAAAAATGTAGCAAGATGAAAACAACCTAAGAGATGTAACAGACAAAAACAAAGGAAAAAACATAGGATGAACATAATGTAAAAGATGCAAAAAGACAAAAAAAAAAATGCTTTACAAAACACAACACAAAAATGACATGAAAGACAAAAGAAAGTGCAACAAAATTAAAATGACTGAATGAATGAAACAATGCAAAAGCCACAATATGGCATGACCTAAAAGACATAACAAGATGAAAACAATGCAAAAAAGAGACTTTGTGGAAGTTAACATGTGAATTATTTGTTTTATCTGTATCGGACTATTAGTTAACCCTTTCGTGCATAGTGGTCACTACAGTGGACAGTTACTCTACAGCTGTTCTCTTGTATATTCATGGATTTTGTTGTTTTAGTTTAATATCAGCTGACACAATACACTGCAATTGATAATATCACTGTAACTTGGCTGTTCTTGATAAACCAAATCAACATGTTTGAGTGTAAATCAATTCCTTGTTATTGTTATTGTTATTAGACTGTAATTAACAACAAATTTTATTTATTTATTTTTTTGGCATATTATCTCCATGAAGTGACTAGTATTGGAGTTCATAACAAACAAAAAGTTAAGGATATTTCTTTTTTTTTTTTTTTTTTTGTCTTTTTTTTGGTCATTTTTGCCATTTGTAAATAAAACTATGTCTGGTCATTAAAAAATGTGTTTCAATTCAATTCACACACAAAAAAGTAAAAAGCGTTTTGCAAAAATCCCAACTGAAAAAAATAGCCCCCAGAATTTTAAATATCCATAACTTTTTGTTTGTAGTGTATATTAGAATGTGAGAAAACATCAAATTAGCAACATTTAATGTCTTCATTTCATACTTTTCACACAGTATATCAGTAAATACACATTTCGTTACATTAAAAATTAAACACACATTTTTGCAACTCCATGAAAAATAGCTACATAAAAAAAATAATAATCTCATTGTTTTTAACCCATAAAGACCCAAACAGCCACCGATGACCAAAAAAACTACTGATGTAAAATGTTTAATAACTTCTGATCCACTAATCCTACCAATCCATGTAAATAATTGTTGTAAAATACAGTTCATCATCTTTTCATGGTCATCAGATATGACCCATTTGGACGTTCAGAGGCTTCGTAGTGAACACAGAAACACCATCATCTTCTACAACACTGATTCACCGATAAAACCCATGGATTTGGATCAATGACAGTGGATGGAGACACTTATTTTATTTTCCGTTAATGTTATATTTTTCTGACAAAGTCACTTTTTCTTCAGTTTTCTTTGTTTTTGATATAATAACCCTCAACTTTAATCTGAGCTTTTATGAACATCGACATAATTAGTAAATTAAATATCGGAAAATACTTGATGTACACTGAAAAAAAGGGACAATACAGAGGACAATGTCATAATAAATGGCAATAAATCACTTAAGAAAAGTTACCTATAGAGAAAAAAATATTTTGGATCTGCCACCAAAGTAGCACTGGGTCTTTATGGGTTAAATGCCTAAAAAGGAATAAAAAAAAATCTTGATTAATATTCTTATAATTCGTGCATGAAAGGGTTAATGATGGTGTGTTGCCGCTTATAGTTAATGTTATTTGTGAGTGTTATTGTTGATATTATTTTGCTCTGTGTTTATCAAAATGGATTTGATTCAATAGTGTTTGGATGTTGGAATAGTCAGTAAATATGTAAACAATATGGCTGTTCATGACATTTTTCTAATATGATATATTCATGGTCATTTGATAGTATGCTGGTGCGTTTGTCTGCGTATGCTGAGGAGGATGGGGATTTAATAACAATTACATTTGTGTCAGGTACCGGAGGCTTAGAGGGCTGCTTTGGCAGGGGTTGGCAGGAAATGTTAGTTTGCACTTTGGGCTATTAGGACCATAGAACAGCTGGCCTGGAGCGACTGTGACGACTCACATCTGGACTCAACAGCTTTCACCTGCCTGTCCTGTCCTTGACCATATGGGTTCTTTGCATCCAGATGGACAAAAGGGATGTATGTTATGCGGGATGTGGCCTAATTCAAATGCTTGTTGAGTGTCTTTTTCTGCAGCCATCTGACCATTTTTCATGAGATCTCACGTGAGTGGTGGTTGTAAGTGTGGTTCAGGGGCTTTAGTGGCAGGCTTTTACTTATGCGACCTCATTTGTGTGTTTGTTTGTGTTTATTAAACCCACGGTTTTCATCTCTGTTCTCTCGTTACAGAATCCACCGTTCAGTTTGTTCACCATTGACAGACATAGTGGCATCCTTCGTATCAGATCTGGGGAAATGTTGGATTATGAGAAAACCAAGACACATTTTGTTACTGTAATAGCCAAGGTAAAAACAAAACAAAAATGAAGTTAATGAACAAATATGATCAGATAAATAATTAGTCAGTGAACACTCTCCTAATAAATAGACATTGAATGCGTATTTAACTTATGTTCAGCTAGTAAAGTGAGTAAAACATTGCTTTTCTTTATATTAGTGGCTATTTTATTAGCAGATTAGGAGATTTGCTAGTTTGTGTATTTAAAATAGACATGACTTTTGTTTTTAAAGGATAGTGGTGGTAATTTTAATGGAAAGGAGCAGTTTCTGTCATCTTCTGCCACAATGACAATCAATGTGATCGACGCTCAAGACACTCCACCAGTTTTCGTTGGGACACCATACTTTGGATATGTTTATGAAGTGTCAATGCCTGTGAGTATGAACTAAACATGTATCTGCTGAACTTTTACATCTTATGTCATTCTATTAATCAGCAAATATGCAATTAGTCATTTCTTTGTCCTTTATCAGGTATTTTTTCTCATTTTTATTTTTATACCTCCAGTTAAGCGTGTCTGACATTACAAGTGATTTACCAACAAAAACTCTGTTCTAATCTTTGCCCAGGGATCTGAAATATTTGCTGTTGTTGCCAAAGATGGTGATGCTGGTAATCCAAATCCGATCACTTACTCATTTGATGAAGGTAAGCATTTTTATTGGAAAGAAAATAGAAGAAGAATATATGAGAGTGTGAATCCTGGAAGTTCTGGAGTTCTCCTAAATGTGTGACGTTTGCATCTGCAGATGAAGACGGTGTGTTCAGCATTAATAAAACCAGCGGTTGTATCAGGCTTGTGAAACATCCAGTTTTCCTGAAGAGAGAGATCTACAACCTTAAAGTCAGGGTAAGATGCACAACATAAAGTTACTGTGTTTTTAATCAACTTTATTCACCTGATTTTATTTACAAGTAATAGTAATTAATGATCTCTAAACTTTAAAATAATAAGTCAATCTGATGACATTTGACCTAACATATGAAGAAAAACATGTCAAGGAGTGAGAACCACATTATAAGTGAAATTAAATATATAGAAAATGAAAACTCTTTATGAGCTCCTTCCTCTGCGAAAATGACACAAATTAGTTCATCTTAGAGGCATTCTTCATCAAAACACAATTGACTTAATATTGAATAGACTGAACCATTTGGCAGCAAAAGAACATAAACTCTATTATAAACAAAATTAATATACTTATAGTTATATTTTTAGTATCATGAAGGCATCTATAACATTTTTCAGTCATCCGTCTGGCCAAAATGTTAAATGCATGAGCAAGATAATATTCAGAACACCAATCTGGTTTAAAGATTTTTTATGGGATATTATATTCTATTGAATGGATTGCAGTTTCCAGTTTTTCATGTTAAAATTGGAGTGAAATATCTGAACCAGAAAGGCATGTCTGTCTTATAAGTGGTCATATATTGTTTATTTTGTATGTTGTCATATAGGTGTGTACATAGGCTAAGTGTAAAAAGTCTAATTAAACTAAGATGATTCAACCCAAAAGTTTGTCTTTAAGGCTTATTTTGGGTCTGTGCCAGTGCTTTTCAACCTTGAGGTCGGGACCCCATGTAGGGTCGCCTGGAATTCAAATGAGGGTCGCCTGAAATTTCTAGTTATTGATAAAAATAAAAAACTTTAAAAAATTACTAATAAAAAAACATATGGTGACTTGAGAGAGACAATACATAAAACGCATGATGAACTGAAGGTGAAACTGAAGCACTGTGGTATTGTTTATCTTTCAAATCCATAATAATATACATTATATAGCCTAAATGTGTCTAAAATTGATGTTTATTTGCAACATAGTATAGAAAACTATTACATGATCAAAAAAAAAAAAAAATTTTAGTGAAAAAAATTCTCAAATTAGAATGTCTGGGGTCACCAGAAATTTGCGATGCTATAATGGGGTCACAAGCCAAAAAAGTTTGGGAACCGCTGGCCTATGCATTTGATACTATAATTATGGAAATATAAAAAGTTGCTTGTAAAGTCTTTTATCTTTTTTCTCAGGCATCAGAAGTCAGCCCTGAAGGCACACTCATGGACTACACGGTGACCAGTGTGGTCATCCGGGTGGTGGATCTGAACAATAATCCTCCCACCTTTTACGGCGAGAACGGCCCTCAGAACATATTCGAGCTCACCATGTACGAACACCCACCAGAGGGAGAGATCCTCAGGGGGCTGAAAATCACAGTCAACGACTCTGACCAAGTGAGATAACACTCAAAACATTTCCACTGATATTTACCGAACTGCTGTCACCTTTTACCTCAAACATTACTGCCTTTAAACGCAGCCATCCTGGAGACAAGAACACTAGTTTACTATTATGCAACAACACTCATTTTCAGGCATAATGTGAAACTGATTCAATCAACATTCCCAGTGCTGTAACATTTTGTTCAAGCTTCTGTGTGCCTTTCCCTCTGTGAAATGACATTAAGCCTGCCATTATCACCCGCAATCCTTTTGAAATTGCATAAATAGGCTGTGACAGTAAGCCTGCACAAATTAAAAGGTGCTCCTTATTTGCCATTTGCCAGCTTATGCAAGTCTCTGTTCTTCCAGCTCCTTGTATGAACACATTAAATGACTGATTTTAACCTAATGTGTTCTTTAATACTGTTACAACATCAGGTCATGGTATCGTGTTTTTCTGCTGCAACTGATACCCTATTGATTTCCCTCTTGACCTTTGTTACATATATATTAATAAAAAGCTTTGTAGTTGATTGAATGGAATAGGGATTAAACTGTATGTACTCAGCAATTTTAACAAAGGTAAATTAGTATGAATGTAAAGCACTATAAATAGTTTTGTGCCGTCCTGTATTATATTAGTGACACGTCCAAGGCATACCCTGCTGTCATCTACAGCACTCATGAGGACTCAGTGATTCACAACAATGGATGGATGGTTTAGATCAGGGGTGTCAAACTTATTTCAGTTCAGGGGCCACATTTTTTTTTTTTTTAGTTGTTTCAGTCACTGATTTTTTTGTTTGTTTGTTTGTTTGTTTGTTTGTTTTTCAACTTTATTGAAAATACAGGGTGTATAAAACAAAACAAAACAAAACAAAACTATACTTTCTGAAAAATTACCCCCAGTTCCGCATTTGATAATTTTTGGAATTTTCTTTTATGGACATTGGTAGGTAGGGGATTGGTGGATATTTGTCCAAATTTACAGGTCCAGGGTTAACCCAAACCCTAACCCTAACTTGGCCTGTCCTCAGTGACATTTTCAGGCCTAAACAAGTTGAATTAACTTTGAAAGGTAGGAACAGCTGCCATGGGTAAAGAAATGAAATTGACATGGTGGCCAAAGTGTTAATGCTGTAACCTGGCAATTTTGTGGAAAACAAGATGGATGCCCATTGTTCCCTCCCATGACCTTTGATTGGATTTAAATCCCACCGCTACTTCACGAAAACCAGTTTTAACTTGGATTGCACAATTTGCCCCTGCTCACTCATGCGTGAAAACCTGAGTCTTTAAATTTGGACAAATATCCACCAATCCCCTACCTACCGACGTCCATAAAAGAAAATTCCAAAAATTATCAAATGCGGAATTGGGGGTAATTTTTCAAAATGTATAGTTTTTTTTTAATATACCCTATATATAGGTATACAAGACATAGAAATTTTGAACAAACATCAAGATGTCAAGAGGAAAAAGCATCTAAACAAATAAATTAAAATAATGTAAAGACTTAGATACACAAAGAAGAATAGACAAATAATAATAATAAAAACTTAAAATATACAGATCTAAGAAAAATAAATAAATAACTACATCAGAGAATAAGTTAAGTTCAGTCCATTTTAAAGAATTCTTTATAAATTGCCAGGGTGTTAGTGTTTTGGTTTTTTTTTGTTAAAGATAAATTCCATTGATTTAATATGTTTTTCAAATACCATCAGAAAGACTTTAAAATTTGGGTGTGTTTTGGTATATTTATTTTTGTGTATATGAAATTTTCCAAATAAAATGATGAGATTAGTTCAGGTGCCACATTCATCCCAATATCATGTCAAGTGGGGGGGACCAGTAAAATAAAATTAAAAAAAAAACAACCATGTAAAACATAACATAAACTCCATTTTTACACCGTCATTTTAGTGTACAAAAGTAAAATTACATTACATTATTATTCAAATATTCATATTCATAAACACTTGAGAAAAAATTAGTGAAAGTTTTTACAATATTGTATCTCAGATTCTCATTTCCATGTGCATTACAACTTCCAGATCACAGTGGATCTACAAATATATGAAACATTTAGTAACATGCAGAATATTGATAAAATTACACTTTGCTCATATTTGTTCAGGCCAGTCACATTTTTTGTTAAAGGATAGTTTTTAGATGTAAATATTTTCACTTAATTTCGCTATTTTACACTAAAACAAAGAGAAAAAATTGTCAGTATTTGTAGGTTATTATGATCATATTTTCCTGGTCTGACCCACTTGAAATTAAATTGGTCTGAATGTGGAACCTGAAATTAAATGATTGTAAATATCTTCAGTGTAATTTTTACATTTCATAAATTCATCCCATAGGCTGGATTGGACCCTTAGGTGGCCTCCTTTGGCCCATGAGCTGTATGTTTGACACCCGTGGTTTAGATCATATTATTGTACATATAACAGTCTTTTTCTTCACTTAACAGGGTGCTAATGCAAAATTTAACCTAAGACTGATTGGACCAGGGAGGATGCTACGTGTTGTTCCTCAGACTGTCCTCAATGAGGCCCAGGTCACCATCTTAGTTGAAGATTCTGCTGCTATGGACTATGAGAAAAACCACTTCCTCACATACAAGGTTGGATGAATTAACTGTTTCATATCTTTTTGTCTTCGGACCGAGAAACTGCAACATCACATTTCACTGAAAACCCACAAATGCACATGTTTTTATTCATTTATTTCTTTGTCCTGCATTAGTTACTTGCTGTTGAGATTGATACACCAGAGCGATTCAGTGCCACAGCAGACATCGTCATTCATCTCCTCGACACCAACGACAATGCTCCTAAATTCGCCTTGGATTACTACATTGCCAGAATTCCCGAAAACTCACCTGGTGGCTCCAATGTTGTGACAGTAACGGTGAGTGCACATCCACGTCTAAAAATACATGCATCACCAATGTACGTCACTGTGGGCTAAAGAGGAATTCTGATTTGAACAAAATACCCATGAGAGCCATTAATTCCCTAAATGTAGACTTTTTAGGGGGAGGTGGGGTGGGATAATATGTGTAAAACATGTAGATAAAAGCTAGGCGAGGTAAGCTGCCAGATGGCTATCACTTTCATTTTGTTGTGTAACACCAGAATCCCAGATTTCTGTCTTTTTTTTTTTCTGTAATGCTTTGAAGCGCATGCAGCTGCCGCACAAAAACATGCATGAAAATAGCACTGAAATGTTGTAGGGATTTTCAATTAATTCACAGATGCAGAGATATATTGTGACATCTTTAATGTGTTTTTTTTTTTTTTTTTTTATCATTTGCCCTTTGGTTTATCAGTCCTGCAGAGGCACAAGCACAGATACAGGGAGGCTCACTCATAAATCCTGGTGTTGCGTGAACACTGCAGGGGCTCGTTGCCTTGATCCCAGGCAATTTCAATCAGATAAAAGAACAGCCGACAAGTGACCTTGGACACACGGAGACGGTGAACAGGCATCCCTGCAGTGACAGACAGATTAGCTGATACCATGATGATGATGATGATGATAATGATGATGGTCCCTGTGACATCAAAATATCAGCCTTTTTATAACTGACCACTGTAACATCAGGTTCCAATATAGAATAGATGTTTTCAGTCATTATAACAGGCAATCCTGCTTTTGCTTATTCGGTTTAGGGAACAAAAATCCAACCTTATCATATTATATGTTTATTAAACTGTTGAGTATAAATGAGAAAAAGACAATCTTGTTTTTGTTTTTTGTTTTTTTTGCTTTGTTTTGGTTTTTTGTACACTATATTGAAGTAGATTATGCTAACACTTGTGAAAGCTTTACAATGCACTGAAGAGCTAAAATGGTCTTTTTTATTCTTTTTTTTTAGGCAACAGATCCAGATTCAGGACCTTGGGGTGAAGTAAAGTATTCCATCTACGGATCAGGGGCTGATTTGTGAGTATAAGAGTGCAAAACTAGCTTTTTTTTTTTTTTTTTTTTTTACTTTATTTTTACTTGTTTGATTTCTGTACAATACAAAACAAACATAAGGGACATTTGGGATGCACTGACCATAAGAAACCTTTGTGATTAACAATTGGTTTTAGTAATGTGCTGCTGAAATGAAAATTGTCCATTTCTTCCATTTATCATGACACTGCTCTTCTTGAGTCATCAATCTATGAGTCAGAATCTCCATCTCAAATATTCCACTGACAATTTATCTACAGTCATTAGTTGTAGGAGGTTCTAATCTGCACCATTTTTTGTAATAGCCTTTTTACAGGCTGCTAGTAGTACTTTAAACAAATACCTATTAATTTTTCTTACATTAGTACCAATAATACATCCGAAATACATCAACAAGCATGTTTTAGGGATTGCATAACCCAATATCTTAACAATTGCTGAATATACATTATTCCAAAATGATATAAGTTTAGGACATAACCAGCAAAACTAGCTTTATTTTGTCCAAGAGTATAGAAAGCAGTAGACAATATTTTTTGTCATAGGGGTTACTCGTAACTCCTCGCAACAGTGATTCTTATAATATACTACTCTTACTTAATATTATATACAGGGTGTCCCATAAGTCTCCATATATAGGAGACATAATACATATGGTTCTAACATGTATTTCTTTATATTTCTTCTTTATAGTTCTTCAGCAGTGGAGGACACGCATTGAAATGTGTTCCCGACAAAATGGCAGTCATATAGAGCATATTATATAAATAAAAATGGTTTATGTCAAGAAACGTTTATTTTTTCCTATGTATGGAGACTTATGGGACACCCTGTACAATGCTAATTCTATGGTGCATATTCAGTTTCAGTATAGTATATCAAAACCTAATTCTCTTTTCAAAGTGCTCACATTTCCATGTCTCTATGTCAGTGATCTTCAACTGTCCTCCAAGGTCTCCCATCTGGCATACAAAATGTCAGTAAATTAGAAAATAAGAGGGTTTACAGTGTTTAAAAATGTCTATAGGATTGAAACAACAGGAAAAAAAAAAAAAATTGAGATGGAAATAATTTTATTACGACTGCTTTCCCCAAATATAATACATACAATAAATCACTCCACCTGCTGCATCTAAAGACACTGAAAAATCCTACAAATCCCTGAAACAACATGATGCAGGAGTCCAGTCTGCCTCTGTGTCATATACTGCATGTAGTATCCTGTATATGCTTTTGCACAGGAGAATATTTCTGGTTTGCTGAAAGTATCTAGTTACCATTATGTCTGCTCATGCTGACATAAGCTAATAAAACATCTAAATATTTAATAATAATATGCGAAGTATACCTATAATTTTTTAAAGACCCCTACAGTGTTTCCTTGTAAAAAACTCTTAGTATGGTACAAAAGCGTTTTTACTGTATTATGTTGATTCTTCAGGGCTTATGTCATGTATATTATAGATCTACCAAAACAAATCACTCAGCATTATTTTCTTGATCCTTATGCTGCTCATAAAAATGTCAGATTTACACAAAACATATTAAATGACCAAGAAATATGAGCAGACCAAGGTTCTATTAGTGTGTATCCTACTGCAGTTTGCAACTATACACATCTGCCTGCAGTTGTTATTTTCTTCTACATTTTTTTCTTGGATTTCCTGGCTTTTCTCTCAGTCTTCATTTTTATTAGGATTCCAATAGATGTCTAACCTCTGAGAGAAAAGGTTCTCTGGACACTGTGTTCTCTCTTACCCTCACAGTTAAACCAAATACATTCTCTTTTATGCCAATAGATACAGCTCACAATGAATTCCTTAACTGTTCACACTTTACTCTTGTAACCATCAGCTATTTATTTCAATCATAACCCATATAGACCCAACGCTACTTTTATGACAGTTCCCAAATGTCTATTTTAACTTTTCTTAAACAATTTATCACCCTTTATTCTAATATTATCCTCTGTATTTTGCTTTATTTCTGTGAAAATCATGTATTTTACTATTTAGATGATCATAAACACCTCAAATTAAAGTTGAAGGTTATATCGAAAACAAAGAAAACTGAAGAAAAAAATGACTTTTTCAGCAGAATATATCATGAACTGAACATAAAACAAGTGTCTCCATCCACTGTCATTGATCCAACTGATAGAAAAATTCTGTGATACATGCTGAGACAAAAGACAGAGTCACTGGATTCTCGAATCAGAAGATTTTACTTGCAAGGAATCAAGTACATACAGCGAGATGCAGCAGTTGACTGACTAACAACAGGAAGTTTAAGATCTTATGAAAGAACATGAATATTACAACCATTGGTCCAAGTCTCCAAACATAATGACGTTGATCAAGTTCACCATTGGCTTAGGTATTCAAAACACGGTGATGCATGGGTTCAGTGACCACATTTGTACTCTTCTCCCACCTACACTATGGCCTGATCTCCTCAAGGGCAGCAGGCTGCTCTGGTCCCAAACTGGATGGAAAACAAGCAGATAGTAAAGAAATGGTAGACATATCCTGAGTGGATATGTCTGGACATTCTTACAGAATATGTCATCATAACCCATCCATGACTCATGCTCTGGACACCTGGTGTTTACAGAATATAGTCTAATATTATATTTTTCTAACACCAACTCCATGGGTTTTACTGGTGAGTCAGTGTTGTAGAAGATGACAGTGTTTCCACAGTAACAACAGAGCCTCTGAATGTCCAAATGGGTCAAATCTGATGACCATGAAAAGATGACAAACTGCATTTTACACCAATTATTTACATGTATTGATAGGATTAGTGGATGAACAGGTATTAAGCATTTTAGATCAGTAGATGGTTTTGGTCTTTATGGGTTAAAATTATTTTTGTAATGTAAAAAACACAACTTTTCTAGGTCATACAGCAGAAAAGTTGTAAAAGTCTTTAAAGAGGCATTAAATGTCATAGGGATTTACCAGACAGACAAACAACCTACTTTCTACGAAAAAAGGTTAAGGGGTGGAGTTTTTTTAGGACTTCTCAGTACGGATTCAGGGTTATGTTAGGCTGATGCGTGATGTCACTTGGCCTTGAAGAGAAGGACTTCCACAATAAACAGAGCAGAGAGATTTGCTATATTTGTAGATTAGTGCTTAGATTGGTTTGGTCAAACCATTTGTAAGTATGTCGCTTCAGATTATCCTGAAATGCCCCTGGAAACTTTTACATTTGGTGTTAAGTGCTGCAGAATTAAATGTAATGGTAATGTAGCATTCTGTCTTCCCTGGTACTTTTAATGCTGACACTTCAGAGTCCACAGGTAATGTCGGTCCAATCTTTTGCTGCTCTGTCTTTGTTAATCTCCTAATAGGATTTGATGGATGAAAATAGACTGTTGTTTGCTTCTAAATACCTCGCACTGTTAAAAGTCACACAAGAAACAAGTGTTTGTGAGACAGTCTTATTCCACTCTCACTCTATATGTGATCTGTTCTAGTATATTTATAACAATGTTTCACTGTGTCAGAGCTACTATTATTAAACTGTAGCTTGAAGATGTTCTATACAGTTAACTCTCAAATGCAAAAGGTTATAGACACTGGTTACACTCTTCAGGATCTTTAAGTCACTAATACTTCAAAGTCATGTAATGTACATTTGATGACGTTTTATTATGTCTCATGTCAGTATAACTTGAATTCTCACAAGTATCTAGACCACAAAGAACACTCCTCTAGAAAAACACAGCCAAACCTCAAAGTATGTTAGATTCATGCTAGTAACATTTTTGACACTGGTTCACAAACATCCTTCAGTACTTTCATTTTTCACAGAATTATTTGGTCACAGATTTGAAATTGACTAAATATTTGCATAGCTGTTAACATGTTGTTTAAAAAAATCATGAAACTTACATTATTACAATATTTAACATTTATTTTATTGTTTGTTGTTGGTTTTCTGTCCACAATGTCTTGTTAACTACCACTAATAATAAAAAAATAAATAAATAAATAAATAAATAAATAAATCCACCTTAAGCATCACTCAAAGAATACAGTTATGTACAAATAAAATTAGATTTCTGCTATTTCATTAGGTTATATTTAATTTTAAGTTGACTGCTGCATCATCATGTTTAAGAATATTCAAAAGTGGAAAAACAAAAAAACATTTATTTTGTACTTTAATCACAGAATATTGATAGATGATGTCATTATGCATGGCTAAAATTAATTCATTCTTAAAAATTTAAATAACAGACATTGTCTTACAAGGCAGTACAGCATACAGTACCTCTCTAAATTAGGCCAGTACCAGTTTCAACTAAAACTTGAAACTTATAATTAGTATGTCCGACAAGGCTGTGTACTATCACTTTTCAATGTATACCCTGAGAACAACTTCAGAAACATCAGTGACCTCAGAAAGAGTCACCACTCAGAAAGTCATCTGGAGAATTAACACTAGACTGTGCCTGTTTAAGAGTATCCAAATAAAAAAGCAAATCTTTTGACCATATTGCCAGACAGAACAACCTACAAAGAGTGATACTTGATGGTTGGATGGAACAGGAAGACCAATAATGATATGGGTTAACAATGTCGGCCATCGAGGCAATAAGAAGATCAAGAGACTGAAGTAGCTGGAGGACTGTGGCATTCAATGCCATCATTTTGAGGATGGAATACCATAGAGACCAGTTTTATGTTCAGCCCTTTACTGTCCTGCTTGTGTTGGAAACTGACATTATTGTCAAGAGACATTAAATGAAAAGAGGTACTCAATTCCAGTGTTGGGACCACTCAGGTTTAGGCTTTTAGTCATTGAAAACGTTAGAAAATAATGTCTCAATAGGAGTGGGTTTATGTTCTTTAACCTCCTAAGACCCAGCTATGGGTTTTCTCTACACATTTGTGGACAAGATTTTCACAGCTTTAAACAAAAAAAAGAAAACTGTCCACCACAAAGGACATTCCATATAAATTTTAAAGACTGCATCTGAAAAAACTGTTGCATCATGATGCTTCCAATATAGGCACTTATTTAATAAAAAACAGAAAAAGCTTGTACTTTACTGACATTTCCTGGGTCTTAGGAGGTTAAGCCTCCGGGGAAAATGATTAGTTTTTACTGTTTGTTACAGAGGATGTGAGTGTTTGGGTATTACATCACAGTCACATATGATCCAAGTAAAAAGTACAATTTAAGAATGTGCAAAAACATGGTTTTATTTGGTAAAATATCTAAAAGGTTGCCACCATTTGCAGGTTTCTGATCCAGCCTACATCTGGCATCATTTACACCCAACCATGGGCCAGCCTGGATGCAGAGGTGAGGTCCAAGTATAACTTCTATGTGAAGGCAGAAGACTCAGAGGGAAAGTACAGCCTGGCTGAAGTCTTTGTGACCGTATTGGATCTGAATGACCACCCACCTGCATTCAATGACAATTTCCTTGAGAAGACCATGGTGATTGGAGCCCCAGTGAAAATAGAGGTACGCTGAACTCATGATTTAATGGGTCAGATAACATTAAGAATAAAAAATCATAAACACTGCATTTATCCGCAGGCTGTAGATGACGACGCAGAAATACCCAACAATGTTATTGAGTATGCCATCATGAAAGCCGAACCAAACATCAATATCTTTGACATTAACGCTGACACCGGGGAGATCATACTCAAGTCATACATCAAGTCCATGGCCATTATTCAGAACATCACCAAGCAGAGAGACACCACGTGGTCACTGGTGGTTCAGGCCAGAGACCGAGGCCAGCCCTCCTTCAGCACCACGGCAGTCGTCAAGATCGACATTACTGAAGCCGTAAGTTTAACCGAACATGTGACAAGTTAAAGGTTCAAAGTAGGAGATGTGCACGGAGTTGATCATTTGTTGATGTCAGCAAAATCAAGTCTCAGTGTATTTCTCCTGCTTCTCTGCAGCTGCAACATTATGCAACATTAGCTACTATTAGCTCAGCAATGGAGTTAGCTAACTTAAAAAAAAATTAGTCTCATAAATCAAACCTCTAACTGTCCATTAAAGGCAAAGTGAAGAGAAAAACCTTTAGTTAGATGTAAAGTTCATGTTACTCTTAGCAATATACACCCACTGTTTGGCTAGCTAATGGTAACCGCTAACATGACTATGTCGCTATGCTAAAAAAAATAGTAATTTTTTTCAACATTACATTTATTTATTTAATACCTACTGAAACTACAGTGTGTAAAGGCTACATTCTGCCTCTTAAATCAGTTAGTAAGCTGCACATTTCTAATTATATAAATTATATATCCTAAATTTACATAGCATTTAAATATTATATTAAACATGGAAAAAATGGCATTGGAAGCTTTAATTCAGGTTTTTAAAGTTAGGCTTTTATATGTTTGACAGATTTATAAAGACATTTCATGTGAATGAATAAAAAATATTTTCTGCTTTTTAATTTTTCATTTTCTCAAGAAAATTTTATAGAAATAAAAATAAATATTTATGTATAATTTAATTACATTTTCTATTTTTTCTATATTTCCAAATGGAAAAAAAAAAAAGAAGTTAAATGTTATTGGACATTGACAGAAATGAGTTTAAAACTCTAACAATAAATCTTTTTACTCCATTTTCTGAGAATCAGTCATTACTTTTTTTTTTCCATCTGTTACTTGCAATGAAATCACAAATATAATACTTCAATAAATAATTAGAGAGGAAGCCTTCAACTTACACTTCATGTGATACAGAACATGAAGATACTGTCTTTACAACAGCTTGTATGACATCTCAGTAATGTTACCTTCACTCATTTATTTGTTCAAGTAGAAGTTGTGTAAGTGACCTGGCTCTCACTTACATTCACTTGTCATGTTTTCAGGTCAAATCCAGATTTTTCTCATACTTCTTGGGCCTAAGGAAGCGTCCGGGGGCTGTGTTTGGGATTTGTGTGACTGTTGTCACCTTCGCCGTTTCTCTGACAATCATCATTTCAACACTTATATACTGGAACTCTGTGAAAAAGTCCCGTATCCAGTCTCAGGGCAAGATCAGAAAGATTACAAGGAGGTCTATGTCATAAATGTAGCCCGCCTGGAGATCATCAGCACAGCACTACTGGTGTTTTGACTCTGTGATACTTAGAATTTCTAGCATTTACTTTCAAAGAATTTTGTATGAATCTAAAGTTGTGTCTGTAAAAGAGTACATGAGCACAATGTGAAGTTTCTTCTGAACATTTCCCATTCTTCTGTTTTCAGTGAATTGATGTAGTTCTTAGACTATGATAGAACAACCACAACAAGCTACCAGAATATGGAAATTAGCCAAAATTACATAGTTTTATGTTTAAATTCCTAAATGCAATGCTGAATGGTCTCAGCAAAGGGTTTTTCTGTCAACCTCTCTGATCTTGTCTTGAGAAATGCAGTTTAAAAATATTATTTTGTCTTTTAATTGGCTAAAAATCCACCTGATGAGTTTGTTACACTGACAGAAAGTAAAATGTGCAGATTTTTTTTTAGTTTGTTTTGCTCTTACATCTCTCTGGCCAAATGAAACACATGCAGTACATACAGTGGATTGTGTGACAGTTCTGATTTCACTCCCATGGATGTGAATTCTCCTTGTGCTCTTTTACAGACCCAACTCAATGGGGGGCCTTTGGCGTCATTTATAATGCAGAGTAGAAACAAGCCTTTGCAAATCCTAGGCATACTCGCTGGTGTCATTTGTCTCATGGTCATAGTCACAGTCATCATCTCCACTGCAACGTTCATGCGCAACAAAAAGTCCAACCGGATCCTGCCCAACCGCCGTGTCAGGAGGAGGAAGCAGCAACAATCCTGGCTCAAAAGCCCCTTCAGGAGTTCAGAAAACTCTGGGGATAAATTCAAAGTTACAGAGGAGGTGCAGGAGCCAGAGCCGGAGGCCGTCATGGACAACATCAACTACAACAACAATGTCAGCAATGTTGTGCGACAGTCGCCCCCGCCTCCACCGCCCTGTGCCCCCTTTTTGCCACCTCCTCTGCCTACCTACGTGCCCAGAGATAGACAGTGGGCAGTACCCACCATATCAGCGACAGTGGCCCCCAAACCCAGAAAGAAACCAGTGATGACCAGACAGGACACTGTGAACAAAGCACTGGTGTCAGAGCTCAAACTGAGACTGGAGCAGAAGAGGTTAAATCATCAATAGTGCTGTGTGCGTGTATGTGTGTGTGTGTGTGTGTATGTGTAGGTGTGTGTGTGTGTGTGCGTGTGTGTGTGTGCGTGTATGTGTGTGTGTGTGTGTGTGTGGCTGTGAGACAATCTGTGTATTTTCAGTCTAATGTATCCGCCCTATCTTTCATGTACTTCACCTTTCAGTTCATTGCCATTCAGTATGTTTTCCTGTGTCACTTTGTAAACATAAATCTGTTCAAACTACTGTATTTGTTGACAAAGTGGAGGCTTAAAGTTCTTCGCCCTCAGATCCCTTGTCGGGAAGCCATTCAGATTTTCAACCAGAGAGACAGTTTATTTGGAATCAAACCAAGCTTCTTACAAGAGATTTCATGACACTTGAACTGACTAAAGAGATCAGCCAGAGGAAAGGGAACCAAAGTGGAGGAGCTATAATCCATCTGCGCAGGTGTAAAGAACTGTTTAGAGCCTTGGGTTACGGCAGTCACGACATGTCTCTGCATTCCAATTGTTTACTGTCCATGATGGGAAACCTGCTTCATCAGACGTGTCTTTCTGAAGCAGATGCTGTTAAAACACCTGTACGTCTTTTATAACTAATAAAAGAGCAATGTTTGTTATTTCATTTAATGGTATTATATGAATATGTGAATGGATCTGCTAACAACAGTAAGTATGTGACTTAAAAAAGCAGATTTTAGCCTTTAAACTCTCATTCAGCCAGTGAGACATCATCTAAAAATGTCTGCACTCTCTGTATTTGAACTATCCAAGTTTATCACTTGCGTAACAAATGCTTTAAGATAGAAGGTCATCACCTCCCTAAAGAGCCTTCAGACATACACTGTACTGCCCCCTCCTGGAGATGGAGGAGAAGCTGCTCATGCATGTACAGGTATGAGGACTATTATGCAGACGTGAGATCACTGAGGCCACATTCTTAAATATGCATAATATTTACAAGAACATCCTTGAGTTTGAATAAAGCAAGGGTGTCAAACTCATTTTCTTTCAGGTTCCACACTCAGCCTAATGTGATCTCCAGTGGGCCGGACCAGTAAAATAACAACATAATAACCTAGAAATAAAGACAACTCCAATTTTTTCCCCCCTTTGTTTTAGTGCAAAAATGTAACATTTAGTTATGAAAATATTTTAATTTATAAACTATACAAACAAAAAGAGATGTGAATAACTTGAAAAAAGTTACATTTCTTTAAGAAATTATGCCTCAATTTATCATTTCTACATTAGCATTACATAGCGAATCTACAAAGGCACAAAACATTTAGTAACTGGTATTATTTTGTTAAAATATCATTTAATTTTCTTCAGACATTTTAGGTTGTTCATATTGGTTCAGGTTATTTGCATTTTATTGTTAACGTATACATTTTCATAATTCAGTGTTTTGTTTTGGGCTGTTTGCATTAAAACAAAGAAAAAATTGCAGTTGACATTATTTATAGGTTATTATGCTGTTATTTTACTTGAGATCACACTGGACTGAATGTAGCACTGAAATAAAATGACTTAAACACCTTTGACTGATACCGCCAGTGAAGTTTTTGCTCAGATTCATCCAGTCGGCCAGCTTGGAACTTTGGACGTTGTTAAAATTAACAAAACATTCACAGGCTCATTAGTTCATATCCACCATGATGAATTATTCCATGTTGCGAACTCAAAGAAACATAAATAACATTTAATTTATTGGCTTTATTTATTCAAGCTATTTATCTTAATTTGTTTTTGTTTTGTTTTGTTTTTGTTTTGTTTTTTTCACCTAAAATCATCCTCCCAAGATTTGGATTCATGTTTCCATCTGTTGTTAAGTTATAAGTCATTTGAGGTGGAGTGGACTAAATTTCAGTATCAGTGACTGTAAATACTGAATCTGAGGTTATGTTCCAAACTGAAAATCAGGAATACTCAGCAAATACTGCAGCATGAGAAATGAAAATATGCCCTCAATTCTGGATTAATCTGGGAAAACGACAAAAATATCTACAAGTGTGCTATCCTCCAATGGTGAAAAAAACACATCCATATCCAGAACTGAACCTCCTTCTTTGAGAAAGCAGGATGACACCTGTTAGAGACCTACCAAAAGAAAGAAAGAAAGAAAGACAGACAGACTCACAGGCAGACCCAATTGCAGTAGATAAACCTTTAGATCATTTGTGAATGTGTCATATATCGTCCATCTCTCCTCCCTCCAGGTCCAGTGTCAATGTGAACTCTACCAATTCCAAAGTTACACTGTACCACACGCCAGGTATTTGTGTAGACATCTGCAAAAACATGCACACTATTCCAAAGTTACATAAAACATGAAATTTGCAGATTACCCTCTCTAATCCAAGGACCAATTTGTTCATCTTTGTGCAATATTGCATCGTTGGCTCCAAACCAAAAGTCCATCTGCTCTGATATTTGGATTGACAAGATGTGTGTGACTGGCACCAAACTTTCTGCAGCCTCAGCTGGCACATTTGACATGGTTATGATGATGCAGAGCGGACTTTTGGGATTATTTGATGGAGTAAAAAGTGAGATCTAACTCCCTTCTTGCTGAAATCAGTCAGATTATAGAGATTTTATTTTCACAAATAACTCCCCAAACTCCTGACGTGCTCTAATTTTAGATCTGCATTGTGACATATTCTCAAGCAATCGTAGTTTAATTTCTGTCACCGGCATTCATACCCTTTTCAGTTTTGCGAGCTGTTAATGCTCAGTAGTAAAATGAGGGAAAACATGAAGCAGCCCAAATGATCATGCATTATGCCATGTAAGAGGGAGCCAGGATTACTGGGCTATTTGATTGAGGATTACAGAGTTGAAAGTTGCAAAGAGCATTGATGCTTTAGAACGAAAGGAAGCTATGCACATGGGGCAAAAAAAAAATCTGCTTGACTCTATTTTTGATAGTGTTTCAAGCTACAAAGGTAGTAAAAGACAGTGACAGCACCATCAGGGTTAACCCATAGAGACCCAAGGAGCCACCAGTGACACAAACCATCTACAGATATAAACTGTTAAATACCTGTTTACCCACTAATCTTATCAATCCATGTAATAATTGGTGTAAAATGCAGTTTGTCATCTTTTCATGGTCATCAGGTATGACCCATTTGAACATTCAGAACGTGGAAATATTGTCATCTTCTACAACATTAATTCACCAGTAAAACCCATGGAATTTGATAAATGACACTTGTTTTTACATTCAGTCAGCAATATCTTTGCTGAAAAAATAACTTTTTTTTTTCTCATGCCTATACTTTTTATTGCTTCCTTGCTGTAATGCTTTTAATGTTTTATGTAAAGCTCTTTGAATTGTCTTGTACATAAAATGTGCTATATAAATAAACCTGCCTTGCCTTAATTTTTCTCTGTTTGGATATAGTTTACTTTGAATTTACTCTGAATTTTCATTAACATCTACATGATCTGTGAATTAAATATAGGAAAACATGATTTGCACCAAAAAAATGCGAAATACAGAGGATAATATATTTTTTAAATGGTAGATCAGTTTCATTTCAGAAAATTTTAAATAAAGAAAAATTAATATGGGAACTGCCACAAAAGTAGCACTGGGTTTTTATGGGTTAAAAGGGATGTTTAATGTTGATACCAATCGGATCAGCCGTGGCGTTTTCTCAGAATAACGCACTGCTTATGAAAGGTTAAGGTTGTCTGTGTTGAAATAACTGAACAGCTACAGTTACAGAATTTACATTGTCTTACACAGTGGATAGGGATTACAACAAAATGCAGCATCAATCCTCCACTCACAAACCACATAAACACATCTGAACCAGCAGATGTGCAGGGGCTCCAGGAAACGAGAGCTGCCAGTCTCAGCCGGTGTCGTGTAAAACCCTGATCTTAAAGTCGCTATAAGTTGGCCCATGATGAGATGAGCTGATCTCTTTGTGTTACATGGGGGATGGAGGAGGATGAGGAGGAAGGGAGGGGGTGTGCTTGTGTGATCTGATCATAAATTGTGTGTGTGTGTGTGTGTGTGTGTGTGTGTGTGTGTGTGTGTGTGTGTGGGTCAGGAGGGGACGTTAGAGAGAGGATGCCAGTGTTTGGGTATTATATCAAAAGAACAATGCCATTGGTTCTAGCAGATCCGACCTGCCATCTGTCTGGGTTAGAGTTAGGGTGGCTGCTGTGTGTAGTCTTCGCAGAACAGGAAGAAGGAAAATTGTGACGTATGTACATGTGCAATGACGCAAAAAGGCTTAAACATATGCTCTTGTTAATGGAGAGTTTCAATAGAAATGCCAGCCTTACATAATCGTCTCTGTTTCTGTCATGGACACACCCCTTTTTGAGACTGAGAACTGAATCCTTGTCCGTCCAACTATAAACTTATCCTAGTTTGTGGTCTTGTTTCCTGTTTTTTTTTTTGGAAGACATCCTTCTGTTTTCTTCCTATTTATGTTTTTCCCTCCATTTCTCTGCCCATCTGCCCCTCATTCCATTCACCTGTACTTTGCCGCCCAGTCTTGGTGCTCGATCCAGTAACTAATATTGTACCTTTTCATCTCAGTTCTCTAGATCTGGCCAGAGCCCTATAAAGAGAGTTATGACACGTTTTGATGTTGCTGCTCCGGTAATCACGTGGTTCTCGTAAGCCTGAATAGGTCCAAACAAACTAAGCGCTCCAATGTTATTTAATGGGAGAAACAGCAGTGAGCATGGTAAATCTGAAAATAAACCACACACAACTGTTGTGTCACTACCGTATGTACTGTTGTGTGTGTTATACTTCTGAGTAGTGGGGTCGACCACTGAAAGGACTGACTTTATTACTTTGAAAACTTAAATTTTGGGGGGAAAGGTTGGTGTCTGCTTAGATAAGCTACTTACATGAGAGGTGCTAACTTTACAAGTTAATTTATTCTGCAGTTGTGGACTCATAAGGAGATGGACAATTTTTCCATTTTTCAGTTTTACTATTATAGGACTGTGGTACAAGCAGAAAACAGTGGTTAGCTGTGAACACTGTGTGTCTGCCAAGATCTGCTCTAATAACACACACAATACGACATTAACCAGCAGAGAGCATAGCGGCTAACTTAGCATGTTAGCACTAGCCCGGATGCTAAACTCATTAAAAACTCAACATTAGCAAACTCAAACTCAACAGAATCCTTATAGGATGAGTGGGATCTTTCAAACGCCAAGTGACAGAAGTTTTGCATCCTTTAGCTCATGAATAATAACTTTAATGAACTTTTGTCAGAGCTCAGCTCTACAGCAACTCTCCTCCTAATTACCCCATGACCTCAGCAGACAAACTTAACCAAACACCACCAGGTTCAGCTAAACAACTAAAATGAAACCCACCATTTACACATTTGTATTAACTTTACCTTATCGTGAAAACTCCATAATTTGTGGTTATAGTGGTTAAATCTCAACAGCTGTCCAAGTCAGCTAGTGAACTATAGGGCTCCAGCTGACAATTGAACGTAAGAGGCGTTTAAGATGTAAATTTGTACAAACCCTAACCCTAACCAAAGACAACTGAATTTACAACATGAATGTCTGCTAATACAGGACATACGCTCGATAATTTGACAGTTGGCGATATCTTAACTTACTGGTGGAGTTGCTAGATCAGCTGCAATAGAAATGAATGTGTTCCGATGGCGTTACACTCAATGTTTGGAACTATTGACCCCTCCATGACCCGGAAGAAAGTGCATATTTCTTTGACAAACAGGAGTCTATGGAAGTGTCACGACTGATATATGTTGAGCTTGTAGTACTCTCTCCTTGTTCTTCTGACATGCTTCAATAAGAAAGATAGGTATTTTCTTCTTTGTTTTACTTTTATTGAAACGTATAAAAGGAGGACATTTCTCATATTCTGGCGGGAGGCGATGTAAGGAAGTGAGGTCATCAGCCGGAAGCACAGAACACTGACCTTCAACTTAAAAGTGTACAAAATATAAACTGCATGTACAAGAAAAAATAAAAACAAACAAGTCAAAATTTGCATAAATAACATTTGTACATGAGAACATAAATCTAACACCCCCTCTTGTTCTCATGCTGTTTACCCACAAGAAACTCAAATTTTTCCAAAGAACCATTTTTGGAACTTCAGTATTTTCGCTCTTGCCACAGGTTTTGTCAGTATGTCTGCAGTCATATCCTCTGACGGGCAGTACACAATGTCTTTCCCTGATTTAAAGCTTCTCGAATGAAATGATATTTTACATCGATGTGCTTTGATCTCTGTCTGTTCACTGGATTTTTAGTCAGAGCAATTGCTCCTTGATTGTCTCCAAATATTGTAGTACATATGTACATCTTATTGTCCATCCCATTTAACAGTTGGGTTAAGTACATGCTTTCCTGTGTAGTGGCTGTTAAACCTATGTACTCTGCTTCACAAGTTGATGATGCCACACTTGTCTGTTTCTTTGTTTTCTAAGATATCACAGGACCTTGTTTTGTAAGAGCAAAACAATACCCTGTCGTACTGCGTCTGTCTTTTACTGAGGATGCCCAGTCAGAGTCACTAAATGCCATTAGATTGAGTTCTTCACTGTTTTTCTTGAAGACCAACTCAATCATTTGTGCCTTTGAGGTATCTGATGACATGTTTTGCTGTCACTAAATCTTCTCTTGTAGGCTGTGCTAAAGTTTGTGAGAGTTTGCTAACAACCCAGCTTATATCTGGTCTTGTGCAGGTCATGGCATAAATAAGACTGTCCACAATCTCCCGGTATTCTCTAGGGTTAACAGTCTCATGTTTCTTCATTAATAGTAGTGTCTGGTTTTAACTCACAAGGTGTAGACCTGGGTCTGCATTCAAACATGCCAAAATGTTCAAGCATTCTTTCAGTGTACTTTTTCTGGTTCCTTCTGATTTCACCCTCTTTTTGTTCAAACTGTATCCCGAGGAAATAGGATCTTTTCCCCAAGTCCTTCATATTGAATTTGGACCTCATTGTGCCTTTAAATGCTTGAAGTAATTCAGCATTGCTTGCAGCTATTATTAAATCGTCTACCCAAATGATGACAAGTACAGTTTCATTTTCAACACATTTTCTGTACACACAATGATCAGACAGGTTTCTCTTGAAGTCATTTTGTTCCGGGTAATCATTTAAAAGTTTGTACCAATTTTGACCAGATTGTTTTAAGCCATAACGAGATTTCTTTAACTTATACACCAACTGCTTTTCTGAGCCTGTTTGTTCAAAACCCTCAGGTTGAGCCATGAATATTTCTTCATCAGTGGGGGCATGTAAAGATGCCGTCTTCACATCCATTTGGTGAACAATAAGGTTATTACCTCTGCCAAGGAGGTTATGTTTTTGCCAGGGTTTGTTTGTCTGTCTGTCTGTCTGTCTGTTTGTCTGTCCGTTAGTGTGCAACATAATTCAAAAAGTTATGGACAGATTTTGATGAAATTTTCAGGGTTTGTTGGAAATTGGATAAGGAAGAAATGATTAAATTTTGGTGGTGATCGGGGGTGGGGGGGCCAACGGGGGGGGCGCAGACCTCCGCCAAGGCTGATCAGTGACCCCCAATCACCACCAAAATTTAATCATTTCTTCCTTATCCCATTTCCAACAAACCCTGAAAATTTCATCAAAATCTGTCCATAACTTTTTGAGTTATGTTGCACACTAACGGACAAACAGACAGACAGACAGACAGACAAACAAACCCTGGCAAAAACATAACCTCCTTGGCGTGGGGGGGCCCACAGGGGGGGCCACTGATCAGCCTTGGCAGAGGTCTGCGCTCTCCAAGTGCTTCTAGTTCTGGACTGCTATCTACATTAGAGCACGCACAGACGTAATGCTAGCTGTTGGTGCGAATGTTTAATGGTAGTCTGTTCCTTCTGTCTGGCTATAACCTTTTGCCACAAATCTAGCTTTGAACACTCTTCCTTGGTCATTTTCTTCAAGTGCGTGCACCCATTTTCCACCCACAGTAGTTCTACCTTCAGGTAATGTAGTCAATTCACAAGTCTCATTTTCTTTGAAGGAGTTCATCTCCTCTGCCATAGCCTGCTCCCACCTGGATGCCTCTGGTGACATCATGGCCTCTCTATAGGTTTGCAGAATTCCACAGGCTGCCCTGTAACAATAATCAACACTTATATAGGTTACATTAGACTCATCTTTGCAGTTTGATGTGTAATCCTCCAAGTATTTTGGGGGTTTTGTTTCCCTTCTTGGTTAGCATTCATGCTGATTTTGTTGCTCAGTTTCCTTTATTTCTACTGTGTCACAGTTCAGTTCATCTGTCTCTCCTTCACAGTTCTGGGGTGGTTCACCTACAGTGACATTTTCATTTTGTTCCCTGGGTGTTTTGCGGCTGTATATTTGTATGTCTGAGTTGTATTCTTCAGTCTGTGTTTGTTGTTCAGCCTATTCAACTGGGCTCTTTTTGAAAAATTTTACCACTCTATGCTTTGATATCTTTCCTGTGTGAGGATTATAAACCAGGTATGCAGGACTATTTTTACTTTAACCCGTAAAAATTCCTTTTTCACATCTGGGGTCAAGTTTCTTGTGATCATGAATACACGCATAACACTCAAATTGAAATATCCACAGTTTAGAGAGATCTGGTCTCTTGCCTGTCATCATCTCATATGGTGTGCTTTTAGTTCTGTTATTATAGCACCTGTTGTGAATGTGAGCAGCATTTTGAATAGCATAAGGCCACATTGCTTTGGGTAGTCCCTTTTCCAATAACAGGCACCTTCCCATTTCAAAGAGTTCTCCATTGTCTCTCAGCTGTCCCATTCTGGTGAGGAGAATAAGGTGCAGATGTTTCGTGTTTTATACCCTTTTCCCTTAATAGAGTCTGAAAGGAGCTGCTCGTGAATTCAGTACCATTATCTAATCGAATGCACTTAACAGTGCCGTGAGGTGCACAGTCAGCTAGAAACTTTTCAGTTTCGATAGTGGCTTCATTTTTGTGTTTGAGGAAGTATACTGACACCGCCCCTGAAAAATCATCTGTAAATAATATAGCATATTTATGGCCACTTTGGCTAGTTGGTTCAATAGGGTCTGCTAGAGCTGTATGCACCGACTCTAAAGGTTCACTTGCTTTTGGGTCACATTTTCTGTTCCTGCTCTTTGTGAATTTTCCTTCTGTGCACACATTACATTCTAGTTCTACATTGCCTGTGATTTTCATTCCCTCTCCAACATCAGGTAACTTTAATACATCACTAACATTGCAATGTCCTAGGATCTCATGCCATGTCTTTATATCACATGTTAGGTTTACACTGTCATAACATCCTACGTTATTAATGAAGTGTCATTGTTTACTGTTTTCACGTATACTGACAGTCAATAGAAACTTTGAGGCAGAAATGTCTGCATATTTCTACTTGTAGGGGGGTTGTAATTATTCATTGTGGATTTATTGATGACTTAGTGCCTGGATAGTTAAGATAATGAGTTGTCACGGTTCATTGCACATGGGTTGGTCTCTTTGCAAAAGTGAACCAAATACACATTGAGCAATACTCAGTGGGTATGTGCACAATTTGAGGATTGGTTTTGAAGGCCTATATAAAGGCCCAAAAAAGCCCACCATTGTTAGTCCAGTGAACGGCATCATGCCACGTGTATCACGTGAACAACATCTCCGGGCACTGGGTATGGTGGAGGCCAGTTTGAGCTACAGTGATATAGCCAGGCGTATGGGCTGTTCCCAACCCACAATCAGAAACCTGGTTGAACGCCACAACACCACAGGCTCTGTTGACGATAGACCGCGTCCAGGGCGAGAGAAAGTGACAACTCCCGACCAGGACCGCTACATACCCGGTATTGACTGTTGTGACTTTGTGTTTGGCAGGTGCCATTTTCTTTTGTTAAGTTTTTTGTTTTGAAATTATTCTTGAAACTTTAGATTTTTGTTTCTGTATGCCAATATCCTGAACAAATGATTCATATGAAAAAATTCCAGTCTAGGATTTCAAAATAAAAATGATGTTGAAAAATATGGTCTCAAAGTTTTCAATGACTGTGAGTGTAGTAGAGTCTGTTGTATTCTTCAATGGCGAAGACAGTCCCATCTTTATAAACGAGTTCATTATGTCCCTTCTTGAAGATCCCCTGGGCTCTGTGGGCTGTAGCCACCTTCACTGAGAATATGCTCTGGGGGTAGGATGGGATGAAGAGGGCATCCTTCAGTGTGACGATGGTCCAGTTCCCCTGTACGTCTTGTAAAGGGACTCTGACGTCTCCCCTCCTCAGTGCAACATTGTTGGTCCTGGATCCATCAGCGAGTTCCTCAAATGCTTCTTTGGGTCAAAAGTCTCATCAAACTGAGTGAACTTGCTCTCTTCTGTGATAATGTGTGAAGTGGCTCCACAATCCACCATTAGTCTCTCTTATGATGTCTGTGGGTAGTGGTGTATGACCGACCTTAAACACAAAGGCTTGTTCTTCTTTCTGGTCTTTTTGTCTTTCAGCTGTCTGTTTAGCATCATCTTTGTGTTTATTTCTCCTTCTACATGTCTCATCATTGTGTGTAGAACTTCTGTGGTAAGAACACCACTTGGAGACAGCTTTTTGGCGACAGTCTTTGGCGAAGCACCCACAGTTACCACATCCATAACATGTGACTGATGTCAGGTCCACTTTCATCACATTGTCTGCTTTGGGTTTATGTTTGAATCTCTCTGTCTCTTCATAGCTCCGCAGGTTGCTCTTAAACTGCGTAAATGTGGTGTCTTTTTTGCTTTGTGTTGTGCGGATGGTGAAAGGTTTGAACATTTCTGGAAGACCTTTTATAATCATCACTAATGACTTCCTTTGCATTTCTCAGGGCAGTCACTGCTTTTTCAGGACGTATAATGTAGTCTGTTATTGTTTCATCTGGTCTCTTCTGCAGGGATGTGAGTTCAGTATATAGTGCAATGATTCTGGGCTTACTCTGACTCACGTAGTGGTCTCGTAAGATCTGAAGAAGGGCTGTTCTGCCATCATCGGTTGCATCCCGCATGACCAGGGATAGACTTTTGTCATCGAGAAATTGGATGAGTTCTGCGTAGCATTTGGCATTTTTGTCGGCATCAGGGTCAGTGGTTGAAAGTATAATGTCCTTTAGGCCTACAATCTGTAAATGGCCGAGAAATTTTACTTCCCAAAGTTCATAGTCGTTTTCATCTCCGCTGAACACCAACCTTTGCCACCTTCCACCTGTATTGCATCTGGGCCCATAACCTGTTGAGCTTGTAGTACTCTCTCCTTCTTCTGATATGTTTCAATAAGAAAGACAGGTATTTTCTTCTTTGTTTCACTTTTATTGAAACATATAAAAGGAGGACATTTCTCATATTCTGGTGGGAGGCAATGTAAGGAAGTGAGGTCATCAGCCGGAAGTACAGAACACTGACCTTCAACTTAAAAGTGTACAAAATATAAAGTGCATGTACAAAAAAAAAAAAAAAAAAGAAGTCAAAATTTGCATAAATAAATTTGTACATGAGAACATAAACCTAACAGTTACAATGCACTGCTGTATTTGTATATGTTTACCTGTCAGATGAGGTTTCATTGTGAAACTATGATTATCTTTAAAATCAGTTCACATGTTATAATGTGTCCGGAGATGATGTATGGATGTCTTTTTTTAAACACTAGTTTGATTGTAGTTGTGATTGTGTTGATCATTTTAAAGAACATGAGTTTTTCTATTGTTTTTATGTGTTTTTGAACTATTGGATTCCCTGATTTTCTTCAGAGGATGAATGTAGGATGCATTTATCATGGTCAGACACAAATCATTAGATCAAAACAGATTTATGCACATGTATGTGCAACAAGGTGTGGTTAGGACCCAAACGCAGCACAGTTGTTTGTAGTTTAGAGGTAGATTTATTTAAGAAAAGCCCTTAATATAAGAGCACACAAAAGCTCAAATGTAGACTGACAGTCTTTGACACTAGCGGAGTTTGGGAACAGTGAAACTCAGGTGTGCTGCCCGGACTCAAACCCTGGGCTCAGATGTGACTGCTGCTGTTGTTACCACTAGGCTACACGAACACATGGAATCACTGGGAAGTAAACCGGGGAACAGGCAGAGAACCGTGCTCCAGGACAGAAGCCAGGTGGGTTAACCAGGAGATAGATTCAGACTACTCTATAAATCCCGAAGGGCAATGCAGTTCACAGTTACCCTGGCTTATTGGAAATCCAAACAATTCGGGACAAACAAATGCAAAACACTGACAGCAGCATATGACGGCCACATACATACACATTCACCTGTCAGTATCCATAGAACCGCAACTGGGCAATAAGTTCAACAGTGAAATGAAATACCTAAGATGCTAAAAGAGAAGAAAAACACAATAAATAGCAAATCAAATCACCTTGAGTCACTTCCCAGTGTTAAGCAGCCTGATAGCTGAGAGATCAAATGAGTTGGAAACAGGCAAAGAGACGTGGTCCGACCAGGCAGAGTCAAAACCAGGAAAATCCAGAATCACAGAACTCAGCGTCACGGACAGAAAACAGGTCAGGTTACCAGGGCTGAGGTGAAGAGAGGTGGTCAAAATCAGGTGGGGCTGGAAACATGAAAGAAGGTTCTGGATGAATGCTGGAAAGTCTGGCATGATACGAGAACAGTCTGGTCCTGGGTGGATGAATCTGGGCTGCGTAAATACTGGCCTGCTGATTAGGCACAGCTGGGAGAGCCAGGTGGAATGGGTTAGGCTGATTAGGTGTGGAATAGTGAGGGAGGACAGCAGCAGGGAGTCCAGGTGAAACCGATGTAACTGATGAGGTGACAGGGTCAGGAGGAGACAGCAGAGAAGGAAACTGTGACAGTATGTACAGTTTTATGAATAAATGCATCCAATTAAGTGATAGTGTCCTTTTGTAATATATATGAACGACAGTATAAGATTTAAAAGCCACATTATTTTGGAATGATGAGTGACAAAAGCAGTGTTCCAAAACATTAAAGGTGCAGTGTATAAGATTCAGGGAAACCTTCCTGCTGAAAGGGAATATAATTTTCAGATTGTTTTTTTTTCATCAGTATAAAGTATAATAAATAAATAAAGTATAATCACTGTGTTTCAGTATGTTAAGAGGAGTCATTTATACTGTATCTATAGAGCAGTGGTTTCCAGCCTTTTTTGGCTCGTGACCCCATTTTAACATCACAAATTTGTGGTGACCCCAGACATTCAAAATGGAGACTTTTTTTTGCTAAAATTAATTTGTTTTTGATCATGTAATATTTTATCCTACTATGTTGCAAATAAACATAAATTTTAGATGACATTTAAGCTATATAATCCTACTATATAATGCACATTGGCCAATCGATGTTGCAGCACAGGAGGGCGTTTGTGCAGGTTTTCCTCAGCCTTCACAGGCCCGATCACCACCAAACTCACGAAATGAATACAAACATTGCCTGACTATTTACTAGGCACTATTTTTTGTCCGTATTTAAATGTTGTGAAGTATGCTGGGCATTTTAGCCCCTCGTGCTATCGTACAATGACACCACGGGTACAATGCTACAAGTGTATATAATGCAGCTTTTTAAATTTTTTATTAGGAAAGTGTGTGGTGTTTTAATCATAATGACATATATATTGAATTATTAAAACATATTTTTTGAAAAAATTTTTTTAATCAATTACTAGAAATTTCAGGTGACCCCATTTGAATTCCAGGTAACCCCACGTGGGGTCCCGACACCAAGGTTGAAAAACACTGCTATAGAGTCATCCACAGTCCACCAGTGGACCAACATGTTTCTACAGTGACTCTGAAAGGACAAACTAAACCCTGGCTTTAGACGGGGTTCAAGGTGAAGCAGCAGCAGGTGCTTCTGACCAGGGCTGTTTCAAGATATCTGGGGGCCCTAGGCAAGAAAGTAAAGCGAGGCCCCTAATACGTGAAGATGTGGTGGTCGAATCACCGAAGGAGAAAAATAAAATCCAGATGCGATTTCCTGTTTTCTGGTGCATTTAATCAGTCATGAATTACTCTGTATTACGCAACACAGAGTATCCACTAGAGTGTAGTAAAAGACACAGTGTCTTCAATTAGGCATTGTTGAGGGGAATGACACAAATTGTCACTATCAATTGGCGCTGACAGAAATTTAAGCAAAGCACCTAAAAAAGAAAAAAAAAAAGGCATTTGGTGAGTAGGCTTACTTTTGTCCTTATTCTTGAAGTATATGATTAAAGTGCGGAGGATTTGATAGTAACTTTGCAGGAGAAGAACTTCACTTCCCATAATGCACCAAAATGTAACATCAGACCTCATCAGCAAAACTACCTGAGCGCATGGTGCAAAGTGTTGTGATGTGTTGATGGGCAAGTTAGACTTAGACTTAGACTTAGACTTCCTTTATTGTCATTGCACAAAAAAAAACACAGCAGTGAGATTTTGGCAACGAAATGCCGTTGCTTGGCTTCCGGAATCCACAGAATTAAAATATGGTCTATATAACTTTAAAAACAAGCTAAAAATAAATGAGTGCAATAGATGAGTGCAATAAATGAGTGCAATAAGGAATAAATAGATAAACAGAATGTAGACAGCAGAATAAAATAAAATAGTGCAAAACGGAATAACCAGTATAATTTGTGTAAACAGAACAGAAACATTGTAGCAGCTGGGGGGGCTATTGCACAAACAGGAGGTAGTTATGGCGCATATTTTTATATTGCACAGAAATAATGTCCATATAGAAAAGGTGCACTGAGGTAAAGTTGTCCATCAGAAAGGATATTCTGATATTGTCTGTGAGGTAGGTGGATGTGTGGGCGGGGGGGGCGGGTGTTATTTGGTATTTAGTAGTCTGATGGCCAGGGGGAAGTAACTGTTTCTGAATCTGGCTGTTCTGCAGCGGATGCTGCGGAACCTTCTGCCAGACACCAGGCGGGAGAACAGTCTATGCTGGGGGTGAGTGGGGTCAGAGAGGATCCGGTGGGCTCTGGATAGGCAGCGGCTATCTGCAATGTCCTGAATGGTGGGGAGCAGTGTGGGAAATATAGATAATTACAGAGTTTAAAATGTAGGATTGTGATTACATGGTTCACAGACACCACCATTCATTTTTTTGATGTTGTATTTGAATATTCTGAATATTTGAGGATTTTGAAAAGTGTTGTAATTTCCTAATTATTCTAATTGTTCCTGAACGCCTCATGTATTGTTTACGTGTGCCTCCTTGAACATGAACAGAACTCAGTTCTGCAGTGAGGGCACAGAGCTGATGTGAGGGACTCCAACAAATGTTGGCTGTAAATACAAACTTTTGCTGCAGTCAGTACAAATAAATGACCATGCGGCCATCGGGGCCCTCTTCAGCGAGGGGGCCCTAGGCAGCTGCCTACCTTGCCTACGTCATCGAAACAGCTCTGCTTCTGACTGTAGATTGACAGTGGTAAGCATCCTAAATATGCTGATATTGGGCTTATTGTGCTTGAAACATGTATTGCTTGATAAGTATGTATTTATATACATTTGTAAGTATATAATTTCATGAAAAATTTACAGCATCAGTGGATGTTAAATGAAGACACTTTATTTGATTTACGTGTTGATGGCCAATACTTGCTGTTGCAGCCTCTCTGTGGTTCTTGAATAAGTCAAATAGTCACTTAAGGGGCATTTTGACATTGTCAGAGGCAAATGTACGTTGTACTACACAATGAAGAGGAAAATGTATGTAATTATAAAGATGTGTACATCTCTTGATTTATTGCCCCATCATCTGCTGTTCTTACTAAATAAAACAAGAAAAAGTATCCCACATTCCATTAAGTTACACAGTCTTTTAAGACAAATGACAGTAGTTTATTAAATAACGCACTTGTTTCATATAATAATCGTGATCATATTTAATGTATATCAAAAAAACATGTTGAGGTGCATTAATTTCAATTCACAAAGGATTCAAACTTTCATGCAGCTTTCTATAATATAGAGATTAATGTTGAAACATTTAATGATTTAAACATTCTAAATCATACAGGAGCAAACCACAGCATGTTCTCTACACTGGTGTAAATCCTTGAATTACAGTCTTGACATAATGTCCATCATTCACATCTTTGCAACAAACTCCTCGGCCTAGAACAGAGGAAGAGATAAGATTAAAACCAAGGCAGACAATATTTATACACAATTGAACATTACATTAAAGTATTCAGTGTCATTCAGCAGATATCTTTCTATTTGTTTCACAAATTATCACACTGCAATATTTTATTGGGTAAAAGCATCTGCAGATCAAAACATGATCAAATATTCATATCATTTCTAAAAACACAAAATATAAAGATGTAATTCAATAGGTTTTCCCAAACATTTTCAGCTCGAGACCCAAAATTTGGTGTTTCCAAAACTTAAAAAATACATTAGAAATCGTCCCAAGATCTACTTTCATTAAAACAATGTTTAATAAATGCACTCAGTCTAATCCACATTGGCTCATGACTCTGCGTTGGAATGTCAGAATGTAAATCGTGACTGGCAGGATAATACCAGTGACCATTTCTAATACTAGTAAATAATGTTAACTAGTTAGCAATGCATTAGTCACTGGCTAACAGCCACATGAAACTAACTAGAAATATCAATGTTCATAAACACAACTGGCTAACTTTGTGCTATAAATCCAAAGCCTGGAAGATGCCTAGTCCAAAATCAATGTGTGAAATGAAGCCAATGTTGACATATCTTTAAGTGCAGTTCTAGATGGTGGCTTTAAAAAGTCAGGTTTCCATAAACTTACATCAGACTTGTCCAATGATAAGTCAATATATTTTTCTCCAGAAGTCTTTCTAGTATCATTCATTTTTATTTTGAAGCTCCAAATGTCCATTTTTAAACTAGAGCTAATCTAAAAGTATTTTTGGTAAAACAAAAGGTTTTGGTGTCTGCTATCAAGCAGATTCTGATTCTTGATTGATGATTCATCTGTTTATTGGATAATATTTGTCCAGCATATTATAGAATTTCCTCCAGACAGATAGCTCATCTTTAGTTGTAGTTTATTAATTACCCTTGTAAGGGTGGGTTAAGTTTCCCATTTTATGTCAGTACATTGTGTCTAGCATTAGCTATCCCATAAGCCCTTCTACTCATACAACTCAGCTCTATTTGTCTGCATATTGTCACGTCTGGCTTGAAAAAGCCATCATGGTGACAGCCAAAAAACTAATTCATGGCTTCAAAACAGAAGTTCAGTAACCAGTGGATGACACTGCAGTAGCTCCTTCCCTGAATATATACTGTATAGTCTTTGGTTTATCTCTGTAAATTGGTGGATCAATAAAAAACATTTTGGGTCTCATTTCTATATTTGGGAAAGGCAGGTCTACAAAAAGGTCAGATTCTTCATTTTACTATGAAGTTAGTAAATACTAATCTAATATAGTTCAGCGGTGAGTC
Source organism: Sphaeramia orbicularis (assembly GCF_902148855.1). Classification (NCBI taxonomy): domain Eukaryota; kingdom Metazoa; phylum Chordata; class Actinopteri; order Kurtiformes; family Apogonidae; genus Sphaeramia; species Sphaeramia orbicularis. The sequence goes on along the minus strand of NC_043971.1, from coordinate 41,485,587 downwards.
TGCTGTGGTCAGCTTTGCCCTTATATAGTCTGTCATCTGACCTCCTCCTCACCTTCCTGTCGTCACTTGAATCTTTATTAACCAGGCCTTCATCGCTGGCAGCCTGCAGACTGTCGAAGGTGCCTTGCCTCTCCCGTTCCAACCCCTGCATGGAGTTTTCCCTTCGCCGATTCTTCCAGGACCTCATGAGACCCTCCAGGCAAGCCAACTTGGTGTCAGTGGTGCAGGCGAACATGCCTATGGGCACAGCCAGCACCATGGCCAAAACTATCACCACTATGTGAATCAGCTTCTCCCTCTGTTCCATCTCGGTGATGTCACTTCCTGTTACAAACACAATGCACTGGCCAGGGCGTGGTGTCTGGTTCTTAAGTGTCACACAGATTTCATATTTGGTAGCAGGCAGCAGGTCTGAGACAGAGTAAGAATGAATGCCAGGGCCAATGTAGACCGTTTCTTTTGTATTATCATCTACACGGCCAAAGTGGATGGTGAACCAGGTCTCAGCTGGGTGCTCTAGGGCGGCGTACCACTCAATGGCGATGCCACGAACTGTCTGTTTGGCGATCCGAATGTCAATGTAGACGTTTTCATCTCCAGAGGCAGGGGGGGCCACAAATCCAGGCAGGGCTGCAGACACGGAGCTGTCTGGGGCAATGATGTCCACGAAGATGCTGGCAGAGGAGTTTCCGATGAAGTTGACGGCAGTGCAGGTGTAGACGCCACGGTCAGATGTGTGGATGGAGGGAATCACCAGGAAGGATCTGATAGTGTCCTCATCTACTCTTTCCTGGGACTCTGAAAAATAATAGCATTGTTTTTTAGATTTCTTCGAGGTGAGGCAATTAAACTCTGGGTAACCACAAAAAACAAATAAAATCCAATTTGTGTTATCAAAATTGTAAGTTTTTAAATCCTCCATCCCGAAGAACTGCTATTTTTTTCCTATTAATTTCTATGATTATCTTTACCTTCTAATATGTGCAGTTTTCAAAGACTCTTGATCCTATGAGTTGAGGTTTGAGTTGATGTATAACAGAAATATAAGGCCAGTATGCATGCATTGGACAGAATTTGAAAGAAAACATCTAACATATGACTGAAACACAATCTAATCATCATCATTTTAAACATGGCTCAAATATAATCCTAAACTCAACTCTAAAATATGCCATCAGTGATTAGTATGATGTTAAGATGTTATTTTTTTATTCATCAGTCTATGTATTATTTGCTGTTGTAAAGCTGTGAAGTTATTGTAGTGAAGCTGATAATAGTCTAAAAAAAAATTATTTTTATCTTTTTAAAATTGAAATTATGCATTTGTGACTTTTTTAAGTGCACTATTTTAAGTAAACACAACATATAAAAGTGAAGGATTGAATGATGTATAGTGGTCAGAGGTAAGAGCAGAATAGAGACATATACACCAGGGTAGACAACTTCAAAAAAAAAAAAAAAGGCCAGCTCCATCACAAAAGATCCTGCTCACCCTGGTTACCCTCCTTTTCACCCCCCTGCCCCCAAGAGACACAGTACCATAAACACCAGAACAACATGGCTGATAAACAGTTTCTTCCTGCTGCCAATGAAATCTGCGAAACCCTGCCTCAGACTCTCTCTGCTCTTATTTGCACTGTTGTGTACATACATATAATACATAAATCACCTTTATTTTTACCCTACTGAAACTGCTAAAAAAGAATTTCATTGTTTTTAAACTTGTCTTTTAAACACTGACAATACATCTGATATAATTTGATTTGCTTTAATTACTAATAAACACATTTTCAATATAGACTCATCATCTTTATACCCCAAATTCTATTGTGCTTAAAAGTGTTTCCATTTAGATGAGATGAAGTTAGATTAGATTAGATTTGATTAGATTTGATTAGATTAGAGAGAAGCAATTGCACATTAGAAGTACTAGTAGAAATAGATAAAATAGTGATAATAATGATAAATATTAATTTATTTTATGTAACTTTTATGTAACCAGTTAATTAGTTGAGAATTGATTCTCATTTTCAATAATGACTTGGATTTATAGAGACAAAGAACCAGTCACTCTCACATTCACACCTATGAGCAATTTAGATTAACCGATTAACCTACTAATGCATGTCTTTGGATGAATAAGTAAAATAAAAATAAATAATTAAGTTCACGTCTAAGTAAGTGAGTAATTATGTTATAATGTTATAATAACAGAAATAACAAATATAATAAAGTTTTAATAGTAATAGTAGTTGTAACAACGTACGTAAGTAATTATATTAATATTATTATAATATCAAGCACATGCATGTCTTATACCTATGAGTATATGCATATTACATTTCTACCTTTGTCAAGCACTTTGTTATTATTTGAGACCTCTATAAATACACTTGAAACTCACTTGAAACTTTCAGGATGCCAGGTTGTGAAAAGTCTTTGTGTTTTTTGTCATCTTCCAGCCTAGTTTTTTTTTTTTTTTTTTTTTTTTTTTTTTTTTTTTTTTTTTTTTTTTTTTTTTAGCAGTTTATGATTAATTACAGCTTTTTAGCACTGCCTCCTAGAAAGTGGGCCACATTAGAAGATGATATATTTTCATTGGTGTGAAATGAATTTGTAGCTTGCATTATGACCTCCACACACTCAGCTCTGGAAGGTTAAGTCTGGTGACGCACTTGACTTAATGACACAGTAGGCCAACAGAGCTGACATTAGGTCGGCTACAGGTCACTATAATCTCAAACATTCTTAATCAACACTGATGGTGCGAAGCCACACAGACAGATGTGAATGCGTCACGGTGGGCCAATATAGATTTATACTATATTATAGATTTAGCCCTGGTTTGCTCTCCTCAATCGCCTCAAGAATGGGTTGAGGATTAAAATGTGTGTTAAAACATCTAATTTACCCAAAGACATCACTCCATCTGGGTGTGAATGATATAGCGCACCACACTCTTACCATGAAATCCTCTGATTATCTTCAGGCCATATGTCCACCACACTGCCGGTTCTGGCCTGGCCTTGGAGAGGCAGCGGAGGGTGAAGTTTGCGCCCAGAGGGAGGCTGATGTTGGCCGACGGAGTGCTGACCACCGGCTTCATGCACGGCCGCAGATCTACCTCATGGAAGAACTTTCCTGCCTTATAGTCCGGCCCTGAGCAGGTCAAGTAGGAGTTCATCAGAATAATAGGTGGGCTGACAGATCTGATGAACTCCACGAAACCCTTCAAGCGGCAGTCGCACAGCCAGGCGTTGTCGTGGAGGGCCAAGACGACGTTCGGCTCGAATCCAGTCGCCTCCTGCTCTTCGCGGCTCTGTAGTTTCTGGTACAGAGGCCAGTTTTGGAACACCTCCTTCGATATGACCGTAAGCTGATTGAAGGATAAGTCTAAGTAAGTCAGACCGGGCAAAAATTTTAACGCATGCTCCGGCAGGACGTCCAGCTGGTTGTGCTTCAGGTCCAGGATCTTCAGGACCGGCGTGTCCTCGAACGCTGTCCATGGTACTGAACGCAGTTTATTCCCCTGCAGACGAAGCTCGGTTAAGTTTCCTAAACCCTCCAGGCCCTTTGAGTTTATAACTGTGATGTCATTGAAGTTCAGCCACAGGTTTTCCAAAGCGGGTGTTTTTGAGAAAGCCCCACGGGGTATTTCAGTGAAGTGAGACTTTTCTATTCGTATTTTGTTCATATCCCCTGGAAGGTTCTCTGGTATGGCCCCAAACGCACTCTCCTCCATACATATAAGCGACCTATGATGGAGAAAAACTCTTTAGTCTGAAGGCCTGAAGAATTTAGGATTATTCCCATTTTATGCCAATTTACACCTCTACTCAACATTTCAGATGCATCTCTATGTTCCCAGTAACTCCATTACATTTACTGATGGCTGCAATGTCGCGTCCATTTACAATGATTTGCATTTCCAATAAAAAAATTCTATTGCTACATAAATTCATTGAGAAAACGTTAAAGTTATAGTTCCATCCTTACTACTTACAATCTAATTAAAACTGTTTACACACTATAAATGAAGCCTGTTGGTATAAATGATTAGCTCAGTATCAGAAGGGAATGGGTCTTATCTTACTCAAAACTAATCCTAAAATGACTAAATCAACATTAACATTCTCTTTAACAACACCAACAGTCCTTTCCCATCATGTTTGTACAGCATAACCTTAAACATGTCCATATTACCATATGTTCCTTAAGTGATGCATTAAGCGTCACCCACTGACACAGTAACTAAGGTTAAAAATACCTTTGCCTGGTTGAAGATTAGACTGTGAAACAGGTCTTACCTTCCATGACGGTCTTCTACACAGCTACACCCACGTAAACATTGAGAAAATGTTTCATACACCGGAACGTTCAATAAAACTAGAACTAGTAGAAAACAAAATATGTCCATAGTCCAAAAAAAGTCCTAAAGGTTAAGAGCTACATTCGCGCTCAAGACATGTCGACTGAGGCAGATGAGAGAAGCCTATTAAACTTAATCCTTGACGTACCCAGTACGAAACAAGTGTCTGTCCTCTAATTCTCCACAAAGACACTCATGATTAACCCTTGTCAGTGTCAGAGGCTCCTCTGACCCACTAAAGGGTCACTATTGTCCCACTTACACAAAACAAAAGGAGATAAGACCTGCAAAGTTCTTAACTCAGTCATGGAAATTTTGGAACAGCAAAGCATCCACATAAAGATTATATTCTCAATACATCAAATAAAAATAAAGAAAACAGAGATACAAGAACACACAGAACTGATAGCTGGATATGTAAATATAAAAGTTTATTTCACTAAATTCATTTTATACCATTGGAATGAATAGATCTACATTAAATGGGGTAGTGATGCCTCTAGGTGGCACAAAACAGGTACATAGAAAGATTTCATTGTGTGTGTGTGCGTGTGTGTGTGTGTGTGTGTCTTTGTTGGGAATAGAAATTTCAGTTTCACATTTCATCTCCATCATATTTACATTGTGTCATAGTTCAGTCCTCTCTGTACTTCTCTCCAGCTCCAGCTTTCCTCCATTTATTAGGAGTGTTAAACCATGCCTGTGTGTATATCTACTCTGTGAACTTATGACAGATATATACAGAGGCACAGGCTTACTATATGTAAGTGTACACCATCCTGAAATGTATTTACAAATCATACACGTACATATATGATATAAACAATGGAAGATCGTCCACTTAGAGTTCCCTTTAAATCAGATCAGGTTTCAGAGGTTCCTTCGCTGGGCCATGCAAAAAACCATTAAAGATCAGTTCCAGCTATTTAATCTTACAGGCTTTGTGACAAAAAACATTCTTTTAGGCATTTAAAGATAAGTATCTGAATTAGTGCATAAATGATACTGGTGATAATATATGAATATGTGTGCAAGTCTGGTAAGTTTTATTCTATCTGCAAGAAACATTCTAACAATATCTGGAAAAACAAGTTGATTAAAATGTCAGATATTCTCTAAACTGATATTTCCATGATGGTACAGCGTGCGAAAGTTCTTTGATAGAAGCTGGCTCTCGGTGGTGGTGGAGTTGGTGGCATGATCCAGCGAGGAGGGACAGGTGGGGGGGAATCCCACGGCATGGGCGTATGGGAGCGTGTGGGAGGGGGACTGACGTCAGGATGGTGCTGAGGGTGAGGGTAAGGGTAGTGTTGTGGATACGGATGGGGGTGGAGGTGGGGGTGGGAGTGGGAATGGGTGGGGTGGTGATGTGGATGAGCATGCGAAGTAGAATCGAGGTTCAGATGAGGATGAGCGTGCGGATGAGTGCGAGGGAGATGCCGTGGAGCAGGAGCCGGAGCTGGAGCATGACGTCAGCAGAAGTACTCATTAGGCTGTCCTTCAATCTTAGCCGTGGCCTCGGAATCCAGGCTGGAACGGGCTGACAAGAGTCTGTTGGATTCCTCTGGGTTCAGTCTATTCAAATATTCACCCTCCAGACCTTTAGCTTTCGTACCAGGCGACAGAGTTTCAAAGGTCACATATGAATCTTGGATGTCCTTTGATTTCTTCCCCCAGTACTTCTGAATGCGTCTTTTCAGAGCCCCACAACACACAATGACAGTGAGTGGGACTGCAATGATACAGGCCACTGTGATCACAATCACATTAATCAGCTTCTGGGTGCCCGTGGCACTAGCTGCTTCATCAGTAGAAAATATGACACACTGTTCCTTTTTGGGGATCAAGCCACGGACACACACACAGGCAATGTACTTGGTCCTGGGCACCAGCCCTTCGATGGTAACACGGGTTTGTCCTGCCCCGACATTGATCTTCCTCATGTCTCTTTCTCCGAACACAGCATACAACACACTGAACGCTGTTGTGTTCTTTGCCTTTGGAGCTCTCCAGTTCAGAGAAATGGTATTGTCTGTGTCCCCCACAACTTTGACTGAGCGCACCACCCTGTCTGGGTCCTGCTGCAGGGATGATGTGTTTGCTGCCAGGTTGCTTAGATTGGTCTTCTCCAGGTCCAGCAGTGCATCAGGGTTGGAGGAGGTGGCAGGCCCAGGGGTAACTTTGTCAGCCAGGCTGTAGCTGGCTACTGCTAATGCTGACCCAAGACCAGGTGGGAGCCCAGGATCCAGAGTGGGCAGTGATGGAGAGGTGGTGGTTGGGACCACGTATCTGGCCACCAGTTTCTCCTGATAGGCAGCTTTGCCCATTGGATTGGGTTTCTTCACCTTGGCCTTCTTGTCAGTGCTGCTTGTTTGGTTTCCATCCAGTTTTGGTGAGTTGGAAACAATGAGGGAAATGACAGCCTCTGCGTTCCCTGCGTAGTTTGAGGCTTTGCAAATGTATTTCCCTGAATCACGATAGGACACAGCTGAGACACTCAGGATGGACCAGGTGATTCCCTCCTTTGAGGTTTCCTGCTGAACTGTGAAAACAGAAAAAACAGAATATGGATGAAATTCAGCATTTACTAATATGAAAGCACAAATGTTAATTCCAAAACATCCTCTTGTCTAGACATAAAAAGATGTTGCATCAATCGTAAATGTTACGTAACTCACTGTTGAAGCCCCAGCTGTCAGTCAGACTTACACCATTACAATCCACTCGTAGCTCTTACTTTAATTAACAACAGCGCTACAAAAGCATGTTATCTAATATAAGCACAACACAACCACAGATAGTCCCATACGGAGACAGTGAGAGAGTGATGCCACAAGCCTAAAACTTGCTGACTCACCTGTTCCATTAAGGGGCCGTCCGTCTGCCCTACGCCATGTTAGATCTGGGATAGGCACTCCAATAGTCCCACACCTTAGCAGCACATTGTTTCCAACAGCACTGCGGACACGTGCCACAGCAGTGTGGATGCGTGGAAGTTGGCATTGCCGAAGCTCTGCATCGCTGAACAGGACCCCAGACACACTCTCTGGGGCTGAGCAGCGGAGCCGTGTGTCGATGAACGCCACTGAAAGCGTTGGAGACTTCTGAAACTGGACCAGGTCATAGAGTCGACAGTCACAGACCCAGGGGTTGTCATGGAGACCTGAAGGATACAAGTCAGGTTAGAGAAGGAAGATGAACGTCCAGCTGTGTTCAAAGTGATAGACAAGCCTGCAGATGGCTGGTGTGGATGTTAGGTTGTTAATCCTGTAAGAGGATTAACATTTAATTCATAAACTACATACCTCTGGCTATGACTATGGCAGTGACGATGATGATGACGATGATGATGATGATGGTGGTGGTGATGGTAATAGTCCAACAATGAACATCAGATTTTGGAAAAGCACTTCACAATTCACCAATTTTAAATCTGAAATAGGTGCAAAAAAACACTCTCTCCAGTGTTCAGAGCAGTAATGGTGGGTAAATGACCAGTTCACCCAAACCAACAAACACCAACAGAGAAGACTTGGCTTTATTTCCCAGGTTTCTGAAAATCTGCCTTCAACATTTCTCTGAATATCCTTTTTATAGAGAAACTAATTTTTAGACAAAACCATTCTAGAGGTTGAAAACAAGGACACAGCTTTTAATGACAAAAGACTGGCCACTTTTACACCTAATATTTTCTATTTTAATTAATTAGGTACACAATGAAAGCATGTGGGATTTCAGCAGCAACACTAAAACTACCTTTACAAAAATAGAATAGTGCAATTGCATTTATTCAGAGTAGGGCATACATAGTCATAGTGGTCTGGAGTTACAAGATCATTTTAATAATACTATTGATATTTAAAGCTTCTGTAAATGTGGTGGAGTTGTTCTTGAATGGGAAAAACTACATTTGGGGAAATATGTAGGCAGAGGAAATCTTGTAAACTATTAATTTATTAAACCTCATTCATCTTTTAATTGGACCTCTATGGATTTCTTAATTTTATTTTCCAAGACGCATATGGCCCTGTTTAATACTAATGGGCTCAGAAACATCTCTCCACGGATCAGCATTAGTGATAGCTGCCTAATATCCACAGATCAACCGCTCTCATCGGAGCAAATGAATGTTAATTTACGCGCAGGATTTAAGACATTTTGAGCGTAAATCAAGACTTGACATCTGTTGAGTGACTTCAGTTTGGATGCCGGACTTCCTCTTACCAAGAATCATTTTGGAGCTCTCTGGACCTTGCGTAGGTTTTGCCGACAGCCAGGTGGACAGCACCTCTGTCGGCAGGGTCAGCAGGTTGTTGCTGGACAGATCCAGGTAAGTGAGGTTCTTGATGTACGTTGTGGCCTCCGTGGGCAACGAGGTGAGCTGGTTGTTGTGCAAATCCAGAAGTCTTAGGCTGGGCATATCCATGAGAGATTCCCAAGGAAAAGCGGTGAGGGCGTTCCCGTCCAGGCGAAGCTCTTCCAGGTTGATGAGTCCCCGGAAACTGTCCGGGTTCAAGGCGGACAGTGTGTTGAAAGACATCCACAGGAATTCCAGACTGGAGAGGTAGTTAAAGGCTTCGCTTGGTATCCGTTGGATGGCCGTCTTCTCAATCCGCAGCTTGGAGGTGTCAACAGGGAACCCGACAGGCACAAGAGATATCTCGGGGTCATTGCAAATCACGCTCCTATAGGAAACATCACAGGTGGATTTGTGTTTAATTATACATCATAGTACCCAGAATACGGATATAAGTACATTTAGAACACAAAAACATATGACCAAGTTGCCAATCAATCAAACTTGACATTTACCCAAGCTCTAATAACTAAGTTACTTAAGTTTTAAAGGCAGCCACATTTGTGGTGATTTGACCATGAACACTGATCTTATAATTCTGGAAAAACACTCCATTCAAACTCTGACAAAAAGGCGTAGATGGGAAGGTTGAAAGTGCCTTTGAGAGATAATCCTGCATTAAATAAAATTGGACCGAAATGTGCTCCCTGAATTATCTTTTGTACACGTGTCCACCTCTACGTGAGGCCAGAACCTGTCCATCTAAAAAGAAACGTCCGTGCGTAAAAATCTGCAATTTGTAAATAGAAAATGTTTTGGAGTTGGACTTCTCCATTACCTGGCCTTGGATCCATCACTTAGGTTGTGGTAAAAGCAGCTGCACTGCGAAGGGCAGGAGCGCACAGAGGAGAGAAGTTCCCCTGCGGCCACATAGAGCCCCAGGAGCAGGACGAGGAACATTTTGGCCCACTTTTACGCATACGCAGCTTGTCTACATGCGCCCAATTTGCGCCCTCTGAAGTCCAAGAACCCCCTTTTTTTCAGTCATCTACAGGAATATCCTCCGCATGGCTTTGTCCCGCCGCATCCCTGTCCCATAGTGATCAGACTGCTATGAGTCCCGAGATAAAAAGGATAGACAAGGATTAGCGAAAGGACTGGCGTTCTTTTCATTTGGATGCGTATTGCATCCCGGAATCCGATAGGCTGCGCAGAAACGTCCCTATTTAGTATCACATAAAAACACTTCCGAAATGCTCATAATCCACTGTGATGTTTGATTTTTTTCCCCCTCAAATGTAGCTTGTTCATTTGAGTCCTGCCGTGACTGTTAATCTTTAGGTAGACAACACTTTGTTTTGCCACAAGGTGGCCCCTACATCCTAGTTTGTGGCCCCTACACTGAGACCTGAAATGTATCACAGCATATTTTCTGATCCTGCAAACATTTAATTTATAAAGTGCCAACTTGTATCCTTACACAAACAATGAAATAATGACATTCTAAAGCTTATCAAACCTGATGTAAAATAACTGTTTATAGATACAGATCTGGACCATAGTTGTAAAAAGTCAACATTAACCCTTTTTCATTCCTCTTTAGGCGTGAACCAAGCAATGTGATTTTTGTTTTTTTTAATGAACCTATTTTTCACGGTGTTACAAAAATGTCCAGTCAGCTGGACACCATGCATTTACTGACATACTGTGTGAAAACTATGAAATACATTTTTTAAATGCTGCTAATCTGTTCCCACATTTTAACATACTAGAACCTCCTGAGACCCAGCAATGCATTTTTGTCCTCTGTAGGGGACAAGAGTTTTACAGCTTTATTATTAAAAAAAAAAAAAAAAAGCCATCCACTGCAACGGACATTCCATAAATGAAAAAAAAAATCTATCTGAAAAAAGTGTTGCATCATGCTGTTTCCAATCAAGACAATTATTCAATGTAAAAAAAAAAAAAAAAAGAAAAAAAAAAGCTAAAACTTTTCCTTTCCTAGGTCTCAGGAGGATAACACTAGTTATTACTCACTCAGATATGCCCAAAAAAAAAAAAAAATTGTTTAAAAAAAACCAAACCGTTAATTACAGTCTAATAACAATTAGCAATTGATTTACACTCAGATATCATACTGCAGATCAGGTTTATCAAGAACAGGAAAGTTACAGTAATGGTATGAATGTGAGTGTATGGGATGGTGCATAAACATCCACTGTGTTGGCTGATATGGAACTAAAACAACAAAACCCATGAATATACAAGAGAACAACTTTGAACAGCTGTCCACTGCAGTGACCACTATGCATGAAAGGGTTAATGTGAGTTGTACATCAGAGTTTTTTCTTGTGTGCACAGTAAATGTTTGCATTGCCATTTTAATAAATAAATAATAATCTTTGATTATCAAGAACCATAAAGCTAATTTAATGAACATCTGATATTGGAAAAACAATCTAGAGACATTTCATAATTCATATTCCAAGAACAGAATGACCTGTTATATTAAATGTCTATAGAAAAATTTAAAACAAAAGAAGGGGGGGGGGGGGTCTAATCATTATCTTCAAAGCTGTTAATACATAAAAGACAGACTATTTCTGCTATTTTTCAGATCAAACTATGTAGTTTAATAGGAAAAACATAATCTTAGTCATTATATGGTATATTGGTAGCAGTAAATCAAATCAATGATCATCAAAGTAAATCATTTAGAAGGTTAATTTTCATTTATGTAACTACATCTCCACTCTTTAAAAAAAACATAGGCGAGCAAAATTATACATGGAAACATAACGTGTTAATTATTCACCTGCACGGTCAGCATATAACACTTTAACACTTTATAATTAGCACGTCTTAATCCAAGATCACAGATTTAAGTGCAGAAATGGCCACATGCATGTTACTCTGCACCTAAACCAGTGACTGTGACCATCCTGTCATTAAACCTTTTAACTGAGCTCATATTAATTAGTCTTTGTGATTTATGTAAATACCTGTTACACTTCAACTTAAAGAACTCATATTTGCCATCTGGTCCAAAAATTAAAACAAACAAACATTTTATATGGAACCAAAAGGGTGTTTTTCTTCAATGGTGATATTATAATGGATGGGTGGATGGATGGATGGATGGATGGATGGATATGGATATGGATGGATGGATTGATTTATTTCGAATATGTATGTCAAAACAGAAGAAAATAAATAAACAAAATACTTAAACATTAGACATAAGACACATAATACATATCTGAAAAGGAGTGAGAAGAAGTACAGCACAGAAGTACAGTTTATCACAAATCACACTATGTTTATACCCATCATTGTTCTCTGTATCACACAGTTCCATGTCACTTGTAGTGTCACTTGTAGGTGTATATGTGTGTATAGATCTGTCTATGAATATGTATTTACGTATATGTGTTATTGTATTATGTGTTTATGTAAATCATATTATATTTGTTCATAATAATATCAAGCCAGAAACCTAATTATTTACTAGTAAGTATCAGTCATATTATGGCATAGTGTATAAATATGATTAGGCGAGGAAGGTAATTATTGTTATTAATTATATAAGGAGAAGGGGTGGGAGTTTATAAGTTGTACTTCTTCTCACTCCTTTTCGAATGTGTATTATATGTCTTATGTTTAAGTGTTTTGTTTATTTATTTTTTCTGTTTGACATTCATGTTTGAAATAAATACATCAATCAATCAATCAATCAATCAATCAGTTCCCAAAAACTGTATTTTTGTGTTTTATTCCCTTGTCTAGCTTGTAAAAAAAAAAAAAAAACATAATAATAATGAAATGAAAATCAAATTAATACTTTTTTTGAATCAAGATTTTGGTCAAAATACAAAACGTGGAATCATCTGAAACCACTCTTATTGCACGAGGCCTTTGTACATTACACACATTTGGCCAGAATCCCACACTACGCAAACAAACACCTCCAAATGTAAAGCTTTTGTTTCATAATGTAGGTAAATAGGCTACAATGAGATTTGTTGTGTTTTTGTTCTTTTGGCATCTGTCCCATTGTGTTTCCCTTGCATTTCATCACACTGCAAGTTCAGTCTTACACTTGGCACTGTAAAGTGTGCCAGCTATGTGGAAAACCCAGGCCTTTAATGTGAACCGCTAGGCAGCCCAAGCTTTAATTAACCATACAAATGTACCTATATTTAACTAATGATGTGACGCTATGACCTCCTAAAATATCATTCATAAGTACTTAAGAGTATTTGTGCTTTATGTGGCTTCCATGTACCTCTTTGTTCTACTATATTAAAATCCCTTCAAGTCACAGCACAACCATGTAGGTCTGTACTGCAGCTCTAAACGTGTTGAGCAATCAAACCTTAAACATTCCATATTATGCTGCAGCAGCTAATCTCATTTACTAGAGCCAATAATGCTGCCCCTTCCATTTGTAGTATGAATCAGAAGACTGGACTTTATATGAGGTGCAATGTCACTGTTAGTATGCAGAAATTCCTGAGGAAAGTATTAAAACAGAAGACAGGAGTTATTGTGTTTATTATTTACTGTATCATCCAATATCAGCATCGGACTAAAGGAATATGAAATGTAAGTCACACCACCTGTTTAATGTTGGATTGGATGAACATGCACATTTCATTCAGAACATTTGAGAAAACATATGCTTTTATTTTCCCTTACTCTGTTTATAACAAATTCAGTTACTTTTCGGCGCTTAAAATTCAGGCATTAGGCTTAATATTTTGGCCACAAAAATTAGATGCTATTCTTGGGGTCAGGGTTCCCTTTGGCGCTCCTAAAAGTTTAGCAATATCTACATGTTTTCGGGGATATTTTTGCTATATGATGTTGCATTTCACACATTTTCACCTATAATTCACAAGATCTCTGATCTTATAATCCCAAGACTGAGACAGACTTCAGCCACACAATGTCAGCCTTGTTTCCCCTCCAGCCTTATGGTATGAAAAGCTGCAAGTGATGTTGCAACTGAAACACAGGGAATCCGTGAAGACTGAGGATGATGATGATGGGGGGGTCTCATTTTTACGCTTTTAATCAGCTGATGACACAGGCTTGTATTTTTGACCTCTTTTTTTTCTTTTGCCTTTTATTATGTGGAAATCATCCAACTTTATGGCGGAACAGTTTTGTTTTGTTTTTTTATATTTTTCAGATGGGGTTGGGTTTAATCCCTTTATGATCAGTTTGTCTTTCTTACGTTTTGTTCCTACAATACAAACACAAAAAAAAAACCAAACAAACGATAACAGTGTCTAGTTTTACATCACAACACTGATCAAAACAGACTCCTGCCATATGGGAGAAAGGATTATAAAAATACACACAGCAATGCTTCAATACCACGTGAACTCTGTGTGGTGTATTTACAGTAATCACTCACTGGACTTGGTGTTTTTCATCAGTTAATGGATATATTTAATATGTTGCTTTGCAAAAATAAACTAAAGGTATTATTTCATCCAACTAGCAACAATATGTAGTGTATTAATAGTTGTAAATGTAGTTCTTTTCAGATCACATCTATTCAAGCTGCTGAACCTGTGGCAAAAGCTGTAAAAAGGAGGGTCTGATGTGCAAACAGTGTCTTTAAAGGCTGATTTTCTGGTTACATATGCCCATTGATCTGATTGGTAGAAGGCTTTACACTCTGCCAGACACCTGTTGTATCTCCTTAAAGCAGGGATGTGGGCTGCATCCTACGTGGTCTCATCGTTTGACATCAGCAGCAGCAGCAGCAGCAGCATCCTCACTGGGTCCCGGAGACACAAAGGGTTGTTGTGTAACTAATTGAGGGCTTTACTGTTGCGGTGGGTAAATACGTATTAAGGGTTGCGGTTGGTGTGGTTTTGTTCATTAAGACATTCCTGCACGGATTGGGGCGAAAGAGAGGCAGCTTTACATAATAAAGGGCACGATTTTCACGTGAAATCCCCCTTTAAAAAGAGGGCTCCCTCCATCCACAGACCAGGCACATCGGTCTCAGAGTGTGTGACAGCTGTAGTTGGTTGAGTCAGATCGGCTTCAGGATGGTCTCGTCTTACCCTTTACCGGAGGGCTTCTCCGAGTTTGATGTGTTCTCCCTGGGATCGTTTCTGCTGGTGGAGGGTAAGTGTTTTTTATTATGATATATTTATATTTTTTGTACTGGAATTCAGCCAAAAGTACAGAGGGCTTGTCCGCGTTATGCGTAATATTAACCTCTGACTGGACCTGACGCTACAGTCACTGGATGACTTTTTTTTTTTTTAATGATTGTAATCTCACTGCATGTTAAGAAACAAACCAACAATTTAAATGTGTGAAGCTGTTTATGTTTACTCTGATCGTCCAGTGCGCACACAGCCATAACAGTGCGCAGGTTTCTATTTACTACCGCATGCCACGGTCCTGCATGATCTGACTTGCTGTTGTTGTTGTTGTTGTTTTTTTATATATATATATATATATATTATTATTATTTCTCCATCCACGAAAAGGGCTGCTGGGCTTCTTTCTAAATGCGGTGACAGTCGCTGCCTTCCTCAAAATCAGAGAGCTGAGGACTCCCAGCAATTTCCTAGTGTTCAGCTTAGCCCTGGCTGACATGGGCATCTCCATGAACGCCACGGTCGCCGCTTTCTCCAGCTTTCTGAGGTGAGTGATGTAACAGCCAGCTTCCTCCTTTCGTAAGACATTGTCAGGTCTCACCACAGGCTGGGATGGCCAGTGTAATGGTCAAATAAAAGCCTCATCATCATTACAACAGCCATTATCGTCATCATCCGTTCTGAGGTGGGTAATGTCCACTTTAAGGAGGAAAACGCAGTCAGTGATGAAGAGCATTTCCCCTCAATGAAAGGGGGAGGGTCCATGTGTACAAACAGAGGGGTTTGTGGAGCTGTGTATGAGCTTCATGAGTATACAGATTAGTATTTATTATAATCAAAATCAAACCCAAAACAAACTTTTGTGAGGAACTCTATTTGTATTTTAGACTAATGCTGTAATCTGCATTAACACTACATGAAAGCAAGATGAAAAAATAAAAGCAGCAATAATTAAACATTTATAAAAGCACTGTAATTTTATATGTATTAGATTATTGCCTCTGTCCATTTTAACTGTGTTTTGACATCATGCCCTGAAACCTTTATTTCACAGGTGTCAAACATGCGGCCTGGGGGCCAAATCTGGCCCGCCAAAGGGTCCATCCAGTCTGGCCCTTGGGATGAATTTGTGAAATGCAAATATTTACACTTAGATATTAACAATCATTTTAGTTCAGGTTCCACATTCAGACCAATTCAATCTCAGGTGGGTCATAATAACGTATAAATACTCACAAGTCCAAATTTTTCTCTTTGTAAATGTAAATGTTTTCATGTATTTACACTAAAACAAAGTATAATATTGCAAAAATATCTGAATAACCTGAACAAATATGAACAACCTGAAATGTCTTAAGAGAAGTAAGTGCAATTTTAATAATATTCCATCTGTTACTAAATGTTTGGTGTGTTTTTAGATCCACTGCGATCTGTAAATTATAATGTATATGTGTAAATGATAAACTGAGGCAGAATATTGTTAAAATTACACATATTTTTCCATTTGTTCATATTATTCACATTGTTTGAGAGGATAGCTTGTAGATGCAAACATCTTCATAATATAATTTTACTTTTTTCACTCTAAAACATAGAGAAAAGTTTGGAGTTGACATTATTTATATATTATTATATCATAATTTTACTGGTTCAGCCCACTACAGATCAAATTTAGCTGAATGTGGCCCCTGAACTAAAATGAGTTTGACACCCCTGCTTTATTTATTTACTTATTTTGTATTAAACCTTTATTTAACCAGTCAAGACAGACTAAAAAAAACCCTTCTTGTTTACAACTGTGGCCTGGCAAAAGGCAGGGTCTTTTGAGGGAGAAGGACAGGGGAGCTAAAAACAAGATTAAAAACCTCACCTCATAGTCTGTCTGTCTGTCCACATTCAGGTACTGGCCTTATGGCTCCGAAGGATGCCAGACTCATGGTTTCCAGGGTTTCATGACAGCTTTAGCCAGCATCCACTTCATAGCTGCCATTGCCTGGGACAGATACCACCAGTACTGCACCAGTAAGTACAAAAACAGAAAAAAAATCACCCCTTTTCCTGTCACTGCCCAGCAGCATACGTCACAAACTAAACCCACTGTCCAGTGTCTTATGGACGATGGACCCCAAGTCGGTCCACGTGTGAAGTTGATACATTTGACTGATAGGAAGATGGAAAAGGTTGACATAAATACAGCTCATTTACCATTTGAATAGATTTACAACCTGTGTTTTAGTAAATTTCAACGACAACAGTCTTAATGCTTCCTAAAGTAACTCTAAGGATGTTAAAGAATTGTCCCACCTTGTTTCAGTACTGACTGATATAAATTACCCTGCTGCTGCTATTTCAGTCTTCATTAATTACAGAAATCTGCTAAAGGAGGAAATGACTTAACATCTGATCTGACATATTTTTACTTGGTGTTACTCAGCATGATTTAACTTTATCATATTACAGAGAATGTAACCAATACAAAATCACTTGGACAATAATATGCCTTTTTGCAGACACTGGATATATATGATGCACTGATAATGATAAATGTTTTGTACCTGCAGGGACAAAGCTGCAGTGGAGCAGTGCCATCACTCTCGCTGTATTCGTCTGGCTTTTCACTGCTTTCTGGTCCGCCATGCCTCTTATTGGCTGGGGAGAGTATGACTATGAGCCCCTGAGGACCTGCTGCACTCTGGACTACAGCAAAGGAGACAGGTATATATATGTGTGTATATATATATATATATATATATATATATACACACAACATACTGTATATACATGTGTCAGTTTAATACAAATGTGGATGTGTTTAGTTTTACTTTTAATACCTCACTGCATATAGTGTTTTCATGGCTTCCTTTGTCTCTCCACAGAAACTATGTGTCTTACTTGATTCCCATGTCCATCTTCAACATGGCCATTCAGGTGTTTGTTGTCATGTCCTCCTATCAGTCCATTGCACAGAAATTCAAGAAAACCGGAAACCCCAGGGTGAGCAAAATCATGTACTTATTAAATGAACAGGAAAACATGAAATTCAAGCACCTTTAAAATGCAGAAAGTATGTGGACATTAAAATGCATTCATGAACTTAGGGGAAAAGGTCTGATTTAGTAGCTCCATAAAAGATAAACTGACATAGAACAGACCCAGAGCATAAATCCTTCCAAGTATGCAGACTGCAGAGCTGAGCAAACATTCTTTCCACTTTGAAGTCACATGAATCAGAGGAATTCTTTGTTGTTGACCGGTATTTGTTTCTATCCTAGCGTAAGCACAACTTCCTCACGTGATTCCGGTTCACAGACAAAACTGAGTGTGAATGAGAAGTAGACATGCTCTGCATATGTAGGTCAATGCCACAGAGGAAAACCAGAGGGCTTGAGCTGGGAATGCAGATAGTAGCTGGTGTGCAGTGAATAGGACCGTCAGTTCAGAGGACGATATCCTGGGGGCTTGAATCAAGTTGCCCCCACAGTATGTTACCACTAAGGCCATTAATCACACTCATCTGAGTTTGCTAGAGATGCTTTCATAACATGCACAAAAGCCAAAGAGGCACCAAACTCAGTACAATGCAATTATGTAACTGGTTAAAAAGCTTGAATTCACACATCGTTTCACTGCGCCGAGCACATGACTGCCACAGAACATCAGAAATAGAACCACAGACTGTCAATTCAGGACCGGCTATCTTTTTAAAACTAAGTGTGAACTAATGATACCCAGTCACATACACAGAAGTTGTTTTAATAAAAAGAGCTATAATGTAGTATTTCTACTTTAAAAATAGTCAGAAATGACACTAAGGCTGAGTTTGAGGGTGAGAACTGTTCAGAAACAACTGTTTGAGTCAAAGAAAATGTCAAATTGCTAAAAAAAAAAAAAAAACAAAACATATATTTATATATATATTGAAGCAGTGTCATTGTTGGTGTCATTGTTGGTGTCATTGTTGCCGTCAACCTTTGTGGGTTAGACTATGAAGATTTTGAAGGTATTAAATCATTGTTATGTTATTATGTTTGATGCTGTTTATTGACCCACTGTTCAGACTAAACTGTAACAGTTCTGACCTTGTTGGGATGATTCCAAACAGATCTTTAGTTCAGCTATTGTAAACACAAACCATATGGAAAAAAAGAGGTGATTTGTGGTTTTACTGTGGCTGTTTTCAGTCTAAAAACAGAGCTAAGCTAACAGAGCTAAAATGTAAACTATCAGCTGATGCAGCATGTGAAGTTTGCAAGACACGGTGTTATTTTGACTGACTTGGTTTTTGTTTGAAGGAGTAAACTTGGTGATACCATGATGCACCTTATTTAGTGAGCTATGCAGTTTGTGCTACTGACAGTCTGGTATATCAGTTCTACACATAACCCCTTGACTGATGAAGTGGATAAGATTTCAGTTCAAACTGCAAGAACTGATAATCAGGTATGTAGTAGTGCATGTAAGAGCAGTGACCTCTTATCAGACCCTGAAGGAGTTAAATGTATCCTCCTGTGTTAACAGTACAACAGCTGTGAATGGAACAACAGGGCAAAAGACATAATCAAAACAAAATAATGAGCCCTGAGTTGGATCTAGAGATAGCCTCAAGAGAATATTTTCTGCCTCTGATCCTGATGCATGTCTCTATTAAATGTGTTGTGTCAGTGGGAAACTTTAGTCAAGGAAATTTATATTTAAAATCATCAAAGACTCATAAAATACAACTGTTTTTAATGTCTTCTGGTATAATTGCATAGTTTTATGAGCTTTCAGGCATACTTAGCTCGATAATGTAATGTTTTGGAGGGAGGAATGATAACAAATGGAACAAATTGCAGTCAGAAGATCAATAAACGTGTTCGACACCCACAGTTTACCATTTGCACAGAAAGGTGGTCATTAAAAAACAGATTTAAATATATGTTTGGTATGGGTACAATCAGGACCTGGGACAAGTTGATACAAAACATGTGTGATATTATCAGATAGTGTAGAATAAGAGGATTTTTCTCAAAGTTTAAAGCTACTTAAATAACAGAAAGGGAAAGTGTCAGCGTCTCAGTCAGGACAATGCCTACTTTGACTCGTGGATTACACTGACGTGCCTCTTTACTCACTTGCTGTTTTCTAGCTGAGCATGAGTGATCTACATGCAGATACTGTGTGTTTTCCAGACATTATCCCAGGCTTGTGACTTGTCCCCATGTAAACCTCATGACACGAGGCATTTTTGTCTCGTTCACACCACATGGTTGTTTGCTAACTAATCATTCTCTCTTTCTCCACCTTTTGCCCTGACCCTCTGCAGTTTAACCCCAACACTCCCCTTAAGACCATGCTCCTCTGCTGGGGCCCCTACGGCATCCTGGCCTTCTACGCCGCTGTGGAGAACGCCAATCTGGTGTCTCCTAAGCTCAGGATGGTAAGAAAAACCACCATATTCTACTACACTTATGTAATATGTTAACCACTACATGAAATTGCACACACTGAGTCTTAAATATCCCATAGTACATACACCATGATAAATGATTCTGCAGTCATGTTCATTTTATATAATGCATTAGTTAAAACAAAATAACTTTGCCAAACAAAATAACAATTCTGTCAATTGTTGGAGTAAAAAATTTAATGAAAATGTTTAATGTGATAAAACTCTTTTGAAAAGTTCCACCTGTGAACATTTTACGATCACCGCAAAAAATGCAGCCACATGGAAACAAAAAAAAATGGGACCAAGTGACATCCAGTATTACTGAGTAGATTTATAATTATAAAACAATGCCCTCAAATATATGTCAAAGTTAAAAAATGTGCTCTCGAATTTTTTATTTTTTTTTTAATATAATCAAGGTTGTTTTAGTTTATTTTTTTACATTTCTTGAAAAATTAATAAAAAAGTTAAAGTTATTCAAAAATAACCAAAATAATGTATAAGTATAATCAGATACGTATGTACTTCTGGATCATTGATTGAATTCAGGTAACTTATTAGTTGGCTATTATGTACAAATTTAGAAATTGCTGTTTTTAATATCGGCTGAATATTTTTAGAGTTAACTCATTCATTCATTCATTCACATATCTATTAAAAGAACCAAGTGTAAAACATTACATTTTGCATTTACATTATGTGAAATGGGACACCCTGGGAAGCTGAAGAGCTTTTTGAGAAGGGCACAAGCACAAAGAATGAATAACATAAGTACCCTTAATGCAACACATTTTACAGTAAGACAAACCCAAAAATACCTACCCTTTTTAAGCACCCACACTCTCAAACTTTCTGTGTTATTCTGCTCATATTAAAAGAAGAATTTCATTTAATTTATATGGTACCAGCTTCAGGTATATTCTATTGTACTCGTACTGCTCGTTACAACCTTAACATTATCAAGTATATTTATATATTAGTTACATTTAGTTTACACAAGGCAAAGCAAATACATTTGTATAGCACTGTCTGTACACAAGGCAATTCAAAGTGCTTTACAAAGGCATAGAAACACATAAAATTACATTCAAATCATACAGAATAAAACATTAATCAAAAGGAAAGTGAAGAAAGGATAAAAATAAAGAAAGAAATTAAAACAAGAATAAGAGACAGTTAAAACAAAAGCCAAAAACAGTCTTGATTAAAATCGATCAAAACAGTTCAAATTGTGTGTTGCAGTGCAGGCATTAGGATTACATTATATTGTAATATTATAAAATTCAGATTTTAAAGAGCTACCCATTAGAAACCTCTGCAAACTGGAACAAATGACACCCATAAAATGAATTAAAGTAATGTGAAGCTGTTCAACTTATAGCTTTCACTGATCCTGTGTAATCTCTAATGACCCTTTTGTGTTTAAACCTGTCCCTGTAGATGGCCCCCATCCTGGCTAAGACCTCTCCCACCTTCAACGTTTTCCTGTACGCCTTGGGAAATGAGAACTACAGAGGAGGCATCTGGCAGTTCCTCACTGGGGAAAAGATTGAAGTGCCTCAAATTGAGAACAAGTCCAAATAAACTATAAACATATAATAATCACACAGTCGTAGTGTCCTAGTGGTTTTCTGACAGGTACCTAAATGTCTCTGTTTGTGAGTGTTTACGTGCATGTGCTGTGTTTTGAACAGTGGTGGCTGGTAGTTGTTCCATTGTCCTTTGCTTCTGCTGTTTTATTTAAACAACACAGTGGGAAACATTATGACCGTGGTGCTAAAAGCTCATCACGAAACATTCCTTTTGACTGCAACATGTACACGCAGTCACTTCTCTAAGTCATTTCAGTATGAACACTTTATTTCTCTGTATTGCTCAGGTCATTGTGGAATGTAATACAATCTTTAAAAGTTGTTGTTGTACAGTGCTTCAGACCAAATCATGCTACAGGCATTAAATCCTTTAAATAGTATTAATTTTATCTTTCAGCTGAGGAATGATAGAAATAACTGATCCACTTGCTAACACCTCGGTTGCCATGAGGCAGGCATCTGATCTCTGTCAGTCATCCTTCATCATGTTATTGGTGCCTTCAAGCAATTTTTACCCTTCAAATGCTGCCTCGGTCTCTGTTGAGTGTACCAACCTAAACCAATATTAGCAAATGAATTCTTCCCCCCACCCAGTGAATGTTATCACCCTGCATGTGAAATGAAAACATGTGTGCACTGCATACCATCTGACATCTCATCGTGGTCGGAGAGGTTGTGATCTCCACAACTAGAGTAGAAAAGCACTAATCCTCTAAACAAGAGCGCCATTCTTTGATATACAGCCCCCACAACAAGTTCCAGATTAGTCAGTGGCTGCAGATTATGGGGAATTTCTTCTCGCCTTTAGATTGTAAATAAAAATTCTCTGCAGCACATAACTACCACATCAGAGTAACAGATGTCAGACCAGTTGGCTGTTGTGTTTAAGTTAGTTCTGATTGTAAATGTTACAGCTTTGCAAAAAAATGATTGGGCCACAGTGGCAAAGTAGTGAGAAGTCAACATTTGAGTGTGACTTAAATGAAGAAAGAAATTGTTAATGACAATCACATTAATGGCAGCGAAAACACAATTTTCTCAATTAATAATTTATAAATTATAACAAATAAAGTGTAGAAATGATAAATATTCAAAGAACCTACCATCCAAAAGATCACACTGAAGGGCTGATATATTGATTTTTTACAGAAAATCACAAGTGGTGCAATATTTTTTCCAAAGCTGTAGTGTCGTAGTTCTTCTATAATGTCACTGAATCCCCTACATGAATCAGACATATTATGTATCACAAAATAATATTGTTAATTTCTTCACAAACCAGGCAATGCTTTGATATTTTCATATGCAATGTAATGTCTTACCTCAAGGTTAAACGACACTAAAAGAAGCACAGTGGTTCATGTGTAATAAGTATATTTTCAGTAGGTTTAAAAAAAAATAAATTGTCGTTTTAATGTAACATATCAACAATCCGTCAATTGAAATTTGATCCAAGATTAGCACAGAATAATCAGGAACAATTTATATCACATGTGAACAGACTTGTCAACAAGGCAATATATGTTTTTACATGATCAGGTGATCTATAGAGGACGCTGGATGCAGTCCAAGCACTTGATTTATTCTGACAGATTCAACTCTTATACTCGGCTGCATATGATTAATGACATGATGAAGTAAAATCCCTAAAAATTTCAACACACAGACCCGTTCACATACCATTATGTTCCATTGCAAATGACAAAAGTAGTGTTCCTAGAGGTCATTACAGATCATTACAGCTGCAAAGAAAATCTTATTTTTGTAATATTCTATTCTGTACAATGTAGTTATGTATGTATAATAAATAAGCTATTGTTCCCATTTTTCCTCTAGTTTTGTTGGTTGTGATTTGAGAACTTTAATTCATTTCATTTGCTTCACCTTAAATAAAACTTCAGGAAAATGTAAGTTGTCAGGGTGAATAAAGAATTTACATAATCAAAACTGTGTGTGTGTGTGTTTTTGTTTTTTTTTTGGTCAGAGTAATGCATGTGTGTTTAAATGAGCTATAGCGTTCACATCAGTCCAAATGACGCTGATGTCAGAGTAATTAAAGTGAAGTAGACGTTGAACCAGCGTGATGAAGATAACACCCAACCACAAAATGCAGTATAGAAGCCCCCAGTTGGCTCTTCTAAGCTGATTAACTGACGACAGCCTGATGTTCCCCAGTGGAACGGGTTGTTGCATAATTATGTGGGAATGACACTTGTACAGCCGTCAAAAAAGATGCTGATGACACACTTAGTCCAGCTATTTCAATCCTAGTGGTTATATTCACTTTTGGTAAGAACAATATTTGCCTCTCGTATCATCCTTGATCATATATATGTATATTTACTTAATTTATTGATACTAAACATTTACCAGAACCTTTATGACGTGAAGATCAAAGCTCTGCTCAGACACTGATGGACATATGGAGCTGTCAGCTGGTGGGAAGTCTTAGTTTGATCCCCACTTCCTGTGTCAACATGATCAGCTGCCAACACCAATGGAGGTTTAAAGAATGTTATTCCATGAATATTTTAGAAATAGTTTATTTATTATAAGAAAACAAGGCCAGTAATCCTTTCTCGCAGTAGATTTTGGCCTTTGTAAAATAGACAATAATTTCCTTGGATATTACAGAAGATCAGTCCTGTGAATGAATTATCTTTCTTATTTTTTTCTTATTCTAAGTATCAGAACTAGGCATGGGTGAAGATGGAAGGGCTCATGTTTACTTGGAACCAAGGTTATAATAGTTTTGGATTTTCATTATAGTTTAGTTTTATTTAGTTTTGACTTTAAAAAAAAAAAAATGCAGTTAGTTTTAATTTGTCTTGAGAGGAGGTTTGCTAGTTTTTTTTAGTTTTTGTTTTTTTCTAAATGCTTAGTTTTAGTTTAGTTTCAGTTTCTTTCATATTTTTCTCTTCTTTGCCATCATATTCACATAAATCCCATGCAGAACTCTGCTGCTTTAGTCTCCATGTTTCCGGAGCGTCAAGTGTCATATGGTGCCAGCAGCTAAAACTGCTGGAGTGAAATAAATCAATTTCATATCAACCCGACATTGATAAAAACAAAAACGAAGGGAATTTTATCCATAATTTTTATGTGTTTTAGTTGGTTTTATAAGTACACAATACCGTTTCAGTTAGTTATTGTTTTTTTCTTTTAATTATAGTTATTTATTTCAGTTAACAAAAATGTTTTTTTAATTCTAGTTTTCGTCATTTCATTGGTTTTTGTTAACGACAATAACCTTGCTTGGAACAAATGTATCATTCATATATCAGTGCTGATGTGCTTGCTTTTGCATTTTCTCAGTGACACTGAATAGTTTTAACAGCTATAAATGTGCCCCATTGTTCTCACATATAATTGGATTAACTATTTATTATTTTATGGATTTAGTTTTTAGCATTAGATTTTTAGTATGGTTGACACAAATGGTTGACACAGTTTATCATGCTTCTCTGAGGTCTATTACTAATTCTAAAGCCATGACATATCATTGTGAGTTGTATTCCAGAGTGGATTGGCCTGCCCTGTCCACTAGGAGGCTGGGACACTGGTACACCTTTGTTTATAAGGCAGTGGTTCTTAACCTGGGTTCGATCGAACCCTAGGGGTTCGGTGAGTCAGTCTCAGGGGTTCGGCGGAGGTCAAGACACACACTCGACTCATTAGTCGGGTGTGTGTGTCAGGCTAGGTCCAATATACACGGTGTATTGTTGTTGCTCATAGCACTACAACACATCCAGAAGTGTTTATAATCTCTTCCACTCATCTGACAATGAATTATTTGAGTATTTTCCACATCGTTATGACTTTTGCTACTTCCTGTTTACCATGGAGGCAGCCTTGTGTTGCGTTTGTTTACATTTTTCGGTCACTGCACTGGTCAGTTACAATCATGTGACGACTGATGCACCGTCGCGGATGGAGAAATCATATTACGCTAAAGCCGAGCTAGTGCCGTAATAAAACAACGATCACAAAAATACTGAAGGAGTACAGCGAGAACTTTTTTTTGATACACTATATGCAATTATCTTTTTTTTTATGTCAAAATTGCGTGGTTTGGAAAGTTCGCAGCGAGATGAAACGAAAACCGGGTTGACCTGTCGGCCTACATATGATTTGTGATGTCACGCCCCGCTTGGCCGTCACTAAAGAAGGGTTCGGTGAATGCGCATATGAAACTGGTGGGGTTCAGTACCTCCAACAAGGTTAAGAACCACTGTTATAAGGTCATACTTGGACTATTGCCTTCCCATATCAGTAGTTTAATAAGAAGAAGAAGTGCTGATTCTTATTGTTTGTGATCACATGATCAGTTGTTCCTCTCTGTGCCATTCACCCGTACAGAACTGGGCCAAAGGGCATTCGTCCACTCTGCTTCTTGCAGATGGAATATGTCGCTAAAAGACTGGAAACTGACTGAACTGATCTCCTTGAATGCTTTTAAATCTAAACTCAAAGTGCTACAGACTAACTCCATGACTTGCACTTGTTTTTCACAGTTTGACCTGTATTGTTTTTCACAGTTTGACCTGTACTTGTTTTTCATAGTTTGACTTGCCCAGTAAATTTTTGTATGTTGTAACTGTGTGTTGTATTTCACGCAGCCTCTTGGCCAGGACTCCCTTGGAAAAGAGGTTCTTAATCTCAGTGAGATCATTTTTCCTGGTTAAATAAAGGTTAAATAAAATATCTATTCCTATAAACCAAGGGTGTCAAACTCATTTTAGTTCAGGGGCCACATCCAGCCTAATATGATAAAAAGTGGGCCGGACCACTAAAATAATATAAATAATAGGAAAAAAGTAAATTTCGTAATGAAAATGTTTACATCTATGAATTGTACTTGAACATAACATGAACAAATATGAACAACCTGAAAATTCTTTAGTAAAACAAGTGCAATGTTAACAACATTATGCCTTAGTTTATCATTTATACATATGAAGCACAACTTAGAGATCACAGTGGATCTACAAATACACAAAACACTAAATAACAGGCAGAATATTATTACAACTCCACATACTTCTCTTAAGACATTTCAGATATTCACATTTTTTGTTAAAGGCTAGTCCATAAATGTAACCATTTATGTGTAATTTTACTTTTTTACAATAAAACAAAGAGACAAATTTACCATTGTCCTTATTTATAGGTTATTATGGTAATATTTTACTGGTCTGATCCACTTTAGACTGAAATGACCTAAAATGATTTTAACATCCTTGATTGTTAATATCTTCAGTGTAATTTTTGTATTTCACAAATTCATCCCAAGGGCCGGACTGGACCCTTTGGCGGGCCAGATTTCGCCCCTGGGCCACATGTTTGACACCTGTGCTATAAACTCATTTGGAATCTCTATTATAATTAATACAGACAGCATTTTCCCTCCCAGTTTGTCTGTTTTCCTATTTTCTTTTCATTTTTCTCTGGTGTTTCCAGGGGGTTATATGTCATTCATTCATTCATTCATTCATTCATTCATTCATCTTCTGAACCCACTTTACCCTCACTAGGGTCACGGGGCCTACTGGAACCTATCCCAGGTACCTATAGGCGAAGGTGGGCTACACCCTTCATTGCAGGGCTGACATATAGAAATGAACAACCAATCGCTATAACATTCACACCTGTGGGCAATGGCATTAACCAGTTAACCTATTAGTGCATGTCTTTGAATGGTGGGAGGAAGCTGGGGTGGTTATATGTTACATATTATATACAGAATGTAGTTTATATTAATCTTGAAATGCTATGTTAGTTCACTGGCTACTGTATTTTTCATGTATGTATACATGTTTGTATGATACTTCGGCATTAATTTACAGCTCTAAGGTATCCAGTACATGTCTAACAGGGCTCAGAAAATGAATATGGTTCTTAGAAGTATATTTCATTCACATTTATCCTTAAAAATGCACTGTTTAGAAGAACACAGGTAACTAACATATTTGCTGACAGTTTTAAAACATAATATGGGAATTTAATAACCTCCTTAACATGACTGACAGCCCATGTTATGGTTGGAGGTCAGGTTAGGCTTACATATGAGCCATGTTTAAACTGGGGTGGTTTAGGGTTTCAGCTTCATGTTAAACACAACAACTAGAAGATGTTCCCTTTCAGATAAAGTCAAATACCTGCATTTTAACCTTACACTTCTTCTGTTTTAAGACTAATCATAACCTTACCTTAGGATTGGTCTAAAGTTTTACAATAATACAAAAATATACAGAAACAGTCAAACAATACCAAGAGTAAACAAAACAAAATAAAGTAATACTAATAAAAAAAAAAAATTAAAAAAAATTGAATAAAAAGAGCTTACTGGTTTAATTTGATCAAGGCTGAATGGTGATCATAGATTTGTTGTTGTTTGTATCACAATTTTGTCTTGTGATTGAAAACTGTTAAATAAGATGATATATTTTTTTCCAGATCTGAGGCCCTTTAACCAACAAAGAGGATTCATTTTTGCTCCCCTTGTGGTGACTCTTTTAATGTTATAATTTAAAGTCATTTGAGAAAACAGTTTTGGTACATGACCAATCACACTCTTGAAGCTCATTTTCAAAAATAAGAAATGCACAAAACTGTCAGAACTTAACAGATTGGCCTTGGCCTGAAATATACAACAGTTATTTTTTTTTTTTTTTATAGCCTTTTGGTTCAACATTCTTCAGCTTTGTTTATATAAGCGACTCTGTAGGTCTCATTGAAATTTTGGTTGCCTGGGCTCAGATGATTATACAATGAGAAAAATGTGATAAAACCAAGGCATGCACATATAATTGAGCCACTTTTGCAAACATCTTATTAGTTGACGACAATTAAGATATTTTACTAATATATGCATAAAATCTTAGCTGTGATTCAAAAACCACACAGAAATATTAGGTTTTCAGTTTGTTTCTGATCAATAATCATACTAAAGCCATAGATTACATCTTATTGAGAACAATTTAAAGACAGAAAATTATTTTTATTTCTTATGATAATCATTATTATTAATTTAAATTCCTCTGCAGCCTGTTGTGGCGTTTTTGTTAACACACCCAACTTCCCTACAGTTGTCTGGTAACTCGTTAATATATGTGTCGGAAAACAGTGGTCCCAGAATGGACCCCTGTGGTATGCCCCTTTTGGAATTAAAGCAAGATAAAGAAGATGTCACACCTCTAACACACATTTATACAAAAATATCGTTGTGTTGAGGTTCCAGGTATGACTGAAACCAGCCACGGGCTTGATTTTAAAAAGTATATTTCTTTTTTCAATTCAGTTCAATTTTTGTTTGTAGAGCCCTATATCACAACAAGGTTGCCTCACAGGGCTTTACAGAATTAGTTGGATATGAAAACAAACAAACAGTCAAATAAACAGTAGATGAAGGAAATGGATTATTATCTTTTGGTTTGTTTAAAATTATTTCATGATCCACAGAATCAAATGTCAAAACTACTCTTACTACCACTACTTTAGCTTCATCTAGTGATTTCTTTATCGTTTCTGTAAGCTAGGATGTAACCATTTCCATTGAATATCTTGATTGAAAACCAAATTTTTTTCAGATCAAGGAGTTTATCTGTCCTAAGGAAGTTTACCACCTGCTCTACCACTAAGTTTTCCTACCTAGAAGTACAACAGCATATTTAAATTTAACTGATTTGAGATTAAATTAAACTGCTTTTGACTCTGTCTCAGCCCAAATTCAGCCCTTGACAGACGCTATTAGTCCATCACAGGTATTTTCAGAGGCAGGGTGTTCCTATTGGTTGTTCTACAAATGCATTATGCTTATGCTCATCTCGGAGGAGGGGCTTTTCATTTTTGCCTGTACTTGATATGTCCTAACTGCTGCTTAATCCATTGGGAAATATTTCGTCACAGAGATTTATTTGTGTCTATTAATGATTTTTCATCACAGCTGACGTCAGAAGATAAGTTATTTAAAATACATTGGCCAGAGATTTACATAAAAAAACTGCTGGATTATTTTATACTCAAATCCAAATGTCTGGCTGGAGACTGCAGTTTGCTTTTTTTTTTCTTTATCAGCTTGCCATCTCGTACAATCAAACATATTCAGGTACTTAGAGTTCACTGAGGATTATGTCTGCTCAACCAATGAAGTTTTCATATGGGCTTTTTGAGAGGATTATGCAGTAACATGATCACGAGGGCAGGAGAAAGACAGCATCAAACAGAGTGAGGGCTGACCCAGAAAGAACATACACTAGATGAAGGGGACGTTTTGGGCTGTATCTACATTTTTTTTCCAGATGCAGAAAAATACCATTTAAAAATCCAACTTTTTTGATAGTGGACAGGAGATAACAGTCAGTGTGCCACCACTGGGACTCAAAAAGATGTTCAGTTATCAGGTCATGCCCCAAATTTAGTAATTTAGCATCAAAAGGAAAAAATGTTATGCATCTCCAGATGGGACATTAAGTCCTCTGTTAATGAGGTTCTGTTTACATTACCATCTAAATGTCTGCCTGTCTGTCAGATAGATTATACAGAAACTACCACAGTGAGTTTCATTGATCTTGGTTAAAGAGCGGGGCACAGGTCAAGGATGAACACCTTAAATTTTGAAGCAGATGCATTGAAAGCGTCTGATTCTGGCTTTTTGTGTTTATCATTTTATGCACTGTAAGATCGAATAAGTTGAGTTTACTCAAAAAATTTGAAGAAACCAGTTGCCTTAAAAAATTTTATTAATGAGTAATGAAAACTTGAGTGTAATAAACTTAAATGCTTGATTTGAATGGAATTGCTATTTTAAGTACAACACACTAAATGCCAAGTTCATTTAACTTAAAATTTGTTGCATTGTCGATTGCTTTGTATAATCATTTGACTTTATATCATCAGTTCATTGTACTCAATTCCGATTATTGTATTTTTCCATTATTGTATGTTGTAACTGTATGATGTAATTATGTGTTGTGCTGCCTCTTGGCCAGGACTCCCTTGGAAAAGAGGTTCTTAATCTCAATGGGATTTTCTTCCTGGTTAAATAAAGGTAAAAAACTAATAAAAATTCAAACTGATTTAAATTAAAAAATTTTGCAACTTGTGTTGCTTCATATAATGATTCAACTTAACATATTGTAACATGGATGAACGTCAGGTGCAAAGTTCATTCTATGTAATTTGTTAGTTCAAGAAGTGCTTTTACTTTGTGAAAACAATAAAAGATGCAAAGCTCACAAATTGCTTCTGCTGCTGAACAGTAAAGCGATTGTTTGGCCTATGGCTCTCATTCATGGTGCAGCTCTACAAAAATACAAAAACAAACAAAAAAAGATCAATAAACATTGCCATATACACATTAAGTCAAAATTAACACTAACACCACAACCCTACTGAACCCCTGCACATAAAAATAACACATTTTCAACAACATGCCCAGTACCCACAATGCAATGCAGTGATAAAAAGGTGTGGTCATGACTAAAACTTAGTTATTTAAATCCATTTAACTTAAACTTTTTCGTACTTTCGACTATGTCTACAAATTAGTAGAATATTTTATAGTAATGTAATAAAACTTAAATAATTTAAGTACATTGTAATTAAAGCATTTTAGTAAATACAAAGTCCGGGCTTACAGTGTGCCATAACAGGGCAAGGTATTCAAATTACAAAACTATATTACAAAAGTTACAAAAACTGAAGGCTCTTGAAATGCCTAATTAATTCTAAACATCTAAAAAAGAATTGCTAATCTAATATAAGAAAAACAACAAAATGAACATAATCAATCTAATTCTAAACAGGTTCTCATGAAAAAAACTGATACTACCTTCCAATCTGAAAAGGGTAATTTTGTCAATTCAGCACCAGTCTTTTGTCCGTTGTTTAAGATTTAGGAGGATCGAGTACAGCCTGGCCAACACAAAAAGTCCCACACACAGTATTTTGCTGGACTGCTTTTAGCTTTGATGGCAAGATTCGTTCATAGTGTCATCAGTGATGTAAAAAAAAATGTCACAACATTCATTTTCACGCATAGTTACATACATTTTTGGCCAAGATCTCATATAGATGATGAAAGCCAGACCACTGCGTGAAGATTCTCAGTGGGTTATGTTGAATGAATATGTTACCTGGCCTGGAACTGTAAATACATTTTAGTTGTTCATTCATTCATTCATTCATTCATTCATTCATTCATTCATTCATTCATTCATTCATTCATTTATTTATCTATTTATCTATTTATTTATTTATTTTCTTTCCTTAAATGTACCATAATGCACTGTCTTGACTGTCTTGTTATGTGTGTTTTGTTTGTATTGCCTTTTTTTTTCCCCATGGGTTCTATTTGTTTATGTCTGGTGTCAGTCTCTGTATTATGAACACACTATTTGAGATTATAAATGTTATATCTGTTAAATGAAAAGTTCTATAAATAAAGTAAAAAAAAAAAAAAAAAAAAGATTCTCAGTGGGGTTCAGGTCTGCACTCTGTGGTGGCTAATTCATGTGTAACTAGAAGCACTTGGAGAGCGCAAACCTCCGCCAAGGCTGATCAGTGGACCCCCCCGTGGGCCCCCCCCACCCCCGATCACCACCAAAATTTAATCATTTCTTCCTTATCCCATTTCTAACAAACCCTGAAAATTTCATCCAAATCTGTCCATAACTTTTTGAGTTATGTTGCACACTAACGGACAGACAAACAAACAAACAAACAAACAGACAAACAAACCCTGGCAAAAACATAACCTCCTTGGCGGAGGTAAAAATTATGTCTCATGCTCCCTGAATCAGTGTTTTGCTAGACAGAGGAGCAGACGTTCGTAATGAATACAGGTATTGTGTAGTATTTATACTTAATAAAAGCTGTTTAACAAATGACTATCTACTCAGTGCATCAGTTAGGGTGAAAGAACTTGTTGTAGCTAAAACATATTTGTCACTGAAGTAATTGTCCAATGGAAAAATGTAATCTAGAAGCTTTTTTTCTTCATTAAATCCAGGTTGGGACTTCATGGCAGTGTATATTCATACTTATGTTTTCATTTGTTTTTAATCAACTAAACTAAATAAGAATTGTTGTGTTTTCATTACCTTGGAATGAGCCATTTATATCTACAGAGAGAAAAGGTCACATCCATTGTAGGAAGGGGTATTAGGGGTGTGTTTTTGATGCATGGGGTAGTCTGAAATACATCAAGTCAGGGTTAGGAAAAGTAGTTGGGGGAAGGGTGAAAGCAGAAAACACAAATAATGGAAACATTAAAATGCACGAGGGAGGAAATGAATTCACAAGGTCAAAAGTCCACAAAGTTTAGTTGAAACAAAGTGAAATGTCAGTCTACGGCACAAGTGTCAAACATGCGGCCCGGGGGCCAAATCCAGCCCGCCAAAGGGTCCAGTTTGGCCCTTGGGATGAATTTGTGAAATGCAAAAATAGATATTAAGAAATTAATAATCATTTTAGCTCAGGTTCCACATTCAGACCAATTCAATCTCCAGTGGGTCAGGCCAGTAAAGTTCTATCATAATAATCTATATATATCACAACTCCAAATTTTTTCTCTTTGTACATGATGGGGAAGCAAAATTTACAATATTTTGAGGCAGGGATTGAAAGACAGTGTATGACCAATTAGTTTATTGAAAGTCGTGAGAATTTATTTGCCACAAGAAAATTTACATAATAGAAAATGTTTTTATTCTATGTGTCCTCCTTCTTTCTCAATAACTGCCTTCACACGCTTCCTGAAACTTGCGCAAGTGTTCCTCAAATATTCGGGTGACAACTTCTCCCATTCTTCTTTAATAGTATCTTCCAGACTTTCTCGTAATAGTTTTGCTCATAGTCATTCTCTTCTTTCCATTATAAACAGTCTTTATGAACACTTCAACTATTTTTGAAATCTCCTTTGGTGTGACGAGTGCATTCAGCAAATCACACACTCTTTGACGTTTGCTTTCCTGATTACTCATATGGGCAAAAGTTTCTGAAAAGGTATGGATAATAGTGTTAGGTATGATTATGACATCAATATATGTTTGGTTTCAAAACAACTGACGTAGTGCCTGCTGAGAAAAAAACAACTAAATGTTCATTGTAAATTTTGCTTCCCCACCCTGTAAATGTAAATATTTTCCTGTATTTGCAGTAAAACAAAGTACAATTTCACAAAAAATGTGAATAATCTGAGCAAATGTGAAGAACCTGAAATGTCTTAAGAAAAATTAGTGCAATTTTAACAATATTCTGTCTGATACTAAATGTTCTGTGTATTTGTAGATCCACTGTGATCTGTAAGTTATAATGTACATGTGTAAATGATAAACTGAGGCAGAATATTGTTAAAATTACACTTATTCTTCCAGTTTGTCCAAGTAATTCACATTGTTTGAAAGGACAGTTGCAGATGTAAACATTTTCATTGTTTAATTTTACTTTTTTCACTATAAAATATAGAGAAAAGTTTGAAGTTGACAGTATTTATATATTATTATGTTATTATTTTACTAGTTCAGCCCACTTCAGATCAAATTTAGCTGAATGTGGCCCCTGAACTAAAATGAGTTTGACACCCCCGGTCTACGGTCTCGGGTCTATCCCACACTTTCCTTTACTCCATCAGTGATCTTGGCTGTCAGATTTGAAGCCGATTATATAATCCTGACTGTCCTAAAGCTCACCCACACATCCACAGGCACATACTCTTATTGAATATAATCAATGGAAATGCTGAACACAGCTGCTCTTCCTATCAGTTCGTTGAGTTCGAGACATCACACCTTTTGTTGACAGATACCCCCAAAAAAAAAAAAAGAAAAAAAAAAGAAAAAAAATCCATTACTAACACCATCATATATATATATATATATATATATATATATATATATATATATATATATATATATATATATATATATATAATCTTAAAGCAACAATCAGACACATGTGTAACGCAATGCATATGACAACAAACATATTATTAGTTTTTGGAGAAACTATTTTTACTGGATTAGTGTTTGAGTGTAATCTGGTTTAAAGTAAGGCTATGCGTCACTGCTCTTTAGAAATCACTGTTTTTAATTCATTAAACCGCTCACTTTGGCCGGTAAAGGGTAGATAGAAAGTGACCTATTCACACTGTTCACACCCTCACCAACACACACACTGCACACATGCTAAACACTGTAAAGATAAAGAGGAGGCTGTGCGACGAACATCACAGAGATTATGACAAATTTTCACCGAAACTTCAAATCTCCAGTTGATTACATTTCTGTCTCTAATGCAAACAGAACATGATGCAAACATGATGCATAAAGCAGGATGAACTGTATGTCCACCCGTGTCTTCTTCAGTCTGTTATGTCAGCATTAGTAGCAGCTGCACTACACTTTGATTAAATGAATGGATTTCACACATATGGGTGATGCTGCATTTAATCTATTCAGCTACATGGATTATGCTATTAATCAACTTTTCCTATTTGTAAATGCAGTATACAACAGACAAAGAGCCATGTCTTCCAACATGGGATATATATTTAATTCTGTATTCTGCTCAATGAACATCTCATTTCTGGTTGGGGGTCCAATCACAGCATCCCCTTCCCTGGAACTGCCACATGTCTGACTGTAACTGGAAGTACATTCACTCATGTTATACTCTTATGTAACAGTACAGTTGTATTGTAACTGGACTTGAACTTACAGTACCTGATGAAACTATCATCCTCTAAAGTTTGTTGAGTACACCATAAAAAAAGTGTTTTTTGTTAACTGTAAAAACCTTCTATTAATAAATATTCTATAAAATGTTTATCAGATATCTAATTTTATGTCAGTTATGTAAATTTCAGTGCAAATTAGAAATAATTATAATACACTGTAAAAAAAAATAAATAAATAAAAAATTTAAAAAAGCAATTAAAAAACGGTATTATTCTGGAAGCAGTGGTGCCAAAAAATACTGTAAAATAACGTAAAATAACCATCTCATAAAAATATGGTAATTTTCCATAATTAAAATACAGTTTTTTGCCCTAACTTTACATGAGATTTTGCTGTTTTGTTTTTTTTTTGTTTTGTTTTTTTTTTTTTTGGGGGGGGGGGGGGCATTTTAATGTTTAATAAAGAATTTACATGTATTAAAACAATCAAATTACTGATATATAGATATAGATATATAGGTATATAGATATATATAGATATAGATAGATAGATAGATAGATAGATAGATAGATAGATAGATAGATAGATAGATAGATAGATAGATAGATAGATAGATAGATAGATAGATAGATAGATAGATAGATAGATAGATAGATAGATAGATAGATAGATAGATAATTTTCAATGAGACTAAGTTGTACAATCTACTGATAAAAACTGTATTGGACAGTTTATCAGTGCTTATACATGTTATACATTCACAAAAATACATTTATTCAACATTTTTGTTGCGAAACCTCCCATAATTACACAAGATATTTGTCAATTAATAAACAAGTCTTGTTAAACTTACAGAACAAATGCTTCTTTAATGGTTAATTGTCAGTAATTTTATCTTGTTTTATTTATTTATTTATTTATTTTTACAGTATTAAACTTTAAATTAAAAGTTTAATCTCATAAATAGAAAAGAAATATTTGTAAAATTATGATACATTTGCAAAAGTATTTTAACTGCATTTTTCTGTGAAAAAAAGAAAAAAAATTCTTTTAAAAAATTTAAATTTTTTGGTTCTTCACAGTTACAGTTTTTTCATGTCATTTGACATTGACATGTAAAATCACAGTCTGTTTTTGTCATTTCATTGATATTTTCCTGTAACTTAAAAATACAGGAAAAATCTGTAAAATAAACAGTGAAAATTCTGTTAAATTACAGATTTTTTTACAGTGTACGTTTGATGGATCCTTTATTTGAAACATAGCTTTTATTACTTGATACATAGCTTTCACACGCATATTTAATTTATTTTTGTATATAGGGTGTTTGTTTTATTTATTCCCGCTGCCATCTCAGCCATTGCATTAAAATGTCATTTGATGTAAATCTGAATGACAAATAAAGTCTGTCTACTAACAACACACAAAAATTTGCACTTCTCACATTTACTCTTAGTTTTCATTTCATACCGAATATGATTAAAATGTGATTAATAACTTCTTAAGACATGTTTAATTCCACTCAATAGTTACTAAAAGTACCCTTAACATGTTTTATTTTGTAATTGTCTCAGTCTCAGTTCTTACAGTGAATATCTTTGTCACCAGCTGGTTTGGATACAAACACACTGAAATGTCTCAGCCAAAAAAAGTTGGGAACCCAACCGTTTTTGGCTCATGACCCCATTTTAACATCACAAATTTCTGGCAACCTCAGACATTCAAAACAAAGACTTTTTTTTTTTTTTTTTTGCTAAAATTGGTTTGTTTTTGATCACATAATAGTTTGCTATACTATATTGCAAACAAATGTTAGTTTTAGATGACATTTAGTCTATATAATGTATATTATAATGGACAGAGGCAGAAAAGCCAGGTGTAGATTATTGCACAAAGTAAGAATTTTATTTTCCTTGGTCAGGATATGTACAGTCAGTCCAGCTTGGATTTACAAGGCTGACAATTAATACTGAACAAACAAGAACTCAAACTATGAATTATGAAAGAGCTGCAGCATCTGAAACCGACCACAATGAACATTTGACAGATAAACGGTACCACAGTGCTTCAGTTTCAGCTTCACAGTTTGTCACGTCTATTATGGATTGGGATTGTCTCTCTCAACTCACCATATATTTTTTATTAGTAATTTTTTGTTTGTTTGTTTGTTTTTATCAGTTAATACAAATTTCAGGTGACCCCAGCTGAATTCCAGGTGACCCTAAGCATAAAAAACACTGCCCTAAGTCATCACAGAAAAGAAATCCTGAAAGTCACCAGCAGATTTTGGAAACCAAATTACCCATTACCTGTTGATTAAGACCTTGTGATATGTCTAAAACGAGCCTCATGGTCAGATGTTTTCAGACTGTTTTATTGAACTACTTTCATCTGATGATTCTGACCGCGCTGATTTTACCTTAACCCTTTCATGCATAGTGGTCACTACAGTGGACAGCTGTTCAAAAGTGTTCTCTTGTGTATTCATGGATTTTGTTGTTTTAGTTCCATATCAGCTAACACAGTGGATACTTATGCATCATCCCATACACTGCAACTCATACCATTACTGTAACTTCGCTGGTCTAGATAAACCTGATCTGCAGTAAGATTTTTGAAAGTAAAAAAGAAAGCTCTAATTGTTATTAGACTGTCATTAACAGGTTTTTTTTTGTTTGTTTGTTTGTTTTTTTTGCTTTTTTTTACATATCTCCATGCAGGTATGTTAAAATGTGAGAAACCATCAGATTAGCAGCTTTAAAAATGTTTTTATTTCATAGTTTTCACGCAGTATATCACTAAATACATGTTTCTTTGGTTCTAAAACTAAACACATGGTGTCCAGCTGAGTGGACATTTTTATAACTCCATAAAAAAATACGCTAAAAAAATCAATAGAACTGTTATTTTTATGCCTAAAGAGGGATAAAAACACTCAGGAAAAAATCTTGATTAAGGTTCTCATAATTCATGCATGAAAGGGTTAAAATTAAGCAAAAAAAGAGCTTGTTGTTTACATCAAGTAAAAGTAGGTGACTTTAAAGAGTTGCACCCTTTACATTCTTGCTTAATTATCTCAAGACTGACCTGTAAATTATCTCTTTACAGGGGTTGAACACAGGATGAATGGCTTTTTTTTTTTTTTTTTTTTTTGCTTAACTGTTATGTCCACTATTTTTCTTATTTTTTCTGTACATCTGTTTAAATGAGGGGATCTTCTGTAAGCAGCCGGAATGTAAACTATGTCCAATAATAATAAAGGAACATGCCCTTCTGAACTAACCTCTCTGTTGTTTTCTCTATCTTTATTTGCAACCTGGGACTTAACATGGTTTTATCTTTATGGCATTTGCACCCTTTTGGAACTTATGGATTTTTTAATCTATTGAAAAGAGAGGGGGAGAAAAGCTACAGTAAAGAAATCCATGCATGCTGGAGTCACATCTGATGTTTAGGCTGTGTGCGTTTGGCTGCAGGGGCCTGGGATTTGTATGGCCGTTAGAAATTAATACTTTGGCAACTACACAAGATTACATGCTGGTCTTGAATCTCCTGAGCTTGGTTTCAAATCAGATCAGAACAGAAGCACAGAAAAAAAACGCAAAAAAATAAATAAATAAAGAGAGAGAGAGAGACAGAGAGAGAGAGAAAGGGAAAAAGTTGCTCCTCTAACATAGCCAATCCACTTAGACGGACACCCCTGACTCCACCCTTCATAGCAACCAAGAGAATAGTGTACAAAAAATAAATAAATAAATAAAAATAAAAAACTAAAAACAGACACAAAATCTCCTCTGTGTGTGTATTTGTAGCCAGGGAGCGTCTCCATGTGTCCGCTCATATCTGTGTGTTTGTGTAACAGAGATACAGAGAGTTCAGTGGTCTCTTGGGTAAACCATGAGGCCAAGGCAGATTTCCAGCCTTCACGACTCTGCTTAAGCTTTCCAGTTATGTTCACTGAGGGAAATAATTATGATTATCAAAGCTGTTTCCTCACAAATGTGACATAACATTCCATCTAAAAATAAAACGAGAAAATCTCTGCTAATATTTAGCTCCTTTTGGTTTTATTCCTGTTGGTTTGATTTAACCAAACTACGTCAGAACAAAGTCTCCTGGGTGGAAATGACTGGCTGGATTTAGTTATGTGGAAAAGAGCAGACCTACATGTTCACCATTCTTTAGAGGTTTTGTGGCAGATTTATCACTAGATGTCAAGACACCTGTACTCCCACATTATTCAGCATTGTTTCAGTTCAGTATTTGGCCATGTTTTGACAGAGACTTGTCTGTATGCACTAATGGAACATGTCACTCTTAATTTTACTACAGATTCCCAGCTTTATTTTCTTGGTTTTCTTGTCCATATTAGGTTTTATCTGACATAACATATTATTTATTTAACCTCCTAAGACCCAGGAAATGTCAGCAAAGTACAAGCTTTTTTGTTTTTTATTAAATAAGTGGAAAGTATTGGAAACATCATGGTGCAACAGTTTTTTCAAATGCAGTTTTTAAAAATTTTATGGAATTTCCTTTGTGGTGGACTGTTTTCTTTTCTTTTCTTTTTTTTTTTTTTAATAACATTGTGAAACTCTTGTCCACAAATGTGCACAGTGGGTCTTAGGAGGTTAAGGCCCTTTTCTAGACTTCTAAACATACAGGGTGGGGAAGCAAAATTTACAATATTTTGAGGCAGGGATTGAAAGACAGTGTATGACCAATTAGTTTATTGAAAGTCATGAGAATTTATTTGCCACAAGAAAACTGACATCATAGAAAATGTTTTTATTCTATGTGTCCTCCTTCTTTCTCAATAACTGCCTTCACACGCTTCCTGAAACTTGTGCAAGTGTTCCTCAAATATTTAGGTGACAACTTCTCCCATTCTTCTTTAATAGTATCTTCCAGACTTTCTCGTAATAGTTTTGCTCATAGTCATTCTCTTCTTTCCATTATAAACAGTCTTTATGGACACTCCAACTATTTTTGAAATCTCCTTTGGTGTGATGAGTGCATTCAGCAAATCACACACTCTTTGACGTTTGCTTTCCTGATTACTCATATGGGCAAAAGTTTCTGAAAAGGTATGGATAATAGTGTTAGGTATGATTATGACATCAATATATGTTTGGTTTCAAAACAATTGACGTAGTGCCTGCTGAGAAAAAAACAACTAAATGTTCATTGTAAATTTTGCTTCCCCACCCTGTATAATTGGATTATCAGATATTTCATTTAGAGTTGTCACCTCTAATGCATGTGTTTGGACTGTGCAAGGACACCAGAGCCATACAAGGAAACTATCAGCAAAGTAATCAGACTCCAAAGAGGCAGGCACATGCCAAGCGGTGGATATGAGCCCAGAAAAATTACACAAGCATGGGATTAAAGACTGTACTTCAGCTGACACTACACTACAATGAATGAGGATATGAGGACATCTACTGGCCAATACAGGCAAATGACAAAAACCCAACCAGGGGAGAAATCTTACTCACCAAAAGGATTATGAGTGTGCGGTTTTGGTCAAAATTCAGCCGCAAATGATTATTTGTGGACCTTCTAAAAATTTGTAAGGGGATGGATTATTAAAATGAGCATTCTACTTATAAAAGATTGTTCGATCACATATTCTGTAACTATGAAAGTCCACAACAAACTGACTGGGCCAGTTAATTTCATATTTTGAAGACCTAAACAGTCACTGGGGACCCAAAGCATCTTGGCTAAAATTTGCTTAGAGGTCTTATTTATGTCTTTGTGCATAAGAAATCAATATAAGTGAATCCCCAAAGGAACTGTGTGTTGGTAAATGCAAGTTATGCAAATTTACAGGATTTCAGTTCTGTTGCAACATGTTGATAGTCATATGAACTATGTTTTCAGGTCAAAAATGTCCAATTTCATCACAATTAATGCTACATTTTCATGTCACAAATGGCCAAGTTATATTTGAACTGAATTTACCTGAAAAACAAATATTCTATTCTTTTAGATTCCCCAGTTTTTCTTACAAGATTATATACTACATATCACGTTTTATTTTTACAGGTTGCAACATGGAGTATGGTGCTGATCCATCCTGCTTATTTTACGCAAATACATACATTAAGAATGTCACGTCACTTTTTAAATCAACAGTTTTCTAATAATAAGCGTTTTTATAAAGAAATAACAATTCTATATTGTTATTTACTCTTTAGTATGATGATAAACTATACAACTAGAAGCACTCGGAGAGCGCAGACCTCCACCAAGGCTGATCAGTGCCCCCCCACCCCCGATCACCACCAAAATTTAATCATTTCTTCCTCATCCCATTTCCAACAAACCCTGAAAATTTCATCCAAATCTGTCCATAACTTTTTGAGTTATGTTGCACACTAACGGACAGACAAACAAACAGACAGACAGACAAATAAACAAACAAACCCTGGCAAAAACATAACCTCCTTGGCGGAGGTAATAAATAATTATGATACTAGTTTTTGCACAGGGATCATTTGTGGAAACGGTGACATGGCTGCCGAGCATCTGTATGATGGGATCCGTAACAACCATGTCACATCCGTCCACTGCCACATTTTGCGTTTTTGTGTCAGCTGTTATTGTTTTAGATCCACAATACTTACATGTATTGAGAAGAGGAGAATTAGCAATAGTAAGTATATAAGTTTATTACTAATAAAGTACTGGTACTGACCAGATCATCATGGGTAATGTCACGTCCGTCCACCAGCAAAAGTTTTCACATACACATGCTATTCAAAATCCAGTATTTCTGAAAATATAGCTTCCACTGTCAAATAATATCAGTAGTCTGTGCACAAATGGATTAGCATTATTTCAACACAGTTCTATGCATTTCTTACAACTTTTTTTTAATTTTTTGACAAAAATGGCCACTCATTTGACCCCCTAAGTAAATTTTAACCATACTAAATTGAATTTTGTTTATAACTTTTGAACCATTAATCTTGAATGAATACAGGTAAATAATTTAGGTAAAATGTAGTATCTCAATTTTACAATGTCATGTGACAAGACCCATTTGGATGTTCAGAGGCTCTGTGGTAAACGTGGAAACACCGTCACCTTCTGCAACATTGATTCATCAGTAAAGCACAAACGACAGTGAATGTAGATGTTTGTTTTTCCATGTTCAGCCAAACATATGATATATTTTGCAAAAAAACAAAAAACAAAACATTCTTCAATTTTCTCTGTTTTGTTTTGTCAACAACTAAAGTTCTGGGAAAAAAAATAAGAGACCCCTGCAAAATTATCACTTTCTCTGATTTTACCATTTATAGGTATGTCTTTCAGTAAAATGAACATTTTTGCTTTATTCTCTAAACTACTGACAATATTTCTCCTAAATTCCACATAAAAATATTGTTATTTAGAGCATGTATTTGCTGAACATGACACATTTTCAAAATAACAAAAAGATGCAGGTGTTTTCAGACCTCACATAATGCAAAGAAAACAAGTTCATATTCATGTCTAACCAACACAATACTAATGGTGTAACTTGGGAAAAGTTCAGATATCAATATTTGGTGGAATAACCCTGATTTTCAATGACAGCTTTAATGGGTTTGGCTTTCTACCATTGCTGTTGGATGACTTTATGCAGCTCCTGGCATAGAAATTCAAGAAGCTCAGCAATGTTCCATGGCTTGGACCATCCATCCTCCTCTTGGTTATATTCCAGAAGTTTTCAAAGTGGGTTCAGGTCTGGAGACTAGGCTGGCCATGATGAGGTCTTCATCTGGTGGTCCGTCATCCACACCTTTATTGACCTAGCTGAGGCCAGGAGCATTGTCCTGATAGAAAAACAAGTCCTCTGAGTTTGGTAACACTGTCAGAGCAGAAGTCCAGTGATTTTTGGATTCCAATTACTTTTGCAGTACTAATAGCACTGTTTGTACCTATTGCAAGAAGATAGGGATGGCCACAGTAGTGGTTTTTACTTCTCCCTCTTAAATAAGACATGGATCAGGTGTTTATTAAGTAGCATAAGGTGTGCTTGTGTCAGAATTCAACAAACATAGGAATGGAATGGCTGTTATATATGCAGACATGCAGGTTTCACAGGAAATTGCAGTGGTTTCTTAATTTTTTCCAGAGCTGTATGTGATCAGTAAATTAAATCTAGGAAAATACCTGATTTTCACTGAAAATGCAAAATGAAGATAATATTCTCATATACATAATATTGTTAAAAACACAAGGAAATGTAGAGTAAAATTCATTTGTAAGTTGACATGAAAATGGTTTTAGGTCATTTGAGGTTAAGGATCAGTAGATCTGCCAGACACTAAAATGTATGTTCACAAACACTGAAAAAGTGGAACTCTCATAATATTCAGACATAGTAGTCTCACCACAGGACAGTGCTGTCCATTATGCTTAGGGTCCTTAACAAATTCATTTCTCTTGCACTAGATGTCAGCACTACACTGTATGATGGTTCAGATCAGCCCTCAAACAGTTTAAGTACTTTCTTCTTGAGAAAAATAGGGTTGAGTGAAAATCAATTTAAAAAAAACAAAAAAAAAAACTTTAGAATGAAAATTAAAGTGTTCTGACTTCACTTTTCCAATTATAAATGTTATTACAATAATGGTCAGTATCTAAAACTTCAATATCAGACTGATTTTAATGTATGGGGTCAACATTACGCGTCTGAAGAAAGGACTCAACTCTTGTAATGTTACGATGTCTGCTGAAACGCCATCTCGCCGATAGATGGCAGTGTGATGTTGCAATTAAAGCCACAGTTGCACGGTCTGGTCAAGAAT
Organism: Sphaeramia orbicularis; assembly: GCF_902148855.1. Taxonomy (NCBI): domain Eukaryota; kingdom Metazoa; phylum Chordata; class Actinopteri; order Kurtiformes; family Apogonidae; genus Sphaeramia; species Sphaeramia orbicularis. The sequence continues at coordinate 41,441,281 of NC_043971.1, read as the reverse complement.
GAAGCAGAGTAAATGTGTATAGTTTTCAACACGACAGCAGCCCTTACATTTTACACTTTAAACTGTAACGATTTGCAATTATTGTTAACAAGAACGACAAACAAAAATAGGCACAATATGATAAGAACTAAATTGAAGGTAAAATAACATATTGATGCAATATCCAACTCTGGAAACTGAGTAATAGCGATAACACATTTCTCTCTCAGTCAAAATAATCCAATTTCGAGACGAAACCGCACAGATCTCATGTACACTTCAGTAATGTAGAAGTGGGGGTTAGTGGCTGAACTTATATAAAAATAGCATTATTCAACCATTAGAAGGAAAAAAAGTAAGAATAGATCGGAGACATTGAATAAAAAAAAATTAAAAGACAAGATTAATTTGTTTAAAAGGTTAATTTGTTAACAGGTTAATTTGTTAACAGGTTAATTTGTTTAACAGGTTAATTTGTGCGGATTTGCAGATGTAACACCTTCATAGGAGCTGTCCACAGAAGAGTGGTGCTGAAAACAACCAGTGTTATTCAGTGGAAATCTCTGTGTTTCTGAAAAATAACTACTTACTTGTTTTTTGTTTTTTTTTTTTTTTGTTTTTTTTAATCAAGCACACACAAAATCAAAACCCAAAATTAATTATTGACTCAAATTAATATTTAAAAAAATAATAATTCTAATAGAATATAAACTGAAGCGAACCTCTTCCTCTCTGCTCCGAAGCAACTGACTGGGCAGCACGTCCCACTCGGGATTTGATGTTTAATTAGCATAAAAGATCTGCTGGAGAGCAGCAGGACTGTGCGTCACAGCCATCGCCAAAGATGGGAGGGGGGAGGGGAACACCTTTGGGAGTCAACAAACTGCAGTGTGTATTCCTTCTCCGGACGACAAAACCAGTTCAGCTGATGTGAAATGATGACTTAGCTCGCAGCGTTACAGGTGACTGGAGAAAGGCTGGAGCTGGAGCCGGAGGAGCGGCCGAACACGGACCCGAGACGGTGTGTGCCCCCATGGAGCCGGCGCACTGAACTCTGGTGGAGGTGAGCACCCAGCCCGAGAGCGCTGCCCGGGACCAGCGCGTCACCTGAATGACGGGATATGAGACAATGAAGCAACTTGGGACAACGGGAATAAAACGAGTCCAAGTCACGAGAGTGGAAACGCGCCTGCAATGACGGACGGCGCGAGGAAAGGGGAAGAGATAAAGCAGGAGAAAGTTAATTAGTCAGTAACAGGGCCCCCGGTGCTGGATGCAAGGAAGAGAAGGGAAAGAAGAACAGATGTGCCAAATGCGCGTCTCCTTATAAACAAATCTACTGTTTCTAAGCCGATTGTGTTTTCCAAAAGAAGAGACTTGAGTAAGAAAAGGACAAAGTCATGGAGCCGGAGGGGACCACGGAGGGACCAGCCAGTACTAATATGGCCCAATCTGCCGCCTCCAAACTGTCCCAGATGGGCGAAAGAACTAAACAACTGGGTAATGTGATACAAGACCCAGAACGGCAGAAACGGATTATTCTAGTAATAGTCTGTATAGCACTTTTGTTAGACAACATGCTTTACATGGTCATTGTGCCAATTATACCCGATTATCTTGAAGGGCTACAGAGTCAAGCGGATCATGCCCACGCTGCTGGAAAGCGCACCAACTTCACCAACAGCACCACCAACAAAGTAGGAAAGGAAAACTTCGACGTACAGATAGGTGTTCTGTTTGCTTCCAAAGCCATCCTTCAGCTGCTTGTAAACCCGTTAAGTGGTACCTTTATAGACAGGGTCGGGTATGATATTCCACTTTTCATCGGACTTAATGTCATGTTTCTCTCCACTGTTATATTTGCCTTCGCTGAAAACTACTGGACTCTGTTCCTGGCGCGTAGCATGCAGGGCCTCGGCTCGGCTTTCGCGGACACTTCAGGGATCGCCCTGATCGCAGATAAATATACAGAAGAAACCGAGAGGAGCAAAGCGCTGGGTGTAGCCTTAGCTTTCATCTCCTTCGGAAGTCTCGTGGCGCCCCCCTTTGGAGGGGTCCTTTATGAATTTGCAGGGAAGCGGGTGCCCTTTCTGATTCTGGCCTGTGTTTGTCTTATTGACGGTGCACTGTGTCTGACCGTTCTCAAACCCTTCTCCAACCGGGAGAGGGAAAACATGCCAGTGGGCACCCCCATACAGAAATTGATGATTGATCCTTACATAGCTGTTGTGGCGGGGGCTCTGACCATTTGTAACATCCCCCTGGCCTTCCTGGAGCCCACCATCGCCAACTGGATGGAAGAAACCATGCATTCGAGCCAGTGGGAGATCGGCATGACATGGTTCCCTGCCTTCTTCCCGCATGTTTTAGGTGTATTTATCACTGTCAAATTAGCAGCCAAGTACCCCCACCTGCAGTGGTTTTATGGGGCTATAGGTATGGTGTTTATAGGTGCCAGCTCCTGCACTGTGCCAGCTTGTAAAAACTTTGGGCAGCTCATGATCCCGCTGTGCGGAATCTGTTTTGGCATCGCCTTCGTGGACACTGCGCTCCTTCCCACTCTGGGCTTCCTCGTGGACGTACGACACGTGTCTGTGTATGGCAGTGTTTACGCCATCGCAGACATTTCCTACTGCGTGGCCTATGCCCTGGGGCCCGTGGTGGCAGGGAAGATCGTGCACGACCTGGGCTTTGTTCAGCTCAACTTGGGCATGGGCCTCGCTAATGTACTTTACGCCCCGGCGCTCCTTCTTCTGAAGAACGTGACAATGATGAAGCCGTCATACTCTGAAAGAAATATGCTCCTGGAGGACGGCACAACAGGACTGTACGACACAATTAAGATGGAGCAGCGAGAGAAGAAGAGAAAGGAGTTGTGTACCACAGTCGACGAGAATGGCATTGACAGCTTTGCGCAGCGCTTCTATTCAGAGGAGGAATCCTCAGGGGGAGAGTATGCGTAAAAGACCTTTAACTGAGTGTGCAAGTGTCAAAGTGCCATTGTAAAACTATGTGCATCTCGCCCGATCCAATCAATTGCATAACTCGATTAGGATTGTGTAATAACATCAATTATTTACTGCTTTTGGGGACAGTTTCTGTGGCTATTGTAAAATCAAGTAGTTTCAAACGGTTGAATTAGAAAGACGCTCCCTGGCGTTTCTTCATCATAGTCAGAGTTTATTGTGAAAGATTTGTTGAAATAAATGTCTATTTATTACAAGTATTTATCACTGTATCAGAAATGTCATATTCAGGGATTATGTGTTAATGTATTTTAGCAAAAGAACGATTGTATTGTAAACGCCTTCCAGTGTAAGCTGTGTTTATTTTTGCCAGAGTTGTGCTGCTAACTAAATATGCAATACTGTGTGTGACGACAGCTGAAGAAAGACGAAACAGCGGGAAATGAAATCTGCGTCTTGATGTCTGATTATTTTTCTTTATTTTGGATGATGTACTGCTGGAATGCATAGCCTCATGGATGTATGATCTGCGACTGTACATAAATGTATATTCATGTATATAATTAAATGAATATAATGTGAATGACACTGGTTATGGAAAAGTCTTTCTTGAGGACATTCATATGTCTTTATTATTATTTATCAATAATATTTCATTACGTCAGGGGAGGAATCTATAGGCTACTTCAATAATCAATTAAAGGATCGATGATTTTACTTTAAAATAATTTCTGAACACATATGATTTTATGTTTCTTGTATTTATTAATTTAGATGTTTTTAAAGTCAGCATTAGTTAAAAATAACACTTTTAACACTGAGGACAGGTTGTAGGAGATGTATAATATAAAGGCTGAAATCTACACTATAAAAGTTTTTTAGTCAGAACGTAGATTGTGAATTAAACTTAATAATGGGTTCCTGTCATTATTTTTCTATTAATCTGTGTAATATCATAATAAATCTGTGAATTGTAATACAAAACGCGGCTCCAGTTAAATCAGTCAGATGGAAGCAGTGTCTGCGCATCAGTGGAAAGTGTTGAAAAGTCAGAAATCCGGTAGATAAAGTCCATGTGAAAACACGTCCTAATTATTCCTCCGTTCGTTGTCGGAGCCTCTGAGGCTCCTGGTGTGTGTCTAAATAAGGTGGGCTGAAGATGCCAAGTGCCAAATAAACTTCTCGGCGAATAGCAGGACTTCTGGGAGGAGCCTGCGTTGCCAGGAGGCTGAGGTACCCTCAGCATCTCTCCTGAACAAACCAGGGAGTTGTTCTCTTGCCATGTTAGGGATTGAAAGATGCTCAATATGATAAAGGACCAAAGTGGTGAAATATAAACGAATCCTTTCAGAAAATGGATTTCAGTCAAGATGAACAAACCTGAACTTCAAACCCAAGGCTCAGGACTAATGGGGTTGTTTTTTTCTTACTGGTGAGTACAATATTTCTGTTTTACAAGATGGATTGTTTTAATAAGACAAACGCCTTTTATGTTTATGATACAGATTTTCTAAAGCTTGCATGTAAGTTGTGGAAATGTTGGTGTTTGAATCTACGCATGTGTGCTTTTCTTCTTTCTAACTATTTTAGATTTCCTCATTTTTGAATTTTTCCTAAATCCCCATCCATCCGCACAACAGTTTGTCCTGTCATAAATCTGATTGCTTTCAGTCACCGTCAGTCATCTTACAGCATTTTTTTACTGAACACTGACATTTGTCAATTGTATTTGTGGCCACAGAGTCTGAAAAGGATCCACCTGCTCGACTCTCTCTTTTATTATTGCCATCATGCCAGTTCTGGACCGAGAGCCCTCCAAGGATTTAGGAGGCGGTGATGTAAATGTCTTATTTTTGTGAATATAAAATGTTTCCCTGTAATGTTGCCTTGCTCCGAAAAAGTACCGCATGTTATTTAAAACATATATGCATGAAATTTTGGAAGAAAAAAGGCGAATAGTGGTAAAATACATGTTTTAATAAATACCCCCTTAATTGCCAGCATGAGTAAAGTGCGTTAACTGTTTATACTTTATTTAATGATAGTACAGGGAGTCTAAAATCTAAAATATTCAGAGACGGATCGTTTTTCATTTTAAAGTTGCTAAATTGTTGTTTTTAAATTGTCATAAATGTAATAAAAGTTTGTTATTGCTCTTTTTGCTGTTTTTTTTTTTCTCCCTCTGGCACCACCTGGCCCAGGGTCTACCCAAACTGCCCCTCCCTGACCTTAAAGACACACTGGACATGTACCTGAGGTGCATGAAACACCTGCTCACAGAGGAGCAGTTTAACAAAACCCAAAATGTAGTGAAGCAGTTTGGAGCCCCCGGTGGAGTGGGGGAGCTACTGCAGAGCAAACTGGTGGAGAGAAGAGAGAAGAAGGCAAACTGGGTAAATACATGCATGTAGTTCTGTGACACTGCTAAAAAATGTCTGTCACATTTTAGTTATGTTCAGTCTAAGTCAGGGGTGTCAAACATGCGGCCCAGGGGCCAAATGCCAAAGGCATTTGGCCCCTGGGCCAAAGGGTCCAGTTCGGCCCCTGGGATGTTTTTGCCAAGTGCAAAACTTCCACAGTCTTGAATTGAATTAAGCAAAAAAAAAAAAAAAAAAAAAAAAAAAATAGCTTGAATTAAGGAAAAAATCTTGAATTAAGCCAAAAAAAAAAAAAAACTCCAATTAAGTAAAAAATAAAAAAAAAAAAAAAAAAAAAAATCTTCAATTAAGCCAAAAAAATCTTCAATTAGAGAAAAAAAAATCTCCAATTAAGCAAAAAAAATTCTCAAATTTAGCAAAAAATCTTGAATTAAGCCAAAAAAAATCTTCAATTAAGTTAAAAAAAAATCTTGAATTAAGCCAAAAAAAATCTTCAATTAAGTTTAAAAAAAAAAAACTTGAATTAAGCCAAAAAAATCTTCAATTAAGTTTTAAAAAAATCTTGAATTAAGCACAAAAAAATCTTCAATTAAGTATAAAGAATCTTCAGTAAAGCCAAAAAAAAAATAATCTTCAATTAAGTAAAAAAAAAAATCTTGAATTAAGCCAAAAAAAATCTTCAATTAAGTAAAAAAAATCTTGAATTAAGCCAAAAAAAAAAATCTAGAATGATAAGTGGAGGCAGAATATTGTTAAAATTGCACTAAATTTTTTTAATGTATTTTATTTATTTTTTTATTATTATTATTTTCTATAGTCTATAAAAGTAAGTATTTTCATAATTTGAAGGATTTTTTTTTTTTACACCAAAACAAAGAAAAAAATTTGGAGGCGTCATTATTTATAGGTTATTATGTTATTATTTTTCTGGTCCGGCCCACGTCAGATCAAATTTAGCTGGGTAGTTGATAGATGTAAACATTTTGATCGCATAATTTTACTTTTTTTGCTCTAAAACACAGAGGAAAGCTTGGAGTTGACATTATTTATGTATTATTTTGTTATTATTATATTGGTCCGGCCCACTTCAGATCAAATTTGGCTTAATGTGGCCCCTGAACTAACACAAGTTTGACACCCCTGGTCTAAGTTAATCATTTTACTTATGTTTAGTCTAAGTCAGGGGTGTCAAACTCATATTAGTTCAGGGGCCACATTAAGCCAAATTTGATCTGAAGTGGGCCGGACCAGTGAAATAATAACATTGTAATATATAATAATGTCAACTGCAAACTTTCCTCTATGTTTTAGAGCAAAAAATATCAAATTATGCAATCAAAATATTTACATCTATCAACTATCCTTTAAAATAATGTGAATATCATGAACAAACTGAAATTTCTTAAGAAAACTAAGCGCAATTTTAACAATATTATGCCTCAGTTTATCATTTACACATGTGAATTACAACTTACAGATCACAGTGGATCAACAAACACACAAAACATTTAATAACAGGCAGAATATTAGAAAACTTGCACTTCAGACATTTCAAAATGTTCATATTTGTTCAGGTTATTTGCGTTTTTGTGAAATGATAGTTTGTTTTAGTGTAAATACAGTAAAATGGCATGACAATTTTTACATTTACAAAGAGAAAAATTTGGAGTTGTGAGTATTTATAGGTTATTCTGATAGTATTTTACTGATCCGACCCACTTGAGATTAAATTGGGAACCTGAACTAAAATGATTAATATCTTTGGTGTAATTTTTGCATTTCACAAATTCATCCCAGGGGCCAGACTGGACCCTCTGCCGGGCCAGATTTGGCCCCCAGGCCGCATGTTTGACACCTGTGGTCTAAGTTAATAAAAGGATGTATTATCTTCATGTGCTGATAGTTTGACTTCAGGACTGGATCCTATATGATTTTTTGGGGGGGGATTCAATTCCACCACTTTAGCACAAATCTTTAGTTATATTTTTCAACTTATCTACATAGACTACATAACGCATAACAAGAAGCATTAGTTCAACCAGACGTGTCCACACTAAAAACAGACTTTTTACATTAGAGACCTTTGTTTTGTTTAATTAGTAAACTTGACCTTTGGCCGACAAAATTGTCTCAGTTCATTCACGATTCAAAATGTACATTTGTGCCTAATTTTCTGACAAACTGTTCCTGAAATTTAAACAAAACAGTGATGCATCACCTGTTTACCACAGTTTGATATCAACAGTTAACAGAGTTTCTTTAATAATCCATTTGCACTTAAATGTTACTTAAATGTCAATTTACACATTCCTGGTTGCAATATTTCAGCCTGTTTTGCACCTCACAGTTATTTTTCAGCACATTACAGTTATTATTCAGATTCCACCTAGATCTTTTTATACTTGTAATTTATAGTGTACAGTCTATCTGTCTATCTATCTATCTATCTATCTATCTATCTATCTATCTATCTATCTATCTATCTATCTATCTATCTATCTATCTATCTATCTATCTATCTATCTAGCTAGCTAGCTAGCTAGCTAGCTAGCTAATAAAAAGTGGTGCCAGGCACAACAAACCCTGCCCCTTGCACAATTGATGTTTTTATTGACATGTGAAATTTCACCCGTTATAACTAAATGGGGGGGGGGGGGGGTGTGTGAAAAAAATTCATTAAGAAATTTGAACTTTGACCTATTTTTCCCAAAATAATAACCACATCTATTCTGGGTCACTGGCAATCTATAAACCCAATTTGGTATGAATTCACCCAATAGTTTTGCTGCTACAAACATTTGAAATTTCATCCATTATAAGTAAAGGGGAAAAAAAAAAGTTTTTAAAAATTCATAAAAAATTTGAACTTTGACCTACTGTTCCCAAAATGTAATCAGATCTGTTCTAGGTCACTGGCAATCTATAAACTCAATTTGGTTTGAATTCAATCCGTAGCTTTGCTGCTAGAGTGTTAACAAACAAACAAACAAACAAACAGAACCAAAAAAGGCCCGATCACCACCAAAATTTAATCATTTCTTTCTTGTGCCAGTATCAACATTTCCTGAAAATTTCATAAAAATCTGTCCATAACTTTTTGAGTTATCTTGCTAACAAACAAACAAAAACTCACGTACGCACACAAAGCAAAGCGATCACAATACCTCCTGGCAGAGGTAACAATACCCCTTGCCTCTGCTTCAGGGTGCGGGGTAATAAAGTATTAAAGGTATGTGTTGCATGTGCAGACACTGATGAGATGAGTATTTCTTCCTGAAATATTGAAATTTGGTAGGAAATTATACCAAACAATAACAGACATTTTTCAGAATGCAATATTGTCTGAGCAAGTATCTGTGCCATTTAAGTATTCTGTATGAAGTTCTGTACACAGCCCTGACCCAAGAAAAGTAGCGACTGTTTTTAAGTAACTGTACTTAGTTACTTACTCAGACTGTAGCTGATCAAACTAAACAGGGACAGAACCCGGCATCTACATCACTAAAGGCTAAATGTGAAATAGATGTTACCTAATGCATCTCATAACTTTATTTAGTAAAGCAGAATTACACATCAGATGAGTTATGGAAAAATACTGAAAAATGTAATGTATTGTAACCTTAGAATATTGTTCCCTTTACTAGAATAAAGTAATGTATTCTTTTCCTGCAGTGAACTGTATTAGACAGGTTTCAGTATAAAATATTTCTTTCAGGTGTACAGTTAACAGCATAAATAGTGCAGCTTTAAAGACAAAACAAGAGTGACAACACAAAAAAAAAAGACACAGAGCAGCTGGTATTGTCTGCAGTCAATCTGTTAAGGCTGCCCGTTTGTTTGTATTGAATCTTGTATTTCCTGCTGTAGGTGTATGAATACTGGCTGAATGACATGTACCTGAACAACCGACTGGCTCTGCCCGTCAACTCCAGTCCTGCGATGGTCTTCCCCCAGCAGCACTTCAGGGCTCCCATTGACTCTTTAAGGTACGAGATGCTCAACAACAAAGATAAATGAATTATGGGAGATGGGTGGGAAAGCTCTAGACCACATGTGTCAAACATGCGGCCCGGGGGTCAAATCCGACCTGCCAATGGGTCCAATCAGGCCCGTAGGATGCAAAAAATTACACTGAAGATATTAACAATCAGTGGTGTTAAAATCATTTTAATTCAGGTTCCACATACAGACCAATTAGATCTCAGTTGGGTCAGATCAGTAAAATAGTATCATAATAGCCTATAAATAATGACAACTGCAGATTTTATCTTTGTTTTAGTGTAAAAAAAAAAAAAGTAAAATTACATGAAATGCGTACATTAACAAACTATCCTTTTACAAAAAATGTGAATAACCTGAACAAATATGAACAACCTGAAATGTCTCAAGAGAAGTAGATGCAATTTTACCAATTTTCTGCCTGTCATTAAATGTTTTGTGTATTTGTAATTGTAATGTAAGTTTTTTAATGCACATGTGCAAATGATAAACTAATAAACTGAGGCAGAATATTGTTAAATTGCACTTGTTTTTCTAAAGACATTTCAAGTTATTCATGTTATTCCGATTTTTAAGGAAACTTTGTAGATGTAAACATTATTATAATGTAATTTTACTTTTTTCACTGTTATTATTTTACTGGTCTGGCCCTCTTCAGATCATATTGGGGTGAATGTGGCCCTTGAGCTAAAATGAGTTTGACAGACAATGTCTCCTGAAATAAACAAAAAGAGCAATTGAGGATTAACCTTACCTTGTCACCCCTCCACATTTCTAACATGCTTTAAAACTAAAAAGACAGATGCTATACTTTAAATGTTCGGTGTTTATCCTATACAGGGGAAAAGGGTTTCTGGAAGTAAAGAACGAAATGTGAAATATACTTGTTATTTCCCTCTAATTCTATGTTGGGTTGCTGTGTATATTTTTACTATTTCTGTCAATGCTCCCCTGTATGAGTATGTTTTTGTTTATTTTTCTTTACATACATAGAAGTTATATACAAGATGTAAAATGCTGATGAAATAGTGGTGACTGAAAAATAATAACAAAAAAATAATTACAAAAAAAATAAATAAAAAGACAGAAAAAACCCACAGGCCTTTATAGACAGATAGACTTTGAGGATTTGAGAACTGATAGTCAGAGTACATATATTACTCAAATAATGGCTTAGATCGATTGCAGCAGACTGAACACTTCCCTGCTTCACACTGACAGATAGGGTCATTACCCAGAATACCTTGAGGGCTAAGAGGCCAAGCTCTCAGTGGCAAGGTTAACAGATAGTGAAGGCTGTGGTTTGGTTAACATGGTATTGATCCAGCACCAGTTCCTTAACCAGATGATTTACATAAAGCATTTACTGCGACTCAGCTACAACATTAATCAGGACAAAGCAGACTATAATTGCTCTCACTCTGAAACAGAAGTAAAAAGATAAATATTAGAAAAAAAGAACAATCATAAGCAATATTATTTTTCTTTTTTAGGTTTGCTGCACATCTGATTTCTGGAGTTTTGGAGTATAAGACTCTTCTTGATGCGTAAGTGCCTTTATTTTAATACTGTGAACTAACTAATCAGGAGTTAATATAAACCATCCAATAATCACTAATCTGTGTGTTTCTGTGTAGACGCGCTTTGCCTGTGGATTATGCGCGGGGCCAGCTGGCTGGGACCCCTCTGTGCATGGAGCAGTACTACCGCCTTTTCACTTCGTACCGTCTACCGGGACCAGAGAGGGACACATTAGTGGCCCAGGAGAGCAGTGTGATGCCAGAACCTGAACATATCATTGTGGCATGTAAAAACCAGGTCAGACACGATGGCACGAGAGTATGAGTTTTCCAGTAATGTGATAATAATTAAACTGTATTTTCCAAAAACCAGGTTTACAGAGTGTGTAAATGTAAAAACAACAAAAGGTGGTAGTACTATCAATAAGATTATTTCTAGAACAAGCAATGACTATAAAATATGGAAATTAAAAATGAGTTAAACACAAAATAGATGCTGAGGAAGGTTAGATTGAGGATCAGATCAAGGACAGACAATAAAATTAGTATAAAATGCGTAAGGTTGGATTATTAAGACAGGTCCTGATGGCAAACATTCTGTCGTCTTTGTTTTTTTTTTTTTGTTTGTTTGTTTTTTTTAAATTTAGAATTAAGACAAAAAAAAAAAAAAAACATAGAGTTAAGATCCACCAGGAGAGCAGCAATTGTGGACCTCAAGAACTAAAGCACTAGGACAGAAAAGGTCAGAAATAGGTTAGGATTGTGTCAAACTGTTCACGATTTTAAAAGTAATAAGTAAAATGTAAAACCAACCTTAAAACTAATAGGTAGTACGTGCAAAGATGCAGGGTTAGGTGTAATGTGTGGTAATTTTCTGGTACCATAATGCATTTTGGTTTTATTGTAGAGGCATGAGCTGTTTCTTGTTGCAGACAGAGTTACAAAAAGAGATGGAAACAAATGCATCATAAAGTATCGTGTAACAAATTACACATACTTGCTTAATGCATAAAGACTCAAACATCCACCAGCAACCAAAACCATCTACTGATCTATAATGTTTAGTAACTTCTGATCCACTAATCCTATCAATACAAGTAAATAATTGGTGTAAAATGCAGTTTGTCATCTTTTCATGGTCATCAGGTATGACCCATTTGAATGTTCAAAGACTGTAGTGAACATGGAAACACTGTGTGGAAACACTCACAGTACCAGTACTGTGGCAATAGCCACTTTCATATATTAATTGTCATATAAATTTTAGAGAATGATTTACCAAACAATTTTTTTTTTTTTTTAATATAGACTAACATCTGTTCCCAAAAGTCAGCTGTCCCACTAAAAACAAAGATAAACAACCCGAAATGTGCAATTTTAATTATATTCTGCCTGTTACTAAATGTTTTGTGCATTTATGGATCCACTGTGATCTGTAGTTGTGTTAATAATAAGAGATGGAATATTGTAGAAATTGTTCAAATTTTAGTTCCAAACTCAAAAATTTTAACAATATTCTGCCTGTTACCACATGTTTATATAACGTTGTGCGTAATGTACATGTATAAATAATAAGTCAAGGCATAATATTGTTAAAATTGCACTAATTTTTCTAAAGAAATTTCTGTTTTTTCAGGTTATTCACATCCTTTTTGTAAAATGTAAATATTGTCATAATTTAATTGAGGTTTTTTTGTACTAAAGCAAAAAGAAAAACTTGGATTTGTTGTTTTCTATTGGTTATTAAATCATTATTTTACTGGTCTGGCCCGCTTGAGATCAAATTGGGCAAAATATGGCCCCTAAACCAAAATGAGTTTGACAGCCCTGTTCTACAACATTGATTCACCAGTAAAACCCATGGAGTTTGATTAATGACACTGGATGGATGCAGGTAATGATATATTAGCTTTTTCTTCAGTTTTCTCTGTTTCTGATATAATAACCCTCAACTTCAATCAGAGCTTTAATTAACATCTACATGATTAGTAAATTAAATATGGGAAAATACGTGATTTTTCACTGAAAAAATGCAAAATACAGAGGATAATATTAAAATAAAGGGCGATTAATCACTTTAAAAAGGTGAAATTTAGAGGGAAATTTATTTGGGAACTACCACAAAAGTAGCACTGCGTCTTTACGGGTTAATATCAAAATAACAATGGGTTGGGGATAAAAGTTCACGTTATTTGAAAATAGAAAAATATATTAAAGTAAGCCTCAGATGCACAAATGATTGAAATATTTAATTATAAAGGATATCATACTTTTTTGTATTTGTGTAATCATGTACAAAGTGTCCATTTCTGGCTGCAAAACTGTAGCCCATGAAGAAATAGTAGCATGAATGAGTGTTTCAGGGATTCTAATGGACAGAAATGGCTTAATTTACAGTTTCCTGGCTGTATGACAGATTTGACACGGCTGTTTGAAGTGAAGTATCTGGCAAATACGGTTTCTACGCTGTGCAGTAATGAGATGGAAGAACCTAGTATGTTTGTAATTTGAGTGTTGGAGGTCTTGGTGCCAATTAGAGGTATCTCAGCCTTTTTGGAGTTGAACTGCAGGAAGTTTTGTAAGGATGATATTGTAAAGAATTCATACGTAGTAATAAAAGACTGAAGCAAAAATGATTTAAGTTGGCTTGAAATGAAAATGTGGTGCATGAATGATCTGTCCAAACATTAGAGCTGAGTTAAGAAATAACATTTAAAACTACGCATTATATGTGTCACAGCAGAATATATGGAACACCACGCACTGATGGGTGTGATAGTAAAAACATCCTCAGAGCTTCATTTTGGCTTTTCTCGAAATGAGTAATTAATGCCACCCACAAGTTGTCTCTGCGACATTAATTAGCTATATCTTCTGTGACATTTATACATTAGCTGACAATTTTACACAGTTCTTTAATAAAATCATCTTATTTGTCTCCAAAGTACAAGACAAAGGTACAATAATCTGTAACCAAATGATAATCAAATACACTAAAATGAAAAAAAGTTCAGATATATGCCTAACTATAGTATGTTTTGATCCAAACCATCATTCATACACATCAGTCATGTGAAATTAATAGTCAGGACATAGAGCACAAATGATGAATGTATAAATTGGACAGCAGATTTGAATAATGAAAATACAAATATTAGATCAATTGGTTAAGAAACTGAATATCCCCCTGGAGATTAATAAAGCTCAATTGTATCTGTTACAGGTCCAGGTTTTAATATTTAGGATGATTTATGAACGATCTAATTGCAGAAGGGAAATATAATATTCATAATTAGATTTTCTTTAATGAACATTTATACAAATATAAACCTTGCATTTTTGTTACTGTACAAATAATGTGAAAATCCATGGAGAGAGAAAGTCGCCTTTCACAGAGTCAGACTGAAAGGATTTCTTCTTATCCTCTATTATAGTGGACAGGCTTGTTCAGTGGGTACATCACTGTCTCATACTATGTTTGACTGTGGAGCAGAGTTAAAATCCCTCAAACTGAAAAGCCCATGGCCAAATGAACACTGGCTCTGAGGGATGGCTAGGTTTTCTGTAGAAACTGTAGAGGAAATTAAGGAGAAAGGACTATTACTACACTGTAAAAAATGACTGTAGAATTAACACCAAAAAGTTGTAAAATTGCAACATAAAAAAAAAACTGGAAGTGACAATACAATGCAAAGTTGTTTATTTGAAAAGATTTTTGTGTTAACGATTGAATCAAATATAGCTGTAGTTTTTACAGGAAGAGTAAAAGCAATGTGGTGCTGTTTAAACTGCAAGACCATAATGTTGAAATAACGGCCTATTTGCTTTTTTTTTTTTTTTTTAAATAAAAAAGTTATAAAAAAGTAAACATTTAACAATTTAACATTTTAAATTTGTAAATTAATGGGTTGGTAGAGTTGGTAGAGTGGCTCGTCCAATAACCAAAGGTTTGGTGGTTTGAATCCTGGCTCAGACTGTCCATATGCCAAAGTGTCCATGGAAGACACTGAACCCTAAATTGACCTGGTGGCTTTGGACACCATGAAGGTGTAGAAAATGCACTGAATAAGTGCTGTCCATTTACCATTTAAATCTACATATTTAAAATGTTAAATCTACATGTTACTCCGTAAATATGTTTACAGTTGGATGTGTTTTTCACAGTATTGTTCTGGAAACCACAGCTGCCAGTTTTTTTCCGTAAAAACAACAGGATTTTTTTTACAGTGTATTATTATTATTATTGTTGTTGTTGTTGTTGTTGTTGCTGTTGTTGTTGTTGTTGTTGTTGTTGTTAATAACAGATGACTATTTCCACTCGTCACAGTGACCTTCCTTCACATCTTTACTTTTCACTTTGCTCTGTTCAAGCCACTCTACAATATCTTTTAATGTTTGCGTTTCAGTATAAAATCACCCAGTATGAACATCAGTCCAAATAGAAATGATGTCCACAGCAAAAACAAAAAAAAAATACCCAAGTTGTAAGAGACTAAAATAATCCTCATTTTAAACCAATGGCGTTGGTTGTAAATTTTGAACCCAACGTGTCCATTTGTTGATGCTGTTCAGCTAAAACTTCCATCTGTTTCCCTGTTTTGTCATGGTTTTACATTCCCACTTGACGTTAGCTAAAGAGCTGAAGCTGGTTTTATGTCCATCCTTTGTCCCTGTCCAGTTTTTTGTGCTGGATGTGGTGATCAATTTCCGCCGCCTGAATGAAAGAGACCTGCTGACTCAGCTGGACAAGATAGTCAAGATGGCTGACAGTGAAGAAGAGCGTCTTCCACCCATTGGTCTTCTGACGTCAGACGGGCGGACAGAGTGGGCAGAGTCTCGTAGCGTCCTGATGAGAGGTAGGTTTTGAACTGAGCTTCTGGATTTGGACTGAATTTACTTGTAAAGCTTTTGTCCAGTGTGATGATTTCTTCTCCAGAGTCTACTAACAGGGACTCTCTGGACATGATTGAGCGCTGTTTGTGCCTGGTCTGCCTGGACGATGCCAGTGGACATGACCTCAGTGATACAGCACGAGCCTTGAGGATGCTGCACGGAGGAGGACTGGCCAAAAACGGGGGCAACCGCTGGTATGACAAGCCCATGCAGGTTAGCAAGAGCAGTCAGAAAGTATCTATATTATAATACTGGAAGGTCTCAGAGCATCTGTCTGTCTGTCTGTCTGTCTGTCTGTGTATCTGTACGGTTCTGAGAAACTGAGATGTATTAAAACTGGGTAATTTGGTATCTGCAGTTGAGGAATAGTCCCATCTCACCATTAAATATCTTTTTTCTTTAAAATTCCCTTTTTAAAGTCAGGAGGGACTGATTTAATTCATGTTGCCAAGCAGTTGCCTGGGGGAGGGACAGGAAGCAGCCTTACACATCAGTAGACAATGGGTGTGATCACTGTTGTCCTCTGGTGGTCAAACACAGGAGGGAATCCTGTGTCTTGGCCGTCACACAAAATCCAGAAAGAGCTGACTGCTGCAGTTTGGCTTACTTATGTATTTTTGGTCAAGGAATAGACTAGTGATAATCGCAAGTTGATAGGACCAATATTTTGGGAGATATTAGTAATTTTGGAATACAATAGTATTACAATCACATTGCTATTCCCATGACAGTTGACGGGAAGCGCAGTACCATGCTGCATGAAGGGAAATTAAGTTAAAAACAGGAGCGACGCATTTACTAACTTCAGTCCCTAGATATCTGTGTTAACATATTGAGGCAATGGCTACTGCAACACTGCTGTGGCATGAAATATCGGTTTGTCTATTGTCACAGAGCCAATCAAACGTTAGCATTTATATTGTGTCAATAAGCAGTAACAACATTTTGTTGCCACAGAGCCAATCATGGATACTGTTCCATGAACTCATTACCTCTTGTTGCCAGTACTGTGTTGATACATGGTGTATACACAACAATGAAATTATGTCAACCTGCTAAAGGTTAATATGGTTTGGGCCTTTTGTCCACGTGACACTGGCGTTGTCGGTGCCCTAAAATAGTAACGGGTCCTAGAGCAGAAAAATCTCACAACGCTGCCCTCGCGTTGCCATATGGATAGGCAAAACACCACTTTTTGGAAACGATGATGCAATACTACCACGTGATCAGAAGAAGAAAACCCTGGATGTAACCTTATTTGCATGCTCTCTGCATTCCTCTGTGATTTTAGTGTATCCTGCAGCTCTGTCTGTGTTTGTGTACAGCACCACATATAGGTGTGATACAGATATGTGACAAAGATATTTCTCAAAACAATACATGTATGGATGCGAAACTTATAGAATCTGCAAAAGAAAAATACCAGGAGCATTGTAGTCTGGACATAGCCAGGTAACTGGTACCCTGGCCTTTTCCTGTAACTGGATGGGCACATTGCATGTGCTGATTGCCACAGTACTGTGGCAGCAGGGTGAAAGGTTACCAGTCTACACATGATAGAACGATGGTGCTGATTGGCTCTGTGGTAATAGACAAATGAGAAAGTTAGTCTCACAGTACCAGTACTGTGGCAATAGCCACTTTCATATATTAATTGTCATATAAATTTTAGAGAATGATTTACCAAACAATTTTTTTTTTTTTTAATATAGACTAACATCTGTTCCCAAAAGTCAGCTGTCCCACAGCATAAAACTACCACATCTAGAACCCATGGTTCCCCACAGGTCAACGCACTAGTCATTAGTGTTTTCTTTCTTCAGTGGCTCATAGGCTGCAGCACTGGAAATGTTACATAATGGCACAAAGATGATGAATCACCTATTCTATTGGATAACTGGGATAAATCACCAGTTTAATTACTAAAGAAGAGGACAGGGCCAGTGGATGTGATTAGCTCATCCCATGTAACATTAATTTTGATTTTTAGAAATTCTGATCAAAAGTGAACATTCCCACTGGATTACAACTCCTCAGCTTGAGGAATGTCATTAGCATAGACTTTAATAATATAATGATAAAATGTTTTGATTAAGAATTCGCATTAGTTGAATGAATGGTATGATCCATATTCATTACCGTGGGATTTACTCTCTAAGTAATTTCTCCACCGCTGTATGAATCTGTGGTTGTACATGTGGGAAAACAAATGTGCTTTCCACCAACATGGAGATTACAACCAATGTACAAGTGATAGCAATGAAATCTGTCTGATGTATTTGTTGCAGGAAATCCCTCTGAAAATAGTATGACTGTGTCAGTTTGTTGTAGGAGCTGACGGCTGCTGTGGAGTTGTGTGTGAACACTCGCCGTTTGAAGGAATCGTCCTAGTGCAGTGCACGGAGTATCTGCTCAAATACATGTAAGAGCTTTCATTATAGTAGAAAATGGAACAGGATTCTGCAATGCCTGGGACTTTTTTGTTTTTATAGTAAATCACACGACGAAATATACACCAACTCTTAAGTAATGCTTCACCAATGCATGACCAGTAATGCATATTGCATACCTCCTTTCAGTTGATTAATGAGCACTGCTTCTGTCAAATAAAATGAAATGAAATCTTTGAAGAATACTCCTTTACTGTTACTTCATACATACATTTTGATATGCTACCAAAATAACTGGACTTCAGTTACATAAAACTTTCAGACTCATTTATTTCTCAGCTTAACTGAGAACAGAAAACTTTTGGTCATTGGCCTGATACACATAACGACACAAGTAAAGCTGCAAAAATAATGTTTTATGTGACTGGAGTTCATTTAATGTGGTCACGTATGAACTGATGTATTCAAGTAACTGTGAATTAATGTTCTTTAAGTGATGATCTACTGAGTATGAAGTAAACACATAAATGCACACCTTCAAGCCCCCATAGTTGTAACATTGTTGATAATAAACATTAAGTTAAAATGTTCAGCTGAGCCCCATGAGAGACAGATATACTATGAGGGAGCAATGTATGTTCATTTGGTTTGTGAAAAGCTCCAAATATACTCATGTTAGGATGTTTGACAGAAATAGTAATGGAGTCAACATCAACTGGAGTCTGATCTGCAGCCCATGTGTCTGATCCAGTGTCCTCTGTTTAGGTCTGTGTCCAATGTCCAAAGACACACCATACAAACTGGGTCTTATTCTTCAGACATCAAACAGGAACTAGCTCCCTACTATCATGAGAGTCTATTTGTTCGATGATCCATTATCCTTCAGTTGAGTGACTATTTCGTACAAAACAGTGAAAAAATATGACAACTGTTTCACACAAATGATCCGTTGATGTGTTTGTTTCAAAAACCCAGAAGATTCTGCCTTGCCCTAAAAAATATGAAACACAGTTTTGTCCACCGTGTTCTGTGATACAAACAATGGTTTAATGATATGAGATTAACTAGTCAATCATACAACTGCCTTATGTGTAATTGCCTTATATTCCAGACTCAGACTTGAGTATGAAAATAACATAAGCACACAAGCATGTGCACCATCCTAAAACCATAACACCAACTAAAAATACATAAAATATTAAGAGCTATAAAGTCTAAAATGTTTGAGAAAACATCAACAGTTCATGTTTTTTTTCATGTTTTTATGGTATGTTTCACAATGAACTGAAACAACTTAAGTCAAATTTACTGACAACTCCTGGTGCCTTTAATCGGAAAACATTACTCAAGTGTTGTATGTTTACAATGTACCTTGATTAAATCAAGCCAGATGTAGGAAAAAAATACAAGTTTCCAGATATACCATCAGTACACAAGTACATAAGTTCCATAATGATTGGCTTATGTGTCAGTTGGTCAGTTATAGTTGTCACTCAAATGACTTATCGGTACCTGTACTGAATTTTCATTGCTAGCTATTTCACAAGATCAAATATAATACTGGCGGGTCTGTCCGGTAACTTACATCAAAGCCTGTTGTCAAGTACGCGCGAGTACTAAGTCACTGCTCCGTAGGTCAGGTATGGTCAGTGAGATGTTCATGAGCTGTTCCAGCACTGGTGACTCAGACTCGTTAATTTGTCCAATTACCTGGGCTGCGGTGGACTGGTCACTGACCCCATGCAGCAGACAGCAGTCTATGATGACACATTATCGGCGTGTGCTGGGCTGCATCTCTAGGACAATGGTGGAGTGCAAAGCTTACAGCTGTACAAACAAGTGCAAACATGTGCTTTCCACTCAATCTCACTCACTGAATGCGCCTTTTTACTCGCACTGATCACCCAGAATCAACGTGGGGACATCACTTCCAGCCAATAATGGCTGCTCCTTATAGGTTCTGCCCCCGCCCATAATTCACATAATCAAAAGGTCCAATGTGGTGCATTTATGACAATTTTTTACTGAATTTGTGACTCTCGTGCTTATAAGAAATACACAAAGGGCAATTAATGTTGTAAGCATGACCAGTACAGGTACACTTTAAAGGGGTCATATTTTGCTAAACCCACTTTTATCAGTCTTTGGTACATTTATTTGTGTATTTGGGGACCCTAATCAGGGGTGCCACTACCAATTGTGGGTCCCATAAAAGGTAAATGTTGTGGACCCTCCATAGAAGTCACTGTCTTGTCGATCTGTTGGATCGGGGGTGGGAATGGGAATGTAGGTGGGGCTGCGGTCCACGCACATACAGTCACTTATGCTAGCATAAAACGTAACTGAAACTTAACATATTCTCAAGGTCCGATTCCCGACTTCTATGCCTCTCTTATACAGTGGATCTTATACGAAATTTTCAAAACTTCTAGCCTGTATCCATTGGACCCCCTCCACTGCTCTATGGGCATCCCCACAAATGCTGGGCCCCATGAATTTGTCATGTTTACCCCCCCTTATTGGAGCCCCAGACCCTAATAGTTCATAAAGTTTGAAGTTAAACCCTCCAGGTGCTGTAAAGCTATCTTTATATTCATTCTGGCAAAAATCGAGTGGATTTTTACAACTTGTTTTGATTCCTGCTTAATTTGTTACATTTCATAGCTAGTTATGTCATGACATTTGCATATATAAGGTCAAGACTTCCAATGAAAATTTCTCTGAGTACGACATAATTGTTTGTCAGCAGCAGCGGTTGTAGTCCATACTGATAATATGTCCAAACTTCGAGCCGATTACCTAAAATGTTCAGTTGTTGGTTGTATTAACCAACACAAGTGGCTGAACAAGACAGAGAAGCACGGTCAAGAACCTGGAGGGAGTGGGGTGTGAAGTGGCTCATGTGCATTTAAAGGGCCAGCGCTCAAAACAACCTTTCTGGTGTCATTACTCAGAAATAGGGCTGAAGATGGACCTGTGGAGTTGAATTAATGAAGAATTCAGACCCAAGCAGAGCATTTACAGTTTATGTAGACCACAGGAAAATGTTTTAAAATGCATAATTCCATTAAAAAAACAAAATGTCATTCACTTCAGTAAAGGATTGATACCATTAGTATAAAGAGCTGCTAATAATGTTATTCTTGTGTGTCTCTAGGATCGGCAGCCCCTCTAAACTGGTGAGGGCTGCCAGTGTGAGTGAGCTTCCTGCACCACGTCGACTCCGCTGGAAATGTACTCCAGAGATCCATAAACTCCTGTCCTCATCTGCTGAGAAACTCCAGAGGTTGGATAAACTCTTATCAGCCTACAAAAAAAGGACAAAATGTTCTGAGCTGAAAATTACAACTTTTTGGAAAGATGTTGGAATAAAAATAGAACAGATTTTGGGTTTTAAATTACAGCAACCCACTTTTCCACTTTTGTTAAGAGATCTTCCTGATGATTTGACAATAAATGACAAATACCTTTTAAAAATCTTTGGTGCTGCAGCAAAAAATAAACCAAAAAAGCAATCACTTGAAAATGGCTTCAACTAGATCCACTGGTGCTGGAGGACTGGTTGAAAACTGTAGATGAAATTCACAAAATCGAGAGATTAACATTTATGCTGAGGCTGCATGCTGAACTCTACATGAGAAGGTGGGGCAAAAGGATTAGTTTCTTTAAAGACAATTAATGTGTGGTTTGTCTCATAGTCGTGGGAGTGTTGTGTGAACTGCTGCTCTAAAAATTTGATTGTGTAACTTGATTGCTGTTTCATAACTGTAGCTATGATTACCTCTGCCAGGAGGTATTGTGATCACTTTGCTTTGTGTGTTTGTTTGTTTGCGTGTTTGTTTGTTTATTATCAACTTTATGGAAAAACTATTACAACGATCTTTACCAAATTTTACCCACAGATAGGCCTAGGCCCTGGGACGAACCCATTAAATTTTGGGCCAAGTAGGCCAGATTTCAAGGTCACAACAAGGTCACAAAATCTCAAATTTTCCTATCTCTCATCATTGAGCAATTTTCGAAAATTCATAAAATATTCAAAACGACTCTGATTAGCCTCCAATTTGATCCACCCGTAGCTTATAACAATATCTTGTATCTGGCACAAAATTGTCCACATCCACTGTGGAATGTGGACTCTGTGGACATTTCAATTTAACAATGAAAATCCCATTTACGACACATTTTTCATTATAACTCAACAAATATTGATTGGAATTTAATATAATTTGACATACACATGACTGGCACCAAGCTTCAACTTTGTACGAAATATCATTCTGCTCCATTTCTCTTCCAATACGCTCTGTTGACTTTTGTTATTTTTAATGCACCATTTTAAAAAAATCATAAAAAATGCAATTCGTGAAATATCATTATGACATTTGTTTTGCACATTCATAGTTTAAAAAGAAATAGTCGATCCACACATGCACACCGTTCGGGGTGCTTGGCGGAGGTTTGCGTTCTCTGAACACTTGTTATCTTTGCTATTGGATTGTAACTATTGTCTATTGCCATTTGTTGTTTGTTATGTTTTGTATGACAAAATGATAAATAAGTAACAAAAACTAAGTGTCAAAAAAAAACTACCTCTGAGCTAATAATAGAATGTATCCTTATTCATCTAGGCTGGTGAGAAATCTAGACATGCATGTCCACAAGTTCCATGATTATGGTAAGGAGTTCATCAAACAGCAGAAGATGAGTCCAGATGCCTACATCCAGGTTGCTCTTCAGTTAGCGTACTACAGGTGAGAGAAGGCTAAACATTTTAAGGACTCATTTTGTCATTTATAAACACATGGCAGATGTATAAAGTTGTATTTCTGTGTGTTATCTCAGGTGTCATGGCAGACCAGTGTCCACCTATGAGAGTGCATCTATACGTCGTTTTCAGGAGGGCAGAGTGGACAACATCCGCTCTGCGACGCCTGAAGCCCTGGCCTTTGTCAAAGCAATGACTGATGGAAAACTGAGCACAAGCGTAAGATGTTTAATAGCAGCTATAGTCATTCTGTCAAAACTCAACAAATGCTGCTGCTAGTCTCCCCAGAGCACACTGTAACAAATCAATCTAAATAATAAAATGACACAGGTTTTTTGCGTTTATTACTGTTATTTCATTTTTCTTTCAGTCCGTGTTGATGCTTAGTGTAAATAAACTGGCTTCACACCTCTGTATTGATTACTTTTCCAGGAATCAGAAAAGATGGAGATGTTATACAATGCCATAACTGCACAGACAAAGTATACTATTCTGGTAATGTAATCCTGTCCAGGTTTTCAATATTTTAATATACATAAATATCCCTGTTAATCAACAAAAATATCTAACAATTTTTTTTTTCTTTTCAGGCAATTACTGGGATGGCCATAGACAATCATTTACTGGGACTACGTGATATAGCACATGAACTGAAGATGGAGAAGCCGGATCTGTTTAAAGATGAAGCTTATTTCATCAGTAATCAGTTCATTCTCTCAACAAGTCAGGTACATTCATAAAATTACAAAACGTTAAAATAAAACTATTTTCAATCCTTTGAATGAAACCTTTTAGCTAGTCTCTCACCCTCTTTCAACAAATCTTTATTTCCTATCTGCAGTTATATTGCAGATATCCATAGTATCATTTCTCCCAGTTAAGTTTGTTTTTCATGATTAGAGATATCTTACACACCCACACTTATTATTACAGATGCAGATTAACTTTACTGATTATTGATAATTAGTGGAAATGGTGTAATTTCTACAGCTTTGATTGTACTAGTCAAAACTACATTTAAGATAGTAAGTCCTTAAAATGGGAAAGGGTCTTAACATTTAATTGCAAGAGTGGATATATTATATTTACTAAAATGAACTTGTCAAAACAATTTCAGATATCAGTAATGGACCAAATGCTGGATATTTGTGCTAAAACTCAACATTAGTTATACTAATTAAGGTAGTAATGTACTAATAAGTACTAATCACAATTTTCGTAACAGATGTCCAAAATGAAAAACTGCTCCAAATATTCATAATGTTATTTTAATTATAATTATATTCACATGTTAACTGTGGAGGTGATTGTATAAATTGTTCATTTTGACAGGGGAGAACTGAGTTAGATATCAGTAATATATTGTCTATCTGGGCTGGTGATGAAATATTAACAAGTACATGTATATTTAATGCTACAACTAATGTTTAACACATGTCATAGTTTTGATGTCAGTCCCATAATCCCATATGCAATGGGTGAAGTGTTTTGAAATGGCTTGCAAAATAAGACTGCTCTTTATCTACCACACTGGAAGGATGTTTTGATCAATGATTTTTGCTTTAAGCCAAATCTGACACCATGTTTTGCATCATAAGTGACTAGAATATATATTAAAAGTCATCCACACTTTATCTCAAAAGTCATTTCAAATCTGCCATTATTATTTGAGAACATGTGTTAGTATTTCAATATTAAACATCTGCTTTTCTTGCAGGTTCCTACTACTGTTGAAATGTTCTGCTGCTATGGACCTGTTGTTCCAAATGGTTACGGAGCTTGCTACAACCCTCAGTCGGACCACATTATCTTCTCAGTGTCCAGTTTCCATGAGAGTCCACAGACATGTTCATCAGAATTTATCAAAGCTCTGGAGCAGGGGCTCCGGGACATGAGGGATCTGTGCAATTACCGCAAATCCACCTGCAGCCTAAGCAAGCAAAGAAAGGATCGCACACTGGAGACACACACACAGACGGACTCAAACTGGCAAAGCCAAACGCAGCAGACGGCAGCTGACCTGACAAACAGTCAGCAGCCGCTGCCACAGGTTCTGGTGAAAACATCAGACCAGAACAAAACTGAGGCCCAATCCCAGGCTTCCAAACAGGGACGCCACTGAAAACAGTGGTGCAGTTTTTGTATTAAATGTGTGTTTATGTGTGTTTTTGCGCCTCATCAATGAAATGTCAAAAGATCTACTGCAAAGGTGACAAACGCCATTATATAAATCTGTTTGTGGTACATGGTACTGTAAAATCTATTAATGTATTAAGTGATGATAATCTAATCTGTTTATTGGTAGTGAATATAAAAAATTATTCTGCTATTGTAGAGGACTTTTCATGTTGTCACATACAATATATAATAATCAATATATTAAATAATATATATAATTACGTGGTAATACAGGAATTTGAAATATTTGCCAATTTGGGTTTATAAGTAGAAATCCAAACTAATTTCAGGCTTTAAGACGCCTGAAAACAATTGTCAATTATTTATTTTTGCACTACGTGGAGATGTTTTGGCCAAAGTGGTAACGTATTCTGTGATGAGTACCAGTGTTAAAGTTGACTGTAATGTTAACTAAGACATTTGTCTGCGTGTTTCATGTCTATAAGAGTTTGCCCATGAGGGCTGTTGCTTACGTAAATGACTGTCACTATATCTCAACTGGTAAGTTGCATGCTGCTATCTTATGATCCTGTGATCATAACATCAACTAGAATCTTCTATGCAAAATCGTTTGTGATGTCCATGTAAAATGCTGTGTCTATACTGTATTTCTCTCCTCTGCTCCTTATATAGTATTCAGAAATAACTATTTTGATTTTCTTAATCCAGTATCATGCCACTGGACAACTGGTTAATACTGAACTCTGTTACATGTACTGGGAGTCATACTGTGCTGGTGTACTTGTATCAAAAAAATAATATATCAAAAAGGACACTTTTTAGTATATACAAGAATGTTATATGTGATTAAAACGTGCATTTGTACATTTATGCGTAGAAGATGTCAATTAAGTAATTTATTTTTATATAATATTACCAGTTGTTTCAGAGTGTAAATGTAAGCTCAGAATAACTGAAACTTACTAATCAGAGGTGATCACTGTGTTTATGTCAAAATAAATGTACAAGCAAATTAAGGCACTAAAAGCATATGGAAATTCCTCTTCGTCTCATTGATTAGATAAAACATGAACATTAGCATATTTAAAAATGATAATAGTATGATGGTGGAATGCTATTTCTAATTTTGTTTTATATCATGATGAATCATGAAGTTTATTTTCATTATAAAACTATTATATAACACAATAATGAAATCACAAGTCCTTTTGTATTATCTATGCATAGTTGGTGAATTAAGTGTAATTAATCTAATCTATAAAGTATAAAACTGGGTCATAAGTAATAGTGTTAGGTTAAAAAATGACCGTTTGAATAGTGTTGCTCTAAGATGCTTTTACATGTGACTTAGTATGAAAATAATTAAAATACAACACTGAACATAACAATGCTTGTCCGTGCACAGTTTCTTGCAAACACAAAGTAACCCTAGACCTCATTATCTGGGAGTATTATTAGCCGCGTGGTGCGTGCCGTGACAGTTGCTAGGGTAACCGAACAACAGTACATTATGCCGAAAAACGCGCAAGTTACCGTGAAATACGGACCTTATGAATCGAGTGGAACAGTACAGCACAGGACGTTCCGCCTGCAGGGTCTGCTGGGTATGTTTACTATCTAACCTACCACTTATTAATCTGTTTCACTGCTTTGGCTGAGGTCCAACAGGTCTGTTTTCACATGTGCGCAGCCGCACTGAACGCGCGCGGCCATCGTTGCGTGTTGGAGGAGTCTCACGAGCGGGACCAGGTGGACCTACTGGTGAACGGGCAGGTGGTCTACACATGTGACATACGGACACTGGAGTTTGGTACGTGGGTTTGGGTTTGGGTTGTTGTGCTCATCACTAGACTTACAGTAGTGGCCAAACTATTTAGAGCAGGGGTCTTAAACTCATTTTCCTTCAGGGGCCACATTCAGCCCAATATGATCTCCAGTGGGCCGCTGTGGCATAAAATACGGACCTTGTAAAATTTGGACCTATTTGGAATTTGCGCATGCGCGAGCCCAACCTTACCGGATGTCAGATTCAGCGAGGCTTATGAAAAAAAGTACCTTGCGAGTAGAATTGTGCGCTTTTGGGTTGGGTTAGGGTTAGGGGTTAGGGGTCGCTGAACCTGACATCCGGTAAGGCTGCCCTCGCGCATGCGCAAATTCCAAATAGGTCCAAATTTTACAAGGTGCGTATTTTATCCCACACCGGACCAGTAAAATAAGAACAGTGGAAAAAAGTAAAATGAAATTATAATAATGTTAACATCTACAAAAATCTGAATAACACAAACAACTGGAAACGTCTTATGAAAAACAAGTCCAATTTTAACAATATATAATTATTATTAGACTTTCTTTGAATTATTATTAGATTTTCTTAGATTTTTTTGTTTAATTCAAGATTTATTTTATTTTTTTTGCTTAATTCAAGAATTTTTTTCCCCACTTAATTCAAGATTTTTTTTTTGCTTAATTCAAGATTTTTTTTTGCTTAATTCAAGATTTTTTTTGCTTAATTCAAGATTTTTTTTTTTTTTGCTTAATTCAAGATTTTTTTTGCTTAATTCAAGATTATTAATTTTTTTGCTTAATTCAAGATTTTATTTTATTTTTTTTGCTTAATTCAAGTTTTTTTTTTTTTTTGCCTAATTCAAGATTGTTATTTTTTCCTCAATTCAAGATTTTTTTTTTTTTTTGCTTAATTCAAGATTTTTTTTTTTTTGCTTAATTCAAGATTTTTTTTTTTTTAACATCTACAAAAATCTGAATAACATGAACAACTGGAAACATATTTTTAAAAAAAACAAATCCAATTTTAACAATATTATGCCTCAGATTGTCAGTTTATCATTTACGCATGTGGTTTACAACTTAGATTACAATTATAAATGCATGAAGCATTTAATAACAGGCAGAATATTGGTAAAATTGCATTTACTTATCTTAAGACATTTCAGGTTTTTACGGAAGCGTATTGCATTCACAAAAAAAAATAATTTCGGCTCTGTTTTTCTGAATTAATGAGATAATTATCTCATAATTACGAGAAAAAATAAGTTTAAAAAAAATCGGCGCTGTTTTTCTGAGTTTATGATATACTGTTTCCTGAAAAAAAAAAAAAAAAAAAAAAAAGCTCTGTTTTTCTGAGTTTACAAGATACTGTTTTCCGGAAAAAAAAAAAAGCTCTGTTTTTCTGAGTTTATGAGATACTGTTTTCCGGAAAAAAAAAAAAAAAAAGCTCTGTTTTTCTGAGTTGACGAGATACTGTTTTCCGGTAAAAAAAAAAAAAAAAAAAAAAAAAAAAAAAAGCTCTGTTTTTATGAGTTTACGAGACACTGTTTTCCGGAAAAAAAAAAAAAAAAGCTCTGTTTTTCTGAGTTTACGAGATACTGTTTTCTGAAAAAAAATAAAATGTGGCTGTGTTTCTGTCAGTGGGACAGTGGTCCCTGGTCCAGGCAGGAGCTCCTTCTATCTGTGCTGCTGAAAGCCTCTCAGGGGAGCGTGAAGTTGTTTCCGTTCTCGTAACCGGTTCCGATTACGGATCATGGAACTAGTTTCATTCACAGAAATCAGAACCAAGCCCCGCTTTGTGCACGGATCAAGCCCTTCAACCACACCGGCGCTCAGAGCCTGTAGCCCTGCTTCCTGACAGGGCACGACCGCGGTGATGGGAGTTGGCATTAATGAAGTCAAATAAAATGACATTCACCAGCATTAAAGAAAATATACACAGCAGAAGAGTGCAAATGTGGATTCATTTATTTGTCGGACCTGATGGAAAGCATTAGTCAGAACTAGATCCATGGAGGAGCGGCTTGGTGAACCGGTTCGTCCCCCCCCTATAACTTTCCATCAGGTCCAGGCGGACAGCTATCCGCTCCCCGGTGTGTAAGCCGGACTGGAGCGGGTGGACGGAGCAGCTCAACTCCACAGAACAGCGGCGCTCGGAGCCTGTAGCCCGGCACCACGACGCGGTGATGGGAGTTGGCATTAATGAAGTCAAATAAAATGACATTCACCATGATTAAAGAAAATATGCGTCTTGGTGTCCCGGTTCACCCCCCACCCCCGGACAGCTTTCCATCAGGTCCAGGTGGAAAGCTATGGGGGTGGGGGGTGAACCGGGACACCAAGAGCTCCTCCACGGATCTAGTTCTGACTAATGCGTTCCATCAGGTCCGACAAATAAATGAATCCACATTTGCACTCTTCTGCTGTGTATATTTTCTTTAATGCTAGTGAATGTCATTTTATTTGACTTCATTAATGCCAGGACCTGGAGTACGCTGCTGACACCATCCTGCTCAGCACATCCAACAGTCAGCTGACAGATGCTCTGGGCAGTTACAGTGAAGAGGCACAGAAGCTTGGCCTCCAAGTGAACTGGACAAAAACCAAGCTCATGCATGTCGGTGATGGGCCAGATCCACCTCCCCTGCAGCTTAGTAATGACATTGTAGAACCTGTCAAGAGCTTTGTGTATCTGGGGTGGTGACAGACAACGGGGACCTAAAACCAGAGATTACCCGCAGAAGGGCCCTGGCAGCAGCAGCTCTGCAGTCTCTCTGGAAACCACTGTGGCGGAACCAGACCATCTCACGCAGGACGAAGCTCCGGATCTACAACTCTGCCGTCCTCTCCATCCTGCTCTATGGCTCGGAAACATGGCCCTTAAACCAGACTCTGGCTGCCAGAATAGATGGCTTTGATAGCAGGGCTCTCAGAACCATCGAAAACATCAGGTGGACCCGACGGGTTTCCAATCAGGTGCTTGGAGCCCACACACGCCAGCCCAAAGCATCCAGCCTGGCCGCGCAACGCCGCACCCGCTGGTTCGGTCATGTCCTCCGCCTCCCTCCTGACCATCCAACAAGAGCCATCCTTCAGTTTGACCCAAAGGCCGCAGACTGGAAACGACTACAAGGCAAGTCCCGCACCCGATGGCTCGACGTCATTGCAGGCGACCTCCAACAACATGGAGTTACCATGGAGGACGCAGAGCAGCTGGAGCAAGACCACCAGCGATGGACAATACTGGTTCACCTGGTCGGCCCAATGCACCGGGACAGGACACCTGCCCCATGGCAGGAGTCCTAGTAGTGGTAGTAGTCATTAATGCCAACTCCCATCACCGCGTCGTGGTGCCGGGCTACAGGCTCCAAGCGCCGCTGTTCTGTGGAGTTGAGCTGCTCCGTCCACCCGCTCCAGTCCGGCTTACACACCGGGGAGCGGATAGCTGTCCGCCTGGACCTGATGGAAAGTTATTGGGGGGGACGAACCGGTTCACCAAGCCGCTCCTCCATGGATCTAGTTCTGACTAATGCTTTCTATCAGGTCCGACAAATAAATGAATCCACATTTGCACTCTTCTGCTGTGTATATTTTCTTTAATGCTGGTGAATGTCATTTTATTTGACTTCATTAATGCCAACTCCCATCACCGCGGTCGTGCCCTGTCAGGAAGCAGGGCTACAGGCTCCGAGCGCCGGTGTGCTTGAAGGGCTTGATCCGTGCACAAAGCGGGGCTTGGTTCTGATTTCTGTGAATGAAACTAGTTCCATGATCCGTAATCGGAACCGGTTACGAGAATGGAAACAACTTCACGCTCCCCCAAGAGGCTTTCAGCAGCACAGATAGAAGGAGCTCCTGCCTGGACCAGGGACCACTGTCCCACTGACACAGAGAAACAGAGCCACATTTTATTTTTTTTCAGAAAACAGTATCTCGTAAACTCAGAAAAACAGAGCTTTTTTTTTTTTTTTTCGGAAAACAGTATCTCATAAACTCAGAAAAACAGAGCTTTTTTTTTTTTTTTCTCCGGAAAACAGTATCTTGTAAACTCAGAAAAACAGAGCTTTTTTTCCCCGGAAAACAGTATCTCATAAACTCAGAAAAACAGAGCTTTTTTTTTTTTTTCAGGAAACAGTATCTCATAAACTCAGAAAAACAGCGCCGATTTTTTTTTTTAACTTATTTTTTCTTGTAATTATGAGATAATTATCTCATTAATTCAGAAAAACAGAGCCGAAATAATTTTTTTTGTGAATGCAATACGCTTCCGTAGGTTTTTCTCATTTTTTGTAAAATAACAGTTTTTAATATAAACATTTTCATATAATTTTTTTTTTTTACACTAAAACAAAGATAAAATTTGCTGTTTTCAGTATTTCTAGGCTTAATATGATAATATTTTACTGGTTCTGACCCACTTGAGATCTAATTGGTCTGTATGTGGAATCTGAATTAAAATCATTTTGACATCCTCGATTGTCAATATCTTCAGTGTAATTTTTGTATTTCACAAATCCATCCCATGGGCCGGATTGGATCCTTTGGCGGCTGGATTTGGCCCTCGGGCCACATGTTTGACACCTGTGATTTAGAGGTTTCATCTGTTGTTTTTTTTTTTCCTTTTTCCTTCTTCTTCTTCTTCTCCTTATTGGTAGTAGTGGTATTTATTTATTTTAAACTGGTCATTATGATACCCATAAAACTAATGAAATATCAATAAAGTCATCATTATATTCCATAAATCATAGAATAGATCTATCATAAGGACATTTAAGTCATTTTCCTTACAAAAAAACATGCTAGGCCTATTTCACATCAGTGTCATCAAGTCATGTTCCTTCACAGAAGAAGCCAAATTCCTTGTGTGATCATTGTCAGATGTGGTCATGATCATTAAACTGAAAGTGATGGTGAGTCTTAGGACACAGTTGTGTGATTCTGTTGAATGTACAAGGCTTATCCTGCTCATTAAGTAAATATTACAGATAAAAGTGGATAAAAACAGTAAGACTCACTTGATCTGATATTTGTTGTGCTTAAAATTTCGTATTTTTAGTTGATGGTGGTTTTAGTTGTTACTTCTCTGCCATAGTGATGTTACTGTCTTGTTGAAACCAGCCTCACCACGTTGACTTTTCCCCTAAGGTGGAGATGGCAAACTGGACCCTGTTTGTGAAGAAGCTGTTCTTGCTGTGGACAATGCTTACTGAACTTTTCAACAATAAAAAAAATCTAAAACACAGAAATATCCATGAACAAACAGTTTTATTTTTCATTTTCATCAAACCATATAATTGGCTACTTTGTACTATACATAAATATAATAAAAGTAATAAATATTTTGTGTTTATTGCTGCATAAATTACCAGGTGTACCAGTGGTGAAAGATTTAACTGCATAGACATTTTTTATTTGATATATTCTTATACTTAAAGAAAGAAAATCATAGAAACTGATAAGCATAATATAAAATTAGATGCAAACCAATAGATTTCTAAGAGTAGATACAGTATATGGACAGAAGGATTCAGATACCATATGACAAATGTCATAATTCTACATTGCAATACATATCAATACAGTTGTTTCATTCCGTCTTTAGGGTTAATGTTGTTTACATTGTCATCTAAAACACATACAATATATTTCAGAATTTGTTTTTGCTAAATTTTACTCCAAGTTGATTTTTTTTTTTTTTTTGGATGTAAGTTTGTGATGTTCCTCCTCATTCTGCCCATTAAAAAAAAATCTATTTAAACTACACATAACCTTCTGGTTTCTTCAATTCTTCAAAACATCACCCTTATTCGACATTTGTGCCCTAATATTTTTGTCCATTAAGTGTATATAGTAATAATTAACTGCATATCACGAAAAAAGATGTTAAACGCTGAATAACCGTTGAACCGAAAATTTAAGTAAATAAATAAGTAATAAATCAACAAAATCTCTCTTGCTGAACATCTAGCTCAAAAGACAATAATTAATCAATAAATCTGGAATGGAATAGTAACCAAAACAAAACACCATACAAAAAATCTAGGTCATTCAGAGTACAATAATTTTTTGAACTATCAGTATTTCCTTAAAAGTCAGTAATTCCACTTGAATGTATGCGGAAGCAAAGTTCTGCTGATACCATTTGTACAACATCCTTGTACTGTTGATTAACCAACATATTCTCATCACCAAATCAAGTAAATAGGCTTTACCATGTTATTGCATATGTTACTGAATGTGCAATATGTGCATATGTTACTAGCTACAATATATATAAACCTATTTTATATTTAAAACTAGAAGCACTCGGAGAGCGCAGACCTCCGCCAAGGCTGATCAGTGGCGCCCCCCGTGGGCCCCCCCACCCCCGATCACCACCGATCACCACCAAAATTTAATCATTTCTTCCTTATCCCATTTCCAACAAACTCTGAAAATGTCATCCAAATCTGTCCATAACTTTTTGAGTTATGTTGCACACTAACGGACAGACAAACAAACAAACAAACAAACAAACAAACCCTGGCAAAAACATAACCTCCTTGGCGGAGGTAACAATATCTGTGCATAGCTAATATTCTAACCTCCCAGGTTTAATAGGAAAAGGTGGGTTATTGCTTGACTGAAAGCTTATTTTTTTAACACAGTGGTAACTACTAACACTATTAAAATACCTGGAGATTCAAAGTGACAACCAAACATCAGTACTGCTTAATGGCATCCAAGGCTTTGCCATGTTTGTTTGTGTGTACATCCCTCAGCCTCCAAAGACGAAGACGAGCCTTATGTCCTAAGTGGAAAACATGGCTGCCAGTCTCTGTGCCAGCTGGCTCATGTCTTCTGGTGAAGTGAAGTGTGACAATAAATACGGACTCCTCCACAAACAGCCACTATAGCTGAAGTAAACACGAGCCATAAACCTAGTGATGTGTTGAAATTCAGGAACAGTCTCCATGCCTGTGATATGTCATTCCCATTCATCCTCTAAGAACACCAGGGCGGTGTTAATGTGTGCGTTTCACAGCCTTAGCTATTTATCTTTACAAATTAATGCGACACAAATACAAATCAATACTACTGGTATTTAAAACTGTTGTGGTTAGCGTAGCAGCAGTGGAGGTATTACTGTCAGTGACTGAAGCCGCAGTATTAACAGTAGTTGTCAGGAATATAAAAGTTAAACATTATGTGCTTTGTGGTTGATTTTGTTTCTTTATGAATCCTGAGTAACTGACTGCCCGTTGAGCACCCATGATGACTTGGGGGACTTAAGTCGGGACCCCACGTGGGGTCGCCTGAAATTTCAAATAACTGATAAAAATAAAAATAAAAACTTACTAATAAAAAACATAGGTTGAGTTGACAGAGACAATACATAAAAAACATGACAAACTCTGAGGCTGAAACTGAAGCACTGTGGTACTGTTTATCTTTCAAATGTTCGTTGTGGTCGGTTTCAGATGCTGCAGCTCTTTCATAATTCATAGTTTGAGTTATTGTTTGTTCAGTATTAATTGTCAGCCTTGTAACAAGTACAGTCAGTCAGCTGGACTGACTGTACATATCCTGTACATATCTTGACCAAGGAAAATAAAATCCTCCCTTTGTGCAGTAATCTACACCTGGCTTTTCTGCCTCTGTCCATAATAATATACATTATATAGACTAAATGTCATCTAAAATTAATGTTTATTTGCAACATAGTATAGCAAACTATTACATGATCAAAAACAAGTTAATTTTAGAAAAAAAAAGCCTCCGTTTTGAATGTCTGGGGTCGCGAGAAATTTGTGATGTTAAAATGGGGTCACGAGCCAAAAACGGTTGGGAACCACTGACTTAGAGTGTTGTACTTCATCAAAGTCTGTCTCCAGTCATCATTAGACAACAGTTTAAATAAAACCAGGATCTGGGTCAGATTACATGAAAAAAAAAAAAAAAAAAACAAAACACGTGACTATTACACAGACATGTTGCATAGTAAATAAGTGGAAGCCAACCAGAATCCTGTGTCTGGGAAAGAATGGCTAGAATATCTGAAAATTTTCTGCCCAAAGTTTGACATTTTGAGAAAATTTGCAAGGTGCTTCATGATGCATTCAATACTAAAGTTGTAGGTGCTTCTGTTTTGTCCATTCCTGTCAATCATCTGTACTCTACAAAGGTTGTGAAAAGCTGCGAGTTACAGGTAATGATTTCTGCGTTTCAGTGTGAAGTCTGGTATTTATCTCCTACAAGTCACAGCAGAAATCTGAACACCTGAGCTGACATCATCTTGAAGGATGTAACTGTCATGTAATCTGGTCCAGGTGTTAGTGAGCAACCGATTAGGGTGAGGTGATGTTTAAAAGGCAATTTTCAGATTGAGACTTAAACCTGCATCTCATCCCATGCACCTCTAGCCTGGTTCTTGTTCTGGTTTTCCATTACATGTCTCTTCCTTTGAATGCACTCAAGTTGAAAGCTGTGTCCATGAACCTCCTCAGCTCATTTAGGTGGGTGGACTTATTCCCGGTTGCAGGAGCTGCTGCAGGGTCCCGGCCCACATACCTAAAGGAAACACAAAACACACTGTATAAACAGCAACAAGAAAAGCAGAGTTTGTCTGTCCTCAGCTTTCATATTAAAGTCCAACTTAAAGGTGCGGGAGACCTTCATGACCAATTTTCCATCAAATCTGTAAAACCTCAGTCATAGCCTTAGTATCATGAATCTGTAAGTCTTTCTGTGATTACTCACCTGAATCTCTTGCATTATGGTGAACAATTTCTTAGTGCCATTTACCATAAACAAAACTATTTGTTTACAAACTGAGCCGGGAGGTGACTTGGGCATCTTCGGAATTTTGTCGCGACATGCATTGTGGGAAGCGATGGCTCACACAGCCACCTGACAGCAGCAGCTGGAACAGACACGATGCGGAAACGGCAGGAGCTCCCTTCCCTCTATGCATATTCCTCCAGCTGTTTCCGCATTTCAGCCGTTTTCACGTCGTGTTTCATCCATATAATATCATATAGTTGTACTGCAGCTGCCGCTGTCAGGTGGCTGCACGAACCTCCCTTTCCCGCAAGGCACGTCACAA
Source organism: Sphaeramia orbicularis (assembly GCF_902148855.1). Classification (NCBI taxonomy): domain Eukaryota; kingdom Metazoa; phylum Chordata; class Actinopteri; order Kurtiformes; family Apogonidae; genus Sphaeramia; species Sphaeramia orbicularis. The sequence continues at coordinate 41,405,379 of NC_043971.1, read as the reverse complement.
CAAAATTCCAAAGATGCCCGAGTTACCTCCCAGCTCGGTTTGTAAACATATGGTTTGTTTATGGTGGATGGCACTGAGAAATTGTTCACCGTAATGCAAGAGATTCAGGTGAGTAATCACAGAAAGACTTACAGATTCGTGATACTTAGGCTTTGACTGAGGTTTTACAGATCTGATGAAAAATTGGTCACGAAAGTCTCCCGCACCTTTAAAGGAGTGATATTTGGCATTTTTTATATGAAATTATGCATTTTAAAACATTTCCCTGTGGTCTACATAAACTGTAAATGCTCTGCTTGGGTCTGAATTCTTCATTAATTCAATTCCACAGGTCCATCTTCAACCCTATTTCTGAGTAATGACATGTTACGGTTAGGGCCGTTGGCTGTTGTGTTTTTTTCTTTTCCTTGTCTCCGCCTTCCCATTTTGGCTGACTGGAAACACCGGACTTCAATCACCAGCCTATAAACACCTGACTTCAATCACCGGCCTATAAAAGCCTGAGCTCCGACCACAACGAGAGAGAGACGGGGTCCATCGCTGCCATTCGTGCAGTTCGTTTCTTGTTTAGCTGATGTTAATGTTTTGTGTTAAGCGACTGTGGCCATGTACTTTTTTTTTTTGTGTAATAAATTTTACGTCTTTTAGTTACAACCGACCTGCTCTCCATGCTTCTCCTTTACGGTCTCCCGGACCATCTTTTTCCTTCTTTTGGTTTTTGTTATGTGTCAGCACCCTAGACCTCCTGGCACATAACATGACATAAGAAAGGCTGTTTGGAGCGCTGGGCCTTTAAATGCAAATGAGCCACTTCATGCCCCACCCCCTCCAGGTTGTTGACCGTGCTTCTCTGTCCTGTTCAGCCACTTGCGTTCGTTAATTCAACCAACAACTGAACATTTTAGGTAACTGGCTCGAAGATTGGACATATTTTCAGTATGGACTACAACCGCTGCTGCTGACAAACAATTATGTTATACTCAGAGAAATGTTCATCAGAAGTCTTGACCTTATATGTGCAAATGTCGTGACATAACTAGTCATAGACGTAACAAATTAAGCAGGAATTAAAACGGGTTCTAGAAATCCCCTTGATTTTTGCCTAAATAAATATAAAGATAGCTTTGCAGCACCTGGAGGGTTCAAATTCAAACTTTATCTACTGTTAGGGTCCAAATACAAAAATAAATGTACCAAAGACTAATAAAAGTGGGTTTTGTAAAATATGACCCCTTTAACTCTTTACATGAATACTAAATGAAATTATTGGGTAAATGCCCAAAGCATGTAAACAAAGAGTACATAGCATTTGTGGATTAAAATACCTAAATTCTCTTTTTTATTATTTTGACTTGTGTATTTAGATCGTCGATATTCAGAGAAATGCATCATTTAAAGTCTGGGATGTCTAAGTCTAAAGTCTGGGATGACTTATTTGACTGCCTATTGATGGTGTCGTATCTCATATCACAGAGCTACTTAAAAGTCATAAACAGAGACAAGAGATGGAGGTGATGAATGTTTGATTATCCAAGTGTGGATGTGAGAAAGGAGTAGTTCAGGGACATCTGTACAACAGAGAATCAAAATACTCTTGTTCAGAACCAAAGGGGTAGTATGAGTTTTTACACTGGTTTCACCACCTGAGAACGGCCTGTCTAAAAAAAAAAACCTATCAATTTAAGTGTATACTACATTTAGAATATTTTTGTTGCTATTTATTGCGATCGTTCAGTGTTTCCCCACAGTGAGGTAAAGCCGTAAAGGTTCTTAAAACTATCAGGGTTTACAGACAAAAAGTTCAATTGTGTAGCTTGACAGATGCATTGATTGCAGGAGGAAAAATCACTAACTCACTAACTGACTGAATAGAGCGAAAAAATGATTTCAGTTCAATCAGTTGGAAAATGAATGTGATTTGGGAGAGTCTCACTGAGGGACAGTTGGATTGAATACATCTGATGAGAAGCGACATCATCAATTTTTTTCAATACTACAAATTTCACGACATTAAGTTTTACTTCAAGTCTGATTCTGCTTCTTCTTGGAGGTGGAAAGGGACAGAAAGAGGCGGGTTGAGCTGTTTTCTCCTGTACTGTGTAAAGACTTTTATATATTTGTCCATTTTTATATGCATTATCATCAGTATTGAGGTGTTTCCTCACAGTTAAGTCATATAATTCCATTTACAGCTTCAAAAAAAGTTTTAGTATTTAGCATTACTTTAACATATTCACAGCTCATGTTGAACAAAACAAAAAACAGCATATGAAATTCGAGCAAACGTCCTCACCAGATGGGTCTCCTGTTGGCCACCACAGTGAGGAAACGTGGTCGGACATAATCATAGTAACCCATGTTCTTGTGCTCTTCTTGACACCAGATCAGCTCAGCATTGGGGTATTTTTCTACCTCATCTCTGATCAGGTCAAATGGAAATGGTGAGATCTGAAATGAAAGAGGTTGAAGGAAGTGATGGACTCAATCATGATCATTTTAATAGAATTTCTTGACTGCAAATCATAAAAAGCACCTGTTCAAGTCTGATAATCGCGATGTCCCTATCCATGTTCTGCTGTTTCCTCTCTTTGTTCAGCTCATAGTAGACTTTGCCCGTGCAGAATATGACCCTTTTCACTTGGCCCGGGTTTTGACTCACAGGACCCTCATCAGGAATCACCCTCCTAAATTTTGTACCTGCACATATAGAGCAGTATACATTGTTTATGACTGTCCATCAATATTTCTAACAATTTCAAGCCATATTTCAGAGAGAATGCAAGAAACTCCACCTTTGGCCAGGTCATCGAAACTGGATCTTGCCTCAGGAAGCCTCAGCAGAGATTTGGGAGTGAAAATGATCAGCTGTTTAAAAAATAAATAAATAAAGTTTCCTGTCAACTAAAAACAACAGATTGATTCTGTCATCCATGTCTAACTGCACACTTTGAAAAACTCCAGAGATAAGTTTTTATCTCTTTTCACGCTAATTTGTTACCACCATATAGCACAAAGCATCAGCACTGGGAAAACAAAACATTTTTTTTTTAACAAATAAATAAAGCCTTTTGTGCTCAACCAACCAAGGCCGTAATTTCAGAGCTTTTCATAAAAAAACAAACAACATTATCCCCCTGTTGGCTCCCTCGCTAATTTGCTCAGGAAGTCATTTTCTCATGCTCCACAAAGCATTGCATTTATGTGCGACAGGGGATCAGTTAAGACATTCGCTGTGGACATAAACTGTAAGAATAAAAAAAGAGAAATCTTTCACAACTTCACACCCAGAACTTCATACCCATTGTGCTTTAGACCTTCAAAAACATATGAATTAGAATCACATCGGGCTGGTTTTAATGCAGAACCCAACTGTGTGCTTTTAATAGTATCGGATCAGACTTTTTTTCTTCAGTTCATGTAAGACACTGATAGTCTGAAATATGACAAAACAGAAAGAGTTAAGTGTCTGGAAAAACTAGACAAATGAGAAAACACAGTGACATTAATGTAACTGGATCAAACAATAATGAAGCAAAGACAGACAAAACAACATACACTGATCGTAAAGCTACACTTTACCGGTTTTCTGAATGGTAGAAGAATCTGCCGTCGGAGCACGTGACAGTAGTTGGCAGGAGTGGAACAATTGACCACAATCCAGTTACAGTCATACAGCTGCTGAACCTCAAAATCTCCATTGAACTCCTACAAAAAAGATTATTTACACAAGAAACACAAATGTTGTTAAGTCTGAAAACTGAAATCTAACTATAGACAATGTAGAGCAGTATAGTTGTCTTGGTTGCGGCGGTGTTTTCTTTCTATAATTGGACAGAAGATGTAATCTATGAGTGCAAGAGTTCACAGTTTCCATTTCTCTTGCTCTCTCACACATCCACACAAACAGACAGCAGAGAGGATGTTAATCCCTCAGTATGCTCTCACTAATAGTTTGATCAATATCCCATTTGGAGATGAATCTGGTGGGCTTCTGCTGATACAGCCTGCCGTGGTTCACTTCATGAATGTTTCCTCACGCTGGCTCACCTTTGGGACCTGACTTATTGCTGAATTGTAACACTCCCGGGGCCAATATGAAGAGACTTTTGTGCTTTACAGAAATTGGCTATCATCACTTAAGCTATCGTTTAGGCAGTCATGACATCAGCCATTTAAAATGAAAGTTAACTGGTCACTGTCGGCTCCAAATAGATGGAGTTGATCATTGAAATTCAGTGTTTCTTAAATTGGAGGCCGTAGGAGCCCTAATGTACGTGTACATGTGGATCATACAGGGAAGTGATCGGGGTCATCGTTGCTCATCTGCAGGAAGCGTTCGGGTCGAGCTGAAGAATGTTCCGGACCCTGAAAATAGAAGGACACACAAAGATAAATTATGTCAAACCATACATTATACATGTCAAAGCTGTACATTTAATTAAATCCCAAAGTCAGTCTGTCCAGATATATTTACACAAAAGGCTGTAACTCAACACTGTATGTGTAGTTATGACACTGAGTAGAGATAGTGTAAAAAATCCTCAGTGAAACTTGCCTCTTTTTAAAGTTTTTATATTGTTTATACTTGTTAAACTAGTGTTTTTCAACCTTCAAGTCGGGACCCACATGGGGTTGCCTGGAAATCAAATGGGGTCGCTTGAAATTTCTAGTAATTGATAAAAATTTAACAAAAACTTACTAAGAAAAAATATAGGGTGAGTTGAGAGAGGGATTAATAAAGTATCTATCTGTCTATCGGTTGGTCGGTTGGTCTGTCTTTCTCAGTCTTCATATTCCCAAGCAAACTGATGGTTGTTTAATAAATGAGACGCTACTGCATCAGTTAAAGATGCAGGAGACTTTCGTGACCAATTTTCCATCAAATCTGTAAAACCTCAGTCAAAGCCTAAGTATCACGAATCTGTAAGTCTTTCTGTGATTACTCACCTGAATCTCTTGCATTACGGTGAACAATTTCTTCGTGCCATCCACCATAAACAAAATGTCTGTTTACATTCAGAGCCAGGAGGTCACTCGGGCATCTTCAGAATTTTGTCGCAACGTGCATTGTGGGAAAGGGAGGTTCGTGCAGCCACCTGCAGCGGCAGCAGCAGCACGACCATATGATATTATATGGATGAAACACGCGGAAACGGCTGAAACACGGAAACGGCTGGAGGAATGTGCATGAAGGGAAGGGAGCTCCTGCCGTTTCTGCGTCGTGTCTTTAGCAGCTGCTGCTGTCAGGCGGCTGCGCAAACCTCCGTTTCCCACAATGCACGTTGTGACAAAATTCCGAAGATGCCCGAGTTACCTCCTGGCTCTGAATGTAAACACGTTTTGTTTATGGTGAATGGCACTTCGAAATTGTTCACAATAATGCAAGAGATTCAGGTGAGTAATCACAGAAAGACTTAAAGATTTGTGATACTTAGGCTATGACTGAGGTTTTACAGATTTGATGAAAAATTGGTCACGAAAGTCTCCCGCGCCTTTAAAGAACTAAGAATATCAGTCACAGCAGTAATTATCTATTGTAATGATCTGAACAATTCAGTTAAATTCAGATGGCAACCTTTTTTTTCACGTCGGGCTGTCTATGTCATAATATAAATGAAATTATTAATGCAATAGTATGATCTAAAGAACTGGAAATCTCACCATTCCCTCCATGCCATGTGGAAGCAACAGGACAATCCCATTGTTGCGGACCCACTTGGCCTGGCCCGAGCTGATGAACTGGTCAATGATACACTGGGCTGTGTTATGAAAATCTCCAAACTGGGCCTCCCACAGGATCAGAGCGTTTGGACTTGCCATTGCAAAACCAAGCTCAAAACCTGAAATAACATCATCATCCATTAACATCTACACAACGCCAGTCCTAAAAGTCATTCATGGTATTGTGCCACCAGACAGGCTTCATAAAGCTTTACCGAGGACTCCATACTCTGACAGGGAGCTGTTGCAGACAGTATAAGGGGCCTGGTTCGCCCACAGGTGATTCATGGAAATGCAGATTCGTTTGTCCACCTCTTGATCATGAAGAACATGATGACGATGGCTGCAAAACAGAAAGGCAAAGATAAAACAGACTGACAAAAACACACCAGAGAAACCACATGAGAGGAAACTGCTGTGATTCTTCAACACCTCACCAACCAATGGATGAATGAATCCTACAAAACACAGATATCCAGCAAGTACTCACAATTATTATAACATAATTTACTTTTGGAGGCTAAACATTCTGTCCTTGACAAACTAATTTAAAGGAGTGATACTTTGCTTTTTTTTAAATGGAATTATGCATTTTAAAAAAATTTCCTGTGGTCTACATAAACTGTAAATGCTCTGCTTGGGTCTGACAATAATTCAACTCCACAGGTCCATCTTCAACCCTATTTTTGAGTATTGATTCGAGAAAGGTCATTTTGAGCGCTGGCCCTTTAAATGCACATGAGCCACTTCAGGCCCCACCCCCTCCAGGTTGTTGGTTGTGCTGCTCTGTCCCATTCAACCAACAGCTGAACATTTTAGGTAATCGGCTCTAAGTTTGGACATATTTTCAGTCTGGACTACAACCGCTGCAGCTGACAAACAATGCTGGCGTACTCGGAAAAATGTTTGTCTGGACCTTATATGTGCAAATGTCGTGATGTAACTAGTTGGGTCATTCCATGTCAGATCACCCAATGAGTTAAACCCTACCTCCTCCAAATTCAATGAAAATTGGTTTATAGGTAAATCCTAGCCAGAAAAGCCAAATTTTCAAATTTTAGCAAAATCGGACCAACGGTTTTTGAGATATCGCCATTTCTTTTTTTCACTTTTTCGCGAAAAACGGCGTGGCCGCCAAATTTTAAAGTGCTGTATCTCAGCAACCAGTGGTCCGGTTTTCAAAAATAAAGTATATTTGTGAAGGGGAGATCATAAGGAATCTAAATACATCATTAATTTTATCTTTTAAGTGATATATCTCATCATGACCTTTTGACCTATATTTTGACCTTGAAATTGACAATTTGGGATAAATGACCCCACGACGACTTCTCCTGAAAATTGTAGCCCAACATGTTGCCTACAACATATAAAGAAATTGGAGAGGTAATATTTTTCATTTTGAAGCAGCATCAGTTTGAAATGTGTATTACCACAGCTAAAAGTCCTACTCCTGTACATTCTATGTACATCCGTACACACAATTCAACACATTTCACACATTATATGCTTACCACATGGTTAACATGTTCTCTGTCTCTACACTACTAACAAGACAACTCAAAACCACTTGCTTGCAGTAGTGCATGCTATTCTCAACTTAAACTTTATTCAGATAATTTCTTTATCTAGAATACAAGTCAGGGGTCACATGACCTAACCCACTTAAACTGCAGACCATATGTCTGCCACTAAATTTCCCTCAGCCTTTGATGTCTGTTAACTGCAGACCTCAAGTCTGCCCTAAATTACATCATACACAGGAATCAAAAATAAATAAAATAAAAAAATAAATAAAAAATAAAACGATTGGTCACAAAGGCCAGTCTGCAGTGTGTTACTGAAGGTTATATTCTGGATTCTAAAGCAATGTTTGAATACTATGTCAAGAATATCCCTGGAATCTCCTTCTTTCATGTCACACAAGATGAAGTCGCCGCCAACGAAGAAAACCTCAAACCTCGATTCCAGTTAGCAAGGACTATCAAATGCACTCTGCAGTATCATCGTTTTGTACCTGTCTCCCTCACTCAGATTAAAGCCTTTAAACTCTCTGAGCAGGACAGTCCTCCAGATTTGGTACAAATCCAAGACGCCAACAATGAAACATGTACACCCAGGGTCATGCAAATTCCCTTGGAAATAAAACAGCAGAATTTCGTCTGCTGTATGTACGATGAACATCCGTGGATCGGACTAGTTGACGAAATTTCTGAGGAATTCGGTGACTACCACATCAAATTTATGCATCCATCTGGACCTGCTAAAACCTTCCACTGGCCATCAAGGGATGACCAATGTTGGATTCCGGAGTCGGATATTCTATGTGTGATAACTGCTCCGTACCTAACCTCCTCCTCTACTAGAAACTATTGCCTCTCTTCAGATGACCTTTTCAGGATTTCAAGTGAATGCAACAAATGGATTCTTGACACTGAATAGACATGTCATTACATAAAAAGACTAAAGACACTGGATTTTCCATATTAAGACTGATAATTGGCATATATCTTCTCTTGACTTTGTGAATATGTGATGTACATGGATAATACATGGTTTATGTACACAGAATACAGGGATGATCATTTTAGTGGCAAGTATGTCTCATTCTAATTGATATTGCTTCAAAATGAAAAATATTACCTCTCCAATTTCTTTATATGTTGTAGGCAACATGTTGGGCTACAATTTTCAGGAAAAGTCGTCGCAGGGTCATTTGTCCCAAATTGTCAATTTCAAGGTCAAAATATAGGTCAAAAGGTCATGATGAGATATAACACTTAAAAGATAAAAGTAATGATGTACTTAGATTCCTTATGATCTCCCCTTCACAAATATACTTTATTTTTGAAAATCGGACCACTCGGAGATACAACACTTTGAAATTTGGCGGCCACGCCCTTTTTCGCTAAAAAGTGAAAAAAAGAAATGGCGATATCTCAAAAACCGTTGGTCCGATTTTGCTAAAATTTGAAAATTTGGCTTTTCTGGCTAGGATTTACCTATAAACCAATTTTCATTGAATTTGGAGGAGGTGGGGTTTAAAATGTCTTTTTTTTTGGGTGATTTGACATGGAATGACCCAGTTATAGATGTAACAAATTAAGAAGGAATTAAAACAGGTTTTAGAAATCCACTTGATTTTTGCCAAACTGAATATAAAGATAGCTTTGCAGCACCTGAAGGGTTGAAATTCAAACTTTTAGAACTATTAGGGTCCCTAAATACACAAATAAATGTACCAAAGACTAACAAAAGTGGGTTTAGCAAAATATGACCCCTTTAAGTAAGTACTTTAGTAGTTAAATCATGGTCATTCAGTATCAGTTTACTTATGTATGTCAACAACAGACAACAGAACACTCAATAACCTATGGACACAATATAAAGAAGTACAATGCCCATGAATTAAATAGACTTTCTGTTTTTTTTCTTTTTTTTAAATCTCATTTCTTCTTAGAGACTGCATTTCAGGCAAACCTCTGTAATGTGTTAATCATGTATGTAACAATTAGAATACAATGTACTGGTCGATTATAGTACATGAATTAATACAATAAACATTTCCAACGTTTATAAAACAAACAGTAAATACTGAAATTAGAACTGCAAATGATCCAAGGTTTTTCAGGACATGTAGGATACCCAGTAAATACACACATGTGCTGCGGTCACAGTTCTAGTCCATACAGAGCATCCATGAGGAATAGTTTCCTCCGTCCTAGTCTTCAGTCAGTGGGACGCCCAATAAGACTTGATGGGAGCAAAGAGGCGAGCTATAACAAGCTCTGCCAGTCCGCTCGCTCCAAGTGTAGGAATCAGCCATCAGAACCAGCACGATCAGACAATCACTTAAACCCCTTTAACATCACTCTAATGGTGTCTGCATTCTCAGACACACACACCGACAAAACCATGGAGGTTATGTAATGGTCAGGTGGAAGAAAAGCTGCAGGAAATAACCCAAATGTATCGATTGTTATCTCGAATGTGATATTAAGTCCAGATACGAGACTGATAATCAGATTAGAATTCTGCACACTGTATCATCCATAATTTAAGTAATGAGGACGCATACTGCATAATTTTTTTGTTTTGTTTGATCCCTGTTCCACATGTGCAGGATATCTGCTTTCACTTCAAGAAATCCTTTGAAGAAAGAACAAAACCAACAGCATCCACTGCTAATTGAGCCAACACACTATTTCATGTTTGATTCTCTGAATCCAGAAGAACAAAAACCCTCACAGGAAGGATGTCTTTCTCTTGGATTGCCTCATCCTTCCTTCCTTCCTTCCTTCCTTCCTGCCTTCATTTTTTCTTAATTTACTATCTTCTTCCTGTCCTTGCATGTTTTTCCTTTACTCCTTCCTTCCTCTTTCATTTCTTTATTTCTTCCAGTTTTTCTTCCCTTGTGCTTTCAGTCCACCCTTACTTCCTCTTTTTTCTGTCTCTACTTCCATCTTCCTCCCATTCTAACTTTTTTCTTCTTTCTTTCCTCCCTTGTTTTTTCTTTCTTCCTTTTTTCTCTTAACTCTTTCTTTGCATTTTTCTTTTTTCTACTGCCTCCTTTCTTCTTCTGTCATTAGATCACTCCTTCCCTCCTTCCTATCTTTGCACCTTTCTTTTCTATTTTGCCTCCTTCCTTCCTCCATCATTTTTTCCTTCCTTACGTCCCTTCTCACTTACTTTCTTTTTTTCCATTTCCTGCTTTCTTTCTTACCTTTCTTTGTTCTTTCCTTTCATCCGTACTCCTTTCTTTCTCTCTTTCCCTCTGCTGGTCTTCATTTCTTTCTTTATTTCTATGTTCCATTCTTTCCTCCTTCCTTCCTTTCTTTCTTTCTTTTTTGTTTCTTCCGTCCTTGTTTCCTTTCACACACATACATACACTCCTCCTCTGCCTGGGGGCCCCATTAGTCAGGGAAAGGGGTGCACGGCACAGCGCATGCGACCCACCCAAACACAACGACTGAATCCATTAGTCCACGCGGTTACGTACATCACACAAGCGCAGGCTGGCGCACTCAACTGTAACATGCCAATATGCTCAGCTCCTAAGAACTGTGAAGGGAAACAGAGTGGTGGGGGGAGAAAAAAAGTGTAGGTGGGAAAGGGGGGGAAAAAAAGCACAAAAGGAAAAGAATACCTGAAGGTAACACAAAAGACAAAACGCAGCTCCCACCAGAAACAAAAGAGGATTTGAATAAACAACAGGTGATACAGAAACCGAGCATGGACGTTTGACTACTGCCATTTTATTTTCAGCCAAGCAAATTACCCTGCTGACGGGGACAGCAGAGGGGGAGAAGTACATGTCAGTGGTAAATGTGAAGCAAAAGAAAAAGCCCCGTAGTCAGTGGTTAGTTAGTGTGATGTATGTCGCTGTGAGGATAGGAGGGGGTGGGTGTCAGTAGAGATGGGCTGGTGGAGAAATGATAGGGGACAGATGAGACAGGCATAGTGAAAGGGGGAGCTGGTTTTGTTCATGTGTCACTCGTTCCCTCCACACCATGACAACACCATGTGGGCTTCAAAGATCCCATGAGACTTCGCTGATGTCTTGTGTCTGTCAAACTGTGCTACAACCCACAACACCACCCCAATTATTTAATTCAGTTTCATTATAAGTTTGCTGCTTACCTCTTAAGCTGACTTTAAAATGCAGAACAAATGTAAAGCAATAAGCACAAAAAATCCTTATCAATGTACTACAATATAAAAGTTGACACATGACAGAAAACTAGTCCAGACTAAAGAGCACAAGGAAGCTAAACCCTTACCATCCCTGGCAGTCACAGTGTCTGTAAAGTATTAATGGAGAATAAATCAACCTCTGGAAAGGCACTTCAGTCCCTGTATGAAACTGAGCCTTGGTACACATTTTTGCAAAAAATTCAGTCAAGGGCTTATTTTACATCTAAAGATAATTCATTGAAAATCTGAATGAAATCTATGCATGATATATTGAGATATAGTGGTGGAAACTTTCAACCTTTCAAAGTTTTTGCAGAGCTAAATCTTACTGAATCTTAACACTATACACTTACATGGCTGATTGGAATTTAATCATTTCTGGAACCTAGAATGAACAAAAAGTAATCATCATTTGGATTGAACATGAACTGTGGACCTCTGGTAATGTGTAATAATTGTAGAGGTCTCTGTGATCTTAACTAACTGTGCAAATCTGTCATGTCTCTAAGTAAAAAGTCCATCAAAAATTACCTACCCTACTTCAGCAACCACAGAGGTTGTAAGATAATACTAGCCCTATATGCAAATTGATATCTATTTGAGTTGAAGTTGAAGTGCAATAAATTGTGTCTTTTGTGTATTTATTTTGCCTATTTCCTGGCTGAGAGTAATGTGCTGATAATTATAAAGTAAGGTTTTCAAGTGTTTTATTTGAAAATTCAGAGGGCCCATGATACAATATAGCTTAAAGATTTATTCACTGAAAGAGCAAGCTTCAATCACTCAGAAGAGGAAGTGTTAAAAGACACTGAACTAGATGACATGTATGGTAATGTGTGTCTTTTCAGCAGGTTACACAATTATCAGTGACTAGTAGCCTATTAATGGTGAGCCCTGACATTAGATCTGGGAGATAATGTAAGTACATTTTAATAAAAAATAGATTTTGATTATCCAGTGAGAATCCACAGCACAAAACACCATTGTAGGTGTTTATTTCTAAATCACCTGAGGTTCCTAGATTAAAGGCCTGTCCAAATAATGCATCCTCAGAATGTCTTCAAATGGTTGACACAGTTTATCATGTTTCTCTGAGGTTTATTACTAATTCTAAAGCCATGACACATCATTGTGAGTTGTATTCCAGAGTGGATTGGCCTGCCCTGTCCACTAGGAGGCTGGAACACTGGTACACCTTTATTTACAAGGCCATACTTGGACTATTGCCTTCCTGTATCTGTAGTTCAATAACAAGAAGAAGTGTTGATTCTTATTGTCTGCGATCACATGATCAGTTGTTCCTCTCAGTGCCGTACGCCCGTACAGAACTGGGTAAAAGGGGATTTGTCTACTCTGCTCCTTGCACATGGAATATGTTGCTAAAAGACTGGAAACTGACTGAATTGATCTCCTTGAATGCTTTTAAATCCAAACTCAAAGAGCTAGAGAATAACTCAATGACTTGCACTTGTTTTTCATAGTTTGACTTGACCTGTAAATTCTTGAATGTTGTAACTGTGTGTTGTATTACATGCTGCCTCTTGGCCAGGACTCCCTTGGAAAAGAGGTTCTTAATCTCGATGTGATCTTTTTTCCTGGTTAAATAAACATTAAATAGTGCTTTACTGAAGATAAAAGAAGATTGTGTTTGACTATCTGCCAGCTATCGGTCTAGACATAAAAATGGAAACAAAAAAGCACAATGCTCAAACCAAACACCCTATGATGAGAAGAACAGGAGGAGGAAGAATTCTCACAGCCTTTTCTTTCTTGATGTTGTGTCTCCAACTCTTGGACACATGCCCAAGTATTTGTAAATGGCACAACACACTTTCATGTGTAGTGTTGATGTAGTGGTACCTATGCTAGTAACTATCAGCAAGTCACACTCCACTTTGTCGTCAAATGGAATTCATCATCCAGCACAACTGGTTAAATGCAAAGAAAATGATACCACGGGGCCTTATGGAAGATAGGTGATTGCACACAGATACACAAGTACATGCAGCCTTTAACAAAGCAAAGCTGAATACCGATCAATAGTAAATTGACTGATTGCAGTGGGAGCTCAGGGTACGGTTGTAATTCAACCTCACTTAAACAAATGAGAACATCATTATTTGGCCTCTTGCTGGCCAGATTTCATGTGCCTTGACATTTACTCACCTAAAAGTGCCCCGCTCTACATCCTGCCCACTGAGTCGCACATGGATGCCATCTTTAAGAAGTGAACCAAAAGCCATGTATTCTCCCAGAGCCCAGTCCATCTGCCGGTTCTTCACCAGGTCTGCTCGGCCACGGAGGATACGAGAAACACCTGGAGAGGACACACATGGGGGACAGAAAATAAAACTGAGGATGTTAGGAGAGTATCGGGGATAGGGAGTGTAAAACGCAATGGACTGACATACTGTACTATAAATTACACAAAAACCTGCTTTGAGAAAGGATGTATTTATGGGTGGACCTCTGATTTTTGTACTCCTGTGTAGCTGCGCAATGCACTGGGCTCACCAGGATGGATTTTAAAGTCCTCCAGAGGCACTGAGCTAGCAGTTTGTCCAATGTGCTGCAGAATCTCCTCATCTAACCCTGTGGGAAGACAAGTCATACTCTTGGGCTCTCCCTGTGCTGTGAAAAAATCTGCAAATAAAGAGAGGGATAGACAGCAAAACAAACACTCATCATTATGCTTTGTTCACATAGGCCAGCTGGTGTTTGAGCTTGATTGTATTGTTCTCTGTTTAAGTAGGGTATATATTATTTTTAAGTTAAAGGAGTGATATTTTGCTTTTTTTAAAATGGAATTCTGCATTTTAAAACATTTCCCTGTGGTCTACATAAACTGTAAATGCTCTGCTTGGGCCTGAATTCTTCATTAATTCAACTCCACAGGTCCATCTTCAACCCTATTTCTGAGTAATGACACCAGAAAGGTCATTTTGAGCGCTGGCCCTTTAAATGCACATGAGCTACTTCACGCTCCACCCCCTCCAGGTTTTTGGCTGTGCTGCTCTGTCCCGTTCAACCAACAACTGAAGATTTTAGGTAATCGGCTCGAAGTTTGGACATATTTTCAGTATGGACTACAACCGCTGCTGCTGACAAACAATTATGTTGTACTCAGAGAAATGTTCATCAGAAGTCTTGACCTTATATGTGCAAATGTCTTGGCATAACTGGTTATAGATGTAACAAATTAAGCAGGAATTAAAACAGGCTGTAGAAATCCATGTGATTTTTGCCAAAATAATTTTACCGGTATAAAGCTGGCTTTGCAGCACCTGGAGGGTTCAAATTCAAACTTGTTGTACTATAAGGGTCCCCAAATACACAAATAAATGTACCTAAGACTAATAAATGTGGGTTTAGCAAAATATGACCCCTTTAAGACGAGTTTTACCTGGCCAGGGGGAGTCTAGCCAGTGTCGGATGTGTAAAATTTTTTCATCCTTAGAGCTGGTGTATGCCTCCTCACATATCTTGTCATATTTGGCGACTTCCTCCTGTAACCACATAAGGTACATGTTAAATGATGTATGTCAGTGTGCTTACTTAGTTTTCAGGTTTGTAGCTATAACTATTTAAACCTATGTGTAGCTGAGGGAATGAAAATCTTATGGGAAGAAACAAGTGCCCAAAAAGTACAAATTTTTTGCTGTGTCTGGGCATATTATAAATTGGCTTTCTAAGCATCCAGAAAGCTGGCCACAAAACTGAAAAACAATGTTCACAAAGTGCAAAGAACTAACGCAGTATACAGTTCTTGCCATATATATCTCTGACATCCCAGTATAAGACAATGTTTCAAATGGATGTTACGATTATGTTTCTGCTTTGGATGAAGAACTTGAGCAATTCCATTTAATAGAACCAGGATCTGAGGACTACTTCAACTTCATTGAGTAATATATATTGCACATGAAGGATTGTGCGGCAACGTGACTGAACTGAGGCAGTAAATTGAAACTATAGCAGTGCTACTAGTTCCTTGAAGGCTAGGGTAATATCTAAGTATGATTTAGTGTGCATTGCCCAGCAAATGGAGGTACAAATAAAACAACATACAGTAGCTGCAACCAATATACGGGATATTTAACACGAGAAAACAGCAGTAGATCACCAACCTCAAATTCCTGCAGTGTCACCACTCCTTCAGCAATGAGCTTATCAGAGTACTTTTTCAGCACATGCTCCTGCCGTCGGATCTGTTTATACATCAGTGGCTGTGTGAACATGGGCTCATCCATCTCGTTATGACCAAACCGTCTGTAACATACCTAAAAGACACAATTAAATCATTACGTCTAAAAGATGCAGATGTTAATTTGTGTTTTATGTTTATCAATTAATGCTTGGCTTTGACTGACCAGGTCAATGACCACATCCTTGTTGAAGGTGTTCCTCCACTCTGCAGCCACCCGGCATACGTACATGACCGCTTCAGGGTCATCAGCGTTTACGTGGAAGATGGGTGCATTGACCACCCGTGCTACATCAGTGGGGTAGGGAGAGGAACGGGCCACTCGAGGGTCAGTCGTAAATCCAATCTGAGAAGCATCAATATTACAGCCATAGTATGAAAGACTGATAAGTTACCCTTATTAACCCATTAAGATCCAAACGTCCACCGTCGACCAAAAGCATCTGCTGATCTAAACTGTTCATCCACTATTCCCATCAATCCATGTAAATAATTGGTATAAAATGCACTTTGTCATCTTTTCATGGTCATCAGATATGACCCATTTGGATGTTCAGAGGCTCCATAGTTACCACGGAAACATTTTCATCTCCTACAACATTGATTCACTAGTAAAACCAATGGAGTTTGATCAGTGACTGAATGGACACACTGGGTTTATGTTCAGTTAATGATATATTTTACTGAAAAAGTCACCTTTCCTCAACTTTTGTTTTGTAGCAACACGAAGTTAGAGTAACAACCAGTAAACAAAAATGAAAATAAAATTAGGTGAATTTTCAGCTCAAAAGTAGAACATGCTGTTTTGACTTTTAGCAATTTTCTACAGTGTAAGCACATATGTGGAATATGTGCATAGTGTGCTATGGTACAGACAGACGCACTTTTCCACAATGTTTTAAATCAGAGGGGATTTGAGTGATGAGTACAAAGGAGAAGGTTCCATCTCAATTAGAGTAAATACAATAAAAAGAGTAATGTAATGATTTTAAAGAACTATATTTTGATTTACACCTACTTTAGCTGTTACTACAGTGATTCATATTTGCATTCTATAAGAGTCTGGTTTAGAACAGCTTGAAATGTAAAATGTCATGAGATAAGTTTTGTTATGATGTGGCATTACAAATATAAAATTTGACTGATTAATTGATTGATATACATTTAATGCAGTTATTTGTATTCCATTACCCGCCAGTACTCCACTAAAAAGATTAAAACATATTTAATCAATATGACACATTGAGGAACACTCATTGTCTTTACAAACTAATATATGCATTTCAGTATTGTCACCAACAGTAATTTCAACAGACAAGCAGTAGTGTATAGTAATAATGAAAGAATATCTGCTAAATGTGATAATTCTGGGGAAAGTGTCAGAGGATGTTGTGACATCACGTCCTCTCATACCTGATTGTTGACCACCACATGGATCGTACCATGTGTGGTGTAGGAGGGGAGTTCACTAAGATGAAAGGTCTCATAAACAACTCCTTGTCCGGCAAAAGCTGCATCACCATGCATTAAGATGGACATGACCTATGAAAACACAACAAAGAATTAAGCCGACAAAGCCACTAAAAGATAATCCAATGTTAAACTGAATACTAAATACCTTTTTCCCTTGAGTGTCCCCTCTGTAAAACTGTTCAGCTTTGGCCTTGCCCTGAACCACTGGATCCACCGCCTCAAGGTGAGATGGGTTTGCCATTAGTGACAGCGTAATGTCTTTGTCAGTCTCGCGATTAATCCTCTCATGATACATCCCCAGGTGGTACTTGACATCTCCTGAACCCTACATTTGTACAAACACGAAAAGAAGTAAATCAACAGCTGCCTCTGAATTTTTACCACGCTGTAAGGTGACCAGCAGTTTCCTCACCTCATCCGCTGCTTCTAATTTGGGATCAAACTGGCAAAAGATTTGATCCAGGTCCTTACGAATCACATTGGCCAAGACATTCAGTCGACCTCTGGAAGATAACATGAGAAGGTCCATGTCAAATATGAAAAAAAATTCTGCAATCAATGCAGGGAATAGAGAAGAATAGGTGTGATGCACCGTACCGATGAGGCATCCCCATGATGATGCTGTCGATGCCCGCTGCACTTGACTTGTCAATAATGGTTTTAAGAGCAGGGATAAGTACTTCACAGCCTTCCAGACCAAAACGTTTCTCAGATGACCACTTCCTTGCCAGAAAGTCTTCAAAACTAAATAAGAACAAAGTTTAGATTTATACATTTCAGCGATTGTTCTATTCTGACTTACTCTAATCTAAAACACAGCTCTCCAACAGGAAATATTTGGCGCTAAAGTAGACCAGCTGGAAGGATGGTCGGGTCTGACTGGATGTTACACCGTTAGCAGTTATGTCGCCACAAAGTTGTTAGCCAGTGTGTTGTTAGCAATACAATGTTAGTGCTAGAATATTAGCATTACAAAGCTGGGTCTTACATTGTTAGGTATTTCTTTGTACAGAGCAAGTTTGTCTTTTTAAGTAATTTAGGTCATTTACAAAATTTTACAGAAAAGCAGTTGGAATAAAAGACATTGCACAAGCTACTTAGCGAAACCCACATCTGACACTATTGTATGCTATAGACATTTACATTATAATTATGCCCATTACCAGTTTTAACAACCAGCAGACTTATTGCGTAGAGGAAATGTTTGTGTATGTGTATTTTATGTACTTGTTAATCAAGATATAGCAAGTAGGTTTGTTTAAAAAAGGTGTATAATTATCAGCAACCTAGTCAAAATAGTACATATTTCACAGCGGTAAGTAATTTAGGTAATTTACAAAATTTTACAGAAAGGCATTTGGAATAAAAGCCATTGCACAAGCTACTTAGCTAAATCCACATTTGACACTATTGTATGCTATAGACATTTACATAATAATTATGCCCATTACCAGTTCTAACAACCAGCAGACTTACTGTGTAGAGTAAATGTTTGTGTATATGTACTTTATGTACCTGTTAGTCAAGATATAGCAAATATGTCTGTTTAAAAAAGGTGTATAATTATCAGCAACATAGTCAAAATAGTACATATTTCACAGCTGTAGAAGCTAATGAACCAATCACAGCCATGAAGTTAAGCAACCAATCAGAGCACAGAGTCTGCCTCCAGCTGATCCAGTCTAGTTCCAACCATAAAGAACACTGGTCAACAATGATTTTGCTACTATGTGAAAAATACTTCATTGTCTATAAATCATTTGAGCTAATTCCAAATCAGAAATCAAAATTTCTCCAACACATCAAGATTTTGAGTTATGCACAAGTCATTACATAGCCATTAGCTGAATATGCCTTCAGTGTTTTAATCACATAAATTCTAAGTGGACATACAGTATATGTGGTGACAATCAGTTGCACTGCTGGGGCATCTGGGTCAGGATGTTGTTGTTGGTTTATTCTCTTTTTATGTAGCACAAATCAGTAAATAATTGTCAATGTGCATAGATTTCCCAGTGTTCTCAACCAGGGAAATAGCCCTAAAATAATGAAACCAACTTTTGCCCCTGACTTGTCCACAAGATTAGCTTACTCTCGTTTACAAGGAATGAAGGTATTTCAGTGAGTAGCATCATTAATGTTAACATCACTAGTTTAATTGGTCTGTCAGACCTTGCTGACTTGGTCAATAAGTAGAAGCAATTATCCCATTAAATATAACTAACATCTATGCATTATACACCTGCAGAAGCCTCTCTTTGTGTTGGCAGAAACCTGATGAATCATTAGAAGAGGTGAAGCTGTGTTAACCATCTTCACATCTGCTGTTACATTTGGTGCAAATATACACCTATAAACCAGTGCCTGTGTACAAAAGTGAAAAGAGTTTCAAGTATGCAACATGATGGCAATTACTGCTGTTTCCTACAACAGTAATCTGTCACAACCCACGTCTTTGCAAGAGGAGTGCAAGTGAATGAGCAAGTGTCTGCAAGAGTTTTTAACAATTTATAACCAAGTTGCTGAGCTCTGCTATGTAGGTTAATTTGTCTTGCTCATATCTATGAGTAAATTTGGCCAATTTAGCACATATTATCTACAGACTGGGAGAGCACAATGAAACGCATCAGCACATTATTAGAAAAGTAGAATTTTCTACATGTTGATGTAACTCAAAATCCTGTGGTGAAGGATTTCAGATTTCAGATTTGGAATCAGTATGCCTGATTTTGTCATAATTAGATGTTTTTTTCCTCAAGTTGTAGGTGATTTTTTTCATCCAGTGAAATCATTGAAGCTACAGTATATTATGAAAGTTTAGGATGCCCAACTATTGTGCTATTAATTATAAAGGCATACTATAATCTTACAACTTTTACAATGAAATGTGTGTCACAGATCACAATGTGTTGTATTAGTATGGAAAAAATAATAGGAAGAAACCAGGAAAATCGAATGAATACTGAGGTCATTTAACAGGAATGAAAAGGAAGTCAAGTGAAGAATAGGATGTTTATCTTTTCAAATGTATGTGGGTACAAGTTAGTTTATCATATGAGTCCAGGATGTGAGTTATAATTTAAAGAGAGGCATCGTGCTGTTACCAAAATGTGATTCAGCAGATGTTTATTTACAAGTATGTGGAGGTATACGTATATTCACTGCTGACCGTGTGGATCTGATGAGGCGTGCTAGCAAGGTCCTCTTCTCAGAGTTGGTGAACCGCATCACTCCTGGAGTTTCAAATTTCTGACGAATCCACTGACACTGATCCACGTTATTAATGAACATGAATTCAACGCCGATGTGGCCACAATATGATGCCTGAAAAAAAAAAGGAGATAAACATAAACTATATTACTTCACAGGCATTACATCTTTCTCTTAATGTTAAATACTAAAAATACAGCCCAAAGACGTACCTCTAGTCTACATATGATCTCTCTCAGAGGTAGGGTTGTCGCCTCTCCTCCGATGAAGGTGGTGGCAGGCAGCTGGAAGCTCCGATCTAAGTCCGATTCATCAAGACCATAGAAACCTGCAGTAATACCATGTGAGGATTTCATTAATGTTTTCTAATCAGGTTTGCTGAACCAAAAATGCAAGCGGTGAAATCCTAAAAAGTAAAAGCCAAGAGCATAGAGCACAACATTCATATTGCAAACATCTGCACTCATCCAAGATTAAAATAAATACACTGCAGTCTTGAATTCTTCCATTTGTTCTTGCATTTTTGAGAATATAATAAAAGATCCTCCCATTCCTACACCATTTCAACTTTTATTACTGCAATTTTACAATTATAAAAGGGTTCAGAAAAATTATGTGTCACAGTGCACTCCTGTGTTACCGCTGACCCCTCCCTTAGACTCATCATTCTCACCTACTGCGCACCGCACCTCGTGCACATCTCCATCAGGGGCCCATATAAGGGGCTCCTCTGCTCCAGTGTGGTGCTAGCTCATGGCTTCACAGACCTCCATACTCACCCGGACTTTCACCTCATACCTCATGCCACCATTGACTGATTTCAACAGCCAAGCCAAAGGAGTAACAGAGGTGAGACAGGTTGGATTTTTACAAAGCGGACCTGCATTCTGGAATTAAAGGAGCTGTGATGCAATGCAGCGTATAGTGTGACGTATAAGTTGCGCTTCAGAAATACACCAAGCATAGTGGTGTTGGCTCTCAAAACAACAATGGAGGATGAACAACGTTAGCATGGATAGAGTCCTCCGCCCACCCGAAGTGCGCGGATCTTGGAGTCTCCCCAGTTCGACATCTTTCTGGTCACGTTGATATGTTTGTTTACTGTACACGGCCCGCGCTCATTTTTAAATCCTCCTAGTGCGGGGGTCACACACGCAATATGTCATCAAAATGACACCTTGGTTGCAGAATGAGAGGTGTTCCTTTTACATAGCCTTCCAGAATCATGATTCCACCTTTATCAGGGCTCTGTTACTACCTCCAGAGGCGTTACAGAGCCGTGACAGAGGTGGGACTAAATGATCCCACCACTGTATTTACACAGACATCGTTCTGTAAAAAAGGTGAAACATTCCTGGAACAGAAGTGCTATGTAAAAGGAGCTATAGACTTTCCCAGACTCTTACCACCCTAATCCCGTGTCCCTGCGGACTCTGTTTCCACCCTCAGGTTTTGTGTTTTAGTTCTCATGTTATGTTTCCGTTTAATAAAACCTATCACTCCCTTCACTACCGCACGTGTGAGTCCATTCATTCACTCCGTCATGACACTATGACTAAAACTAAAGCTCAAAAACATTGGAAACTGGATAAAAACTACAAAAAAATATGGCACAATACAAGAACTAAAATGAAATACATGAGTAAAACTATCTGTGTTGTTTTTTTTTTGCCCAACATTAGTGGCAGATGGTGTACAAGAATGAAATGGCTTTGGACAAAATCGAACCTTTGTAAATAATATTCTTTTTCAGCCTCTACAAGTCAAGGTTTTTTTTTTTTATAATGCATGAAAAACTCAAAGTAACCCTAAACATGAAAATGCAATTGAAATTAGGAGAAAACTAACAAAAACTAAAATGGGCTCTGATTTTTAATAAACAGTATCGGTTAATAACATTCAATTACTCATAATATTAGTGCTACCACTAAAACGAAACTTCACAAAGCTTAACTAAAAACCTTTAGCTATGGTGTACTTCAAAATGACGGCAGGACCATTAGAGATTTTGTGCAGTACCAATCTAAGTTCCTGTGCTAACAAAGCGCACCTGAGAGAGCTGCTCAAGCTCAATGTTGCAGGCAACATAGGAGGAGACAGGTGCAAATCATATTAGGAACGGAACAAAGATACAAGAAGCCAAGAATAGACTCGTGCACCATCAGCTGACCAAATAAGGGGCAGCCAAGGCTGTCATTAGCTTTCATTAGCGAGACATAGGCCTGGTGACAATACATTATGCAATGCTATGCCCTGACACACACAGATCACTGATAAAGGCAGCAGGCAGAAACAATGTCTCTCTCCATCTCTGCCTCGCTCTCTCTACTTTTTTACAAGCTATTACGATAGACTTCGATCCCTTTCCGAGGTTGTAGCTCATCCTCCGATCTTCAGTCTGCTAAATTAAATGGAGAATGACAGGAGCTAGGCCTGAGATTAATGACAGCTTTTGGCTGACCAACCACTGTAGATGCACTGGAGAACTGTGATGGGGCTAGAATATCAAAATATACATGAGTTATGCAAAACTGGATCCACTGATGTCTATATAATACATGTTTACACAAACATCTAAGTATGTACCCAAGACACACAGAAATGGAGCTGTAACAAAGGAAAATGCATTTAGTATACTGTATATTAAAGATATTGTTTATGAAAATGCTTTTGAAGTTAGCTTGCCAAGAAGAAGAATATGCTTCTGACTAAAATTCTTAAGAAGTGCAAGTATCCTGAGTTAATTAGAAGGAAGGACTTCTATAGTGGGAATCAAATCAGCATATATAGTGCCTCTGGGTTAATTCCATATGCCTTTGGTCCTGCACAAGCCTAGAAATCTATATTTAGACCTGTAGTTCGATGACAACTTTGTTTCTCAAGGCACTTTTCCAAGAACAAGAGCAAATATTGAAATTATGCAGACGACTTTAAATGGGTTTCATGGGCCCTGAAAAAAATACAAACTACTCTAGATAACAGTATTATTGGTGCCTGCTTACCTAATTTGTCAATAGTGGTGATCAGGTCAGAGGGGACGAAGGAGTCCAGGTCTGCCTCCAGGATCCCCAGAGGGTCTAACTGGGCAACATGGTGACCTCGAATCTACACAATATGACAGACAGAGACGTGGAAAAAGTGGGATGGTGGGAGTAAGGTTAAATAAAAGAGTTAGAGGCGGGAGAAAACAACAGGCTTCTCCACAAAAGCTTTTCTGATGCTGACTGAGTTTAAACAGCTGGAGAAGAACATAAGCAAACTCTCAGGAACAGGTCGACCTTTCTCAGAAAAAGAGCCCCCTGGGACCGCTTTTATGTCTGTCTACACATACATGTACACACAATTCCACCAGGATTGCAACAAGCTGGGAATAAAAGTGAGGCTTTTG